>NC_134419.1:6783769-7419483 GCF_030867145.1 Opisthocomus hoazin | reverse complement strand
AACCAAAGCCACATATCTTTAACAAAGTTGTCGAAAATATAGAACAAAAGGAAAATCTTGTTCTCAAGGAAGCTTCACGGGTTTTATTCCATCATGAAAAGAATATCCAGTTATATCACAATAAATCTGCATTAGTAAATAAGTAGGCTGGAGTGGTATGTATTTTAAAAGAGTAAAGATTAAAAAATTATTACGCTGGTGCAAAACAAACAACAAAAGTCGGTCAAAGAAATCAGAAATAGCTAATGAGTAGTTTCCAATTTGGACTCAGACAGTGTTTTTGTATCACTCACCTTCCATGATTTATCTTTTAGTATCTACCTTTATCTATAAACAAGGAATTCTACAAGGGACAGAAGTACTGAGCCCCATTTATTCAGCCTTGTATCTTATTGCTAAATTCCCTGATGTCTAATAAGATGCAGGTTCCAAGGCTGCAGTGTTCTTGTTCCATTTGGATTCTCCAACCTCTAATTAAAGGATGAGCTCACACTACCATCCTCAAGGACCTTTTCTTTAAAATTAGACAACTAAGCAAAAAGGCTGTAAAAATTTAATGTCTTTAAACTCTCTGCTGATCTATCAAATTTAGTTGAAAATAGCCACCGGCCCCAAATATTTGGGGAGCACATGAACACAGAAGCAGTGACTACCTAAGCCTAATTTCCTTAATAAATCAGGCCAGTGATATGAGGTTATGGGCTAAATACATCCCCATGAAACAGGTATCTTTAAAATGTTTTAAGATGTCTCAGATAGTAGGCAAATTTTTATTTCTCTTACCATCTTCATATAAATCCAGGAGTTGTGCCACAAAAGGTTGATCTGCATTCTCCCCTTCTACTAAAACAAATTCGCCAAGTTGAATACAGTTTTCTGTTCTGCTTCTTTCTGATTTAATCAGGATTCCCCTAGAAAGTGATAAGTGCATTCCGATTAACAGAATTTAATATTCTTTATAATTCACATATCATTAAATCTTATCGCCTGCCAATCTTACAGATAAAAGCCTATAATTGAGTTTCCTGATTAAAAGCTTTCACATATATTTCAAATGGACAGTTAACACTTATCCGCAGATTGAATAAATAGTTTTGTTTATACAATTCATAATTCAAGAGTTTTGCAACAACATTTTTGTTCTATAAATACGGTGTGGTGACACAGTGCTCAAAACCACTACTCCTTACTGGCTGCCGCGTTAAATGATGACAGAAAGCTAAAGAAACCTTCACTGATTACAAAATAAAGCCAGAAATAAATGTTATTTACTTGTACTGCAAAGTCCTCAGCTTCCTGTCCGAGCTCATCGGCTTTCCATACCAGGAGTAGATAACCCTGCTCTGCTGTCGAGTGTTCATGACTCCCAAGGAAAAGCTAAAACAAATAAACCAGCGATTTTTCGATTATTATTTAAAAAGAAAAGCAGGGCGAGGCTGCAGGCGACCCACCGAGACGCCACCGACCCTCCCGGCGCGCAGGGCCTGAGGGGGAGCACCCCGCCGCCCCTCCTGAGGGAGGAAGAGGGAACGGGCCCTCCGCTCCCCTTCCCGACGCCCAGCGCTGGCGAACGCACCGGACCCCGTCACCGCCCGCCTCGCTCGCTCGCAGGGGAGGCCAGCGGCTATCTAACCCCTGTGGAGGCCCCCCCGCACCCCGGCGCTCACTCGGACTCGGCAGCGGCCATGCGGCCGAGGCCGCCGCGAACCAAGCGGGGCTCGGGGAGAACGCCGCGCCATGCTGCTCCCCCCTCACCCAGCCCAGCCCAGCCCAGCGGCTTAGCGGGGAGCCCGCTCCCGGCTCTCAGGCGAGGCCACAGCGTCGGCCGGGTCGGACACGCGAGGAGACCCCGAGGCGCTCCGCCACCCGCCCTCACCCCCCAACCCTCCCGCTCCCTCACGGCCCGCGGGCCCGCTCACCGCGGCGGCAGCGCCAGCTCCTACCCAGCGCTGCGATAGAATTTCGCGCCAAAGCCCGCCCGGAGCCCCGCCCCCCGGCGCGCAGACGGCGGCGGGGGCGGGCGGAGGCCGCGCCATGTTTGTGCCTGGCGCCCCGCAGCCGCCGCCGGACCAGGGCGTTGCAGCCCAAAGATAAGATGGCAGCGGGCGGCGGCTCCCCGGAAGCGGAAGCTGCCGCCGTCCCTCACGGAAGGGGAGCGGGGCGGCCCGACGCGGAGCTGAGGGGAGCTATCTAGCGGGCGCCATGGCGAACCGGACGGTGAAGGACGCGCACAGCATCCACGGCACCAACCCGCAGTACTTGGTGGAGAAGATCATCCGCACCCGCATCTACGAGTCCAAGTACTGGAAGGAGGAGTGCTTCGGCCTGACGGGTATGGCGGGGCGGGCCGGGGTGGGGGGCCCGGCGGGGAGCCCGCGCTGACGGCCCGTCCCTCTCCTAGCCGAGCTGGTGGTGGACAAGGCCATGGAGCTGAAGTACGTGGGGGGCGTCTATGGCGGGAACATTAAGCCTACGCCCTTCTTGTGCTTGACGCTGAAGATGCTGCAGATCCAGCCCGAAAAGGACATCATCGTGGAGTTCATAAAAAACGAGGACTTCAAGTAAGTTGGTAGCTTGGTTTTTCCCTCTCTCCGTTGTCGTACTGTCCAGAAGAGCCCGGGAAGCCTCAGTGCAGGGCTTGGCTTTCAGTGGGCCCTGATGAACTTCTCGCTAAAAAGCGTGCCCTTCCTCTGGCTGGAACGCTGCTCTCCCTCTGGCTCGGGCTGGCAGGCTGGCCTGGCGTTGCGGTACGGGCTCTCCCCGGCAGCACACCTCCACCTGAAGTACTTACAACGAGGTGCAGTAAGGGAGCCGTATCAATCTACTTTTTCTTTAGCATTTCTTTTGTCCTTGTGAGCGAGAACGCATACATACAGAGATTATATATGTATACTTCAGTATATTTGTATTTCTTATATGAATGTACTTGAGCACTTGAAAGAGTGAATCTAAACGGCCATGTATTCTGTTTATTTTAGTGTACTGATTTTCCTCAGAAACTTATGGGGAAAACACCTCTTTTATCTAAACTGCCAACTGTGCAGAAAGCTCAGACACGTGAAACGGTTTTCTTTCAGGTATGTGCGCATGCTTGGTGCGCTGTACATGAGATTGACAGGCACGGCCATTGACTGCTACAAGTATCTTGAGCCGCTGTACAACGACTATCGAAAAATAAAAAGTCAGAACAGAAATGGGGGTAAGTGCTTTTACGTAGTTGTGGTTTCACAGTACCTCACAGATGACTTTTTGTTAAAAACAATATGCTAGATGAAACTATTTAGTAATGTAAGGTTAAAAACTTGTGGCATAACCAGCTTTTTGAAACCTTACTTTTACTTATTCATCCTTTGGATAGTCTGTTGCTGGCCTTGCTGACTTGTACAAAGGAGAATTGCCTTGCTTTTGCCTTGCCCACGCGCCTGTGTTTTCTGTTGGGCCCTGAAATGCAGTTCCATAAATACCAAACAAATCCTGTCTGAGCGCTGTGAATCTGCTAATCCTAGCTGTGTGGTAATTGCCTCTTTTAGCAAGATAGGCCTAATGATCTTCCTCATCTCTGAGAATGATTTTAGAACTGCTGTTTGTACAGCCCACTTGACATAAATCGTCTCAAGTGTTTCATCTTTACTCTAGCCACTAGTATTAACCTTCTTTGTCTTCTAAATGCTGTTTTTTCCCCCAGAATTTGAACTGATGCATGTGGATGAATTTATTGATGAACTACTCCACGAGGAACGTGTATGCGATATCATTCTGCCTCGATTACAGGTTTGGAAAAGTAGATGGTTATGGAATTCTTAACCGCATCAGATTCCATAGCTGTATCAGCTGCTGGCTTGTCGCATAAAGCTATGATACAGGCCCTTCTGGCACACGAGATGCCTCCTTAGGTGTTTGTTCTTACTCAGCTTATGTAAAATAAAGTTGCCATTTCTCCTAGAAACGGTACGTTCTGGAAGAAGCTGAGCAGCTCGAGCCTCGGGTTAGTGCTTTGGAAGAAGACATGGATGATGTAGAATCTAGTGAGGAGGAGGAAGAGGAAGATGAAAAGGTTGGTGAACTGTTCTGGAAAGGGCTAGTTAACACTGGTGCTGAACCACCACAGAACACTTTATGGCCTATGAGGGGAGGCACTGAGAGACTGCTTGCAAGCCTCACCTTCCCTCTTATTTTCATGTAACCTGCTTGTGAGAACTTGCTGGAGCCTGAAACACTGCTGTGTTTGTCAGGCTTTTCTGTCTCCTGAAATACATAAATCTGGATCTGTTCTGTGTTACTTAATTTATCCGAAATATGAGAGAACTAAAGGTGATGATCAAAGTTACAATGACAGTCGTAGTCAGTTCTGCTGTACTTCTTACAAATGAACAGTACGGGAGGTGGCCATCTTAATTTCCAAATGGCAAGCTTAGGCAATACCACTCGTTTCTGAATATGAAATACTTAAGGATGGGGAAGCTTGACTGCGTGACTTTTGTCATTTACATTAATTGTTCAGAAATCCTTACTGATAAAGAAAAACCTTGATGAAATAAGACTTACAGAACCTTTCCCCCCCTGCTGTTGTTTCCAGCTGGAGCGAGCACCCTCTCCTGACCACCGCAGAAGAGGCTACAGAGACCTCGATAAACCTCGCAGATCTCCAGTTGTGCGGTACAGGCGGAGCCGAAGCAGGTCTCCAAGAAGGTGACATGGCTCTTCTTGAGCAATTTTTGTACCTGTTGTACTGCAGATGACTGGAGCAAAGCATGGGAGTGAAGATGACAATTCATCCAGAATCTCTTGCACCTCCCCATTCCTGTAGCCACTTTCTGAAGTAAGGAGTTGCTGTGCACAGCCACAGTCAACTCGTCTGCCTGTTTCTCTAGTCCTTCAGTAACTCTTGAACTTGCTGGCCAAATTTACCTAAATTTGACAATACAGTGAAGATACTGAGGAGAACCAAGTGCTGTGTTTTCATGTAAGCCAGAGGCTGCAGAGAAAGTCCTGTTAATTGTTCTTACTGATAGTAAGCCAGGAAAAACTCATCGCTGGCTCATTCGCTCACTGCATGGGCCAGTCCAGAAGCATGTACTGCCTCTCGTGCAGCAGGCCAAACACACGCTGACTGGGGACAGCGGGGAGCCCAAGGGGAGCCCTGCTGCTGGCGCTGGAGAGTACAGGATATTAAACAGCTCGTTCTGCTAATGGTTTTTAGCAACTTTTTCTTTTCTTCCCCAAATTACAGGCGAAGCCGCTCTCCAAAGAGAAGAAGGTAGTCTTTTATTCTATTATTTAACCTTAAAGTGTGTGCATTTTTAGTACGGCTGTCTTAAAAGCTTTGTTTCCTCAGTCCATCACCACGCCGGGAGAGGCATCGCAGCAAAAGCCCAAGACGACACCGGAGCAGATCCAGGGAGAGGCGGCACAGATCAAGATCTAAATCTCCAGGTATTTTTGTCATTTACAGATTAACTCTGGCAAGTCTTTACCAGCAGAACATCTGCTGCAAGAAAAATCTGTGTCATGGTATCAAGAAGGTAGCATAGGTGCTTAATCTGGCTCATAAAACTGCTAGTTATATGAAAGCACATCTGGAGAACTCCTTTAATACATGGGAAATTGCCTTGAGTATGTTTCTCATATATTTGCCAGGAGGTTAATTTGAGTGCCTAATTAAGGCTAAGGTTGTTCTGGCATTATGTAGGACACTTGGTCACTACAAGCAGATTGCATTAGCAAAACAAAAAAGAATTCCGGTGTCTATGTAAGTAACTGTTACCTTTTTATCTCATAGGGCATCATCGTAGTCACAGACACAGAAGTCATTCCAAATCCCCTGAAAGGTAAACGCTTGGCGTGTTTCTTAAGGGTGCCTGTACTGCTGTAGGAGCTTTTACTTGTCATTTAATCTTGAGGACTGAAGATCTTTGTATAATGCTGAAGATCAAATATTTCATATGGTACCTCTCTCAGTGTTGTTGTAAGTCACACTATCCATATTTGACCATAGAAAACACCATTTACTGCTACGAGTCACCTTGGTCTTTCAAAAACAACTGTGTCATAATTTTCTTTTTTTCTGTTTCAGATCTAAGAAAAGTCACAAGAAGAGTCGGCGAGGGAATGAATAGCAAACTAAACCCAGCACACAGTTTAAAGACCTTGAACTGCAGTCTGATACTGTCCCATTGGTTGTATGGGACAGCTGGATATGTACTGGCTGCTTTAGCAGTCCATTTCTTGAATCCTTCTCCTCTTGTACAAGTCTTGTTTGGTTTTTTTTAATTAAAAGAAAACTAAAGATACTTTTTATGTAGTTAGTTACTCATCCTTGTGATAGAATTTGGGGATTATTTTTAAATTGTTTTTCTCAAGACCTGTAAAAAAAATAGTGAAGAGCAATAAAAAAAAGGGGAGGGGGTTGTCTTTAAAGGCTCCTTGCTGTTTGTGTCATAATACTTTGTTTAGATGTCCCCTAGCTGAAGCTGGCTAATTCTCAAATAAGGGCGGTGTTTTGACAAACAGCCACTGCATTCAGTTGTCAGAGTATGCTTCAGCTACAAACACAGAATAGCCTCAGCTATCTTGAACCTCCAGCACAGGAGAGGAAGTAAGGCTGTCAAAATCCCGTGTGTTTACTAAAAGCAAGAGCTAACTTTTAAAATAACTCTCCAACACACAGTTGTGGGTGGTTCCTTTGTAGGAATCATCCTTAACTGTAATGATGCGCTGCTTCTGAGGCAACTATCGGACAGTTTAGAAGCTTCAAGTAGTACAAAGCACCACTTAATTCTTTTCAGGCAAGAAGTTATTCAGTATACTTAAAGAGAGTAAACCACTACTTTGAGTGTAGTTTGTGGCCTATCTGTGGCTGGGGACAGAATATGACACAACTGTGCTCAGCTCTACCTTCTCTGAATGAAGTTAGGGTTCAGCAAGTCCCTGTTCTTCAGATTAAGAATAATTAAGATCTTAACTCGAGTTACAGTTTTCATCTTAGTACATTTAATTATATATCACAGGAAATCAGTTGTGTTAAACCCCTTGCGTACCCTCCCTTTATTCACAGTCTTGCTTCAGGAGCAGGGACTGACAGGTTCATCTCCTGAACGCTGCATTTACGGCTTCAGTATTTTCACATATTGCCCAAGGAGTGTTGACAACACAAGAAGTAGTATGTCAAGTGAATTTATGGGAAGTCCTCTTTAAAATTACTTCATAGGACAGCCTGATTTTTCTAGCATATTCTCATATTATTTTGCAAAGTTTATGAACAAAAAAGCAGGCGTACTCTTCCCTCAAATCAAGTATTCTACAAGACAGACGCACTGGCTGTGAACAGCACGTGCAACCTCACCAGCATGGGGAAAACCAGGTACGCCGACTGTATGACTCATCAGAGCGGCTCATCTTTCAGCTCTTCTTTAAGATACCTAAATTAAGGACGGTTTTATTCTGGTTTCCTAATTACAGTTAAATGCAAGCATGCATACAAATAGGGAGGAGGAAAAAGTCTTATGTCCTTTTTTTGCAGTTTTATTTTTCTTTTAAAAAGTTTTTTGGCACTACATAGTTCTGTAAAGAATAGAAGTGACAAATTTTTAAACACATGAAATCCCCTTCTAATTTTATTTTTTTAGAACAATATATATAAAGTCTGAAGCAACCAAAGTATGAATACAGCTAATAGAAAATAAAGAACTTAATTTTAAAAATTCTCTCTCTTTACAGTTTTATCAAGATAAAACAAAACACAATTCCCCTTAAAAATAGGGTAATAAAATAGATGAAATTTGTATCACTCAGTTTTGTGATACTAGTAAAAACTATAGTTCATATCTATGTACAAATGATACAGTTTAAAAAGTCTTAAATAATCTTGTATCTAAACACGTTGCATTAAGATTTTAAATCAGAACCTGAATTTTTTCCTCCCCCCCCCACCCCGACAATCCCATTAAATTTCACTTTTTCTGTTGAATGTAATTCAGATTCAAGTGTGGGTGTCCTTGAGACAGAAGCGAGAACCGCTGGTTACTCTGCATCAGTGGACCAGCTAAAAGAAAATGGATTACCATTAATTCAGCAAATTAAATATATTTAACAGTGCTTGGCTATATTCAATGTACTAATCTCACTTAGAAATAAAGCCCTTTACTAGACTGACACAAATGCTATCTGTACAGCTAACCCATTTAATGGGACAACGCAATATTACTTTAATCCTACCTCCAGAATTCCCTCAGAATCATCACTGCATCATTTTGTTGCATTGCTTTAGTTATTTAACAAAAATAATTTCTAGATTTTTAAATACGGGTCTCACTTGGAAACCGACGGATTAGAGTTTGAAAAAAGGATTTGGTGGCAGTATCTCATTTTACACCAGGCCACCCAGCAACACGGTAACTGCAAAGTCTCCCAAGTAAAATTTGGGCACAGTTTTTCTCTTAGTGGAGCCAAGGGTCTTTTTCCTACAGCCCTTCCCAATCCTCCCCAACACTGAATGCCTTTACCATTCACTAGCATCAGAAAGAGTTGAGACATCGTCAGTCCTCCAAAGTACCCTGAATAACTGAACCTGATCTAACTTGGAAGTTGGCGCTGCTCTGACTGCAGATGGGTCGGACTAAGATAACCTCCACAGGTCCCTTCCAACCTGCATTATTCTGTGGTCTCATACATTTTTAGCCATGTAAGT
The DNA here is from genome assembly GCF_030867145.1 of Opisthocomus hoazin. Lineage (NCBI taxonomy): Eukaryota > Metazoa > Chordata > Aves > Opisthocomiformes > Opisthocomidae > Opisthocomus > Opisthocomus hoazin. The sequence goes on along the minus strand of NC_134419.1, from coordinate 7,410,797 downwards.
CACTCCACAAGGCAAGGTACAAAAGCCAAATGAAATTAATTAGGACAAAAACTTCTTCATATTCTGAACATGCTCATGGGCAAATCATCTTGACCTCTATTGAAGCAGAGGTGGCTTTACAGTGAAACAGCAGCAGTGAAGGAGAAAGAGGCTGAAGTACAACAGACTGCAAATCGGCTCAGATTTCAGAATTTGATTTAATCCCTTCCCTCCCCACCAAGATTTTCATCCATCCACACAGGAAGCCGAAGCGTTGATTTGACTCTTGGATTCACTATGGTTCCAGGGAGCCTGGCAAGTGAAACATGATTCCTTGGCTTTTAAAGCCTTTGAGACAGCAAAGAGACATGTTGCATGAGCTGTTGATTCATATACTAGTTCTAGTACCTTGAGGGTAGAAAGGTTTGTTCGGTGGGTAGCTGGCATTTCCCTGCTGCATGTAGTTCTGAGGCATATTGTAAGGCCACGCTCCTCGGAGGAGAGGAAAATGGGTAGGGGTCCCATGGTCCCAAGGGACAGAAGGAGGGTTCATTTTACCAAACTGTCCTTGGAAACCCTGATCTATTTTTCAATTGAAAGGGAAAAGCACATTGCAAGTTGAAATAATTAAACAGTCAGTCACAAACACAATTTACATCTTAAATAACAGTTTGCAGGGGACTTAATGTGATGAGTCTGATGTGCTACTCTTTTATTTCTTTTTTAAATGTACATCAATAAAAATTACCACCTAAATTACTTCATTATTCACTATAATAGAAAATATTGGGGAGGAAGACAGGATGAATCATTATTAAAACCAAATTTGGACGTACAGTTTCACTATTCCTACTTGTTCTCATGATGAAAAATGCAAGGTCTGCACAATGTTACCACTATCTGATCCCGCACAGATACTCACAATCACTGACACAGCTGTGACATGAAAGCTATTATCCTACTGCAAGAAATAATTCTCAGATGTACATTGGAATTCCACTAATAGTTGTACGCTTAAGAAACTTGATATTTAGATCGGACCAATTTAAAAATTATTTTTAGAGAGAATAAGAAAAACTTTTGAAGTACACAAATTGTAAGCTGTTCCATTTCCAAATCCAGTATTACTGCAGCACTGACGATGAGAAATCAAGCATCCAAGGATGCAGGACACACAACAGTTGATGCCAAATGCTCTATTACTAATCCTGCTCTTTTTGTCCAGAGCTCCCAGTTTTATGAGACACGGCAATGCCAGCTAATTTAAAAAACTTGATCAATGTACATTTTAAAATAAATAAATAAATTTAAGTAATTATCATTCTCAGTATACCAGTTCCCCTTCAGGCTCATTGTAAAAAAAAAAGACTTGCAGACAGACATTCATTAAATGAAAGTGAGCTACGCGTTTACAAAGAATAGTAACTTTTATACAACCAAACATGAAGCATGGCTCTGGAGTACGCATAAAAAAAGTTGTCTGCATGAAACTTCTAATGATCCTACTTCTGATCGATTATCTACTGAAAAGAAAGTAAAGTCGCTCCTTCCAAGTCAAGGCTACATGAGCCAAGACAAAGTTTCCATGAACTTACTGTTCTCAAACTGTCCTGAGCAAGTAAGAAAGTAGGCTTCACACAGAGAGCAGACAGCTCATCTCCACTGCGCGCCTACCCAATGACCCCGCCTTAATGGCATCTAAGCCAAAAAGGAAACAAAACTGATCAAAATACACAGAGGAAACATACCAGGACTGGCAACTAGGACAGGGAGCGTGATGAGATTGGAAATAGATGGAAGTTGAGGGAAGGGGGAAAAAAAAAATACCGTGACCAACAGAAAACTGGGAAACCTTCTGTGCAGGCACAATGAGAATGGAAGCAAACAAACTGAAATAGAGCAGAAGAAGAAAGACTGAAGAGGGAGACTGACAGACGACATGGTAAGAAATGGGACTCGTTAAGGGAGAATGGAGCAGAACCTAGGATTTGGGGAGCTTGTTTGAAAGAAGGCAGCTTCCTGGGTAAGAAGACTTGGATTGGAAGGAGCTGCCTGAGAAAAACTCAGAGCTGGGCTGGACATGGAGGAGGGGACAGATGAGCCTGGACAGAGAATTAAGATCAGAAATAGAGAGGTACGGACAAAGCACACTGGAGGCACAGAAAAGGCACCGGTAGCAGTTTCTGTATCCTCTAAAATATATTCCCCACAAACCTCTGAATAGAAAAACATGCATCTCCAGCATCTCAACAAGTATCTGAAACTCACTGGCAAATTCTACCTCATCCAACACCGCTGACTCAGCCGAAAATCTACTGTTGCTGTTAATCACCTCCTTAGCACAGAGAAAGGCTGTGTGGGAGATTCAAAGCTTCCACCTCATGAGGAACAACTGCATCAGTATATTGCATGATGGATATTTTTTTTTTAATAGGAGGAGTTACACACTCAGAATAAATTAAAAGACGACTATCACGAACTAAAGATCACAGTTAAAATTTAGGGGCTGCCATGGTTAATGCTGTACAGAAAACTGTATAGGCTTTAATTACTACATACTGTTCTACCCTGCTTCAAACATACAAATGTACTTGGCTTCGGTATAAGGCAAAAGGATGTCGCCCACTTGTTGCAGGGAAAATCTGTCTGAAGTATTTTGAGGAAACAAAATCAAGATTATGGAAGCTAAACATGGCAGAAAAAAACACAGGAAAAAAATGCATAAGATCATGTTATATTGCACTAAATGCAACGAGGCAATATCCAACTTGCACAACCTACTTCTGCCAGCCTCTAAGTTCGTAGCTGCAGTCTCAGCATTCATCTAATAAACTACACAACAACATAAATGGAAAGGGTATTTGTAAATATATTCACAGAAATGTGCTTTAGACTCAAACAATTACTAGAACATTTCTCAGTTGAATGCATGATTTCTCACGTGTCGCACAGCCGTTACTGGCAGATAGGACCAATGCCAAAAAGTTACAACGATCCAACGTGCCTAATTTTTTTCCTATGAAAATGTTCAGACAGTGAAGGTAATGACTTAGTTTCTTAAGCATTGTATTTTTAATATAAAACAAGTTGAAAGAGTTAGCTGTTTCTGTAACACTTAACGCTTGTACACAAAGTGCGAGAGGTTTGATACAACAGAGAAGAGTTACCTGAATTCCCCACAGTGCCATTGTTCACCAGTGAGTTTGGAGTCACAGGATTGTGCCAGTGTCCCTCATGAGAAGTGCTGGGGATTCCCATGGGCCTGGCAGCAGGCTGTGCAAAGATGATACTGGGATCATTCAAGCTTACACTGCTCTGGTTATTTGTGGTGCTGCTGCTGCCAGATCTCATAGAAAATGGAACATTTGTAGAATGAGGAGGGTTACCCGGTGCAGAGTGAATAACGGGCCCGTGAATAGGCCAAGAAGTGTTGGGAAGCTGAATTTGGTGGTGATGGTGCATCTGAAGTAGTCCCAGGTTATGCAAGGTGGAATACTGACCTGGGGGAGATTGGGGAAAGTTAAACAAAGGCAGCTGGACCTGATGGGGTGGCTGCGCACCCTGCTGTGGTTGCGGAACGTGCTTAGACTGGGATATTGGTTGTGGCTGAGTCTGGTTAATGGAGGCTGGCTGAGAGGAATTCTGTGTAAATTGTTGAGGCTGTGGAGAGTAAGATGACTGATGCGAATCAGACTGGAGGGGAAAAAAAAGTATGTATTTCTGATTAGTTCACTAGCTATTTAATGGTGTTTTTCTTTAATAAGCACCCACTGTACTAGACTATTCATAAAAAAGGCAAAGCACTCCCCAGCAACACCCCAAATACTGTGCCCAAGTTCCTGCTGATTTTAGTAAGTGCAGTTTCACTGACACTGATCTTTACCATCAGACAATTTGGTCTGTTAATGTGGCACGTCCCATCAGAAACATAATTCCGAGCAAACATTAGCCCCAAGCTCTTCATTAGACTCCTTACACATCTGTTTCTGATTTTTGATCAGTGTCTTCCCCACCCTACTTATTTACAGCCCAGAATCTTCATTAACTAATTTCCTTACTTCTAAATAGAGTGGTTCTTATGACTACAGACACTTTTTAAAGTAATACCAAAGTAACCTCCTAGTACTTCTTTAATTTTTACTTAATCTGTTAAACAAGAACTTGAAAATCCAAAAACACAGTTTCAACCTCTGTATCCTGATGTTAGGCCATGGCTAAAAGCACAGAAATAGCAATTATTACAGCCTTTGCAGAGCTCTTGCAAAGCTTTCCCTTTCACCAGCAACAGGAACAGGCGTGAGCCTATTTCATCTGTTTGGTATTGCAACTAAGCAGAGAAGCACTTCAAGAACTAGGGTGGCTCGTTTTCCCAGTTTATCTGCCAAAATTTATTACCAATGTCTGAATTAAACTGATCTGTTTTTAAGCACTAAGATGAGATAGAGATGGCATAAGACAGGCACCTCCAAAGAGAAATACAAATGACAGACAGCTACCTAAACCAGAAATTATTACCTAAATCTCAATCTCCCCCTGGAGTTGCCTGTCTCCCCTCCACAGACTACAGCAGACGGCTAAGCTCCAAGTAACTCAGCTGCTGTCAAACTACCAAAGTTAAGGGTCTCTGCAGCTTGTCTCTATCCATGACTGCTCGCCTGTCCATTTAAACTGGCAGTCGGTTTTCTTCAGTAACGAGAGTTCTGCAGGACTCCCCCGTGCCAGCCTTTCAGAGCATTCCTTATAGCAGCACGCTGGGTGTCTTTGCCTGGGCACAAGCTGAAGCCCAGAAGCTGGGATTGCTCCCTGCTGCTATTCCAACTGTTCCTGTACGAGTGCCTCCTATGCCTTTCTACCAAACCAGGAAGAGAAGGTAAAACCTAGGATCTGAAAGACAACAACTAGTTTAAAGTTTAACTGTTATAAAGACAGAGCACATGCACTGACTACAGCCTTCCTGCAAACATGAGACCACCACAAGCATGGTGGACATGCCAGCAGCCAGAGAAGAGAAATGTTAAACTCCAGCCTCTTAGTCTGCTTCCACAGTCCTGCTTTCCCCTTTTCTCTCCCTCTTGCTCCACTAACATTCCCCATTCCCATTCTCCTCAAAACAATCCCTGTACAGCACCTATTTACCAATAACTCTTGGCCAAATGACAGCCATACAACACACACACACAGAGTCCATGACACCCGGATGACACAGGAATGTGCACATGCAGCAGGTCCAGTGTGCACGATGCGCCTGAATGCGTGTGCACCCACATGTCCAGCTTCAACTTCCCAAGCAGAAGTAGAGGCTCCTAGAAAGATACTCCTGTGTCATGTGACAGCAGAGTGGCAGTTCAGCCCTTCACTTAGATTAGGGCTGCATCAGTCCCTCCTCAACAGCATATTATCATAGTAAAAATTATGTCATAAAGTCTCTGTTACTGGAGCAAACATTTCAGTAAATGCTTGCTGATCAGTTAGGAAATACTCTGTAACTAAAATAGTCAACTGAACAAAGAGCATTAGTGATCAGCAGCCCCAATTACTATGTTTGCTTACTTGCCAGCTTCATTAACAGGCACGTTTCTCAGACTAATAGCTTAAAATTAATGAATTTTGCTGTATTCTGTACTCCAAAATCATTAAATGCCAACAGCTGTATTTGCTCAAATACCTTCTGCTATCCATCTCCACTCAGAAGCAGGTTAAACATATTTTATCTACTTCTACAGAGACTTGAACAAATTCTAACAGAACTATCAAAAATTTCCCCGTTCTTCTCCTTGTGCTTCTAGTGTGCTCTGGCAGACTTTGGCTCTGTGTATCACATCTGAACTGCAGTATGAGTCATCTGTGTTCCTTGCCTGTTCACGACAGTCCCTTAAGACAAGTCTCTTCAACCAGAGAATCACGACAGCCACAAACCTAAGTCTCCAGCATGTTAACAATGAGCTAAGCTTTACTTCCTTTAGTAACTCCAGAACATTGCCAAAACTAAGCACAAGACTTCAGAAGGCATCCTATCTTAAACCTCAAAGATAGTGAAGCTGACCTTTCAGAATTGCAAGCTATCTCGTAAGAAATTTTGACTATGTAGTTTCCACATTGAGAGACCATAAATGCTCTGCAAGAGACACTACATTATGAATCAAAGTTTCACTAACTGGCAGACTGCAGTGTTGTCATTATAAAGCCCAGAATCTGCTAAGAAATACTGCAAACCTGTTCCTAGCATGGCCCAGGATTGCTGGTTTGCTACAGCTTGCTCACTTCAATACTATAGCTGATTGGAACTTACACATTCTGATGGCTGTCTAGCGCGCAAGGGTCGCTCCACTTGCTGCTGACTCACAGCCACTAGCTGTGAATTGACCATGCTTCGGACCAACTGGGTGCCTAATCAAGGAACAAAAACGTTAATAAAAACCACAAGGTTATGGATGACAGCATAACGAACACCGAACTGGGAGTCAGTGATACCTCCTTAACTCTCACGTGACACAGAGCAGGTAAATCACTTTAACCTCTCCTCTAAGTGGAAACCTTTCCCTCTACTGGCAATAGCCAACATTAATAGTTACAGCAGCTAAACCCAAAATCTAACTCTGAGTAATACAAATTCCAGCATGAACAAAGTTCACTTTGCTATCAGGTGTGATTGCTACTTTATGCACAAACTTTTGGGCAAAGAAAGGAGAAAAAAAAAAAAAAAGAGAGAGAAAGGGAGTGAGGGATCTCAGAATACAGAAAAGCAGCAAGGTTCTCTCTGAACTTCATTTACGATTGCTTTCTCCACTTTTTCAAGTACTGCAGACACCTAAGGGCCTAATTTGAATGGGTTTGCAATTAGACTTGTCTCTAATTACTAATCGTAATTTGAAAGCTGGATGTAGCTTCCTAATGCATCTGTAGGCTTTTGGAAGTGTTACATTAAGACCACTGATTTTTGATGAAAATACATTTACTTACCTCTCACAGATGATGGAGGGTTAGCTAACATTTGAGAAACATTTGGAAGAGGAAATGCATTCAATTATTACTACTCCTAAATGCACCCATTGTGAGTGGAAGACAAATAATGCAATATTCTAGAGTACACTATATTTACTGCTGAGTACATTTTTACCACCCATGCAAAGATTGTACTTCAGGAGGCATTACTCCCCTTGAAGAAAAGTGATACATAGACTAAAAGCTGTATTTGCAATGACTGAAATTATCAGTTGCAGAAATTTTTTTAAGATAATTACCACGTCTGTACAGAAACTTAACGAGAAAGGATCTCAGAACTTTCCAATTATACTAACAACTCCTAAAGTAACTTACCTGGCATACTATTATTTCTTTGACGGGTTTGTTTGAATTCAGGACAATCTCTTCTAACGTGACCCACATCCCCACAGATGAAACATCTTTTCTCTCTTGTTTCTCTGTCATCTTCTTTCACTTCTTTTTCATCATCTTTCTCATTCTCCTTTTTCTTCAACCTGAATAATAATTTTTATTAGCAATATCACAAAACCACACACACACACAAAAAACCTCTGTAGAGTTGTTATACTGGTATGTTCAAAGGAAACGGTTACATAACCAACAGCTGTACCAGAATACAAATATCTCAGGAATCACAGAAAACCACTTTCAGAATCTGGGCTGGTTAACAACCTGTTTATATAAATTCAGAAGTTCCCCAGAACTGTCCAGAAACTATCTGACTGTATTAGCACAGAACTATACCTGCAGTCAAGCAGGTTTAGCCTGATGGTTTGGGAGTAGTTCTATGCAACAATCCCACTGAGGCAGAACATACACAAAACGAGTTAGCTGTATCTTGTAGATGTAACCTCCCCCTGACTGGAGATGGCATATTTCTCTATAAGAGTATATTAGCATCCTGAGCCTAGACAGGATGTGAAAGAAAGCACTGAGGCTCTTTCAAACACTCAGTACTAATAGAATAAACAGGAGAAGAACTAGTGACCAGGACCCAAGACAGGAAATAAAAGTCTTTTTCCACCTGCTATCTGTAGGATTGTTAAAATACTAATGCTGTTTTGTGAGCTGCATATACAATTTGAGAGAGATTCTGTGTGGCTGTGCTGTAGTAGCAGTTTGTGTGAAGAGCAGATCACAACTTATTTTCCTGAGGCAGATGTAGGGAAAGAAGTGATGCAATTGAGTGTGCTAGTGCTTGTGAGGACTATGTTAAGGGAGTGGCTGAAAGACGCAGTCAACCTGTGACCTGAGTGTTCCAGTCCAGTTTCACGTATCTTGAACTCTGCTGACTGAACAAAAAGCTGCAAATGAGGACTTTGGAGCAGGAAGAGACCAAGAATCTTCTGAAAAAATATGGCACGCACAACTGAAGATAAGGAGTAAATGAAAACAGCCCAGACTTTAGTCTGCATTCCAAGAGCTTCAACAGATTTTAGGAGAAGTCAGACAACCTACACCGAGTGAGTCATTACAAATCCAAAACCGTAAAAACATGAGGAGTGCACATTCTCTGTCAGTTCCTGCTGAAGTCTCTTTGGAGACGTTGACCTGCAAGTACTCTTTTTGCAGGAGTACTAGATCCAAAACTCCTAAGTGCAATTAATGTACAAGCGCAAGATCACTAAGTGACTGGCACTAGTATGATGTTACAGAAATGCGCCTTAACTATGTACATTTTTACTAGTCCTAGATTTTAATAAATGAACTTTTACCTGCCTTGCAGAGGTACGTTATCAGATCTACAGAACAATTCCAATTCAACACTGTCTTCTGAACATGACCACTACAGGAAATCCATTTTAATATATTACAAATTGTGCAGTCAGGTAATACGGTCTCCATCTGAATGTTTACACTATAAACAGATAATTTAGTGATCTAAATTTTAAGGTAAGCTGTAACTACAGATAGATCATGGAGCAAAAGTATTAACATATTATAGACTGATGATTTTACTCTGTGTGCTTGCATAAACACTCTCAGATTTAAAGAGATGTCCAGAAATAGTCTTAACAAAAGCAAAAATAGGATGGGAAGTTGAAGATCAGATATGAAGCTTTGATTTTCTCTGCAATTCAGCATATTCTCAATTTCCATTAAAATCTCAAATATCTAAATCTCTCCTGACTTAATCTCAAAGATTTTATGTTAGTTTTGTATATTACTTACCTCCTTCTCTTTGGACAGTCTTTCATGTAGTGACCAATTTTTCCACAGACACGACAACATCTGTCATTGGGTGCCAACTCCCCATCCGTCAGCACTTTTGAGTCAAAAAAGTATTCCTATCAAAACACATCAGACAGATACAATATAGGAGCCATTCACTTACAAGACTGAGAAATTAAAGCAAAATGGACAGCTTTCATCTCTGATTGTTCCCTACATTTTACTACTTCTTAGATTATACCTAAGTCATTTTCTTCCCCTAGATAATGACAGCTTTTTTCAGAGATGTGGAGCAGTTTCGGCTAAAAAGGGCTATTTAGTCTTAGGGCCAGAGGCTGAATTTGTAGAACAGCTTAGCCAGGCTCCAGCCTGCTGCCTACATTCTGCTTCCCCAAAGGCTCTTCAGAGGGCCATTTTCTGCACATGATCTATTTTGGTATCTGAGTCACTGCTTGTGTGCTTTCCGAAGCAGCCTACGTCCCTTCCCAAATGACGTGATTATATCCCCCTACACAGAACAAAGCTCAGGTGGGAAACAGATGGAGCATCTGCACACTGACCTGCATCGCTCGCCTCCCCCAGAATTTGCTAAGGACAGCTGCAGTTCTGATGCGTGTCAGCACAAAGGCCACAGTTTACAGCCTCTGAGCAACATAAACATTGTGAAAGTACTACCTTGTCTGAAAGACTGAAATAGAGGTACAAATAGAACTAAGTCCTGACCCCAGCTTGGGAACAAAGTCCTACTGTAGACTTAGGTAATTTACTGAACCTTTTAGCTACAGATTTCTCTCTGTACCACTAAGCTGCAATACAGGGCACTGGCTTAGGAAGAAGATCGAGAACACCTTCTTTGTTGGACACTTTGTAGAAATAAAATGTTATGGAATACTATCAGCATTATCTCCTTCACGTAAGAGACTGTTCATTTGCACACTAAGGCTGCCTTCTGTCCTGCCTTTTATCCTTACATAAAATGTTCAGTAAAAATCTGAGATAAGGCTGAACAACACAAACTAACACATATACAAACACACAGTATATGCCTTCCAGAAGCACTATAGCATTGTGTTGAACATGTATGCAAACAACAACAACAAAAAACCTGATTAGCAATAGTATTTATTACGTATGTTCACATATTGAGGCTGCACCTGGAGTACTGTGTTCAGTTTTGGGCCCCTCACTACAAGAAGGACATTGAGGTGCTGGAGCGTGTCCAGAGAAGGGCAGCGAGGCTGGGGAGGGGTCTGGAGAACAAGTCTGGTGAGGAGCGGCTGAGGGATCTGGGGCTGATTAGTCTGGAGCAGAGAAGGCTGAGGGGAGGACCTTATTGCTCTCTACAGCTACCTGAAAGGAGGTTGTAGTGAGGCAGGTGTTGGTCTCTTCTCCCAAGTGACTAGCAATAGGACGAGAGGCAATGGCCTCAAGTTGTGTCAGGGGAGGTTTAGACTGGAGATTAGGAGAAATTTCTTTACTGAAAGAGTGGTCAGACATTGGAACAGGCTGCCCAGGGCAGTGGTGGAGTCACCATCCCTGGAGGGGTGTAAAAAATGTGTAGATGTGGCACTTCAGGATATGGTTTAGTAGGCATGGTGGTGTTGGGTGGATGGTTGGACTTGATGATCTTAAGAGGTCTTTTCCAACCTATGATTCTATGATATTTGTCAGTTACAGATAACTACATCCACACGGTAATTCATTATTATTTGTATGACAGCAGTACTCAAAAGTCCCAATAAAAACAGGTCCCATTTTATTAGGCACAGCACAAAACAGAACACAGTCACTGTATCAAAGACCATTTAACACAAACTCAGAAAAAACACAGGTAAGGTGAGCAAAAGGAAAAAGAAGATAGGGAAAGATAAGGGGAAGTAACAATTTTCAAAAGATTTTCAAAATCCCTTAGAAACACAAACCCTGTTGAGAGCCACTGGGAGAACAGACCTCTACAATGTCTTAGAAAACACCTTTCTAAGTAGATGTTGAAAATAATTGATCTATTTTCTCATATTAAAAGAAAAAGTTCTGTTATGCATCAATGACTGGACCCTGTAGCACAGAGGAGTACTTTCTCTAACTCTCTAATATGATGTTGCATGAACACTTCCCTGACCCTGACTCGCTATGCAAATTTTGAAGGTCATCTGAGAAAAGAAAAAAAAAAGTTGATCATTGTCCTTTTCCTTCCTTAAGCAGTAATCCTTACTTTCCTCACACGCTGGAAAAATAAGTAGAATGTAACATCTGTGAGTCTGTTTTCTTTAACTACATGAATAGCTAGCAAAGTTCCTAAAGCTGTTTCTGGGTTTTATAGCTGATTTTGCAGTTTTCTGCAATACTTAACAGCACACAATGAGAAGTTTTATAAAAAAAACAGAACCCAAAATAAGCTTACTTCCCCCGAAACCACCAAAAACACCCATCATTCATGCAACTACTCCTGTGAATTTTGTATCACAGCAGCCCAATACTAAGCTGTACATTATATGCAGACGATGCACAATAACATATAGCGTGCACACCAAATTGTTAAATACATACAAGAGATTTGCTCTGGATACATCAATTCAGTGGACAAAGAAAAGTAAAAAACATACTAAAAACTACAAAAACTTACAGCTTCTCTTCCAACAGTTGGGTAGAATGGGGTACCAAATAATTTTCTCCCATTGATAAATGCCTTCATTATGAAATTGGTCACTATTGAAGAAAGACAAAGTTATTGTAAAACAACAGAAAAGGCAACACTTTAGAAATTAGTGAACACTGATTATTAGTAGATATTAATAGCTTACTTTTCCTAGAGACTCCAGCACCGAGATTATGATTCAAGTCAAAAGGATCTGTGTAAAGAAGGGGGAAAAACAAATCAGAGTTGGAAAAAATACGCTGCGACAAAAAATTTTTATTTTAACACATTTACTTTTAAATGCACTCACAGAGTGGATGATAGCAAAGCAATACTGAGTGTTTTAAAAATATGTGACTAACCATAATAAAGTAATAGCAATTTACTGATGTATGCTAAAAGTTAGGAGTCTTATCTCATTTTGTAAGCTTTAGGACTTGCAAACAATGTTTTTTTCAAACATTCATGGTAGTTTCCTCACGTAAAGATCCTGTGCAACAAGGAGAACAGATCCTCAAGCAACAGCATTCATCACTCCCTCATTAATGGCACAAAAATTCAGCAAGTAAGTACCTTCAATGGCAATACATTTGGATGTCCACTGTTTCTCAAACGTAGTTAACAGCTTCTTCTGACGGATGCTGATCACATATTCCTTGAAGTCAAATTCTTCAGTGTAGAATCGCAGCAACCCTAGCCAGAGTTCTCCAAGTGATTCAGTGTTCTTTCCAAGAGAAGGCAGCCGCTTCTTCTGCATGCAATTGAAGACACGATTTATACCAGTATAGCCACTGAAGTACTTCTCCTCCTCCTGAACTACCTCTCTAATTGTGAGTTTGTCTACCACGAACAGTTTCACTTAGTTAAAGTTAGGTTAAATCACTACAGTTAACACTACCTCAATCCTGGACTGTTTATTAAGAGTAGAAAGTATTTTTCATTATTTATGTTACTTAGAAATGATTTAAAACAAATGAAGAAAAAGCAGACATTCATTTCAGCAAAACAGGACTCCTTTGCAAAGTTACAATAATATGGATATGGAAGTTTAACTACTCTTTTACGTATTAAACTACTAGAAATATACTACTTTTCCATAAAAAGAAGCTTTAAGTTTTAGTGACTCTTCTGGAATTAGAATATTACCAATTCTTCCATGTCATCAAAGAAAAAGGCATTCCATCCATCCACCATTCTTTGTGGAATCTGTTTCCCATCAAATATCTGCCGAAACAGAGAGGGATACTGTTACCACTCTAATTCCAAGACACCTTAAAAGACTTGCAGTTTTGCTGGTAAGAAATAGCACAAAAATAGAAATATTATAATTTTAACAATTATTTCCCATATAGGCAGAATTACCCATTCTTTTGCATTATTGTTATGCCTCTCTCAAAATTATTTTATTTGTACTTGTTCTTTGCAACTAAGAAAACATGACTGAATTACCTCATCGAGATTCCAACATCCCTCTTGCCCACAAAATCTCTAAGGCGACTTTACATGACTCCTATTACATTTTGACTTCAGCAAAGCCAATGGGAAATTCCACTGTTATTCAAATGCACTCTCAGGGCAGCAATAAAATAACAACCCTCAACCACTACTAAAGTATCAGCAAGAAAGTCTGAGTCTCAACTGCACTGCTTAAGCCAATTTTCCTCTTGCGTGCAGACAACAAAAAAAGTCAGAAATGGATAATTTTCAGAAGTGCTTAGGAGTTCCAGAGTGTGTGTATCCAGGAAGAGGTAGACGGTTGACTAATTATATTCTCTCCACCCATGCAGTGGAGGTACAGAACGTTATTTTCTTAACAAAGTTTCCTGGCACATGTAAAATAGCATCTCTGAAGATGTACCAAAGCATTAGTTATCTTTTTTTTCCCCTCATCAAATCATAAAATAAACTTTTACAGATAAGGTGTTAAGCAATAAATAATGCTTCTAACAATAACTGATGGAAGAGCTGGACTCACATCTCAAGAGCATCTGTCACAGTCTCACAATTACAATTCTCTTTCCTCCATACCACCTGCCAATTTTTTTTTCTATCCTGTTCATCATACAAGTATCATCCTAAGACAAAAATCCCCCAGTAAATGTAACAGCAGAACTTAGGTCCAACAGATTCTCGATTTTGCTGTAATTTTCTTAGTAAGTTTTACCCACTAAAAGCAAGCGGGAGTTAGGAACCTGCTAATGCAGAAGGGCCCCATATTTCATACATCCCCCTAATCCTGAAAGCCCAGACTTCTCATATTTGGCTTGAAGAAACAGTGCATCTATTTTCATAGCCTCTTTTTTCTGAAAACCTACCTCCTGAAGAACTGGAATAACTGGTGGATTTCTCTGTTGTAGAAAGTATAAAACCATAAGAATATAGGCATACGAAGACAGACTACCTCGGGATGCATCACCAATGTCGCAGCGCTGAAAAAATACATTTTAAACAAAATACTGAATTTACACTTTGTTATTCAAGACAACAACTATGTCAGAAAGCAAACAGAAACCCCACCAGTAACAGAAAATACGTTTATCTCATAACTAAAAATTGTCTTATGAAGCCTGAAAAATAAATGTCCTTAGAGTCAAGTGCCATCTGGCAAACCCATAACATAATTTGACCAATATAAAACCAGAAAAGCTTGTTCTTTATAATATGCCAAATTAAAAAAAAAAAAAAACAAATCAAAAACCCCAAAACAGAAATCCCAACAAGCCTCCACATCTGATGTCCAGGTTTCAATACTGTAAAATTTAATTTCCTAAACTCATGTTACTAGAGCTGCTTCTATGATTCCTTATTGTTTTGGCTTTCCTCTTCGCCCTCTCCCCCCCCAGTAATTAATTAATAGCCATGTATTTCCATGCGGTACTTGCAACTTAGGCAATACCTGGCATTTTGCTAGCATACATAAGCATATCTAATTACACCATGGTCCAGCCTGCACAACACAGCGTAAAAAAAAAAAATCAGTAAATTACCTTACTATGCTTGAAAATCTTATGACAGTATAACCTTTCTACAGCACCTGCTTCTAAGCTACCCTTTGCTTCAGGCGTGTGTCATAATAAACAACACATTTTTAACCTCCTAGATCTGGAAAAGACAGGCATTCACAAATTACTTTCACATTAGCAGCAGCAGTGACAGCTGTTCCTGGTTTTTCTGCCAATGTAAACAGAGGAGGAAGCATTTTGTTTAAACACAAAGTATTTGCATAGCTATGAATTCACCTCCATACATATACATTCAAGAGTGCATGTCTCACAATTTGGAAAAACTTGTCTATACAGTAAGAGTTTTAGAATGCATACAATAGTATGCAATACTGCAAAAAATGTAAGATTCATTACTGTCAACACAAGGCATTTTTGTCTGGACACAGAAGAGACATGGCAATATTCTGCACTACTGTGACCACACAAAAAAAAAAAATCATTACTAGCCTTGGTGATAGCATAATGAACATGTCCATTCCATTGTGGAACAAAGTTATTTTATTAGTCTCAATGCACGTTATTACATTAACATCGGGTAGCATGATATGATCTCCATAACCCGTTTTTCATTTGCCCCTGCTTCGCTAAGCTTTCTTTGGATGTGTTTGGGGAGTGTATTTCATAGTGCAGCTTGAATAGAGAGATACACCATGTTTCAATTATCAAAGGCTGTATAGTGTAACACTGTTAGAATATCTGAAGAAAAAAAGATGCAGGAGATTTGGTAGCTGGTACTTCCCAACTCTTAAAAGCAGCGTATGTCCTAGGTAGACATCAAGTAGAGACTTAGGCATTCATTCATCAACCCATTCCTACTTCTGACTTTTATAGTAAGTAAAACAAGGCAGGTAGGCCAGAAGAAAACTGCAGTAATCTCCAGGCTGGTCCTAGATATGCAAATTTGGGATGCCCATGCACAGGCATAAGCCCCGACATCTTACAGTTACCATTTTTTCCGGTTTGGGGTGTTTTTTATTGTAGCTGGTTTGAAATTGAAAAAAACATGGAAGTTTTCCTTTCATCAGCTTTCTCTTAGACAGCAATCTTTCAACAGATAGTAGAAGACACCAGGACTAAAGAATTTGATTCTGACACACACAATCAGATGGAGCATAGTCAGCTGAAGAAAGTGCACTTCGTATTAACAGCATTCTACTGTCTCCTTTCCAGTTGGTATTAGCAAAAGGTAAACTCAGTGGCTATATTGGAAATCACTGTATTATAAAAAAATAAAAAAGAGGTACTTATTTGTATGTTACCTTTGCAAAAACTTTCATTGTATAGCCCAGATATTGCACTCTAGGATCAATAGCTGCATATGTAGCCAGCATTCTTGTGTTGTGCTGTGCCTGGGGGGGGAATTAAAAAAAAAAAAAAAAAAAAAAAAAAAAAATCAAACAGGTGTTTCAGTGTAACTTATGGTTAATTAGAGTAGCGTCTGTAGTTCAAGCACAGGAGATGCCTAATACAGTTGGAGAGAAAAAACCCACAATAATATTCTGTAAAATTCATGCAGCATTTCCTGCACAAACATAACTGAAAGGTGTAATCAGGACTGCATTAACACAGTAACAAGAACCCTGGAAAACACACCAGCAAAGAGGTAAGTCCGTAAGATGATTCACACTGGAACAAATTCCACAAATTGCATCTTCTTCACAGGTGAATGTGAGCCCATTACATACGTAATAGTGCAATTTCACTGTGCTAGACATAAGCTAGGATGAGATGTACTATACATGATGGCAGAAAGGCCATGGTGAATGTGGCACTAAAAGCTTCAGGAGCATTCACAAAAATGCTTCATGTGCCATGACGCTGCTCTGTCATCAGGTTATACAACTACTTGGGTTGGGCTGAGGGTGTGGGCCACTGAATTTAAATCATGTAGGAAAAAGTCCAAACACACAAAAGCATTTTAATTCTGGTTTCAAAATTATTCCCTCACACGATTATTTGACTGAGTTACACTGAATTAAAAAGCTCTCTTTGAAAACAAAATCAAACACAAGCAGATGCTTACCAGTGTGTTGTATAAACTGATATCTCCTTCTAAGCCACTTCGTCTATGTTCAAATTTTACTATAGGCACTTTGGCTGTTGTTATAGGCAAGATGTTTCTCAAACCTGGGGAAGCAACACTTTAGTACATAAAACATCTCCATTAACGACATACACAATAAATGTAAATACAAAAGAAAAAATACTTTAAAACACCTACCTGGATGCTTCTTCAGAACTTTTGCCAAACCTTCTATTATTTCTTTACAGTTTAACTTCTAGGAAAAACAAGTATCACAGCTTCAGATGTTGAAACACAGATCCTATCCCAACAAGCACATTTACTACCAAACGTGTATTTCAGAGAGTAAAAATCTACATACAAAAAGAAGTGATGAGCCAGCACATGAATTCATGGAAACTGGTGACTCGTATTCTCTCTGTGGACATCTACAGTACACCAAGTGTCCACAGGGCATTAAAAGCAAAATCGGCTGTATCTTGTTTCAATTGTACAGAGTACAACAAGCCAATGGGCTACTACCAAAATCCTACCTTTTCTGTGTACGGAAATCTTTACTGAATTAAAAAAAAACTCAAAGAATTATTAAATTAAAAATATTAAATTCTATAAATTTCAAAACTCTTACCTCTGCATTTTCATGGCCTTCCAAAGTCATGCAGATATCTAGATCACTGTCTCGAAATCCAAATCCATTCTTTGAAGAGCCAAACAAGCAAAGTCTGGCTTTGTCTGATCAAAAGAGTAGACCAAAAAAAGATAAACTATTTTACAACTGAACGGTAAGTGTTTACTATGGAATATTGCTTAACTGAGATGTGTAGGTGCCAATAAAAAATGGAGATGTAAGAGAGAGCTTACAATGTCACTTCCAAGATGTCACTTTTGACAAAGGAGGAAGCACAACACCTTAAAAATCATTTTTAGAAAGTAAGGCAGGATAAAGCCCACGTAATTTTTACAAGTGAGGCATGTTACAGAGTTACTATAACCATTAAATGGCATCTCTAAACATGGTGCAACGTTTTGCGGTATGTGACTGCACTTTCCCGTTTTAAATAAATCAAAATAATGTGCAAACCCAATCACCAGTACAGCTCTACCCCACAGATAAGACAGAGCTACTCTTAAGCAGTCCAAGCAATACTTCTGGTTCCACTCATACTTTATCTAGGTTGCATATTTTTCCTGTGACTAGGTAAATCTGGTCAATCAGTAAGTTTCTGTAACCATAACACACTGTTCAAAAACATACAAGCAATAATATACTTTACGGAACATTCTTTCCCAATTGTTTTGTTTACGTTTTTTGTTTGGAACACATATTATAATATATTTTCATTCTTGTAAAGGAAAGCAAAATTACGTAACTGAGAGGAAGCAATTTCTTCCTAACTGAAAAGAATATATTTATCTGTTCAACTGAAATCAACACTAGGGGAAAAAAAAAAAAATATATATATATATATATGTAACACCTATTCACAGCTTTTTCTTAACCTTTAATAGAATTGGAAATTTTAAGCCTTTCAAGGTTCTGTACCAGGTCTCAATCCTCAGCTGCTGCCACTAAGTCGGGGGGGCACAGCCGCTGAGTGGAAGTACCATTCACAGCTCCTTGGTCACAGGCCAGCTACAGCAGAACGGACGGCCTTCTGCGTGAAGCAAGGGGCTAAAATTCAGGAGACCTGCGTTTGGTATCTGGCTCCAGCACTGTTTAACACCACCTCCAAAAAAATCACTTTGCATCTCTATGCCTTGACTTCCATCACTTTAATAAGATACTTTTGCCTATTTTATCAAAGAGATATAAAGATACCAAACTCACTAAGATTTCTAAGATACTTAAAACACCAGCAACTAGGCAACAGAAGCACTTGGCCCACGACCCAGGTAACACTAAAAAGAGTTGGCCAGGGCCCATTCAAACTTCCTTTTTGTCCTGACTGCAACAGTCCTTATCTGCATTATTACTCTTGCAGCTCCTCCTCCACTCTAGGGATATTTCCATGCAATAGCACTGAGGGATGTTCGGTTTAGAAGGCTGCAGGGTAGCTTTACATACAGAGACAAAAGAGATGCCACTGCTTTAAGCAAGGAAAATGAGCAATGATGAGATGAGTTGCATCTTCATGCTCTGGACTACATGACTGAAGTAAGCATTATCAAGAATCACTACCTACTGTTACCTACCATTATACTCCTTTCTAATAAATCTTTCCAAACTTGCCAGAATTTGTTCTCTGTTTTGTTGCTCAGATAAAGGAGGAGATAATTCATCTAAGAAAAAACAAGTTAAAACACAGTCAGATACGACATTCATCTACCTCAAAAATCTTTTTCAGCTAATTAAAAGTATTGGATACCTTTTTTTTCTTGTTGATACATTTACTTCCCTTGAATATGTGTTTTTCTTTTTTATGTGTTTTTTCTTTTTATGATATCATTAGAGTTGTTAGGATTTTATTTCAGACATCTGATTTTTCTGCAATTACTCAAACACAGAACAGCTCGGTGGGCACCTGGCATCAAGCCAAGGTTAACCCACCACAGCACCTAAAAGTGGCTTTTTCCAAAAAAAGCCACAGAATTTGACAAACACAAAAACTAGTTTTGCCCAGAGCCTAATTTCTGGGAACACTACTAACTTTTTTACAAAGTCACTGAAACCTCCTGTATAGTGTTAATTTCTCAAATCTCTTATAAGAATTTGATATTACAACCACAGATTACATGAAGACAAAAATACTGCTCAATTTGTAGCCCAGGGTACCTGGAAGAGCTTCTTCCCACTGAATTTACTGGAATAATTAATTTAAACCTACAGGTTTTATTTCTTCCAGATTACAGATCACAGTTTATAGTGGAGTACAAACAGTTTTCCAACTTACCAAAACATCTTTTACACACTATATCAAGTATTTCTCGAAATCTGTCTGTCATTGGTGGTAGTGGTTTTAGATCAATTTTCTTGAAATCCTCTGGGCAGTCATTTTTGGAATGTCCATCCCGTTTGCAGATGCTGCATACTATAGTCGGTGGCTTTTGGGGGGGAAACGGCGCACAAATGCAGTTTTACTTTTAAGATAGTTCAACACATCTAACATTTCCATGTAAGTCATGCAACCAAGAACATTTAACATCCGAATGGCAAGAGAGTCTCTACAAAGAACAGAACAGCACCTCTCAACAGGCTGCGTTTAGTTCTCACTGTGCGTAAGAGCAACTGGAAATTCTACAAGAAAGTAGGAGGCAGGGATGACCACAAAACAACCAAAAAACAAAATCCAGGAGATTTTTCTTTTTGGTGGAAATCAGAAAGCTTTGCATAAGATGGGGGCAACAGACCATCTAGTCCAAATGGCATACAGGTTTGGTGTTTTCCGGCCCTGAATAACAGGTACTCTAGAAAGGCTAGAGCTGCCATTCATAACAGAGAGTGAAGTAATCACTGGGAGACTCCTGTCATCACTCCGCCCTTAGTTTTAGTGATTTAAAAGTAACAGCCCACTGATACATGACCAGCACTGCTTAAATACACAGCTTAACATGACCAGCACTACTTAAATATACAGCTTACCTTTCCTGAAGTCAAAATAAACTTATCAAACACATAATGCATTTCTTCTGTAGAGAGTCTGCCTTCATCTTTGAGATCGTGAGCTTCCACCATTGCTTTGCAGTTGGGCGAGGTAGCTGGTGTGCCAGTGCACTTATTCTTCTGCGAAGACTCGGTTACCAAACTCTGTCTACTTTCAGCATCAGAAAATTCATTACTAGAATTTGTGTCATAGGGCTGATCTTCACTGCAGTTACAATGGTGGCTTAGCTCATCTTCAGTTATACAAACTGAAATTTCTAAATCATCCCTCTCTTTAAGTGATTTTTGCTTTAATTCACAGCATTCAGTAGAAATAAGGGATAAAGCTTCTTCTTTGTCTTCATCATAACTAGAGTCCAATGTTGAAAGTAGCAAGGAATCTACGTCCTTGGAAGTACATCTTTTGGCTACAGCTTCCACCACTTCATTACATTCAAGTTCATTCTCTGGTACTTTACATCCACTTCCTATATTTTGTTTATCTACAACTTTTTCCCCTTGTGGAAAGCAACAGTTGGCCACAGGCTCTTCAGATCTTGTGGATTTCCTATTGTTCATTTTCCCTTTTTCTTTTTTCTTGGTATCTGACTTGGATTTAATCCCGTCTTTACTTTGTGGACATGCAAAATATTTATATGCTGTCCTAAATCGCTCCAGGATGTACTCAAATACCATCTGGCTATTTAGACTTCGTGCAACATTCCTCTTCAGTGCAAAAGGATCTAGGAAGAAAATCAACAATTTCATCAGTAATCTTCAATTTCTACATTTCACTAAAGCAAATATCTAAGTTATGATATGGCAATTAAAAAGAGATTTTTATAATCTAATCCAGAATTGTATTTGGACATACTTAGAGAACGTAGGGCCCACAAGGTTTTTGGACTTCTTCCATACAAAACACAGCCAACCATTCATGGCCACATGTGTTATCATAAACCATTCTAAATAGTGTTATTTAAAAAGAAAACCACAGATATATTGCACGATTATATTATGGTCAATTTCTAAACTAGAAATGAAAATAAACATATAAAGGCAAAATAAATGTAGGCCTGCCTGAACTTTTTTCCTTCACTGAAGAAAGATTTGCATTTCCCTTAAGAAATTGATTTCTCTAAGAGTAACATTAAGGTTATAAGGATTATATGAACCAATCTCACCAGGTTTCATTCTTAGTCCTTCCTAGCGATTTCTAGATCAAACATGTTTTCCAAGTAAAAAGAGCACTTGCATAGTTGCTATAAGTTTGCCTGGGAAGATAGCATCAAACTGAGATTCTGTTACTTCATAATTTCTGTTGCAAACTTAACATTAAAAAAAAAAAAAGAAAACCAAAAAACCATAAAACAAACAAACAAAAACAACACAAAAAGACCAACAATAGCAGGTATCAGAACCAGAATGCAATCTGTTTTTTGAAATTATTTCCTGTTTCTTCCTCAGTGATTTGCCCTTTCATCTTACAGGTTTTAGTTTCCCACATGCTGAATAAACACTACCCTAGTTTTAAAACTCTCTAGCTAAAAGTGATTAAAGAAAAGAATCGGGAGAGGAAATTAAAGCCATAGGAGTGATCTCAAGACCCATTACTCAACATATGCCTCAATAATTCATTGCTTGTTTTTCTCCTTTTTTGCTTTTCCTTCTCTCTCGTCGTGTACCTTACTGACTTGTCCTTCAATACACCTGTAGTAACTCATTCTCTGTCTTCATGTTTCTCTTTGACCCATTTCTCCTTGTTGTCTCCATCACCTCACATGTGTTACAGAAAAGCTACTTCATAAACATCTCTAGAAAGCGTCCAAAATTTGTTATTTATGCTTTTATAAAAATATCACCTTAAATGGTTTCTTAACCTTCCTCAAATACCCAATTTCTCTATTCTTAAGGCCAATTCAGAATACCATGTATTGCTCTGTGACTTTCCCTGTTAAGTATTGTTCACATACTTTTGTGAGTTGAGGAACAGTAACAAAGATGTCTTCCAGTTATAAAGAAGTAAGAGACAAAATAATTTTCTTTCTTTCTCTCCCCATCATATGTAACTCAGGATATGTATTATCAGGAAATTCATATGGTCTCACTTCCCGAAAGAAGCACTTC
Source organism: Opisthocomus hoazin (assembly GCF_030867145.1). Lineage (NCBI taxonomy): Eukaryota > Metazoa > Chordata > Aves > Opisthocomiformes > Opisthocomidae > Opisthocomus > Opisthocomus hoazin. The sequence goes on along the minus strand of NC_134419.1, from coordinate 7,388,292 downwards.
CCTTAGGAGGATATTCAGGCCCTGAAGCATAGCCTATGACATGACATTCTGTTTTACAGCATGGAAATACTATCAACGGGGAAAGGGATGACGGAAGGTGCTGAGGGTGTGGGTGTGTTACTTTGATGGGTTTCCTCCAGTTCACTCTGATCAGAGCTAACCTCTCCGCTCAGTCTGCATTAGAGTCAGAGGAAACAAACTGGTACCTGATAATACTCAAAATATATTGTGGTTTTTAGAAATACAGCTAGAGGTGCTGAAAATTTGTAGTATCAGAATCGTTAAAAAGGAATAAATGATGGCTTATAGAAAGAATGAAACAGATATAAGAACAGAATGGTAAGAAACGGTGAGATAAATTTACACTTTGTACTTCAAGGACCAGAGTTGCAAAAAGTAGTAGTAAACAGAAAATTTGTCTTTAAGCAGACTAAATAGCTGACAAGATGTACAAAACCCAATTTATTTTCTTCTCAGATTATTGACTTTGATTATTGTCCAGACTTCTTGTGACAGACCTGTAAGTATTAGGTAAATAAAGATAATAATGTACGATGACTACAGGACTAGAAAAGGGTATTACCCTACCTTCAATGGCTATTCGCCTTTTAGGCCAGTTTTTATTCTCTCTGGTTAAGAGTTCTTGTACCCGTATGCTGATGACATATTCCTCCAAAGCAAATTCCAGTGTGTAAAACTTCAACAGTTCTAACCACAGTTGCCCCAGTGAAACTTGGTGAGGAGTTTTGAATGCTAAGAGAGACTGAAACATATGGACAAGAATGCTCAACTGCAGTAAGAAATGAAAATTCCCATTTCTCCCTGGTTCCATCCAATACTAATATTTAAAGGTAAAAGCAGGGATAAGAGATAGAATATGGTTTTCAATGAAATAAAGCCATGACTTACATTGCCGTGTTTCTCCTTTACATTACTTTGGTTGTCCACTTCTGAGCTTGTTACCTTTTTACCACCACCTTTTTGTTGTTCAACTTTAGTTTTACTTTCCGCTCCAACTGAATTTTTTGCTGCACCATTTGTTGGTGGTTTGTACTCCCATCGTACAAACTCCTCTTCTTCTATACCTTTCAGCTGGTGGTCATCTGGCCTCTTTGAATCAAAGCCTTCAATCTAACAACAATTAAAGTATCTCTGAAACAAGACTATATAATACGTAGAAACAAAAGTTTTCACCAAAGGTAACACTGAAAATTACGGTATTTATCCTCCTCAAGAATAACTGATGCCAGAGAAATAAATTCAGAGAATTACAGAAGAAAATATTTGCCTTTTCTCCAAAACACAGCATGACATAACTGTACAGGCTATAGCAGCTGCCTTTTTTCAAAAGTCTTCAGAATCATCAGGCATCAACTGCGTGAGGTTCAAGTACCAATGTGTTTTATTTACAAGTTTCTTAGGCAATCAAATTCTGCACATTTTATGACCTTGCAGAACACAGAAATAACGTCAACACTTTAACCATAAGGTTACTATATTACCAAAGCACTTACCCAATTGCCCAAATAGGATGGTAAAATGCGTGGTTTTCTTTGTTGAAGAAAAAAGATCACCATTAAGGCAAAGGAATATGAAGGAATCCCACCTTCAGCCTGACAATCAATGTGACAGAGCTGTAACAGAATATATCATTACTTTTGTGATGTAACATCAGCATTTCAATTTAAAATCTATATAAAAGGACAAATATTAAATAAATGTGAGATACATACTAGAGTAAAATAGAAAATCCTTTATTTCAGAAACTGCAGTCGTCATGCCACATACAGACAAAATGCAAATTACAGTAATTCACACAGTGCCTTAAGTTACACTATTTTATTATGTGATAGTCTCTTCAGTTTTATCACATTTTGTGATTGTCGGACACATTTATGTTCCTATCTAGAACTTCAGTCAACTATCAGTTTTTTTTTATTGTGCAGTATCTCATATATGGAGATGGGAATTCCGTGCATCTGATCTGATACTGATCTCTTCTATGGGAAGTCAAGCGAGATGTAACGAACCTACTAGATTTCGAAAAATTCTTAGAAGTAGCAGCAGTAGAAACTACAATGCTGTAAAACAGGAATTTTTCTATAAACAGCTTGCTAAATCAAGCAACAATAATAATAATACCATGCAACTGATTTTTCAATAACGCAAAGACATTATAAGTCAAGTATGGCCTGGCAGCAATTTCAGGACTGAATTACAAGGCAGTTAAACGCTGGCTGCGAACATTGTAACTTGGTTCCTGTAATCACTGTTGACATCTGTAAGAAGTACAGCAGGGTATGATGACAGACCCTTTTTTGAGCAAGTTAACTTTTTTCAATGTGACCTCAATAGCAGAAAGTTTTCAGGCCCGATTGCTCTGTTGAGCTGGTTTTCAAGGAACAACCAACTAGTTCTAAGGAACTAGCGTAACAGCTTGCTACCAGAATAGTGGAAGCTTCATCTATACTTACAGTTTCACACCAAAATCTCCAGTCTCATTCTGGCCTGTTAAGAGCTGAACTAGTGGCATGAAGTTACTGTCCACAAACATTCACGGTATATTACACATTACATTGTATGCAGTACTTAAAAAAAGGAAATAAAACATATTTCATTATCCTCAATATTTATCAACTTACTCTAGCCCAGTAGCGGAAAGCCAAAACCAAGGGAATAAGGACAGGCTCCAGTTTACCAAGTGCAGCCAGCAGGTCCGTTGTAAGGCAAGCCACATCATTTCTAGCACTTACTTTACATGTCAAACCACTATAATTACAAATGTAAAACAGATAAAAAAAAGAGTTATCACCTTGTGTATACAGATGATGCTTGGGGCAGGGAGGAGGCGGGGCATCACGTAAGAACCCAAACTTTTTAAACAAAAGCTACAGAATATAATCACATTTTCTTTACTATGAACTCATCAGTTGGATCTAGAACTTACAGAAGTTTATTACAGCTAAAAATATGAAACAGCATTAAGATTTTGCTCTAAGTTCTGCCATTACTTAATTGTGCAATCTTAACACAACTCAAACTCCATGTATATCTTCCACATACCAAATAAATAATTAAATAAATAGATAAATACCCCCCCCAAGGCCTGCTGCATATTAAGAGTTGGTAAGTCCACAAAACAGCTGCTCTAAAAACTTTCACTTTGCTTCTCAGAATAATTATTTCTATTCTCTTAGTACTTACAAGGGAGTTGCATAATCTAAAACCACAGGAAGACATGCCAACCCTTGTTGCATTTACCTCCCCAGAGTTCAATCACACACCGCTAGCCAGTTAAAGCCATGTGGACATCACACCGCAACCATGTTTCATTTTGGAGATTGCTACTTCTTAGGAGTTTACTGAAACTGTCAGATTATGTGTCCTTACTGGTAACATGTATCTTAAAATGCTTTTAAAGCCTTGCATTAAACTGCTGACAGAAATTACAAATATCAACTGAAAAGCATTTCACTTTTCCCTTCTTTAACTAAAAGTAGTACTTGTATTTTCAGAGTCCTACAACTTATGAGGCACAAAAACAAAGCTAAGCTTTCTTTGTAGACCATATTTTGTGTATGAGCAACTCCCCTTTAACATGAATGTTAGCTAAATGTTACAGTAATACTTATCGTCAGGAGTGTAGGCAAGCAGCTGCCATGAACAAGCATACTAGAAATTGGTATCTCATTAAAAGCCCTTTGCAATGACATGTACCTTTTAACATCTTTGCAAAAGACAACAGGAACTTTGGCATGGAAATCTGACTCCACATCTGAGTACACAGCTAAGCAAGGAGAAAAAAAACACATTACATATGAAAGTCTTTTACAGTAATCCCAATTGTGTCTTTAAAACTATCACATTTACCATGCTTTTACAGAACTCAAATTACTTGCTGCTCAGCTAACCAGTAAGCAATATTTTCTGGTTACTTTTGATGCTCACGACCAGTATCACACTGTCAGCAGGAAAAAGAAAAAACAACAACAAAAAAAAGAGAAACCCTTGTCAGGAAACTGGCGTGGTATCTCTTCTAGAACCTTTTCATCGTTACAACATTTGAAAGACACAAGGTTGAATCTCTGACAAACCACCAAGTTAGTTTGAGAACCACTCATGGAGCTGACCTACCAAAATTTCCTGAAGGATCAAAAATGCAATGCTACTTGTGTCACCTGGTTCAAGACATGCGGATTACAGGGTTAGATGACTTCCTGACAGAACACGGAGGCTACAAGTTTCAGAATAGTTGTAATAGTTCTTGTAATAGTTCTCACTGATGTTCACATGCAAGTGGAAAGTGGCTTTCAGGTTTACTGCCTGGAATTTCTCCTATAAACACTTTTTGACCTGGCATCTAACCCTATTACCCTAAAGTCTGGCAATCTGAACTGGACTACCTGGGCTGCCATGCTCCTGCTGCGGGTTTTCATCTCTCACTCACACAAGCACTGGTTTCCAAAAAATCACATTCATAAAACGAGCTCAGATGCAAAAATTGATTAATTTTCAACCAAATTAAGTTTACAGAAAAATTAAGCATAAAAACAACAGCAGTTGGAATGTTAAATAGAAATTAGATGCAACTATAACTCACCACTGTTCTTCAAGATTTCAAGCACTTGTATCAGAACATCTGGTTGACTCATCTAAGATTACCAAAGCAGAGCAGGTTACATTATTCAAATTAACCTATTTTATTTTACACTTTGTTTAAAACTACTTAGGTTGTACAACTAGTAACACTACGTTCTTTCCCCAAAGTGAAACTATGTGTCAGTATTAATGAAAAAGTTAACTGTATCTATCTGCACCATGAAAACAGGTACTAGTAAACATATTAGCCAGCTTTCTTTTAGCCTACACCTTTTTTAGTTAATACTTCTGTTCTAGTTCCATATTAAGACATCATAAAGTTAAAACAAAATACTTGCCATATATTCAACAATTTCAATGTCAATTTATGTCACTAGAAACGCACAACAGTAAAGAATTTAATGTCAATACTTTCCCAAGGGTTTTTAAAGATTATATTTTTTAAACGTGTTTTGTTTACTCGCCAGAAATAAGCTTAAGCAGTGTTTCAAAGATAAGCTGTAAACAGTTCACAGAAAAGCTAAAAATCAGCACCATCCCTGGGCCTTTGTGAAAAAGTGAGATGGGACACTCCACATGCAATTGTTTGCAAAAGGGTTCAGTTTTGCTTCCTAACTGCAGTACCATTTCAAAATGCCATGTGTAAGTATGTACCCAAAACAGGCATCTTGAATTTCAGTGTAACACACACAGTCAAAGAAAGCGCAGGTTCAGCAGCTGTGCCTCTAACAGGAGCGTGCTGCTAACATCACAGACTAAATCTGAACCAACAACTTCAATGCTTAAAGGTGAGTTGTACTGCTCTGCAGCAATTTTGTACCACAGTGAACTGTAAACTGGGATATGACATCTACCTGCAAGTGACTAAAAAATAAAGGGAAAATTGTCACTTTTAGCCCCACCTTTAAGAGGAGGGGAAAGGGGAATAAAGACCTAGAAGATCTCACTTTACACATAAAAGCACACTTCTCCAGAGCCAACTATTTTCATATTGCTTCAATGTATACTCACAAAATTAAAAACAAAACAACAAACAGGCTAGCATAAGATTGTAAAAAAAAAAAAAAGGTCATCTAGTAAGCAATGAAAATTTTATCCAATTGATTCATAGCACACCTGACATCAAATCAAAGACTATATGCTTTGTGCTATTCTAACACCGTATGCCCCAACAAAAGATGAAGGCAATGGAGCAGAAATAAATGTTGATGGCCTTGGTTTAAAAAACAGTCTTAGTTAATCCAAGTTAGTGTCTACACACCTTAGCAGGGAATTTGATATCGATGTTAACATCGCTGGTCTTAAAAGCAAATCTAGTTAAACAAGAGCCATACATCCTCAGCGAACAGTCTGGAAGAGAGAGAATCATAATTATTTAACAGCTAGTAAATAATTTTTTCTTTAATGGATGATGCATATCTTGCTTTAGATACTGTACCTCCCAAGTGGTACTCCCAGATTAAAGAATATTGAACCACTTTCTCACTCCTGTGAAATCTAGTCATTTCCATAACACAGCATCACAGGAAAACAGATTAATTCAAATAGTGTAATTACCAAACATCCAAAACTTCTCAAGCTGTTTTAAAGCATTTTTGCAATGCAACTTTAGTTTTATTCGTTCTTAATATAAAATTAAATATAGTAATAACTGTCACCATCTCGATGCAGGATTTTATTTAAGTGTTTGTTAACTACAGCTTGATTTCACTGCAGCAGTTAGCCAATTATAAAAGTCTTTGTTGCCTCATACACTTTTGTCAAAATTTTTTTATGTGCTACAATATTTTAATTTCATTAGAAAGTTCCTACACACTATTCATTACAAAGCATGCATATAAAATGTAACTTCATTATAATCCAAGACACAGTACAATGACAGTATTCACTTAGTGGTTTTGTAGTTAATACAGTTCCTTGCCTGCAAAGATGTACAACAGATCTAAACTTATTAGAGAGTAATTATGCAGTAATAATATCATGATATATGTCATTCCACTGCATAAACTGTAATTTATCCCACTTCATGACATCATTTTCATAGATGAAAACTTTCCTGTGATACATGTTAGAGCTCAGACATCTTTATGTCAGCTGAAAATCGAGACTATTCTCACTCCCTTCCACACCCAACACCCTGCTCACGCAGGGTCACCTAGAGTGGGTTGCCCAGAACTGTGCCCAGCTGGGTTTTGAAAATCTCCAAGGATGGAGAGTCCACAGCCTCTCTAGGCAACCTGTGCCAGAGCTCAACTAGCCTCACAGTGAAAAGGGAGTTTCTTGTATTTTTTCTTAATACTTTTATTTGTGTTCTGACCAATCTCTCTCAATCAGAACCACAATAAAATAATTCTTAAAAGAGAAAGTAAATCTCATGCATACACAGCTTCAAACAAACCTTTCTCTATTTTCCACTCTCAGAAACTAGCCCTCTCAAAAAGAATTTCTGTATGATAAGTAAATAAGTAAATAAATAAAAACAATAATACTGCATTGTCATACTTTCAATTGCTTTGCATAGTAGTAAGAATTTTTGCATAGTTCTATTGCAAGCTCAATAGAAAACCATGCCAGAACATCCCATGTTTTCTACACTGTGCATGAATTAATTTTCACCTAATTTACAATTTACAAAACCACATTCACTAAAACACAGTGGGCTTTGAAAAAGGGAATAACTGTCATTTACTACTACAGACTCCCCCTCCACTACTACTACACCCCCACAACAGCTCATCAGTCCAAACAAGTTCACCAGTCCAGTAACACTAACGTAGTAATTTTCATCAGTATTTATGTAAAAGTAATAATTTCCTTTGCTTTGTCTTATGCTAATGTACTATCAGTGGAAAACTCCACAGCGTGTCAGAACAGAATTTTGCACTAGGAGCCACACACAGGAATATTACAGAGCAAAGATCAGCAAACCTCCACCCTACAAGTCCCTGTTCTATTCAGCACCTTATGTTTAAGCACACATTTAATACAGCTCCTAAAACTAAAGCTGATCATTCTGCAGCAAGCAAACAAAATCTCCAATACTACTGTATTTTTATAGAGCAAAGGGAAAAAATACATTATGTCTAAAATAAAAGGATAGTACAGAATATCAACCGAGTTTCAATACAAATGAAACAAAAAGTTTGAAAACTTCTTTTTTGTCAATGAGATCAATACTTTCTTCTGTTCAGATTCGCTGGAAAACAAACCATTGTTAAAATAATGTCAACATTACTGTAGCTTCAAAAATCAGCTCTCAAACTCCCAGCGTATTAACTATAGGAGACGATGGGAAATCAATGCAAAGAAGCAAATGTCGAAGATTATTTTATTGTTGCTTTACTTATTTTATTTTCCAACTGTTGCATAACTTGGATGTGAATCTTTAACTTGTCCTACTGAAGTAACATACTGTGCTGCTGAAGCGAGGGGAGGGGGAAGACTACAATTCAACTTATCCAGATAATTTTTTTTTTTTTTACAAACTTTACTAATGTAGTGAATTTTATTGACCCACTCAAGCAAAAAAAACCGGGACTAAGCACTTAACCCACTCAGACTTTTTCTTCTAGATTATTCTAATTTTTAATGAACATCAAGCACTCAATCCAGAATAAGGCAGATGAGGTATGATACTCATACATGGCAAAGTAAATGTAGTATTTTGACCTATTTGAGTCAACTGCAGAGACTTTGGGAAGCTGTAGTTGATCTCAAAGTACACCTCTCCTCATTTTAGGACCCATTTACCGTAAATACACATGAGAAGAAATACCTGTTAAACAATAACTCTTGTTGATTTTAATGACTTGTTTCAATGAACAGTCACTGATTCGTACCTGCAGATATTTCAGATCACAATTAAGTACTGCAAATGTCTCATACACTCACCAAAATCACTCATAGCTGAGGTCTAATTTTTTTTCCTAAAACTATGCTTTAAAAAAAAATTGCCTCATGCAACTTCTATCTGCCCTGAAAGATGTTATAAACAACTGAAGGACTGGTAGGAAAAAAATACATTTCAAACTCCTCCTCATTTTCCCCTCCTGCTACATTTATATTAGTTTAATCAAATGCACTTGGAAAAAAAAAAAAAAACAAACTCTAGTGTAACAGCCACAGATATTCAGTAATGCTAGGCAAGGTATAGGTGGAAAGGTTTGTAGGACTAGAGCCTGAGGGAGATCCTCAGTGGCTGAGGCTTTAAACACAACCAGGCAGGAAATTTCCAATCTTCATCAGAAATCATCACTTTAAAGAGGACCCACAGCTTCAATAAACGCATACCAGAAAGAGGTAAAAACAAGCACAATCATATTTTCCTCTTCGTAGGTTTGTTTGCTCCTTTTAGATCAATTGCTAGTCTGCATTAAAATGCCTGTATATATTAATATTGTATAATATGAAGATAATTTAATCCCAAATGTATTAATTTACCATTAATGATGGTATCAAAATCTGTTTAAAATAAAGAAAAAGTTTCACCTAAAGAAAATGGAGAATACTATGAATACCTGGTAAGGGCTGTTGAATAATTTTCTCCATCTCGTTTACAATTTCTTGACGAATTCTGAAGTCGTCATCTGATATGCCTTGTTCATTTGCTGCCTCAATGAGTGTAAAACTCAGAGCAGCCAACTGTGCAGAAGAGGGGGATGGGAGGGCACGCAGCTCATTTTCTTCTTGTTTTTCCTGAATAATTGTTGGATGATAAAAGTAAAAACTGATATTTTAAGAGGAAAGGTTATCTCACACCATTGCATGACATTAGAACATACTGTTTGCTGTTTGTGGTCTTCTGTTTACACGGTGTCCTGACCAAACACTTTCAGAGGCAGGAACTCTGCCCGGTCTAACTGGCAAACGTATGAGTGTGGCTCACAGAAATGCCAGTAGATGCTCGGTGTTTCAAAGAGAACGTGTTGTTTCACGGCTGGCAACTGGGGATGAGATCTGCTGTGTTACATTCCTGAACCACATTTTCTGACAGTTCTGAAACAGAATTCATCCAAGGAAATGAAAAGCTGTAATTGTTCCTACATAGTAAAACTAACTGAGCCGAGAAAGTTTTTCTGGAGTCACACAGACTTTTTTTCAGAGCGGATTGTACTTGAAGGAAAGATATCAGAGCCAGAAAAAGTATTCCTGGCTCCAATAAATTTTGGTAAATTGAGTCCCATTGTTGCCTAAACAGCTGGTGCCAGAAAGTGCTATTTTTAGTGCATGAAATTATTATCAATTTAATCCAACAGCAAGAAATATGTCAGACGCATCAAGTCATTTGGGCGTAAGTACAACAATCACTGTTTCACAAATCCATCAACTAAATGAAACATGTGACTGACAACAGAAATAAATAATAACCAGAAAATAACTACGCACTTAGAAAACACAGTCCAGTATGAAAATGTTTGGTTAGTTACAGGCTGCATCTCTCAACTCTTTTGTTCTTAGTTGAACAAATATAGCATAAGAAAGAATATGTGCATTTTTAGAGGGCTGTGTTTTTTTTAATGGCACTGCTTTCGGGTTTTTCTTGAGTGGGGAAGCCACAGCTGCTGCTAAGCTTATTTGATAGTCATGTATCTCATAGTTACAGCTGTAAATAGATATATTTTATGAAGTAACATTTAGACAGTCACATACCACTTATTCCTGTAATGTGGCACACAACATAAAGCTATCTGGAGATAAGTGTTAAAAACTGAAACTGCTCCCTGTCCTCTAGCATTTCCATTCAGCGGTAAAAAAATCTCATTCCTCAGTTTTTATCTCCATGCCCAGATGAAAAGCATGGTATGAAAGCCTTTCCATATCAAACATGGGTCTTGTTTGTTGCCGTTTTGTTCTTTGGTTTTTTTTTTCCACAATGCAATTTAGCAGATAGCAAGAGAACCAGAATCCTTTACAAATAATAACTGAGTACAATACAAAAATGTTACTTTCTGAGATGTAATGGATTTATGGCATTCAGAGTGTTCCAGGTGATGGCTTGCATATATGATAGAGCATTAATTACAAACAGAAGTATGGAAAAAAATACATGGAAACAGGAGTAATTGACTGAATTTTGGAAACTGGTTGTAGGAAGAGTAATTTTAACCATCTGAATCACAAAACCCTACATACTTAAGAATTTGTAGCTCTTTATCAGCATTTACAAAAATGGACTGGCAAGAAAATCTGGGCACCTTTTACTGAATTTCATGCGTGTAACAGTTCTTCAAAGCAAACCAAACAGTAACACCATGGTATCTGATAAGGAAACTGTTTTTCTCTTTGAAAGCCTTAGAACTGTTTTTTATTTCAAACACACACATAAACCCAGAGAGATGACGAGTGACTCAAGAACTGACTCCCTCCCTACTTTAACTCTCTTTTCTTAGTCTAGACAAACTATCCACCCCACTCACCCACCACAGAAAGGATGTAGATAAAAAACTTCACAAGTCAGACAAAAGAGAAAAAACAGAAAAGATCAACATCCCCAAACCCACCTCCAGTCCCTGGAGGTTTTGCTACCAACAATACTATTTTTGGAAGAAACAGAAAAACGAAATAGGTTTCTCACCTAAGTTACCTTGTGTTCTGTTACTAAAAGTATGATGAACTGCCCACTACTCAGAGACACTAATTCAGAAGCAATGACCAAAAATGTTCTTTCCTCTCTGCCTGGACATATCACCAAGCCCTTCCTCTCAAACAGAAAACGAGCAACAGAAATATGTGGAACTCTGCTCAGCACACAAACTTTCACCTAAATGAAGATGACCAAAGAAAACACACCACATAACAAAAAAAAATTTTTTTTTAAAAAAGAAGGGGAAAAAACATAAAAAAATCAGTCAAAATTTTATTTGTTAACTTACCATTATATTTTTCTTATGACGTTTTTCTTTAATATGCTTGTGAGCTCCCTGGATATTTTCAATGTGAACTAAGCAGAGCTTGCATAGATACTGACAGTTGGTGTATTCTGGGGAGCGCTGAGGAAAAATGGCCATAGATTAAAAGAAAATGTTTCTGCCAATAGTGTCTGAAAAACTCAATTCTTTGAACAAGAAATTGTATTTAACAATTATGTAACACTTTTAATCTCAAGGTGCTTTGCAAACATTAAGTAATCTTCAAAAAACAACAGTGGAAATGGATTTTTACCCATATGACAACTGGTGAAAGCGAGGAAAGAAAGTGAGATGACTTGAATATTACACTTCTCAGTAAATTTTAGTGAGGCAAGATTAAGACTGAAGAGTTTATGCCTCTTAGGGCTGACCTAAAGGCCAGTAAGCCATTCTCTTGTCAGCTCAAGCTTTTAATAACTATAGCTTTATTAAATCTCAGCATCTATCCTCCTTTCTCTGATGAGAAAATGTGAAGTATTCATCATATTATCTATTGTACTTGTTATGGCAGATGGTGTTGTTGTTTAGCTAGTATATTCACAACGTACTGTTCAAGTACTGCATTTTTTGTTCTATTAAAAAGGCTGCAGCTGGCCAACAAGGAGGAAGATACCAGTTTCTGATTTACTAATGACTATACCCTGGATAAGGTGGGAACCTGGCAAAGGGTAAGATTATTCCACTTTGATGAATAATTTGGGATGTTCAGAATTGGAGAAACATGCAGAACAAGCATCTTTTTGTACACACAGGCTGGGAGAGATGGAGTACACAAATGGAGAGCTGCCACCTGGGAGACCCCTGAGAGTCTGCAGGAAGCAGCCACGCCTCGGGAGATGATGGGCGAGGGGGAAATCACTATTTTCCTAGGGAGCAAGAGGGGATACTGTGGAGCTTATTCAACCAGGAAACCACCAAGAACTACTAGACTAAAAGGCCAAAAGGACCACTTCTGCAAAGATGAGGCAATGTTTGCAAACACTCCTGTCTCGTCCTGTAATTGCATTTTCTTGCTCTAATAAAACACAGCTATAGAGATTGAAAACCTTTTGATATGCTCACTGCAAAGACAAAAGGGCCACAACAAAAAACCTTAGTTTTCCTCCAGACTGGTTAGCATTTTTCCAATAACTGCTATCAGTTATAACTGGGAGAGAAAAAAATCCCACTTAACATTTTCATCCTAATTCTAATACATCTATATTTACTAAAACCGGAAAGTATACTGAAACACCAGATGTTTAAACAGTGATGTAACAACGAATGAACAGAGAACACCATTTTAAGACACTAAGGTGGACTGCAGATCAGTTAAAACAAATTTGACTTACTATACGGAAACCTAAACCACAGCTAAATTTGGGCAAGTTTTTCCACTTACTGAGTCTGATCTTTTGCTTTTGGAAAAAAAAATAAAAAAGAAAAAAAATAGTCTGACACCTGAGGGTATCACTTTAAAATAACATGATCATTATGCTTTTATTACTCATTCTCTTCACCCTTACTTCCTATGAGACAGACACCTAGTAAGATGAAATTAAATATCCATTTGGAAAACAACTTAGTTACACTGGGCTAGCTTGGAAGATTCAAGTATTCAATACCTGAAGATTGAAGGAGATCAAAAATATTTTACCATTCTTCTAAAACTGAATGAATATCAGCAATAATAATACCATAAAAAGGTGGTGGTGGGGGGGTATTTCTTTACAATACCCGTCTGCAGTATTATGTCAACAGATGTTACCAGGAAGGTTGAATACTGAATGCCTTTTCTTTTGCCTTAATTGTAAAGCCTTTTTTACATCATCTAGTTATGCTTAACACCAATGAAAGGGGCAAGAACTCAAAACAGCAAGACAAAAATGCTACAGGCTACTACTTGAGTAAGACAGATGCATCCAAACGAGCCAGGCCTCATGAAATTTGTTCTTGGCTATTCAGGGAGCTAATCCATCTCAGCCAGTTGTATTTTAAAGAACTCACAGAGAATTGGAAGGTGCCAGATCACTATGAAAGACCGACTTGAGAATATCTTTAAAAGCCTAAAGAGGATGAACCAAGGAATTAGAAACCAGTCAGAATTAGCACCCAGAAAAATACTGTAATAAAGTAAGTTAATAATAAGCACATAAAAACAGGTCATAGGTGACAAACTGATCTGCTATAAGCAAATTGCACTAAACCAGTTTTAGGATCCTTTTTTAAAGATGAAATCATAGGGCTTGAAAAAGCAGCAGCAGATATTGTATCTTGAATTTTACAAAGTTCTTGTCACTTGTCATAGCATCAGTCTCAAAAGGAGACCACAAACACCATCTAAATAAAGAACAGTAAGGTGGGAGCAAACCTCCTCAGCACACTGTCGTCAGAGCACACACACCTAGACCGGTTCACCACCAGTCTAAAAGTATGTGACAAGCATTTTTCAGCAGGGGTCCTTCTGGGATCAGAAACATTCATATTTTTGTTGCAGAGTTAGGAAATGCAACAGAGGGTGCGCTGACTGCAAACGTGGAAGATACCAAGTTGGAGAGGTTACAGAAGACGTAGTATGACAAAAATTCAGCGATCACAGCAAATTAAGAGAAAGGAAATAAATAAGCTGTAATTAAATAGTATCAAAGCAAAGTATCATTCCTCCTTAGGTATTATCAGCTGCAAAATACACAGGGCTGGGAACACCTTATTGAGCATTTCTTAAGAAAAGGATATGGGGATCACTGCTGGTTAAACTACAAGCCAGCGTCTATTGCTGCTATAAAAGCAGATATCCTAAACACAAATGCTACATTTCAGACAGATGAAGTCAGCTTTCCTATTCATATGTAAGACCTCAGCTGAAACTGCATGTCCAATTTTGGATACCAGTTACATGGTGGATGCCTACTGAAAAGCAACAAGAATGAACCAGTAACTAAAAAATCCCTAGGACTGAAGAACAAAGAGAGAGTCTAAAAAAAGATAAGACTGCCGGAATGGCAAAGATCTTCAAAGGTGTAGAAAGTTGCTGAAAAAAAGTAATAGACTTGTATTTATTTTCCTAGGACAATATACGAGGGATCAAAATGCTGCAACACACACATTAGACATTAAGAAAAACTTCTGAGTTACCTACATTGACTTCAAAATTTGTTTCACTGGAGATAATATTAAGAACAGTTTAGATGAACATTTTTAAGGAGTCACCTTCAACAGGTGACTCAGACTGGCAGAAGGCTGATACACTGAAGACTGTACAAGGTTCCTTTCGATCTTGTATTTCGAGTTTCCAGGTAATGAGAATTTCCAGAAAATCTTATGTAAGTAATGGAGCTGTAAACCTTTAGGTCTATAGAATTTAAAAATACTGTTCTACAAAGGCTACACGTGCCACAGAAGCAACACTAATTTTTCAATCCACATCATCTGCCACGATGAACGACTAGTCAACTACTAGGGATAGTATCTTAGATCACTAAAGTCATTCATTACAAAGAAGAAAGAAACAGAGGCAACAGGCTCTAGTAGAAATACCACCCAACCAGAAATATGGTGATGATAATGAAAGACGACACCCATTTTCTTTTGTATCTGATAAATAACTCAACCTACTTTTTCAAGTCGGGAAATATAATCTCTTTCCAGACGTTCTTCGGCTTGCTTCAATCCCAGTTGCTGTTCAGCTGTCAGATTAGATTCATCAATAACAGCAGTGTTTTCTAAATAATCAGCTTCCAAAGTATGTTCTTTAGTTGATTCAGAATTCTTCATTTTACCTAAAGAAAGAAACAGTTACTTTCATCACAGTAACTCAAGGAGAGGAAAAGTGAAAGTACAGAGCAGTCAAGAACATCTCATTAAGGAGCCAGACACAAATTAAAGCTACATTCTAGTTTTTGTCCAAAGGTTGGCCAAAATCACCTTAGAAATTAGAATCTTTCCATTATGTTAACAAGTATTTTGGAGAGACTTCAGAGACTAGTCTGCTACTAAGAGCATTATTCAAATAGAGAAAAAAAAACGGTAGATTCATTTTGTGTTTCATTCAGAATTTCACTATCTCTATTAAGTTCTTCAAGGCAAGAAAGGGGTTTTTTTGCTATGCAGAACAGAGTACACAAGATCCTGATGCTCTACTATAACAGGAATAAGAAATATTAGGCTTAAACATTTTTACACAATACTTTTAGTTAAGGAAAAGGTAACAGGACTGCCTTAAAGACATTCACCCAAACAGAGCCAGTCATCAGGCATTTGAAGCCCTCAATTTAGAAAGCTGCTGGAATTGCATCTGAACACACTGCAACACCTTGCCGCCCACAGCTAGCAACCATGGAGCTCAGGAACACTGCTACTCATGAACACGAGGTCAATTCCAAAAGGCCAGTTCCTCCAGATGCCTATGAATTGTTCATAGTCCATTAATCTGCACAAACATCAAAATCTTAAATTATTCCAATAGTTTTTACATCAGCAAAACTGAGGGTTATTTGTGTTTTGTGGGGTTTTTTTTCTTTTTTCTTTCCTTTCAAATGAGAACTGTGCCCCCAGATCAGCTAGGAAACAAAACTGAGCAAGTTTTCAAGTCCTGGTTTCTCAGTGACAGATGGTCCTACAGTACATGACGGTGGTCTACAAAGAGCTTACTGATAACAGGATGCTGCCATTTCAACTCGATTTTCCTGTTCAAATTTATTAAGATAGCTAAAAAAATAGGTACCATAATATTTTCCTAGTATTTCCATACAAGCAACTGCTGTAGCTGTTGCAATAGTGGAAAATACTTCAAATAGAAGGCCTGCACTGGCACACCATCTTAAAACTGCATTTCTCTTGGAAAAAAATACTTTCTGAAAATGTGTGACAAATCACAGAATCATGGAATCATAGAATGATCTGGGTTAGAAGGGACCTTATAGATCATCTGCTTCCAAAACACCCTGCCATGGGCAGGGAGATCTTCCACTAGACCAGGCTGCTCAAAGTCCCGTCCAACCTGACCTTAAGCACTGCCAGGGAGGGGGTAGCCACAGCTTCTCTGGGCAATCTCTGCCAGGGCCTCACCACCCTCATTGTGAAGAATTTCTTCCTTTTATGTAATCTAAATCTATCTTCTTTCAGTTTAAAGCCATTCTCCCTTGTCCTATCACTCCATGCCCTCGTACAAAGTCCTCTCCAGCTCTCTCGCAGGCCCCTTCAGGTACTGGCAGGCTGCTATAAGGTCTCCCTGAAGCATTCTCTTCCCCAGGCTGAACAGCCCCAGCTCTCCCAGTCTTTCCTCACAGCAGAGGGGTTCCAGCCCTCAGATCATTGCTGGGGCCTCCTCTGGCCCCGCTCCAACAGCTCCAGGTCTGTCCTGTGCTGAGGGCTCCAGAGCTTGGCGGTGTCTTGCCAGAGCGGGGCAGAGGGGCAGAATCCCCTCCCTCAACCTGTGGCCATGCTGCTTTTGATGCAACCCAGATACAGCTGGCTTTCTGGGCTATCATATCCTGAACTAAGGAATCAACCTGAATTGAGACAAAGCCTGATCCATATACTTAATTCTGAAATTGAAAAACATGTGTAAGAATTGAACACTCTTAAGTGCAACCACTGACGGATCATACATATTCCAGAGCTCCCTAAATTGAAAAGCCATCTGCCAAAACATATTTTAAATTATTTTAGTAACAAAAAGAGCACAACAATCACAGGAAAAAAGGTAAATATTTTCCCCCTACCTATAAAAAAAGCTTCTCATGCAGATTTATCCCCTGATCTTTCTGAAAAGCAATAATAGCTGGCATTTCCGTAAGTGGCAATGATATTATGAAGGGTTCCCCCCTCCCAAGACACTGTATACACAAAATTGCCTGAAACCCACGCACACTAAGTATCTTGCAAAGATGTTTAGGTCTTAGGCATGAGAAAAAAGGACCGCTATTATTATAATCTCTTATTCTCTACATAATATGCTTGTATTAATAATATGTTCTCTCTAAATGCCATCTGCAACTTACTATACGTGAAAAAAATGCACAAACAGAAACATTTCAAAGCCTGTTTCAGATTGTTAACAATTTTACGAGAAGAAAATTAAATAAAGTAGCATTGAATAATACTCACTGAAGTCATCAGGTTTATGTTCCATTTTTCTTTGATCTGAAGCAGTCTTACCAGGATCACCAGTGCGATCAACGCTAGTCTTCAAAGTATGAACTCCCAGTGGATTTTCCAACACCAGTTTCCCTTTCTGCGTAGCTGTTAAGCTTTCCATACTGAACCCATTCCCTGAAATATGGGACCCTGGAAAGTTTTCGCCCACTGGTTGAGCTTTTGTCTGTTTTAGGTTTTCCACTGCTGCTGATAAATTAGAAAATTTTTTTGCTTTTCCGTGACTTCGATCCTGAACATTTGACCCCGTATCTTTAGTTCCAGCAGTGCAACTATTTACTTTGCATGATTTATTTTCTCCTGGTTTTTCAGAACAAGTATCACTTTGTTTACTTTTTTTGCTGCTATTCCCACTTGGAGAACTTCTTCCAACATCCTTTACAGATTTGTCATTTCTATTATGTTTATAATTTTGATTATTTGCAACTTTGACTGCTTTGCCTTCCTCACAGACAAGACGGACAGACTTCCTTGGGTCATGATTTCCATTCTTTGAGCTCTTGGCCTCTTCCATTATAGTGAAGACCTGCTTCTCCTGTCCCTTGAGACCACTTGAAGTGCAATTCTTCAGCAATTTGCAGTTGATTTTAAATCCACTGTGCAGGCAAGGATCGTAGCTGATTGTCTACTGAAGAAATAATGATAGGCATTTTTAAACTGAAGGAAAAATATCAAAGCTCTATGTAGACAACGCATTAAAATAAACCTCTCTAAAGAAAAGCATAACTACAAATTGTTATAGGAAGGTTGTTCCCCCCACAGGCATTAAGTGAATTTTCATAATATATTCCATATTAAAGTAAAACTCATGAAAATTCTGATCATCTTGACTTCTACTTAGAAGAGGTGGGGATATGAAGAGACAATATGGCCGAACACGTTAAAAACTACTTAGTGATAAACCTGCCAACAGTTTGCTTTTTCTTTCCTTCTTATTATTGGCTTTCTAAAAAAAAAAACAAAAACAAAACAAAAAAAAACCCCCAAAAAAACAAGAACCAAGATGTCTGCAACTACACTGGAAAAAAAAAAAAGAAAAAAATTAACACATCTAAAAACTACCACTCGATAAGCACACAGCTCAAATTAGCCACTAGAGAAAACTAACACAGTTTCATGCAAGCAAGCTCCATTTTATTAACTGATTTAAAAAAACCCAGTATTTAGAGATATAGTTCAAAGTATTAATAATAAACCTGACTTATGACCTGTATCCACAGATACTTAGTATATTTCTGACACATACAATTCTAATCGAAGTTAACTGCCATCAATTAAATACAATTTTGCTCAGCCAAAAACCCCACAAATAGTAAATATTCTGTTTAGCTGCGGATTAATTTTACTTATGTAAATCTCAGCCCTTTAGGTGTTATATCATCTGAGCTCTATGCTGGAGAGAACTCAAAGATTGTTTTTCCAATGGGAAGCTAAGCATGAATAAGTGGGTCTGTCTGAAAGGAATTACTCTTACTAAAACAGAAATTGAAGGGGGGATCTGTAGCAAGAACTTGGATTTATATTTTTTTAAACAACCTTGAGATAGCAATAAAAAATCATGAGAATGAAGTATTAGACATAGAAGAAAGTAAATTTTATGAAACTACTGCAAGATACGGAGTTTGGGAATATAGAATTTCTCTCTTTCCTGTTTATCAACATATTTGGTAGATAAAAGCACGATACATGGGAATTTCTGGGTTTTACAGAACCTGTCAAAATATCATGTAGTGAAGAATAGGAGCAACAGAAAAGTCAATAAATTACAACTATTAGAAGTATCACAGTGTACTTCTGTACTTAAATAGTAAGAATCAAAAGGAAGGATCAGATTAAAATGGTTAAAAAAATCCTTTCTAAATATTATCAGTATAAAGGACAGTAAATTTCTTTTCAGGCTATATAATGTAGTTACAATCTCTCACTTTAGAGATACAAATCAGAAAACACTTCAGAACACAAAGCACATACTAAAAATTGCTATCTTAAGCCATTATTGACATAATCGAAAATACATATTATCTTTCAAAAATGAAAAAAAACCAAACAAAACCAGCAAGATTTTTCATGAAGTTAACGTCAGCATCACAGTCTTCAGTAAAATATAAAAAGAAAAAAATTTGTATTACTAAATTCACTCCAATGCACAAGTATTTTATCTCACAAATACATTTAGTTACTATCACAACTATTTTCCATTAAACACCGATTACACCTGACTCTTCCTTCTAGACCACAAGTCAAAGACCAAAACCCAAAAAGCTGAAATATCGCTTGCCTTTGGACTGCAGTCAGTCTTTCCCATAGCAACTCTTATTAGCTCGGCAGCAGGAACTACTGCCCACCCGCACCTGCACTGCTCAAGCCTCAGTTGGTAAGAAGAGCCCAGGGTCCCCATGGGTTGGCTAAATTATTCTTGTCTCTGACCACCAGTGTAAAGCACTGCTCAATAGACTGGTGAGAAGTTATAGCTATGTACAGGATGTTGCTGTCTTTAAACTGTACTCTACTGCGAATTTCATGTAACCCAAAGAGAAAGGAAAGTAGGGTTTTTCAAATTCTAAACTATTCCTTACGTTTTAGGTGCTCAACCTGAAGAGAGGGAAAAATGCCAAAACAACAACAAACCCGCCCCCCACACACACATCGGTTCCACTTTCGTTTCTGGTTCGTTTCTGACATCCACGCCGCGCTTCAACTCCAGACGAGCACAGCAAGGCCACACTTCCAAGTTCACTGAGAAGCAGCGTAGGTCGGCACCAACTCTGACAGAAGCAGTAACATCCTTTCTCCAACCCCAGGTACGTACTCGCACTCCTTGGGCTGCTCACTCCCTTGTGCAGTTCTGCAGTGAACAAAACCGGAAAACCAGTCCAGCTTAGCATAAAGCTGGCACAAGGGAGGAGGAGCAGGAGCTGGTAATAACAAACAACTAGTAAGGTGGGGACAACTCGTCTTGGCACGACTTCCAGCTTAGAGCTACCATAAAACCCCGGCATTAGAGGAAAAGTGGGGTGTCATATTGCTCTGCTTTTTGTAAGTGCCACATTGTTAAGATTCATATTTTGCAAGAAGGTTTGAAAAAATGCACAAAAATTCTACCGTAGGCTCAAATGATTTCATCTCATCCATTCAATAAAATACACATTTATATATTCAAACAGAATATAACAAATGTGACGGGAAAAAACAGCTAAGGAAACTGCTAGCAAAAACTATCTTTATAACCCAGCTAGTAAATTGAGTAGTGTTACAACATTACATATTAAGAGAGTGAGTGTAATCAAATGCAAGTAGTTAAGGTTAAAAAGCACAGACATATTCTTTATTCCTGAGAAATAAGAACAAAGACAGGTCATGAAATTTCATGACACGAATATTTTGTACAAAAAAAAAAAAAAAGTTAAGAGTTCCGCAATGAAATTCAGAATCTGAAATGTAAGTGGAATAATAATGTTGTTGTACTTTGGGATTTTTTTTTGCCTTTTTTTCCCCCCTTTTGCTCTTTAATACTTAAATGATTTAGCAAACAAAATAATCTAAACTGCTGTAACATACTCAGTAGTAACCACATTACCATCTCACAAAGGACTACAAAGTAAACCAACTAATGAAACTTAACATGAAAAACAAAAAAGGAGACCACTACTAACCCCAAGACACCATAAAAAAGATCCTTCCTCCGCTGTCAGATACTGGCCAACTATATATGAGAGAGGGGAGAGAGGGAAATGGGAGGAAGGAAAGTAGTGCCTCTGAAAAGAATAACATGGTTGGAAATAAAACACTAGAGTGGAGTGAATCAGTGCTGAGGTGGCATCTTTCTAGAAACCTGGATGGCATGTCTTATTCACAGGCTCAGGCTCATACCAAATTGCCAGACCTGAAATCAAAGCAGAATTTTCTTCCAGGCAGACTCGCAACAAAACCAGAGTTTTTCACCTGAGTCTGCAAACTGGGGTATGATTCACCTGTTTAAATCATTTCAGCATATTTCATTTATTCAGTATCCTGACGTTAGAGGGGACTTGGTTTTCCCAACTTTCTGAACATACAGTGCCAGTTACTCCTCTGAAATCTAGCTCAACTCCTGGCACTTCGTAGAAAAATAATTTGGCTCAACAGCTTGAGGTCAGACAAGACAGCACCTGACCTCAAACTCTAGAAAATGATTAAGCCTATACATACCTACAACAATCAAATTAAAATGTTTAAAATCAGCTCTGATTTCGCGCCCGTAGAATTCATTCTAGGTTCACAAAAGGAAGGAAGGAGACTGTTTCACTTTCATTTCTGCCAGTTTCTTTTGTTTCGCTCTTCTCTCAGACTAACATTAGAAAATTCTGTATTTGAATTGCAAAAACTCAGGGTAAGCTTGCTACCAAACAGGGGAGGGGTGCGGGGAGAACAAACACTTTCAGGAAGATATTTCTACCCATTTGCCCTTCCACTCTTTCCTCTCAAGTTGTTCAACTGTACTTAACTCCTTCAAAAGCACACATTTTGGGTCGGACTTTGCCATAACAGGGCCTCTTCAAAGATGAAGGCCAAGGTAAACTGTGAGCTCTTGCGTTCTCAGTTGCCCTTCTGCAAAGCATTTCTTTTAACAATTTCATTAGCAGCAGAACCAAATATACCTGGTTTCCTATACACTCATTTTGTGCTCTTCTGTCACAGTCTGAATCACAGACTATTGGGCAAGCAAAGGAGACATGCTGTAGCTGAAGGAACCTATATGCTGACTAGTTGTTAGCTACTCCATAAGAGGAAATGTAACTTCGTCCTGCTTTCCCCTCAACAGAGACCCCTCCTCTATTGAGGCATGATTTTTCCAGAAAACATAGAGAAACTCAACAATCTTCTGACATTACTTCAAATATCTTCTAAAATTTCGTCCCAATTGGCTAAAATGTCCAACAGTAATTACAAGAATGCAGAACAGCAACTAAAGGGAAAGAGAACAGTCTCCTAAGTTTCATTTCCCCAGCGAGTACAAGATGAAATATAAACAGCAAATGTACTACAAACATAATTGTTATCACACTCTTCCTATAAAGCATTCCCTCCTTTGAGATAGAGAGACCTGTACTTTATCTGAGACCTGCTTTTATCTGTCCCATTATGATTCTCCCTTAAGCTCAAATCTCACCAGCTAGCCTTCCAACAGTGAGCGGGGTGATTAACCTCATTATCCCCCAGCTGATTACCAGCTGAACTTCGCCAACAAAAATAAAAGGAAACTCAGCAAACAAAGGTTACAGACACAGACAGGAACAGAAGGGAAGGCTGTCTTCTGCACTCTGCTTAGACTGCAGCCCAGGTGATGTCTACAGACAGTACAAATGTGCTAGGGATATCTTTTTTCTCGACTTTGCAGCCTTAGGCCCATTTTTGTGTCCAAGAACTCCTACAAATCATTCAACCTTATCCCATGTTCTATGCCAACAGCTTAAAAAAATTATCGCACATTTATGTTTGTTTTATGATAAACTAGACATACCTTAGTACAAACTCTTATCAATCCTCGATGTTTGTCCAAACTACTAAAATTATGAGAGCTTACAGGCCATTAAGTGCCTCAGGCTCTACTAGCAATAAACCCACAGGTATTCTTAGTAATGTACGTGCAATACAGTGTTTCAGATCTTCCTGTTTCTACAGGCTACAGCATTTAGGCTAGGAAGTACAATACTACCATAATCTATCTAGAAGGAAGCCAGTGCAGTACACACAAAATTTAACATGGAAAACAGGGATGCAACAAAACTAGCACTCTGGGCTTAGTGCAGATACTTAAGCCAGCAGGAAGCCCTGATGTTGTATTTACAAAGTGGAGGACTGAAAATTTCTAAGGAGTGATCATTAGATAAACAAGTGTGTATATATCTATAGATATATAACTGTAACAGGCTTATATCTGAATTACGAAAGTACTGCTGAGTAACTGAAGTAACATGAAAGGCTTTGCTTGATATAAAACTCAGTAACATACGTAGATGCAAATATCCTACAATTAAATTATGAAACGAGCAGAATATGCTGGACAGGAGATCCATACAAGATGTGCTTGTTACAGATGATTGTCTCTTTGCATTGACACCCACTGTCTTTCCTACAACGCGGTATGACTCACTGAGAAGGTAAGCAAGACGCATGTCACCAAACACCAAGAACTACCACCTTCTGAACCTACTACCGCTGCTGACTCGTGTTCCGAACTCAGGAAAGCCATCATCTCTCAGTCACACCAACTGTGTGACTAAGTTACAATGGCTTTTCTTACTTCTGTATTTCACATAAAGATTCCTAATGCTTTAGTACCTTTTGGTTCTGATCCTAGGTTTTACTGTAATAGCCCTTCAAACATTTCACAATCAACTTAAGCAAGCACTGAAGCCAGAAAAGGGGTACCACCTGCCTCAAATGTCGCTGTATGCTGCAAGATACATGCTGTAACCAGATCAGGAAACTGATCCAAGGTAGCTCTAACTTTAAAAACAAACACACACACCATTTGCACAGGAATACAGGTGAGGAGTACAGCATTGCATAGGTTTAAAGCCTTTCAGAGGCTAAACTAGCTTGCAGAGGCCTGAACTCATCATGAAACTGCCTGAAATAGCAGCTAAGCCTTTAAACTCAATTTATCCATCTTGTTCTTAAACCTCTGTTTATACTTGGTGCTTATGCTAAATAAAAATACAGCAGTATGCATTTGTCGCATAGAAGTTTATCTGCAACTTGTATTTAAGCAATAGTGATCCCTTCACCCAAACTCTAATCCTTGAGGAAGGGACAGCCTTTGCAAGAACTTCATACCAGTCGCAAACTATTTCACAAACTACAGCTAAAGAAAATGGATCTTCTACCAGTATCCTTACGTCTGCTTTACCAGGATCCAGTACTTTCACTACTGAAAGACGTGTGCTGAAAACCACTGCTTTAGGAAAGCTGTCAAGAATACACCCATATAGTTGGCACAAAGACTGAGTCACAACAGTTTGTAACACAAAACTGATTCCAGATTCTGAAGTCCAGCTTTGCTGACACCAAAAACTAAAATCTGAAAGTTATTTCTTGCTGGAAATATTATTTCATACATCACCAGAAATAATAATAAAAAAAAAAATCTAAGAACATCTGATAAATTGGGTTTTTTCCAAAGATTTGCTAAAACATCAGAACCAAAACAATGAACTAAGGATACAGGATGAGCACATATACATGCCTCTGTCAAAAAAACAAAAAGTAAAAATGAGATTCATATGTATTGTTACTAAATTTAGTTAATAATCTTTTAGCACTTCTAAGCTAAAAGTTACTGATCTATCATTACGTACAATTAAACAATTTATCAAACAATATACAATCTAGTCTTAATGGGCCAAGAGCATCAGAAATGTTGACTTCCCCTGGATTGCTTCCACTCTGCAAATTAATCCACTAAGCAAATTGCAGGATGCTTCTTTCCATGAGCTCTCAGTACAAATCAGTACCAGTATTACATTATTTCATCAAGACAGGGATAAAAATAAAGTTAATTCAGTAGAAATGCTTTGTAAAATTTCAAAAGCAAGCATTATGACTAGAAAACAGGATATACCCTCAGCTGGGCAAAATTTTGAACTGCCTTATGGTATCAGTATGAATACACAATTCAAAACCATTACTCTGGCAAGCAGATCCACAAGACATTTAATAGAAGTTCCCCAGAGACATCTTGCTTTCAAGCAGGACACAGGGAAACCCTGCTCCCCTTTCTCTTTCTCCCAGTAGCAGCAGTTCCTTTCAAAGCAAGAACCAGGTAAATGCCCTGCACTGTGCAGGTGTCCCGTGGCATCTGGCAGTTTCTATTCCTCTTCTAGTCGAGGTACGAGAGAAAAGTTCCAGCTGTCTTCTGTGCAAGAACAGAACACAGGACAAACTTTCTGATCTCTCTGTACGTATCTTTCAGGAATGTATCCCAATACCCATGTTCTGGGCAACAGTAATTTCACCCCAAAATTGATTTTATGAAGGTATTTTCACTAAAGTTAGGTAGAAAAATGATTGAAAAAGCTCACCGCAAAACTGGTGTTTGTAAAAGAGACCTCCCATTCCTAACATAGCATCTTCTGCCAGATACTGTAATTAAGTCATACTTCCATGGCTGGTTTACTTTTCTTGTCATGGAAATAATTATGTCATAACTACCTGGGGTCAGACTATCCAAAAAACACCCACTGGAACTGGGAGCACAACTCAGACAAAACAGAAACGACACGTGTCCTCTATTTTCAAGCAAATGCAATGGCTCCCAAATCCAGGGCACAGTGCTCAGAAAGCCAAGTGACTTGGAGGTGGCACGAATATCAAATAAATTATTAGATTCATACTTGAGGTACAACTATCTTTTTAATGTAGTAATCCCTGCCTTAGCCTAAACCTGATTATATTGTTTCTCTACGTGTTACAAGCTTGTCCTGCTTTGATGTACCCAGAAATAATCTTAAAAGCAAGCGGGCCTCAGGTAACATGACACATTCAGCCAACTGGCAAACTGCAACACATTGCAAAAGCAGAGCAGCCGCCCAGCTGTGCCTGTACCCGGGATAAGCCAACAAAAGAGCACAAACACACAGGCGGAGGGATGCCCGGCTGTCATTTCAGGCACGCCATAACCCACGGAAAGAACCTCTCGCTTTGGCAAGGAACGGCGGCTGGGGGCACGGCTCGCAGGCACGGCCCGGGACAGGGGGCCATTTCCCCGGGGGGGGGGGGGGTCACCAACTGCAATAGAGTCTCTCCCCCCTAAGTATTTAGCTCCGCCGGGCGGGAGGACAACGAGCTGCACGCACCCGGCCCCAGCCAGGCGGACCCGCGCAGCCGGGCACTGCCCTCCGCCCGCCCGCATGAGGCCGTGGGGCCGCCCGCGGTTCCCCGCTGACCTTGGGGCCGCCGCCCCCGGCCGGGTGTGCGAGGCAGCCCGGCGTCCGCCAGCCCGCCCGGCCGCGGGGTCGGGAGGCCGCGATGGGCCGTCGAGGCGGGGCGCGGGCAGGAGGGCCGGGGCAGGGCGGAGCCGGGGCGCGGCGGGCTGAGGCGGGGGGCGCCGGCGCGAACGAGCCCCCCACCTCCCCCCCCAATCCCGCCTCCCACCGCCCCGCTCGGGGAGAGAGAGCGGAGCGCGCCCGGCCGCCCCCACCCCCCGGGGGAGGCCCACGCAGCTGGGCGGGGCCCCCCCGGCCCCTGGAGCCCGGTACCTGGCTGCGGCGCTAGGGGTGCCGGGGCTGCGCCCCCGCCATGCCCGGCTCCAGCTGCTGGAGGCCCCGACGCCAGCGGCTCACTCCGGCCCGGCCGCCATGTCAGCCGCGCCGCGCGATGCATTGTGGGATGAGGGCGGGAGGGAGAGCTTCGAGGGCGGGCGGCGCTGCCGGGCGGGCGCGGGGCGGCGGAGGGCAGCTCGGATCGGCCCCGGCCCGGATCGGCCCCGGCCGCCGGGGAGCTCCCCCCACCCCGCAGAACTCCCCCTTCCCATCGCCCCCGTGCTCGGGGCCCTCCCCCAGTCCCACATCAGGGCGCGGGGATAAACAGCTCCGGTTTTTCCTTCAGCCCCCCCCCCCCCAGCCACGCCAATTTTTTCCTTTTTTTCCCCATTTTTCATCCCAGGCCTCGCCCCGCGCACGGTAGGCCGCAGGTCCCGTCGAGCAGGGCTAGGGCCCGCCTGGAGGGTCTGCCCCACGCCGCAGCCTGGGCCTTGTTCCCCTGTTCCTCAGGGCTTGGCCTCCTCCCCTGCTTCTGGTGCTGCCGTCGAGTGGAGGAGGCCAGGTGGGCTCCACACAAAGCGGCCCACGGTGAAGAGGGGCGATGGGGGGAAATGGCTCCTGGCTCCCTGACCTCAGCTACGAAGCTGGCCCCAGCTGCAGCTGGGGATGGGATCTTGGCCAGCGTCTCTGCTGGCAGTTCTCTAGGTCTTGGGGGAGAAGAGCCGGCCGCCGGGCTCTTGGCAGTGCTGGAGGGTGACCTGAAGAATTTGGCAAGTGCTTGTGTAAGGCAAATCTGCCGGTGATCCACTACGGTACTACCCCTGCCTGGGTGTGAAATGTCACGTTGTTGGCACTTCTCAGCCCAGGCTAAGGAGGCCTTTCCAGAACAACAAAGCCTGTGGAAGATTAATGTTGAACTACTAAGGGGGTTCAAAGGAAAGTATTAAAAATAATGTGAATAGTAGTGCTGGAAACGCTACCTCAGAGAGTCTATCTAGGTAAACAAAAGTTGAAAAATCTGTAATATTGGATTCTATAAATACTTCTGAATGTGTTGTGTCAGTGCGATCCTTAGAGCTCATCAGCTTTTTCATGGTTCACTTGGAGTTCTCATTTCATGAAAGGAGGATTGGGTGGCTCAGGGTATTGCTAACGGGACGCAGCGCAGAGCTTTCACCTTTAGGAACGTGGGCCAGGCCAGTCCAGGTCAGTGGCTTGGGGACAGCTGACGTTAGCTGGGTGGTGGTTTCAGTCCAGTCCTGTTTGACAAAGATTGTTACTCGGTTTAGTAGGCCAAAGAGTAAATTGCAAAAGTAACTAAATTATACTTGCTACTGGATACAGTCCTCCTAGATCAATATTTAGACATGCTAGCGAGCAAACACAAACCAGTTTGCAAACCTGACTGGCATTTTTCCTGCAAGCTGAAATTTATTAGAATATATCAGATTTAGTTCAAACTGTTGGATAGACTTTAATATGAAATGTTAGTGCAGTTTGGCTCTGAAAACTTGAATCAGTATAAAGCCAACACTCTTTGACATAGTCTCTCTCTCTGTGCATTCAGAAACAATTCTTCCTTCTTTGCCAATGTTAAAGAATGTTTTATTGCAGGGAGCAATATAGAAACACAGCAGTAAGAGAGGAAGCTGAATTCTACTGCCAGCTGGCCATTATTTAAAGAATTCCCAATTCGGTGCCAGTGATGAAAAACTTTCAGATTCTGGGCTCCGTTTGTAGGAGAAAATATAATTCTGAAAGCCACTAAATTTTACCTAGAAATCAGAGACAATAATCATAAAGCTGTAGAAGCAGATTTTAATAAAGTCCCTTTCCAGAGCAAAACCCTGCTTGCCTCATGTTGTGGTATGATGCTTCATTTTCAGTCCTGCACCCAAACTACAATAACGTTATGCCTCAAAAAATCTCAGCGCACTGTAGATTTACTTTTAATTTTCCAGCCAAAAAAATGCTTATGTTGAATTCTTTTCCTAATTGGAATTTTTTAAAAATTATCTTTAGGATTTACTAGGGTTTTAAAAGTTATTTAAATGTATATACTGTATTAAAGCCCTATTCTCTGTCTCCAGTTATGTCTGAAGAAACTCTAAAGCTTCTCAGATAATTTATTTATAAAATGAGGACATCATACTTGACTCATCTAAAGGAAAGGTTCCTGGTCAATACTACCTGCCAGGAAAGTATACAGGAAGATAGCACTTACCTGTGAAGATGAAAGCTTCAGATTCTTATCACAGAGTATCATCTCCATAGACAGCATGGTAGAAGATTTTCTGTCTATATATTTTCGTAGCATATTGCATTGTGTCTTGATGCTGGATGTCTACTTAAGCTGAAATACATAAAAACATGAAAAATCTGAAACATTTAAAAACTATTATTAAATTTTTCAACTGGTCATACACGGCTTCTTCACAGTAATGCCATTTATGCTTGAATTACTTAATCCAATTTAATCAAGATGTCAAAGATCTACCAAAACTCAGTTTAAAAAAAAAATCACTGAGATTACAAAATGTAATTTGCTCTTCAAAAGATAGATTTCCAATACGCCTTGGATGTGCTACTTAATTGTTTTCTGTAAATCACTACATTTTGCTTTTCTTTGCCAAGAATTATCAGAATCATAGGCATGGAGAAACAGTTTCTCGGTCCAAGAAGAAATCAATGACCATTAAATGCTTTCTATTGTTGTTACTTTATATATACAAATCCCTTTCTTCCAGCAGGCCTAGCAGCAAATTGTACAAATGGCTACTTTTTCTGGCAGACAACCCAAGAATGGCATCAGTGTACTGAAGCAGTGGTTTGGCTCTGTATATCTGAAAGCTTGGTACCAAAATCAGTTCCTGATGCTTAATGCCTCTTTCTTGCATCAAAACCCCTTGGTGATGCCTTTTCTCCCAGGTCACACTGTCCGGACCAGTGGTCTGGCCACGGACTTGTTGCCAGCCAGGTGTGTGCAGAGACGAATCTCCTGAAGGCCCAGCTAACGGTGCTCTGTTTTGCAGGGTACTACGCACGGCATGTTTGTAATTCTGTTTTTGCTGGCTGTGACTCTCGCTCAGAGCACTTGCAGCAGTAACCACTAGCAACCAAGCCACTGGTATCCTCTGACATTACACCGTAGTTACTAGATGCTATAGTTAGTACACTAAAAAAAGGCACTTGAAAATCTATCAGAAATCACAACAACTCTATCCCTTGTTTTCCTAGGGCATAGTTAAAGCAGATCTCTCAATCTGACTGGTATCCCACAGACAGTATTACTATTCTTGAGCCAACTAGCACTTTCGTTTGTCTTGTACCCATAAGTGGCCTTATACATCACTACCACCATGAAACACTCAATTTCAGAGTATTTGAACCCTCCAGAAATACATTTTCTTGAGGTCTGGTATGGACTCGACTTCTACCAGCCCCTCGCAGCAGCCAGACTGTTGCAAAACATCGGTTTGCAGCAGTCCGTCCTTTGCGGCAGCGCGTCCCCACCGTGGCGGGAGTCCCCGCAGCGCGGGCGCGCAGCATGCTAGATCCGGAGGGCAGTGCGGAGTACAAGCCTGCCTCTGCCTTCCCCAGGGTTTGCCTCATCCCTCTCGCCATGCTCCTTGCAATCGCAGCACTCCTGCTCCTAGCGTTTTCCGCTACGCGGCAGAAAGAGCCCGATTTTTACACTTTCAAAGTTGTAAATATCAGGGGCAAACTAGTTTCTCTGGAGAAATACAGGGGCTCGGTAAGTCTGCGCGGAGCCGGGGCTCGCTCACCCGCCGCTCCTTGCATGGCTGCACACCCGGGGGGGCGGGGGGGTTGTACATTAACCGGGTGCGCGCCCGTGATAGAGGGGGTCACGGCGCTGCTTCGGGCTGATGCCGCTCGGCAGCGCCGGCCGCGTTCGGGAAAGCGCCCGGCCCCGGGGTGCGCGGCCGCCGCTGCTCGGGCGCGCTGGGCTGCAGACGTGGCAGGCAGCGGCTGCCGGCCCTCCGCTCGGCGGCGCCGGGCCCTGGCTCCGAGACCCCGAGCGCTGGGGGTTGGTGCCGTTGGGCAACTTACTTTTGGAGCTTCTTTCTGCCTTTTAACCGCATGACTTCTAGTAAATTGTTTTTGTCGAAACCCCATTCCTTTCTAATATTCTGCACTAAAAAAAAAAAAAAAAAGATGGGATTTAATCAGTGGCTAATGGAGTTAACGGACTTCATCATAATAAAAAAGCAAGAGATGTGATATGTAGTTATTATCAGTGTATAGTGAAATTGTAGCAACATCAGGCTCTTCCAGCTGTTGCTTTTTAGCCCAACAGCAATATGAAGAAGGGCATGTAGACACACATGTACTTCTCTGATGTCTTTTAAATTTTATTTACACTTTAAGGAGTTCTAGGCAGGTCTTTCCTTTCAGTTTTAAGAACAGTTTCCTTGAGTGTAACCTGATTTGATTTGATTTTAGTGGTTTGACCATCTAGGAAAGATGGTTGGTACCTATGGCAGAGTGAAAAAGGAACTTAGCACATGGAAGGCATAATACTATAAGCTCTTCTAGCCACATTCACAAATTATGGAAGCTAAAATCGACATAAAGCCCACAACTGCCACCCTTAGCGCTCAGATAACCCATCTTCCATGATAGAGCCAGGCAGTCTGATAGCTGCTGCGCAAAAAGGCAGGCAGCGCTTCTCGCTTTCACCCTTGGTCTCCAGCTTTGTGTTTCCACCTTGCTTTTCCCCCTCCCTAGGTACTCCACTGAGGTGTCCAAGCTCACTAGTCCACAGCAGCAGGTCACAAAAACATTTGCAGGAAGGCAGAGAGGGCCCACAGGAGGAGACGTACATTTTCCTGAGCTCAGGAGAAAGGGGTACTGGTAGATTTGGACAAAATGAAAGGTCTGAATCTTACCTCGTCAAAGTCCTCCTCTTCCTCCATTCACAATTCAGATGGAGCAGAACTGGTCCAATGCACACTCAAATATCTTATGTTGGAAAAAACACAGAACTTATGTAATATTAAGCAATATTTGCTTTGTTTTTAGGAGTTTCTTCCAAAGGCTCTGTCAATAAATCCTGTTACTGGGGCATGTTTTCTCTGCAGGTCATCTGCAAACCTGTCTGAACAATAAGCAAATACCACTTGTAGCTTCTCTACCTCAGGGCCAGAATCCACATGGAAAGGAGTAAAGGGGGAACTTGGTGGAATTCCTTACAGCCACCCTGCAGAGAGCTGAGGGTGTTCATCCCCTCCGGAACAAGCTGATCTGGAATCTCATGACCCTGCCAGCTTAGGGGGGGGTGTCTGTATCTCTGTGGTGCAATGATACCAGGCCATCCTGGAGGCGGGACTGGTTTTATAAGGGAGAGCTCTGGAGCCGTACCTTGGAAAAGGTAACGCCATCAGTGAATGGTACTGCTTGAACTCTTGCTAGGCCATACGGAATGTTTTATTCCAAAAAAAGTGGTGACCAGCTTCTGCGTGGAACAAAAAGATTTGCATTCAGAGAGTCTATTAATATTCGGGCTAGCTGCTGTTTGATGATGCATGTGCACAATTTTAAAGAAAACTGTATCAATAAAACACATCCATTTCTGTAATTATGTTGTCAGAACTCAATATCAAGGTAGACAAAGGTTAATTAAAACTCCCTTTTATTTCTTAAAATAAACCTGCTTAAATATGCAGTTAGGTAAGTAATGTTAAGATATAGCTTTATCATAATATTTTAAAGCTATTATAAGAAAGCAAATAATATGTAAGTACTACATATGTGCTGCTGATGCTTTAAAGAAATTGAGTCACTAGTTAGCCCATGGAACAATAGTCTGCTAATTGCTAAACCAGCTTTTAACAGCCTTAAGCTTTCTGGCAGGTGTAGAGAGAACATTTTCTTCAGTCACTCACGTAATTTAGTTAAAGAACTATTTAATTTGCAGTCAGGAAACTATGTGGGAACTGAAAATACCCAAAAGCTTCCAGAGTATAGAAAAAAGAAGTCTGCTAATTCTAAAAACAGAAGAGCCACGCTAAGTAAAAACAATCAGTACAAAATCAGGTATGATATTACATCTACCTGAAAGCAGAGAAAGGGAGGACTATTACACCTGAAAAAAGAGTACCACAAGTGAAACAGATCAAAAGGCTGTCTGTTTTACTGTGTGGCACAAGAAGTCCATCCTCCTGTTTTTCCAGTCTACCATACTGATGTTGACCCCTTCCAGTGGCTGGAAAAGAATCGACAGGCTCCAAATAAGACTAGTTTTCTATCTAATCTATCTACCTATCTAGTTCAGGAAAGCTTATATTTTATTTTATGATCTCTATCAGATATGCTGTAAGAGACAGTATTCCTACCAAAAATAGTACCTATCTGGGAGTCAGAACTCCCAAGCATCAGCTGTTCCCTGCTGTGTTTATACCTATCTAGATATTATAGTACCTACCTACCTGCCTGCCTGCCTACCTACCACACAGCTAAGTACAGTGTGCTGAGGTGTAATTAGCAGTGGTCATGCAGTGCTTTGGAAATCTTGAACCAAAGGTACTATAATCATGTAAAAGCATTAGGCACTATAACAATGTAAAGTATTATTTTACTATTGAAAGTAATGCTAGGCACTTTGCATCACAGCTCTCTGCAATCCAAGAATGTAATATTACTGAATGTGCATAAATACAGAGTACAGCTACGTAATTACTGTACAAAATATTGCTATTTTCTTCCATGAAGGTAACAGCTCTGTGAGTTAGTGTAATCTGACACTTGTGGCTGGATCTTCCATCAGTCAGATGGAGCCGGTTAACAATCTCCAGGTCTAAAAGCCTAAGTATCTGCTGTCTCTGCTAAAAGATCCACAAAGGGTTAGTTGAAGCTGATAGCAGATTCAGAAATCTGTACAGGGATGTTTTCCTCAAAGAGGTACACAGGTGTAAACATTAAGTGTATATATATAAGTAATAGAAGAAATATTTTTGCAGTGTTAAATAAATGAGTTCACTACTAGCATGCATGGGTTTTCTAAGCAAAGGGAAGGAAAGGATAGTATTAAGAGGTCAGACAACAGCTAATACAGAATTCAGCTTAAATTAAGTAATTTTGGTAGGTCCAGGATGAATTGTTTGCACTGCACACTAGGTGGGGTAATTGACTTGCACTCTCAGAGCCTTAAGTCAGTAAAGAGGCATATTGAACTTAATTTACATCATTAATAGTCGTAAGTCAAAGTACAGCCTCTTCATGAGAACAAAAAGAGTGGCTGTTATTTATTAAAAATAAAATATAGACACAAAAAAATGACCACATTTAATCACTTCTGGTACCAGACAGTTGAAAGATAACTCGGTACAAGATTTTTAAACAATCATTTTAAACATTCCTTATGAAATACTAATAAACCCTTAAAGTTTTTTATTATATGTTAGTTATACTTTTAGGAGGTTTGCACTATTAAATTAGGTAGTTCAGTAACAGAATGCATTTTTCTAAGGAAAAAAGAGAAGCATAATGTGTCTGCCATTCTAAGAAATGCTACGTGTGTCTTCCTCCTGTTTTGTGGGAGAACATATGGAAGTTTGCACCTTTTGCAGTATGTGCTCTCATGCCTTTCACCACCACGCTGAGTAATCACTGGTTTTAAAGATCTGTAAATTAAAATTATTTCTTTTTGACTGAATCCTTTCAAGCCCTCCTAACTGCAAAATCAAGTAAAAGTTATAAAAGTTTGATTGTTTTCAGTGGCAAGTTTCCCATCTGTTACAAAGCAAACATAATACCTACACAACCTTATTTCCCCTACAGACCTGGAGCTGTTGGAGCGGGGCCAGAGGAGGCCACAGCAATGATCCGAGCGCTGGAACCCCTCTGCTGGGGGGAAAGGCTGGGACAGCTGGGGCTGGTCAGCCTGGAGAAGAGAAGGCTGTGGGGAGACCTTATAGCAGCCTGCCAGTACCTGAAGGGGGCCTATAGGAAAGAAGGGGAAAATCTAGCAAGGCCTGTTGGGACAGGACAAGGAGTAATGGCTTTAAACTAAGGGAGGGTAGATTTAGACTAGATATAAGGAACATTTTTTTTACAGTGAGGGTGGTGAAACACTGGATCGGGTTGCCCAGAGAGGTAGTGGAGGCCCCATCCCTGGAAACATTCAAGGCCAGGTTGGACTGGGCTCTGAGCAACCTGGTCTAGTTGAAGATGTCCCTGCTCACTGCAGGGGGGTTGAGCTAGATGACCTCTAAAGGTCCCTTACAACCCAAACCATTCTCTGATTCCACGATACTAAACTTTAGTTTTCACTATGCTTGGTAAATACAGATTGTTTAAAGAGAATAGAAGTGCCCATAGTTATTTTTTATGTCTGCTATATAAGTTCTATTTGAAATGCTGACAGTCTGCAACAGGAGTGCACCATAAAATTATTACCTCTTCTCTGAAAAAAAACCCAAGCCTAATTATATACCAAATCTTTGGATGTTTTAGGAGACTGAATTTAAAATTTCAGGTAGCGCTTTTAAATAAAAATCTGAATGAATGCTTTGGAAGTTAGCTAGACGGCTCCAGATCATATTTCATATGCAAGTGTTGACACAATACACCACAAAGAAGATCACATCAACTTCTGCTTTATGAGATTACCTGTCTTCCAGGGAGAACAGTGCCGCTCCGAAACCACTTTAAATGTAGCCATATACCTATAGAAGGTACAAAATACACAAAGTAAGTGTTAATGTTTAATGGAAGAAGTGATAAACACCAACATCCCCCTAGTTTATTCTTTACCCATTCCTACCCCTTCTAGTGATTTTGTCTTATTATCCCATACCTTACCCAGATTGTGGGCTTTTACATGCCAGTTTGTTTTCTGGCCACATGTAGTCATTTATTTTTCATATATTACAATTTATTGGATGCACTCTATTCATATTTCCTATATACTTTTATACTTTGTATAAAAACCATACACACAGGAATATGCAACAATAGCAACATTAGAATCCAAAGTTTAAATTGAGCAAAGCCACTTGTCACAGACAGCAGAGTAGGAGACCTGGAGTCAGTTTTTACTTCCTTTTCTTGCCCTGCAGCTACTTGCTGTGTAATTTGATCAGGTCAGTTAATGCATGGAAGCTTCAGGCTTTCCTCTTGCGGCACTGGGCCCTTCAACACTGCTGTCACACTGACAATAACGAAACCAACGTGCCAGCTTCCATGAAACTGCCAAACTCCTGTGGAAAGATCCAATGTAAATAGCTACTGCTGTTGTACCAGCATTGGGGAACATGTTGGCTACTTTGATTGAATTAAAACTTTTTTTCCAGTTTGAGAAGGAAAGACCAGCTTCTGGGCTGATGTATAATCTGTAGAAACGCACTGGATTCAGAGTAAATCACATAGAATTTTGGTTCCCAAATCATAATGCTTTTTCTGCACTATACCTGATTTTAATCTAGGTGGGTAGAAACATTTTTCGTATTACAATATTTATACTGCCTTAAGACTCTTAACAAATTGATCTGAAAAAAGGAATAGAATGTAGTTATCTGTAAAAGAAATATAACTATAAAGCACATAATGCTATTTTTATTAATAAAATCGTATTGTATCTAAAAGATCTGTGACATTCAGCTTTAATCCACTCTCAAGAAAATATTAGAATGGACTCAATTTATGTAGAACAAGAAGCAACTCACACAAAATTTGTAAGAACAAAACCTGTTAAGTCTGAAAATAATTTCTAGAAGTTATTTAAGGATAAAATATCTCAAAAGCCAATGGAAAGCTCTTCAAAGCCTTCAGAAACTGTGTAATATGTGTAGCTCAGGGTTAGGTCACTTAATTTCCCCAAGAAGCTCTTGGCAGAATCTGTTCCACCATGTATTGTCCTTACACAAGCCTCTGTTTTCCTGTAGCGCTCATCTGTGTTTGGCATCCTCCTCTCTGCTGGATCTGAGCAGGCAGTTACATGCCTGGTGGTAATGTCTGAATGACAATGTGCACAACGTCAAAGATAATCAGCTATGGGAATGACTTTAAAGGATAGTCTTCAATTCTTGGAATGTCTAATTGAGACAGTAAACCTTTATGCAAAAACTGTTGTCGTTTTGTCACAACTGAGTAGATTTACTCTAGAAATGGTGGGAAATTTTACAGTCCATACTGCACAGACCAATCAAAAATCCTGTAATTGGTTTTATTAGCTTCAAGGTCAAGACATCACTAGCAATGATAAATGGATCAGCCAATTCTGTGTGAGTACTAAATTCTGTACAAGGAAAGATGCCGCAGAACAGATGCTTCACAACAGATGCTTCACAACAGATAAATAAACTACCAAAAATACATTAATTTTCAGGTTTCTTTCATACAGCTTTGTATATCTTAGCTGGATGGTCATTTCTTAAATATGCTGGGAAACTATCAAAAATGCAGAATGAAGAAACAGATTCTCTGTAAACTGAGACTTGCTTAGCAGTTTTTCGATTGTCTTCCTGTTTGCAAAGTGGGAATACATAACAGAAATATTAAATCTTCCTATTGTGAACAGAACTTGATGTAGTTTCAAACATAAGTGTTGAGCCATAGTTTTGTAGACATTCTCTTTTTATGAAAATAATCTGCATGCCAGCCTACCTGTTGGAAAACTGACATGTGCAGCACATCTTTTAATCTCTCTTGTTCTTCAGGTGTCACTAGTTGTCAACGTTGCAAGTGAGTGTGGGTATACAGATAGCCACTACAAGGCCTTACAACAGTTACAGAGAGACCTCGGCCCATACCATTTCAATGTGCTGGCATTCCCATGCAATCAGTTTGGGCAGCAAGAACCAGACACTGACAAAGAAATTGAGAGTTTTGCACGAAAGACTTACGGTGCCTCCTTTCCAATGTTCAGCAAAATTACAGTCAGTGGAGCCGGTGCAATTCCTGCCTTCAAGTACTTAATTGGTGAGTACTGTGGAACATTGGAGGGCTGTTTCCCCAGTGTAGAATTCCTCTGACACAAAATACCATCCGACAGAAAAAAGATATCTATGACTGTGTTCACAGAATCATAGTGCAGAATTGTCAGGCTCTAGGAGGTCAGAAGTCACGTAGTCCATCCTCCTGCACTAGGCAGGATTTCTCTGTCACCTCTGACAGCTTTGTCTAACTTTCTGAAAACATGTCCAGGGATGAAGCCACTAGAACAACAAATGCCCTGTAAAAGCTAGTCTAATAAACCTCAACCTGGAATACAGGTCTTGAAATATTCTCCTGTATGCATACAACACCCAATCTTCCTTTTTCCACTTTGCAGTCTTGTAAAGTGCTTCTCCTGTGACACAACTGCTGCAGGTTGGATTTATATTTATCTCAAGAGCTGTAGGACAAGTGGAAGGAAAGCGCCTACATAATTGACTTCAACAATCAAAAAGTGAAACTACGCACTAAGAGATGACCTTGAATACTCCCTTCCTCGTTCCTTGCCAAGCATTGGGATAGCCATACTGCATATAGCACAGACACACACACACATGCACATATATACTTCAACACCGATTATAGTGCTTTCTCCTGTCTGCCTGTCTGTCTCTCTCAAGCTTCACAGTTTCCAGTAGTCTTCAGGGGGCTACTGTCCAGTTAAATCTCCCTGTCTGTCAGAAAATTCATCTTATTATTCAGTCTGAACTCCCTCTTAATTTTACATTCCTGCTTCCTGTGAGACAGTAATCAAATTGACATGAACAAATGTCAGGAATTGGTTAGCGTGGTTTTCTTTTCTAAGTTTCCGCTTTTTTCTTTTTTTCCCCTGTAGATTCTACAGGAGAAGAACCAACCTGGAACTTCTGGAAATACCTGGTGGACCCCAATGGGAAAGTAGTAAAGGCCTGGGACTCTACTGTCACTGTTGAAGAAATAAGACCTTATGTTACAGAACTTGTAAGGAAAATCATCCTGAAGAAGAAAGATGAATTATGACTTTCAAAAATCCCAGCATGCCAATTACATTTTGATTGAGAATTAGGGCTGGACTTTGTCTTTTCACATTCCTAAAGAGAGTATATGGGGAAGGGAAATTATGACCAGTAGAATCTATATTCACTGTACTAAGAATGTAGAAAACAGCAAGCTAGCATGGTCAAAGTAATTTAAATTTTTACTCCAACTGTATTGAGTTTGACCTTTCTGGAAAAGAAGAACTCATCAGCAATTGTTTCTTTCCCAATTCAAATTATTAATTGTTGGTAACACTATAGGAAGTCAGTTCATGTACCTGTAGAAGAAGGCTCAGAATAACGAGAACTTCCTGACTGAGATCTCATTGATATCTACAATTCTGTTGTCATATTTTGATCGCAAACTGAATGAAAAAATAAAGAGTAAAAAGTGCATGATTGACTTAAGGCATGTGCTAGGAAGAGGGCCAAAAGGGGTACCTTCAAACCAGGCAGACTTACATAGATAGATGTCTTTCTAGTTACCAAGGCCAAACATATTTAATTTCATCTGTCTAGAAAGTTAAGAAGGGCATGAGGAAAATACATCTATAAAACTTAAATGAAAGAAATATGAAGACAAAGCCCCTGTAAAAATTCTCCAAAGGCTGAGAGGAATTTCTGCATTTTTTTCACCTGGTCAAGATTATCAGGTGATATTTAAATAGTCATTTCAACATCTGTAGGACCAGAGCCTATATGAAATGGCTATTTCTTTCTTCTATTAGCATTTTGCCTTAGAATTACTCTCGCCTCATACAATTGATTTAAAATTTATTTTTCAATTTATAACACCATACAATTATGCTGCATGTACAGACAAACATTAGAGAATCATTTACATTGTTTAATACCACATTAATGTTACAAAATTTTCAAATGTAGCACTCGGGCATCTGTTCAGACTTCAGACTGCTGAACTTCTTAGCTCATACTAAAATAATAACACTAACAATTACAGCCTCATTGTTCTTTGATAGAAACCCTTTGAAAATCTTGTCAGCAAGAACGCTTTATCATCTCAACAAAAAACACAATGTACAGGTCTTCTGCTCTTAACCCCAGGATGCTTTAAGAAGACACTAGTCTTGTCCAATTGCAGTGTTATTGATGAGTGAAAGCTTTTTTTGTGCTTTGTAATGCTTTTTAAAGTAGCACAAACAATATTTGTCCATATAGTTGTCAGGGCCCAAGTGTACAAATAAACCTTAATTGACCTGACCAAGGTAAGGGCTTTTTCCAACTCATCACTGCTGTTACAGCTCTTCAGTATCCAAACAGGGCCTAGTTTAAAAAATCAAAGGTAAGTATTATGGCATGCACTGGCTTGCAGAACAAGAGGGGAAAGAAGAGTACTGATGAACTATCAGAAATAAAAGCATTGATCCTAGAATACATTATAGTTCCTATGCTCGAGCAGCTGCTGTCTCCTGAGTTCTTGGACTCATTCTGTGGTGGTCTAAGGAATTAAGAGCTAGAAATACTTTAGGATTTGCAGGAAGACCCTGAAGGGCAGCGATTGTACCATACAAAACAAACTCAATTCGCCTGAAAGAAGAAAAAAAAGAAGGGGGGGGGTGGTGGAAGAGAGAATAAAAGGAAGAAGTAACAGAAGTACAGAAGCAAAAAGAGAGATGAAGTAATAAGTGAGAAATGAGAAGGAAATGAAAAGACAGTTTGCAGCCAAAGAATCTTTGGGACAAACAAGGCATGACAATGTTCAGGTCATGTTGATACTAATGAGCATGTTCCAAACTATATCAGCTACTTCTCACTTGGAGTGTAACTTAAGAGTGCAGGAAACTGGCGTTTATGGCAGTAAGTATGTCTGTATTTTCCTCGTCTGATGGTGAGAAAAGTGAACTCTACAGTCTGTTACTCTGTTGTTATATGAATCACTGTAAGACAATGGTTACTAAGGATATCACAAAGAATGGAAAATCAGGCCCAGCTCATACTGTGCTCAGACAGAGAATCCAACTACTGGAAAAGGAGGTCTTTTATTACTGTATAGACTATTTCTCTTTTTTCTGTCCATTGATACTAGTGCAATGCCCAGCACACTGTTAGCAACTGCTGCTAGGCTTAAAATTTTGTCCTTAGAAAATATGTTTCTATTTCATAACTGAAGCATGGGTGAGCCAAGATCATGCTTTGAAAGACTTTTTAAGCCCTCTCTCTTTCAATTTTGGGTGTCCGTCTCCAAGCAGAACTCTGCGTTTACGTAGATAAGATCTTGCATTGTCTATTAGACAAATTCTAGAAGTCTGAAGAGAGATAAGTTGGGAGGGGTTCAAACTATATGGACAAATACTGTTTGTGCTTCTTTTAAAGGCATTACGAAGCACAAAAAAGCTTTCACTTGTCAATAATACTGCAATTGGACAAGACTAGATTCTTAAAGAATTCCAAGGTTAAGAGCAGCAGACCTGTACGTTGTGGTTTTGTTGAGATAAAAAGAGTTCTTGCTGACAAGATTTTCAAAGGGTTTCTATCAAAGAACAATGAGGCTGTAATTGTTAGTGTTATT
Organism: Opisthocomus hoazin; assembly: GCF_030867145.1. Taxonomy (NCBI): domain Eukaryota; kingdom Metazoa; phylum Chordata; class Aves; order Opisthocomiformes; family Opisthocomidae; genus Opisthocomus; species Opisthocomus hoazin. The sequence continues at coordinate 7,346,906 of NC_134419.1, read as the reverse complement.
ATTTTAGTATGAGCTAAGAAGTTCAGCAGTCTGAAGTCTGAACAGATGCCCGAGTGCTATGAATAACTTAATATTGATGACTGTTAGTGTTCTTACCAGTCTGGCAATTTAAAGAGAACTAAGGTAAGTATTACATATGCAAGCTTTGAACAACAACAAATTTGAACAGGCACATGATTTTAAGAACGTAACTACTCTCTCTGAAGTTAACAGAAACATATTCATGATTAAATTAAGCATGTGGTATATATTCCATCCTCTGTTGCATTGGAATCAATTTGTAGAACAACTGCATTGGTCTTTAATCAAAGTTACAGGGTAAAAGTAAATATTCTTGATTGTGGATTAACTCATACCTAGTCATGCTATAAGTACTTCATGACTTCCTGCTCAGAAAAATTGCAAAGCAAACTGCACTGGGTTGAATTTGTCTCTTGAGACTATATAGAGGGCATGCAGAGATCAGAAATTACTTTTCTTGCTCATGAGTTCCAACACATCTTCCCTACAGCAAGTCCCCAAAAAACGTAAACCAGCTCTGAATATATAACATGAGACTATTTTCTTTGCTGCTTGTCTACTTTGCAGAGAAAATATTAGTGTGCATTAACAGATGAGCACATTTATGCATGGAGAGTGATTACTTTGATCAGCTAAGTCTTGATCTTTTACCATTTGCAACTCTGAAGCTGTGAACTCTTGTCGTGTTGATTTAAATGCTAAACTAAGCACCTAGACACATGATTGTTTCAAGTCATGTGCACCTTGAGGCATGCCAGAGGGAAAACAAATAATTTTAAAGTCTAAGTTTAAAATTAGACAGGACACTTCTAATCTTTAAAAATTTTGTCTCATAGAGAATGTAAAATCAGACCTACGTATATCCAATGCTCTGTTTTGAAATGGAATATGCTACATTGAATGGAGCAATAGAGAGGGGTTTAACCCTCTTTTTTTGGCATTATAAGGAGAACAAAACCAAATATCCTAGTTATCCTTACAGCCAGCCACATCTGGTATTTCAGTTATATGTTAGGGACATTTCACTTGAGTTCCTATTGTGATTCTGGTCGGAAAACTCAGCAGCAAACCAGACACAATTTCTCTCTACTGGATGGTACTCAGTTTATTGTTTCAAACACATCAGCATCTGGTTCAATAAATAGCTGACTATAGTCAGTCCTTTCAGAAGACTGGACATCGCTTTGATTAAGGAAAACAAATTTTATGGTACCTTCAATTATTGGATCAAGCAAACATGTTCTATACACATGGAAATTTATACTGCAGCTACTCATAGAGCCAAATGAAATTTAACAAGCTTACCTCTGACTCATTCACAGAGTCGAGTAAGCAGAGAAATCAGGTATTCTCTGACACGATTAACAGATACTAGAGTAAAAACATCACTGACAAAACACAAAGGAGTTTACAAACCCTTTGATGGATTTGAGAGATTTGAGTACTAATTCTGAACCACATTAAAGCTCCATAGCAGAGACATACACAGAGCAGCAGAAAATAACTGAGCTGTACCTGAACATCACCACAGAGGTGACTGTCATCTAATGCTACACAGCTAACTCCTCTGTCTAGCCAGCTCACAAACATGGTGATGCCCACAATACAGGACGAGAAACAACAAAACTCAGCTACATCTTTTGTGCCAGCTCTGCAGCAGCTAGGCATAGGCAACAGCGGGAGCCTGTCTAGTGATAATGGCTGACCTCTTCCAGCTGTCTCTACGCAGGAGCTGAAGTCAGCCCCAAGTAACTTTCCATCCTTAGCCTAGAAAACCTGATCCAAGCTGTCAATCTACAGGCCTAGCGATAAGGCATGCTGTTTTATCTCATAGCATTGCAAGACACCTGCTCAACAAGAAAATCTTCTAAACTAACCCTAGAAAATGAGAACAGTTGAATGACCAGTGCATTTTAAGTAAGCAGACTTGTGTTCAGTCTGGAAGGTAAGCACAGACATGAAAGTTTTCGATGCAATTCTGCTTACGTAGATTCCTTTCCGCCACTCAAACATCCACAGAGTCAGGGACAGATTCTTTTCAAAGTATTAACTGATGGAACAATGATAGGAAAAGGAAATAATAGAATTCTAGAACAATAGAAAAGACTGAAGTACAATTTCTTGAAGAACAAAATTCTGTAACACCTGATCTATAAATGCAGTTCTGTGGAACCTTCCCCATCAGACAGAAATTACAGAAATCCTAACTTCAGGGAGCTGTAGTTTTAGTTTCCTTAAGTGAAAGATGCAGTGAGAAAGCTATTACTGTATTATATGAAATAGTCCTCTGTCTTTTTGTCTCCCTTTCCCTAAAGGCATTGCTGTTACATCATAATTCATTGCTTTCATCTGAATTATATGATAAACCATTATATTTTTATTTAGCACACAAGTAAATCTGACAATGATAAATAAAGAACAGCTGCCAAGGAAAATGTCCATAACCCACAGATTGTTCATCCATCCTTTAAAATAGAGCACAATAGTCAAACTGTCCTTGTAATTAAAAATCCTGCTGAATTCTTAGTTTAAATTGTAAATCAGCTTTTCTAACTCTTAACAGGAGTCACACCACACATTCTGTTTTGTCGTTACTTCTATATTCACAATAGTAGTGATTTTATTAGTGGTACTTTATTGTCCTCTTGAGAGACCACTAACCACTAGAGATACGTGGGGAAATGTTTTCCTGTCATATAAGCATTTTACATTTGAAGTCTCCTCTTCCAAATCCAGACAGAATATAAACATTTTAAGTTTTCAAGGAAAAGTAACTCCAAAACCATCAGTTTGGTTAAGCTGAAACATTTTGTTTGGATACAATTGATGAGAAATATTTCAAAGTTGATATTCATATTTTCAAACTTTATAAATAAAATATTAAAAGTTAAAATAATTTCAAACCAAAAAAAGAATCTAAATACAAATATAGAAAGCTCTGATTATTTCAAAACTGAAAAACTGATACTGGGACTTTTGTCAAAACAGATATTTTTCCGCAAGTTTCATCTTAGGGAACAATTTGGTTACAAAAATTGTTCCTACTAACAAAACGTTCTTTTCAAAAAGTCTTGTTAGCTTCAGAGGCTGCCAGTCTATTCTGCACATAGCCATACTGTAGTCAACAGGAATATATCATACAGTAAAATTACAAGATCAAGTCTCTGGACTATATGAATCATTTAGTCTTACTGAATACTGGGAATTGCAGGACACCATTTCTAGTTGTTAACTGCATGCACAGGACATGTGGTTGTCAAGCCCAATAAGAAACTGGAAACCAAGAGTTCATTGAAACAGTTTCAGAAAACCAAAACATTTCAAAGAGCTGATTTAAACATTAATGTAATGTGAATAATCCATGCAATAAACACGTAATCAATATAATTTAATAACTTAGATAGAAAAAAGTATGTAATACTTTTTTTTTTTAAGATTTAAGAAGTTAAGAGAACATTAATAGACAGGCAGCTGATTGGGGTAAACCTTTCCCATGTTTTAGGTGTGAAGTTGTATGCAGTGAAAAGGTATCATTGCATGCGCAGACGGGATGTTCAGGGTGAATGATTTCAATGCCAGAGGAAGATTACAGAGCAGAGGCATTCTTTTGTTATAAATTACTATTAAAAAGCTGTATTACTGCAAATATGGCAAGTGGATGTGTAATCATTTGTCATATTTCAGGAAATTTCTCTGCCCTGTGACCACTTCATCTGGTCTCATTTAGTTCTCTGTCAATTCTACCTGTCAGTTTAAAAAGTTCATTGCTTTTCTAGCCTTTCACCTCTGTCCATTTTTGATTAGTTTCCTGATGACTCTTTCTGACGTAACTTAAGTTGAAAGGTTCACTCCATAAAGTATCATCATACCTTTTCAAATGTATTCTTAAAACATCTGTTAGTAGGTCAAAACACAATAGATAAAAGGAGGAAAAGGAGTCCAATGGAAGGTGTAATAATCTGAAGGCATTTCAATTTTCCCTTTCTTCTGGTTTATTTCATAATCAGTGTTGATTTTATCCCTTTCTCTATCAACAGCAGGACAACAGAGGATAAATGAGATGTTTAAGATGCTTCTGTTAGCACTGCTTTGAAGGGGGAATCCTGTCTTCATACAGGATGGAAGAGGGTCTTTCTGGTTTGGTTCCAGGAGCAGTGGTAATTAGATTTTAGCAAATGGACTACTCTTACTTGGTGTAACCATTCTGACTTGGCTCTTGAAGAATGGTCTGGCCATGCTTTTGTGCCATAAAACTCAGGAGATGAGCCTCACCTTCCCCCTCTGCTTCTGCTAGAAAAAACATTCCACTGATGTAGCTTTGGCCAGCATCAAGGTAAAAAAATTTCTCAGGAGTCTGTCCTAAGATATGCTCTTCCTTAAGTTCTGTACGAGATACGCAAGCTCCATAACTACTATTGATGACAATATCGATGAACAAAAATGACCTGAGTCTACTGTGCATCTCAATCTTACAGTGAATACTTGTCTCTGTTTATTTTATATCCTTCAAAACATCATTTCTAAGCATTTTACCAGTTATTGAAAATCCCTTTGAAGAATCCCTGTTTAAAATAATATTTACTAGGCTGAAAGGCACCTGCGCCTTCCAAATAAGCTATACTCTGAACTCCTTGTTGGACACTCAGTGCTTTGTCAGACACATCATTTTCTTCTTCCCTCTGAACGCATTATGTATGCACTAAAGTGCTGCATGTGAAAAAACTGCTGCAGATTTCTGTATCATGTGATGTCCAGACTGGGTACTATCCGTGTTGGACTTCACTTCTTGCCTTGTAAATGTCTCCTTTCTAATACTAAGCATGTGAATTAATCAGTCTATAATCTTATTTTCCCCTTCTTTAATGGAGTTGATAATGCTATGCAAAATATTTGTGAGTTAATTAATGAGTGCATGAAATAACACCCTACAGGGAGGCTGATGCTCAAAAAATGCAATATAATATTAACAGAATTCATAAACCAAGAAGCAAACAAAGCTGTACACTAGCAATAGCTACACAGATGTGTTGGAAAGGCCAAGTGGCTAGCATCTATAAAGATTTGTCCTTTTTTGCTTATAGCGTCACTAACAGCCAGTTACAAACTCACTTTGTTGCAGCTCTCTATCAGCTTGAATGGCAGAAATGTAGCAGATCAGCTGTTCTCGGGAACCAAAATCATCCTGAGTCACAGCAACTGGGGAATAATGAACCACGAAACATTTGACAAATCAGACAGTCAGTTGTGCTTCTAGCAGCTCACTATCAATATAGTTTGGTTAGCAATCTTATTTTGTATACTTTAGTAGCTTCCAAAATAAGTTAAAAATACCTCAATACATACACAAACTCTTACAGTTACTGTTCCACTCACTGGTCCCCTTTCCTCTTTGCATTAGTTACCTGTTGTGAATAGTAGGATGACGTCTCTGGGACTAGATGATGACTCATTAAAAAGTGACTTCATGGTGAGGGACTGGCTTTGTAACCATTATTCTAATTAAATTTCAGCCCTTGACGTATAAGCTGAACAGTTTACTTTCCAAAAGGAACAGACTGGCAGTGGTAAAACATCCACTATTTCCACAAAAGCAATGAATGCTCAGCTCCCTTCTAACTACTGGGCCAGGTTTGCTTTTGGCATAGGCTTGCAGCGGTGAACCAGTACACTTGTTATTTCTCTTCCTTTTACATTCTCACGTGGAAGATGACTACTTTTAAAGTTATTATAGTAATTGGTGCAAGACTTAAATACAAGCAATGAGATGACACTGCATTATTTTGAAAGAAAGCCCACAAAGTTCTTTAACACTTAAAGGCATATATTTCCATACTGCTGGTATGATCTCATTTACATTCTGCCCAAAAACCTTGGAGAATTTCCAGAGATAAAGGCTACTTTTGTATTATAGTTAGGCTTTCAAAATTTCTGCACCCAAGAGATAATGTGGAAAGCCTTAGAGGTTAGGAGGATTACCATTTATGTTTGGTCTTATATAGGATTCTGGTTTTAATTGTTTATATAACCACAATTTTTTCCTGTCCATTTTAAAAAAAAAAAAAAAAAAAAGTTCTGAGGCCTTCTGAAAACAAATTGGAGTAATACAAAAACATTACAGATTTCCTATGGGCATTCTTCTGAAGCAGAAAGGAGATTATAATTTAGAGAGGGAGCTTCTGATGTAAAAATGTCTAGTGTGATAAGAATTCTGAATTTTAGACCTATAATGAGATAAAAATTCAAATTTCCTTAGTAGTAGGCAAATCAGTGCTTGCGTCTCAGCCTGAACATTTTGAATGTGAAATTTAAAATGCAATTAAATCATAAAATAGCAAGCAGTGAAGCAAACAGAAATAAAATTAAAATTCCATCCTCTTTTATTCCTATCTTTCTTTACTTCGGTACAAATGCTAATTTAAAGTCAATAGTAAAAAGAAGCATGCAGAATCACTCAAACTGCATGATTTCATCACATTCATATATGTGCACTCACAGCTAACAGAGTTATGGCACTGGCTCTGAAGTAAAGAGGCTTCATGTCATGTAGATGTTTACAAAGCTGTATATATGCAACATGGAAGCATTCCCCAATACCTAAATCAGCTGATTTGGAAAAACGTCTGTGTCCTGCTTTAGAGAACTTGTTAATATGAAGTGAATCAACAGGGACTGCTAGGAAACATCCATGATCAAAAGTGACATGATGACATCAGCTTGTTTCATAGCCTTTTTCCATTGACTATATGAATTAATTAGCTATACACAACTCTGTTCATAGGCTCTAACTTTTATGAATCAATCCAGAATTCACAGCTCAAGACAAGTCTTGCAGTCCTGTCCTCACCTGGGGATCCCTTGTTCTTTACAATTCAGATTATGTAATTATTATTTAACACCAAACAGGCCTCGCCTGCCTTGCATTCATATATTTACACTATTTGGACAGTTGTTCTGTGAACAAGACCTTACTTAGTCCAGTAGGACGGATTCTTACTCATGCCAATAGAAAAGCAGTTTCTCAGCAGATCTTTTTGTTAACCTTCAAATCTATCCCTAGTTATGGCAAACAAAAACATAAAAACCCCAACCCAAACAGTTGTCCTTTTTTAAATTTTAGAACACAGTTTTTTCAATGTTTTTGAGAAATGGAACGTGCCTTATTCTAAATTTACTCCATACTGAATGTAATGAGGTTCAAAACATGAATATTTTTAGACAGATGAAAAACAACAAGAATGTTTGCTACTGATGGAAGAACTGTAGCAATAATAAGGAATACTAAAGTGGAACATTTTAGTCAAGGTTGATAATGACTGTATTCTGCTACTGAGACTCATAGAAACCTCACAGCATCATGAAAAAGGGCTTGATATTGATCTTCTAGATGAAGCAGCTAAGCACGTGGGTGACACCGTTTTCCCAAAAGTATGTAACAAGTGAATGAAAAGCAAAGAACAGAACTTAATCTTCTGCTTCCAAGTTTGTACAGATGTATCTATCACCTTTAGTTAATCCAACATGAGAAAGCAATCTATGTCATGTAAAAGCTGATTGATTTGGCAGCAATTAAAGTGACAAACAGACAGCAACAGACAAATGAAATAATTACATTCCCTTCCATAAGACAAGCAGCAATGCTACTGTAAATTAAGATAATTTAGCTTGATTCTGCTTTGACTGCTTCTGTAGAGATGTTCATCATGTCTCTGACAGTGAGCTGCACTGATACATTCCACTTCAGTAGCAATACAGAAACAATTCCTGTCAAAATCCCTGGTGCAAATTCCAGGTATGGAAGAGTGATGAATGTCATAGGCTTCATTAAAGGTGCATTGGCTTAGCCTTGGCTGGAAGGAAAACTACATCTGATATCATATTAGTGAACACACTAAACAGTATCTTACTCCTTGCTAGTGGATAACACATCTTCTGTGATGACCAATTCCAGTGGAAGAGTTATAAAGATATGCCCTACATTCCTTTTCAGGCTTTGGACCTTTCAGTATGGCATTTTCCCAAACTATTCACCTTCTTACTTCCTCTGAGACAGAAGTGTTTGTCTTTTTTCCTCAAGTCAAAAAACACTTCCTGCAAAAATACTGGCAGTATGCATTGCTAAAAGTTTTTAATTCCAGGAAAGCAGACAAGACCCTGTGTGGAAGATCCCTGTCCCTTTGCTATGTCAGGCTGGCCAGGAAATAATATGGGAAACTAAAGGCAGAGGTTTATGTTGGAATTTGATGCTTGTCAGCTTCTTCCAGATGCTGACCAAAATGGATGCCAAACAGGTGATAAAATCTGATGAAGAAGTGTTCTGTTGAAAAGCAAATTTCTTGTGTCTGCTTGAGCCAAACATCTGCTGTAGCTGAGACATATGAAGCAGACAATCAGGAATGAAATAGGGGAGCACAAGATACAAAATAAAAGGACTGTGTGAAGGAAGACATTGAGGATCCTATTTCTCCACTAATGGAGAAAAACAGACAGAAGTATTTTACTCAGGAGCAAATATAAAAATTCCCCCCCAGGTTTCAGACAGCTTCTCTGTCAAATCTTTTCTTCTTAGACTGAGAGGAAGTTGCTTCGACCAGTGCTGGAGAAAAGTTGATAAATGGGACACCAGTCTGTTTGTACTCTGTGTGGCTACACTAGACTTACTGACGGCAAAAAGATTATCTTTCAACCCTAGAGGCAGGGCATAGAGCCCAGAAATAAAACATTTAATGGAAAAAAAAAAATAACAAAGAAAGAAAAACGATAAAACCACAAATAAGATTGAGGGTCAGATGTTCAAAACAAGGATGCCACTTGAAGATGACAAGCAGAGGACACCAGACAGCCAAAGATTCAAAGATTCCAGGGAGTCCCTAGATCCTCAGAGGTCCCCTGCCAGGTATGCAAGACAGAAATCAGGGCTGGCTTCTCATGTACACAATGCTTCTCAGTAAGTGGTGTTGTCTGGACTGTGGATATTCATTTTAATCAGTGCTCTGAAAAATTTGACGAGGAAGTGCCAACCTAAAAGCCTTGAAAACAGAAGTTTGATGTATCCTCAAAGCAGGATAGTATGAATGGGTCCTTCCAATGATCCTACCAACAGACCTCAGCCAAGACTTGGAGAAAATGAACTAAAGTGAGTTTTAAGATTTTGGCATGTATCTCTATATTTGATCTCTATATACAAACACTCCCAAGAGAACCAAAATGGGAAGTGGGAGAGACTAAAACCAATTCATTTTGGAAGCATCTGATGTGACTGAATATGCCATCTATGAATCTCAGTGTGGGATAATAAAAGAAGATTGGCAAGGAGGATTGTAAGCACACTCAAGTGCCTTGCAACTGAGGTGTTGAAAACCACATATATCATACTAACCATTGTTTAGCCTTGTGTGCTTGACAAGTAGAACATCTGTGTTTAGATAACATAGGCTTGTGATAGACTCAAAGGCACCTTATTGAACATGTTTGAGACTCCTGCCTTGCTGTGAGAAGGATCAAAGCACAGTGGAAAATTATGCCTGTGTGAATCCCTGATACATAGAGGTGAAATCAGCAGATTCTGTAGCGTGCACTCTTGCTCTAGCAAGGACCAAGCTCCATGGTGCCTGCGCTCCTGCTTCGCTTCTATGCCTCTCCCCAGCTGCTGCTTCGGAGATTCCCTGGTTCACGAGGTAATGAAAATAAATCTACTCTTTACATTTCATCCGTGGTTTTGTGGTTCTTCCTGCATCCTGCCTGTGTTGGCTCACAGGCTCTAATATTTATTTACTGCTTATTCTGTGTCACAAATTTTTTTCTTTAGTGATTTAGTGTGGTCAGGCAGCAAATATGAATCAAATTGGAGCAGCTTAAGAAGGCACTGCATCTTATTTCTTTTCTTCCCCAGAGAAAAGCACTCATATGAAGGCATGTGAGCATTCCTCATCCAAACTAACACAAAGCCACCTGACATTTTAAAAAGCCTAATCTAGCTACTCGAATTAAGAGGGCAAGTTGTATACTGAGACAGTGCTGAAGCATGCTCAGGCTGTTCTGTCAACTGTTTTGAGTAGACAGTAATATCTAGAAGATAGTTAGGATGAACAGATATAATAGATCTTATCACTTCATCCCATTTCTAAGAGAACATCTGACTAGCAACTAAGGCTAACACAGATCAAATGAATCATTCATCTGAGATGTAACTGGTGACCATTTCACCAAACCAGGACCAACGAGGTGGAGACCTGACCAATAGCTCACCTGGTCCAGCTTCAAAAGGCCTAGTCTATCACTAAGAGTAATTCCATCCACTGTAGACTGTGTGGTAATCAGGGGCTCGATAATGAGGGACACATAAGATTAAGAGACAACAATCACATGCCTCAGTTGCATTTTAATAACTATTGTGCAAATGTAATTGAGTTGAAAGACCTGTAGTGTCTAGAAGACATACAAAACCATTTAAGCACTAGTTATTATTAGTAGCCTATATTTGTTTAATGTTATGAAGCATCTTATCAAATCGTAGGCGATGTTAGGTGTTCATAATAAGAATATACTTTTTATCTTTCCTTTGGACAACTGCTCCTTGTCTCCACTGCTGAAGTGAGAAGGGATTTGAAACTGAATAAGGCTTTCTAACTTCAGCCAAAGGCAAAAGGGCTATGGAAACTGATTCTCTTGGCAGCATCCTCAAATCAAGTAGCGTTCCAAAGATGGAAAACAAACTCACCTTCAGTGACAGAAAGAGGAACAAAAATGAGCTTTTGCAGCTACAAAATAAAACTGAAGCTCTGTCAAGAACACAAATGTTAAGAAAGGCATGTCATTGCTTGTGACTAGCACAACAATATCAGGAGTGAAAAGTCCAAATTCCCATCTTCCTGGAAACACTTATAATACATGAACCAAGAAGGAATACACTATGTGACTTCTTCCCCATCAATTTTAGAGCACTGCCATCAATAACGAGGTTGAACTGACACTTATGATTCTGATTGCTTATGGAATTTGACTTCTTTTTTAAATGACAACACTTTTAAAATTCACTTTTAAAAGCAGAGGAAAAATGCACTCCAGATGTCAGCCAAGACAGTGACAGGAAAATCCCCTTTCCGGGGTTAGTAATAATGTTTTTGTGTGTTAATAAAATGTTGTTTTAGTAACTAGAAGCAATACTTTGAACTTTTCTATAATTTTGTGCTCAGGGTTCTCATGCATTTTACAAATAGTAAGTATGTCTCCTCTGCTTTCCTACCAGAAGAAAAACTATCGCGACATGCAATAGACATCTGTGCCTCTGCAGTCAGGTGTGAGACAGGTATGCAATGAAATATTATATCTGCAAAATAGATAAATATCCCATATCCTCATCTCACAGGGCACTGGAAAAAATGAATTAGTATCTGTGAAGCAGTCATAACTATTACCAAAAAACCATGGCTGAAATAGTTATGTATTCACAATAGGTATGGTTAACATGCATTAGATAAAACTTTTGACCATGCATTAGAAAAGAGTAAGAAAATAAAATCCTGGAAAACTTCATCACCAAATAAGATAGAATCTCTTAAAAAATAGTTAGTGATCATATTATTAGTTGTAAGTCTGTCATTTCTAAATTCTGAGTAACCTAATATTCTTTGAATGTAATTTTGTACATGTAATTTCTTATGATTGAAAACAAATAGAGAAAACGAGTGGAATTTCCTATTGGCAATGACATGAGTCATCTGAAATATTTCAAACTATCATACAGAACTTTGCCACATGGATTAATTAAATAAATAACAGTGATTGTTTGTCATCATATGTGTGAAAGAGAACTAAATGAGGCATTCCACAGGATTTAAACATATTTGCTGACAGAAAAGGAAGGGAGACAAACAGGAAACTTGGGTTCTATTCCAAGTTTCATAGCTAAATGACCTCTAGTGAGCACAGACTTCTTCCTGCTACTCCAAAGCCTGGTCCTCTTTGCCTTGTCCTTCGAGTTTGTCTCTGGCCGCTCTTTCCTACTCCCATCTCTTCACACTAGCCCTGTTCTCTTTAACTACCAAATCTCAGCCCCGATTCATACATTTCTCATGCTGGGTCAGAGCCCAAACCTTTGACCTTAACATGTTTTACTCAATTCCCTTCCTATCAGGTGGGCTGTTACTCCTCCACCTCAGCCTTCAGACCTCCCTTCCATTTGTTTTCAGCTCCCCTCCAACAACCCTTCCACTGGCATCCCTGTTTCTCTTTTTGGACTTCTCATTCAGTCCCAGTCTCCTTTCCATGACTTCTAGCCACACAGCATACTCCTGAATGAAACTAAAGAAACCCCAGTTAGCAGGAGACAAACACAGGATACAAAACTTCAGCCCCAACAATAAAGTTTGGTAAGGTAAGACGCAATTGTAAATAGGTTCCTGTAAAAAGTCTCTCTCTTGCTGCAGCACTTTAACAACACATGATGTTTTCCTCTACACCCAAAATGTAAAGACAGTTGTGTGGGAGGCTTAAAGAGGGAAGAGTTATTGCTGCTATTAATATCTGAATCTCTTTGAATTACAAACTAGAATGAAAGTTCTCTATCATGGCAAAGTGAGAGAAAGGACTCTGAGCCAAGGTACACAAAAATATGGTAAAAATATTGATATAATTGTATAACAAATCATTATGTATAACAATTCATTATGACCCTATAAAGCTGTAATTTTCCATTTTGTGTATTAATGTAGAATTGATGCTGAAAATATCAAACAACTTGTTTTACAAGTGCTATCTCTGCTGGATATCTTGCTTAAATGGTCTGAAATAATAGGTCCATCATTTCTGATTTCCTTGCAACTGAGTAACTAAGTTTCAGAATTATCCCTGTAATCATCCCCTATATGCAGAAACTACATAATTACTAGAATCCTTTAAAATTTGTATCTTCCCATTAAAGTAGAAATTGCATTACAACATATAATTGTATCTCTAAAATTACAAATAGGTATATTTTACAAGCAGGGTAAATAAAAGCAAAGCTAAATGATTGAGCCAGTGTCATATTGTAAATGTTTGGTAAGTAAGGAGCATGTCATTTCCATGCCTAAAGCTCAGCTCAGTAAAAAGAATTTTCCCCTCTGAAAAGGAGAAAGAAATGAAAACCACTCCACAAAGACAAACTGCAGTCAAGACTATTTGGCTAGGTTCATTGTTGGAAACTATATCATCCATCTTATTATTCTATTTCTAGATAGATGAGTAAGTGCAAAAGGGTAAGATTTGCTTAAGTGAGCCATTATTCTGAAATACTTACCAATAACAGCACATAAAAAAACTGTAGATACTGAGGCCATTAGGCACACAAACTACTTAACAGAGCTCCTCCCTCACCTCAAAATTACCAGCATCAACACTTAAATCTTCCTACTTCACTATGTTTCACTGATTCTCCCTCTTCCTTTAAATTTTGACCAAAACCTCTTCTTACCTCCCGATGCTCAAAAGTACTTTCTCCTTCTTCGTTATTCAGCTTTGTGAAGCAAAGAAGAGATAGTATAAAGGCAAAATCTATACTGTATATTGACTGGGGGAATTAAAGAATAATGTGTATGAAAGATAGTTAAAATGACTAGAAAAATTGGTAGTATCATAACAATACTTTATACATGTGTTTGTTTTCACAGAGAGGATCTCAAAACACAAACACTTGTGCAAACATATGTCAAACAACTCCATCATTGTCACAAATTTAGAGAGTTAAACCGAAGCGCACACTGGGAAAGCAATTTGCTTGTAGCTGTACATCAGCTGAATTGAGAGCAGAACCCAAGATGTATCATATCCTCTTGACAGATTTCAGCCCTTCACTAACGCACAGGAGTCAGATAACACAGTGCCAACGCGGGTACTTCTCTTTGTAATGCTCCTAGCACCAGTCCCTCTTTTCCAGTCCTCTGAGTGACAGCATCTCACTGTACTGCAAGTACACACTCCTTATACTTCTGTTCCCCTTTCAGTTTCAAACCTTCAGCTGTCATCTGCCTTCCTAAAGTGCCTGCTACTCCAGTGTGATAAAACTTGTTGTCTACACTAAGCCTGATGGCAGTTTGAGCTGTTACTCCTAATCAGGGCTAGTTACACCATCTTGGCATGAAAATTTTGTTTAATTGCATAATTTGCCACCAGACTACTTTTGAAGGTAATTTACACAGCTGTTTGCCTATTAATAATTATATTATGTTCTTAAGGAAAAACTTTCCATGTAGGTCTGAGGATTGATGCTGATCCAGACAGCTCTAATAGTAGTTCATAATTAATTTTCTGTTTCTTAGAAGCTTGGCTGGTAGAAATGTGTACCCCAACTGTTACTATGAGTTTGTTCTCAGCTTTCAAGCAGCGGTCAGTGCAGAGGTACAATCCACTTTGAGTCATCTCCAAACCAAATGGCTGAATCAGAATGTTTAGCTGCTTCCTCAAGTCCCCTTTGCTCTAAGCTGTATTCAGTCAGAGGAACTCTTAACTTGGTGGAAAATTAAACCAGTCCAGTTTTGCTGGCCAGTATATTGTGGAGTCAGGATAATTACGTAAGAGGCTGTATGCTTTTCACATTAATTGTAGTTAAGATTACAATTATTTTTAGTGATTACAAGAATTGTTATTGCTCTAATTATTGCATAGTACACCATACAGATATTACATTTATGACTTCATTGGGAAGGCTTGAAAACAGTTATAAGAAATAGAAAGCCAAAGACGCAGTTCCATGGCACCAAGTATTTTGAAAAGGGGCTTTAAGTACAACCAAAACAATCTCTTGAAAGCCAGTATGAGTACCAGTAAGTCAGACTGGCAGAAGACTCTGGGTTGCAGGCACCTGAGGAAGTTAGCACTCAGAAGTGTCCTGTTCTGGATACAGTTCTGAAAGCTGCTCCTGAATTACCTAAATAATTTGTCTGTTACTTACACATGTCCTGCAAAGGTCTTTGGTCTGTATTCATTTCTCTGAAAGCTGAATGACCTCATTGTTAAGTTGAAATACACTCCTCACTACACGGAGAAAAATGCTGCAGGCATCTATGTAGTAACTTAAATTGATGTCAGCAAGAGTGGAGAGACAGAGAGGGCAACACATTTTATGAGGTCCAAACCACTAGCTCTTACTGGAAGAAGAGGTCTGTGTTTTGTAACTAGAATGGGAAAACAAGTTCATGTGGCTTTCTTCTGACATAAAAGGCTATTCACATGATCTACTTTGAAGAGCCTCCCACTGTTACTTCAAATCCTGTTCCTGAATGTCTTATCAAAAGAGAACATTTTTTTATTTCAGTCATCCAGCAATTAAATAGTTAATTCAGTCACTCAGGTAGATAACTCAAAGTTTGTTTCTAATGTTTCAAATAAATCATTCCAAATAATTGGAACAACAGAGCATGCTAATTATTATCACCCAGGAATCAAGGCAAGTACAAATTAATTGCACAATATAAATGAGTTTACTGATTGATTAAAAAAAAAAAAGATTTTACCACTTCATAACATTTCAGCGTTCTTCAAAGGCAAACTTCTTAGGGTTGGAGAAAGAACCCACTCTCACTCCAACTCACATCTGCCCTATACTCAGTAAGTATGAGTAGAAGATTGTGTAAGACTGAGCATAAAACTGTGATAAGTAATTTTATTTGTTCCAAACCAGTGTAGTAATAATTCTGAGCAGAAAATTATTATCCAAGTTCTGAATAATAAGAGAAAAATCTCCAAAGGTAAAATAACAATATGAAATACAAAAATAACTGACATTGTCCTATATTCCAAAACATCTCTTGAACACTTGGGAATACTCAGTCAAAAAGGTGAATCGAACCACTCCTGGATTCGATCCTCTGATAAATCTCTTTTTGCCATGGTTGTTGAAATGGAAACAGACAGAGAAAGGATAAGATGGGCAAAATATCCCCAGAGGTACAAAGAGTCAGCAAGAAAAACGAGAACGGGAATTCAGGTTTTGGTAGAAAATAGCTATTAGCAACGTAACAAGGTGCATAGACATTTCAAAAGACAAACACCTATCAGAGTAGAATTAAATGTTCCTCCGTCCTGGGAAGCTGTAGGACTTACAGGAGGTCTCCCTTTTGAACGCAGTATTGAGAATCTCAAAGACTTGAATCAGTCTCCAAACCCATGACATTTACCACTGTATTTGGTGTTTTGATTTTTTTCTTCTTGCATGTCTTCTGCTTAAACCTAACTTAATCAGACAACAAGGTCTATACAGCTATGCTGTCTGTGGTTCTGTCAATTCTGCAGTAATAAATTCGGAATACGCTGCTGGGTTTCAACCACGTTACATGCTGATGAGCTGACTGATGCATACACACTATCTGGCCAAGCAGCTGATGGCTTTTGAGCTGAGATTCACGCATCTTCCCCTCACTAAAGACTCTTTCCTCAATCACAGAAACACAGTCCCCATGGCTGTGAAAGATTAAGCAACTGTGTTAAAATGAAACTCACTCTGAATCAAATGACCAGGAGATTGGTCTCTAAACAAGACTTCAAGTATCACAGAAGTCATGATTAAATCCTAATTCTAGTGACACTATTGACATAACTGAGGTAAAAAGGCTGCCTTATGATCTTTGAGAGACCATTTTCTTGTCTATATTCCAAATAAGTTACTCTTCATCATAAAATATTTGATCTGATTAAATCTGATTTCATCTGAACAACACAAGTGATGAAATTACAACTCTCACAAAATCTCATAGTAATCTAGCCTTTTTCTTTGTGAATGTTCAGTACTCATTGATTCCTCCTGGTGTCCCCTTTTCCGGAGTCTTTGCTCCAGCCACATCACTGTCATTCATCTTCTCATTTTGTGTAGTGCAACTTCAAGTGTTGAGCCTGTTTTGGATGTCCTCAAAGTCAAATTATCAAATTGCTCAAGCTTAAGCCGCTGAACAGTTGAGTAACTTCACTCTTCCCTGGCTATTCACACATACTTCAAAATATTAGAAGGCAAATCCGTAATTCAGAAGACAGGCTGAAATTCTGCGTTCAGTTCAATTGGTGCTAAGTCAGGGCTGATTTTGCAAAACAAAACTGGGTGACATTTTACACTTACGCTGTAGGTAACTTGCCTGCTGTCCTGTCTCCTGGATGGACCCTGGACTTGACTCAGTCTGGGACCGCTGATGGAGCCCGTCACTCACCAGCCTGGCCCTGTTCAGATCCCGCAGGACCGTGCTCTGGTTGGTGAGGACACTGCTGCTCCCTAAGCTGCCATCACTCCTGGCTCTTGCTGTTGCCTGATGGGTAGCAGACATCAAACTCCGACTCGCCTGGAGTTCATCTCAAGGCAAGACCTGAAATTAAAACGTGAAGCGGTAGTTGAATTAATGTGGTCTTACTAATTAAAGTCAAGCTCTATTGATAATGCACAACTTCCTTTCTCTCTAAAACCTAAGCTTTTCGTCGAGGAGGTCACTTGTGTGGTAAAGCACTTGACACAGTCTCTCTTGCAATCCAGAGAGGAGACTGACTGAGGACCAGGTCAGTATCCACCCATTGCTCTCCTGGTGGCTTTTTATCATCCTTCTTTCCATGAGCCAAATCGCACGCCGAGGTGCACACGACATGCATGTGTGTTATCCTGAGCTGAGAGCTACCCACCTTTACCTCAGGAGAGGCTCTTTCTTACACAGAACACCTGACTGGGCCCCACTTTCTTTAGAAAAAACAGTGGTCTAAAGTATTAAAAGGAAATGCCCTCTCAAATGAGGAGGAGACTGGTCTCTCAGAAACATTGTGTGGAGTTTTCACCCCTCATAAAGCCAAGGGGTCCTGAGCCCAGCTGAGGTGTGATGCCTCTCAATTACCTCCTTGCTATGGCTGTCCTGAGACCCCACCGAGGCTTATGGGAGCGGGCGGACCGCCGAAGTCTCTCCTCCATGTGGGACAGAGCGCTGAGGGAAAACCAAGCCCCGAGGGGAGAGGCGCCGCGGTCCCGCCTTGGCGGTGAGCAACCCCGGGGGCGGCCAGCCCCACACGGCCCTCTCCCCGCGCTTCCCGAAGGGCGGGAGGCGCCCCGCTCCCTCCCTCACCTCAGGGCGCGGGCGGCTCCGGCCGCTCCTCGCCTTGCGGCGACCCCCGGGCTGGGGGGGACGCTCCGCTCCGCTTCCCTCCCTCATCCCGCCTCGCCCGCCGCCTGCCCCGCTCTTCCCCGCCGCCGGCGCAGCCCCCTGCCCGCCCGAGCTCCGCCCGCTCGCCGCCCCACTTCCCGCCCGGGTGCCGCGGGAGCCGAGGCGCCGGGCAGCGCGCCGGGCGGGCGGCCGCAGCACCATGAGCGCCGAGTGCAGCAGCTACCTCAACGCCGACAAGGTGCTGGTGAGCGCCTTCAGCTGCCCGCGGGCGGGCGGCGACGCCCGCGCCGTGTACTGCTGCGGCTTCCAGGACGTCAAGTACTGCTGCGATGACCCCCACAGCTTCTTCCCCTACGAGCACAGCTACATGTGGTGGCTCAGGTAGGGGAGCGGCGGTGCCTCCCGGTCCCGCTCGGCGGGCGGTGGGGACGCTCCGGCCGGGCGAGGCTCGGCGTCCCCGGGAGGCGGGAGAGCCGCGGTCGCCCGAGCTCGCCTGCGGGTTTGTGTTTCTGAGGTACTCGTAGCCGGGCGCTTTCAGGCTGTCTTTGTCCCGCTGAGAGTAGCGGGTGGAGCTGCGGCTGCTGCCCGGAGAGACTTCTGCTTGTGCCAGGGTGGTTTCTGAAGGAAATAACTCATGGTCTTGGCGAGGAGGCGCTGGGAAACGCTCGGTGCCTGTGTACAGGGCGTCCCTCCGTCCTTTCGGTGTGAGGGGAATGGCTGTCTCGGGCGCCTGGAAGTGTGAGAGGCTGCGTGCATGAAGTTCCCAGCGACTTCAGCTACTTTTCTGTGTGCATAGTAAGATCAAGCAGTACTTAACTTTCCACTTGGAAGATGGCAGATAGTCAGACCCGTGTTCCCCCGGGTCGGCGCGGGGGCTTGTCGAGCTCCGACTGGATCTCCAGCAGCGGCAGTGAGAGCTGCACACAGCCAGCCTGGCTGCTCTGTGCCTGACTCCCCTCAGGCTCTTCAGCATCCAGGCTGGCGGTGTCAGGGTGTTCGGACACCTCTGCACGGTGCTTTCACTGTGTTTTTATGGTCTTGTTATCCCCAGTTTGGTCTAATCCCTTTCTGGACCTGTTTCCACTGTCTGCTTCTACAGGCCTGGTGGCAGCGGTCACTACCTGCTGTTTGAAGATACATCCATTTATCTGTTTTATACTGTTTCCTACTAGTTTCCTAGGGTGCCCTCTAGTATTAGTATTGTGAGATATGGTGAACAACAAGTGCACGTTCAGTTTATGCGCAGTATTCAAAATTTTGGAAGCGTTTGGTGTATCAGTTCCAATTTTTCGCCTCTCCAAACAGTCTTAGTCTTTTTGGATTATCGTTGAGGCAGGCCCCACTGATCAGTTTAGTTGCCTCTCATCCATACCATTTGTCACTCCACAGCACTGTTCTTTGAGGTGCATAATCTGGAGCTGCATACTCAAGATGTGGGCATGGCAAGGTTTTTCACAGTGACAAAATGCTACCTGCGGTCTTGCGCTCAAAATCCTTCCCATCGGTGGCCAATGTTTTGTTGCTGTCTTTGGCTGCCGCTGCACATTGTAATGTCAGTGAGCCGTCACTCATGACTCTAAAACTTTTCTTGAGTTCAGAACTGCCAGTTCTGAGTTTGTTGTCATGTAGGCTTGGTTATCTTCATTTATACATTGCATTATGTACACTGAAGCTCATCTACGCTTTTTCCAGCTCGCTCAATTTTCTGCAAGTCTTCCAGCATTCCTCGCCCTCATAACTTTTGATCAATTGTAGGGATTTAGGAGACTCAGATTTCATTCTTCTCCAGATGATAGATGAAGACGTTGAATAAAATCAGTCTCGGCATGGATCTCTGTGACTTTTCTTTATACTGAAAAGGGACGACTTAGGCCTGTGCTTTGCTCCTTATTCTTTTAAGCAGCCTGGAATCTGTAACAGAACCTTTTCCCTAAGCTTGTGTCAGTTCAGTCTTTTTAGTCCCACTTTCAGCGTGGGGCATTGTCAAAGGCTGTTTGAAAATCTAACTATATCCGCTGAGTTCCTTTATCCATCCATCCATTTATTGACACTTTATGGACTCCAGCAGGTTAACAAGGCAGTATTTTCCCCTTTTAGTAATGCTGACTCTTCAGTGAAAGATTTTGTGTCAGGAAGCAGCAAGCGCCAGCAGCTTCCTGAGGGCAGAGCGTGGTAACGCGTGGATGCGGGTAGTGGCTTTACCGTCAAAGGGCCTGTCCCTCGCATCCAGGTAAGGTGAGTGGGGCAGGCCTGGGCATCGTGGCTTGGGGATAATAGCCAGGGTCAGATGCAACCCAGTGCAAGTCAGATGCATTCAGCATCCTGACATTGTGTTTATCTCTTGACTTAGAGATACTATTCCTTTTTTCACAGACCTTTCTGTCTTGCCAGGGATGGAGGACTAGTCTACTAGTCTGTAGTTCCTGGGTTCCTCTCTAGAGTCTGGTTTCAGGTTGGAGTTACACTCCCGGGCTACCAGTCCTCTGGGAGAGTGGCCTTTTGTAGTGACGGGTCCCCAGCCTTGGCCAGCAGTTTTGCAGTTTCACACATGAATGCCTGCAGGGCTCTTGGTTTGATACTACCCAGTACTGTGGGCTTGCTCTCATTTAATTTATCTTGTCTAATATTTAGTGTATAATTATTTAAAATCTAGTTTGTCTTGTACAAACAGTGGGTTGAATGTGGGAATCTCCCAGCCATCCACAGCTGTGACTGACACAGAATTTTACTCAGCTTCTCTGATGTGAGAAGACATCCCCAAGTGTCCTGTTGTGTACTTTTCTCATCAAATATCCATATTGTTTTAATGTTACATTATTTTTTTTTGCACAGCCTTTGACTGTTTAGGTCACAGGAAGCCTTCTCAAGATGGCAGAACTACTGAAAGATTAGCATGAAATTTTGTTCTTGCATCTGGATGAGATGTTATGGTGAAGACTGTTAAAGCTTGATCTTTTCAGAAAGTACCTCAAAAAAATGGTTCTCATAAGAGATTTTAATGAAGCACCTCTCTGAAGGATCTTCCTTTACAAAGATTTTCCAGGGTCTGAGAAGTGTGACTGCTTAGCTTCCAACTAGGTCAGAACTTTGGGCCAAAACTTTGAAACTTCAGAATTTGTGGTGGTGGTTTGGGTTTTTTTTTTTCTCTCTACAGTGGCCCTAAGTTGCTGAAAGGATCCGAGGAAACTGGAATTGGTGGGGTTTTGGTTGTGCTTAACTTCTGACATAACTGTCTGTATCTGTTGTGAAGAAGAGGTGAATAAATACAATTTACCTCTCTAAGCAAAGTTACTGAGTGGTTAGAATTGAAATTTCTGTTTTCAGAAGTGTTTTCCAGTAACAAATCACAATTTTTAGTTACTAACACACTGGAAACCCTACATGTAATACAGTATTACAGCACTTTGAAAACTGTATACATGTGCAAATCATAGTTCTGTTTGGAGTGTAAGGAAAACATAAAAATAACATTTTCTGGTCTCTCAGAATGTTTTGGTGATCACTGCCTTGTCTCAGACTGTTACTTATATCAGTGTGTAACAACCATATGTTAATCCTTCAAATGCTTCCTACAGCTTTTGAGCACACACTTTTAGGACTTGAAACCTTTAAGACTTAAAACTATTCAAGAGTTAACCAAACCAACCAAAGTAAGTCAGGAGACTGAGCCTACTGAGGAAGGGAAAGAAGTTGGAAGCTCCAATGGGGGAATTGTTGCAGGTTTTGCTTTATTCCAGAGCTTTAAGTTTCTCATCCTAAATCTTCGTTTGCTTCACTCCCCCCATTAATTTGAAAGCAGTGACTGAATGTGCCACTGAGTGGTTGGTGGTATCTTGGGGATTACTTCTGTTTGGTGACAGACCAGGTAGAATTTCAGGAAGCTGTTGCATATTTCTGTTGTGTTTTTCCTGCTGTGGGAGATGCCTTGCCAGACCACTTGGCAGCCAGCCCTGACGGAAGCGGTTCATGGAGAAACCAGCAGCCTAGGCAACCTGAAGCAATAGTCACTTGCAAGCCTATGCTATTCTTTTTTTGCCAAATTACTGTTTCCTGTACTATGTGTAGAGCTATATACTGCAATATCCCTTGGCAAAATGGAACCATCTTTTCCCCTCCCACTCCTGCAGAAACTGCGTTCTTTGACAGGTACATCCTAACACCTGCTGTACTAGGAGCTGCTGGATAATCATAAATAATTGACCTTTGAGTAGCTCTGACACATTTCATATTTTCCCCTGAATTTATAATCTGTAATTAACATTATTAGTTTCTCACTTATCCTTTCTTTTTTTGCTGGTACTTAAATAGTATAGTATTTTTTTTTTTCTTAGAGCAGCATAGATTCCCTTTCCACATTTCTTGAAAAGCTGACCTCAGCAAAGAAGAGTGAAGGATGTGTGTTTTCTGTCTCTTACAGCAGTCAGGAACCCATAGAACAGAGAAGGGAACTTCAGTAAAAGTCAGGGGTGTACAGAATTCACTGGAAGGTTGTGGAGCTTTTGAAACCATAAAACACAGGTGCTAGAAAACAGTAGTGAGTGAAAAAACAGAACAGCTCACCCTTCAGAGCCATGTACTGTGCATATCCATGCAGTCATCATGACATCTCTTTACCTCCAAAGCTGAATAGAAGGGGAGAAATGCTAAGCATGTAGTATTTGTACTGATGCAGTTAGGTTCAGTTAGCACCTTTTTTGTTTCTCAGTGTTTAAAAATATATTAGAAGTATTCTTGTTGCTATTCAATTAAGTTTTATTTTGCAAGTCTAATGGCTTCTTTCAGTATCAAATAGAATTACAGTATCCATTCCACATCCATACCTTTTAGAAGTTTCATGTAATATTACGTATTTGATTAAAACTCTGGCAGACTAAGTATAGATTTTATTCAAAATGCCTTATTAATTAATACCCATAGAACCATTGCTAATGTTTGAAGAACTGTGTAAATGCTGCCAGGGTTACCCCTAGGCCTTCATTGCCATTTTAATGCTAGATCAACGTTTTGGGGGTGGGTGGGCTGTTAATGCAGAGGTTTTCGCTTGCTAATGAGGCCACAGAGGTGGGCAAGGGTGACTTTTTAGTTTGTTTGTTTGTTTGTTTAATGTCTCTGCTGTCAGAAGACTGATCTTAAAGACTGAGGCCTGTAGACTGTTATCATGTGGATTTTAAACACCTAGTGTTTAAGGTAAAGACGGGAAGACAGCAAAATGTTTTTAGCAAGGGCTCTTCTAGGTGGATATGCAGCACTACAGTAATTGCTGTAGAATCTCTGGTAAGTGCTGAAGAGCTGTCTTTATTTTCAGAGAGGGTGATCATTAAAATGATCAGTTGTCGTAGTTATTTTGGTATTGTGTTTCTGATAACAGTTTTAACTATAAAAAAATGAGAGAACATAATGTGTTCTGGTTAAAAAAGCATCAGAGCTGTGGAAGGCATACTAAATTCCTCTGAATTATTTCAATAAATTAGGAAACAACTCCCGGTCCCCCAACTTTAACCCAAAATTAACCTGAAAGAAAGTAATCATATGTTCTAAGAGGGTTGTTGGCTTCAGCACATTGAGAGCTGTCTGGTATTGAAACATTAGGTTTAAAAGAGAAAGTACAAACTGAATCTTAATTTCTGATTGATTTAGGAAGTGGCATCCAGGGTGTCAATTTGGTTTTGTGATGCTGATCTCTATGCTTTCAGTGAGATCTTTTCACATTGCTGCTGGAGCATGACAAACACTTTTAGTGGCATATAACCTATGATAAGTCTTTGACCTGGAAAATACTGGAGAGTTCCTCAGGAACTACTTTTCTTACCTTTGCCATTTGTAACTCTTGAAGCATCTTATACAAGTTTTGTAGTGACACTGGAGATGCACTGTGCTGTACAATACACAACTGTATTCTTAACATCATCTTATACAACTGCATGGAGGAGAGCTACAACTGAGAAGTAATAGATGCTGGTATAGAAAAGCATGTAATCATTAATATGTACTTGGTCTGTTCAGCTTTAGGACAGCTGATTCTGCTTAATATTTGGATAATGATGAGCAACCTTTGTCATGCACTGCAGACCGTTATTTGAGTGCAATCTTAAAGTAGGGCTAGTACTGACATGACAAAAAAAGCACAAATACCTGTTTCTGAAGAGCCTTTAGGTTTGTGTTACTTGCTTGAATAGGTTCAGCTGTGGAGATCATTCTTGGTTCAGTGGCTGCTCACATCAGCTTCCTGTGGTGTAGTGTATTTCTTCTGTTTGTCCATTTGGGTCAAGGTGTTCCAAGTGAAAATACAAAAATGAGACCAGAACCCAGGTGAGATCTCTGACTGTGAGGACATATTCAGATTCCATATTAAGCAGAGTATTGCTTGCCTGTAAGTTTTATTTGAGCCAAAGAAAAGGATAAGGAAAAATTTGCTTAATACATGCATATATACGCAAACATATAAGGACATTCTAGTTCATGCAGATGATAAATACCGTGAAAAAAATATTTGTAAGGTTAAAGCTATTCTTTCCAGAACCAATCATTTTGCTGGTAACAAATAATTTTAGTAGTACGTGGAGCTAAACATTGCACAAACTTCAGTAATGGATCTGACTGGTAGCTGGTGAGAACTGCGTCTTAAAGTCATACCGGTATGTGCTATTCTCATCCTCCTGGGCTTAAGAGTTTCTCCTGTGGACATATCTGTCTACCGGTGTTATGGGAGCTTGTAGAGAAGCTTTGCAGTAGCTTGAATGTAAAATTCATAAAAACATCCTGAGGCACAGCTCTTCTCATCTCCCTGCAAGGCCACAGCAGAAATGGCTTCTCACTGATAGCGGTGATATATGAAGGCATTTTTATCACTAGAGGATGGAGTTCATAGAATTTAAGACATTCATCTCTCTTCTGTCCTTTTTACGTCTATCAAAATTGTAAATATACCAGAGTAGTAATATAAAGATTCTCAATCCTTGGACTCTCCAGCTGTGACCAAAAGGTCGCTGTTTAATTTCACCAGAAGTCAGCATCTTTGGCTTGGACTGTAGAATAGAGGACTGGAACACTGAAGGCATCAAATGGCCGAGGAGAGGGTAGTAAATGGTAGTTAGACTGTATTGCAGTCAGTCCTTTATTTCATCATGCGAATTTTATATTAGGAAAAGACTTGAAAAGAAGGGTTGGAAATAAGGAAACTACTAAAGAGATTTCCATATATACATGTACTGTCTCACTGAATGTCTATGGAAAAAGTATAAAGTATCTTCTGTCCTGCAAGGGTAGTGTCTTGAAAAAATCTGCATATACTGCTGTGTGTTTGGCGTCCTGAAAATTCTGTTCCTGTTGCTTTGATGCTTTTGATATTGTGTGTACATTAATTCATCTTCAGTTTTCGTTTTACCCTGACAAAGATCATAGAACTTCTCCAATCTTGATTCGAGTTTTGTTGCATTAACACGTGGGCACAACAGCGATCACAGTACTCCACCCTGCTCTGCAGAGCTGCTAAGAGAGTTGAATAACATGGCTTGCACATTTTTTTATCCCGCTTTTTAAGAGCGTGTCATCCTTGGTGAGAAGTCTGTGACAAACATGTACTTCGCTTGAAGTGCTCTAACAGGCTCTTCTTGCAATAAAAATGGTGTTTCAGACTGAAAACACAGCTTTAATAGTCATGTTGTTTGAGAAAAAGGAGTTTGCATGGGCTGCCTGAAGCTCTGGAATCCCTCTTTGTGTGTACATATGATATTTATGCATATGCTTATCTGGCAGCATGCACTGGGTTGGAGAAATTTTTGATCTCACTGATGCCAGTTATTGCATGAAGTTACTTCTGGTTTTCATAAACATAGTTTAAATTAGACTCAGGAGTAGTATGCATAGGTAACATGAAATGTCATTAAGGACCAGATGTTCAACCACTGTGTGATGACACTGACCCTTCTGAGGGCAATGAAATAATGCTAGTTTATGTGAGCTGGCTATTGAGCTCTACACTTCTGTGTGCAGTAAAAATACACAGTCACTCCCCTACCTGACTACAAGTAACCCCCAGACATCATCCTGACCATTGTTTTAATGGGTATCCCAGGTTGTTTGTACACTGAATTTCTTTATTTTTCTCTCTTCTTAGTGTTGGAGCACTCGTGGGTCTGTCGATAGCAGCAGTGGTCCTCTTTGCTTTTATCATCACTGTGTGCGTTCTCTGTTACTTGTTTATCAGCACGAAGCCACGTAGCAAGCTGGATACTGGTTTAAGCTTACAGATGACAGGTAAGGCCAGTTTTTACTAACGTATATTATCTCCTGCAGAGGAAAAGCCTTATTCTGTCTTTAAATGGATAAGGAGGAAACCAGCAGTGTGTATTTTCTTTCTGATGGGGACCTCGAGATGTAGTCAAGCTATTCTGCCCTTTTACCTTCGGAATGAAATCTGTACCAAACTCAAACGAGAAAATTTAACACAAGCTCAGTATATTTATTTAGTAATAGGAAGAGTGTAAAGCTTTGCAATACTGAGCAAGGGTGTAACAAGTAAGTCCCTTTATCAGGAAGAGGCTTAATGAGCTAGTTGCTCTGGATTTCCTGTCAAAAGTACATAAACATGTAGTAGTGATTTTATTCTAGGAATAAGAATCTCAAAAGAGATTCTAAGTGTATTTTCTTACAACAGGGCGAGATCAATCTTTTGTCTTTCTTCCTGACTGTCGTGGTTTAACCCAGCAGCTGGCAACAAGGACCATGCAGCCACTCAGTCACTCCTGCCCGCCCAGTGGCATGGGATTTGTTGCATTAACGCACGGGCATAACAGCGATCACAGTACTCCACCCTGCTCTGCAGACCTGCTAAGAAAGTTGAATAACATGGCTTGCACATTTTTTAATCTTGCTTTTTAAGAGCATGTCATCCTTGGTGAGAAGTCTGTGACAAACATGTACTTTACTTGAAGTGCTCTAACAGGCTCTTCTTTCCTGCCCGCCCAGTGGGATGGGGAGGAGAATAGAAAAAAGTAAAATTTATGGGTTACGATAAAGCAGTTTAATAAGGCAACAAAGGAAATACTACTACTACTACTGAATATGCAAAACAAACAATACACAATAAAATTTTTTTCTCACTGCCCAACGACCAGTTGTGTAGCTGTTATACAAACTAAGTTGTCCCGAGACTCTGCTGCCAGAGATGTCCATTGTAAAGCCCTACCTTTGCTGGTTTAAAGCCAGACAAGAAGTTAGTCTTGTGAAAACGATGTGCCTTTGTCTGATAAGCAGGAGGTGGCTGTTGAGAGCTGAGGTTTAATTGATGTATTACTAGCCCAGCTAGTAAATCATGAAGAAATGCTTAGACTTGCCAAAAGAAACAGGTAACTAGGAGAAAGGTAATTCCGGCAGGAGGAGATCCTGATCACTGGCTCATGGGCCATCTACCCCAATTATACCACTGACTCCAATGATGAATTTGAAAAAGAACAATTAAGCATGTGTACTAATTTACATGTTGGGCAAAGAGACCTTAACCAATCATTTAATAGAATAACAGTACATATGCATTAGGAAGTTGAATCTGTTAATACTTTGCATATAAATAACTGTTAATTTTGGAAGCTGAGTTTGCTGTTTTGAGACAGACACCCACGTCTGCGCAAATGTGCAATAAAATACCTCTGCTCTGTGTGTGTATTGGCATTTCGCACATAGAGTAAAAGAGCCCTGATTTTTTGGGAGAACATAGCCAGTCCCCGAGCAACGATCGTGGAACCTGTGGGTTTCACAGAGCTCACAAATTTTGCAGATTTTGCTGAACTTGGAAAGTTCACAGAACTTGCCTAACTCATAGGGGAAAAAAGACTGAACTCACGGAAAAGAGGATACCTGCCCCGCAGCCAACCCCCATTTATAAACTGAACATGACATCTATGGTATGGAATATTTCCGTGGGCCAGCTTGGCTATCTGAGTGGCTATGCTCCCTCCCAGCTCCGGTACACCTGTTCACTAGCGGAATATGGGAAACTGAAGAAAGTTATTGATTTTTTTAGCAACAGCTAAAGACATCAGTGTTATCAACATTCTTCTCTTACTAAATCCAAAACACAGCAGCTACTGGGAGGAAAATTAACTCTATCCCAGCCGAAACCAGGACACTGACATAGGATCCAGTCTTTGAAATCTAAGACTCTTTGCTTCAGTGTCAGTAGTCCATGCCTTTGTGCCCAATGTGTATTGGTAGATACCTGCAGGAACAGTACATGTAGCCAGCGCTAGCACACTGGTGTGGGAAAGCCTGTGGCTGTTCTACATTGCACTGCATTTGTGAAACCTGACTGCAAGTTTTGATGGTGGGATAGGGTGTGATAAGTTCCACCCTTTGTCTTGCACTACCTAAATGTTTAAATGTGGCTTCAGTAGTTCAGCCAGTAAAGCTGTAGGAAGTAAAGGGAATGTTGTACTTATTTAAGCCTTGGAAGTTGAACAAGTTGAAAAAGGGGAATAATTCATGGGGAGAAGTCCCCTTGCTTCAAATTCTTTTTTTTTTTTTAAATTCTTCGATGACTGCATGGCAATAAGTGACCAATGAGTTACTGTAATTATAGCCTATTATACAGCAGTAAGCCCCTTCCTGAGTGTCTAGTTAACACTGTCCACTTCACACCAAACTTGCTATGTCTTGTTTTGTTCTCCAGAGAATGCAGCCTTTGGTCTAAAAGTGGTTTATAGGGCTGTCGGGAAATGCAAAGCCTCCCTTTGGAGCTACATAAGCTGAACAAGGTGCTGAAGTGAAAGTCACACATTCAGCAAACAGCTACTAATCTGCAAATTGAAAACTTCACACCTGTCCTGGAGAGAGTGGAAATAAGACCTGCTACCTAGAAGGGCCTAAATAAACTCTGGGGTGGGATAAACTAAATGCCTAGTGGTCTTTTACAAGATGGTTGTGTTCTAGTTATGAACTGGCGTTATGCTTTTGAAAGTGTTGCTGTGTACCTTCATCACTCAGGTTTTGCTGCTGTGGCATCAGCTCTTAATCCATTGCCAGGACAGCAGAGCTACTTTTCTCTTGCTTTGTGTTTTTGTGCCAGACATCTTTGGCATATGGAGAGCTGGGAAGGAGGCAGGTGCTATTGCACCGCTGCTGCCAAGTGATTCCATCTTTCTCTACAGACTTGAACCCTGCTGCAAAACCACATCCTGCTTTGGCATTAGAGATTGTTCCTCTGTTCCTATCGTGAGGTGAACAGCATCCCAAGATCCCCCACTGATTACCCAGCTTTTACGTAGGCATCCTGTCTGTCATGATTTCAGGTATTACAACTCCTGGAAGCTTGAGAGATCTTTGCTTTTTCCTAACCATCGCCCGTGTTGTATTGAGCTTTATTCAGACTGCGTTGCTTTGTATTTAAACACTGTTTTGACTTCGCTCTCATCCTGTATTTTTCACTTTTATTATTTTCCTGCTTTGGCTGCTCTGAATGACAATTATTTCACATCTAAATTCTGATAGTTTTAGCTGTTGATGAAATGGGTTGCCAGAAATTGAAAGCCAGTTGCTTTGCCAAGGTTGAGAGATCTTTGAAAATGTTGAAGGATTTCATTGACAAGCCTGAGTGCTTATCTTCATCATACTTGGGTTTCTTTTGCACAGAAGTCATGCGAGGTCTGAGTACCTTATGAGATGACTGGTTTCAGGCCTGGGGCTGGGGAACAATAAAAACAGCCTCTCTCCTCCTCTTTCAGTTCTTCTGAGATTTGAGCGTGATCGTGTATAGGCAATAAAAATGAATTTAAAAAATTAAAATGGTTTTTAGAAGCTTCAGAAAATTTTAGGCCTGAAGACCATGAGCTTTAACTGTGAACTCAGTTCAGCCCTGCTTTTTCTGAACTCGCATAGTCTTGCCTTAAGGTGAAGGCTGTCACACGTTAGGTGTTCTGCAGTGTCTGTACCCCTGGAGC
Source organism: Opisthocomus hoazin (assembly GCF_030867145.1). Classification (NCBI taxonomy): domain Eukaryota; kingdom Metazoa; phylum Chordata; class Aves; order Opisthocomiformes; family Opisthocomidae; genus Opisthocomus; species Opisthocomus hoazin. Next base: position 7,316,851 of record NC_134419.1, on the reverse strand, counting down.
ATTCAGAGAGCACTCATTTCTGAAAGCAATATTTTTTATTATATTTAGTTTCACCCACAGTTGGTGTTTTGTGTTTCATCAAGTATACAATTGATTATTGTATGCCTTTCCTTCCACACGTAATAGTTGAAGTTCACATTGTTCTGTGGGCTCATCCCAGATCTCCTAAATATAGAAGGTGAATTGTTGCATTTATGCAGAAATAATTTCAAGATGTAGGGAACTAGGGAGTCGTAAGATTGCAAGTGTTTGGTTAAGGCTGAGTGAACAATGCTTGAGTGTCTAGGGAAGATGAGGACAACTGAGGAAAAATTGAATATTTGTCAGGAGAGGAACAGCAAACTGGCAGAAAAGGAGGCATCTAGAGGCATATCTGCTGCTCATCTCGGGGAGAAAGATGCACATATGCTTCGCTTGAACACACAGATGATGGCAGAGGAGTGGTGATCTGTGCTGGTGTTTTAGAATAGATTTTGCCATCAGAGAAAAAAAGGTAGATGGAGAAACTCCACCTTGGTGACCCAAACAGTTTGTAAACACATTTTCTGGGTTGCCCCTGTATTTCTGCCAGTGTTAGTCCGGGAAGACCTTTGGGCCAAGGTGTCCTATACAACTGCAAAGTGAGAATAGCAAATTACATTTTATGATGGTAACTAACATTTTCCTTTAAAGCTTAGCACAGGAAGACCTCTGTAATGCATTCAGAGTCAGACAGCAGGGACCTTTAGGTTGGAGTGTGAAGAGAACTGCGGCCATGTAAATTACTCATAAGTGCTGGGAAAAATGTACTGTAATAGAAGACATTAATTCCTTGTTCTTACAAAGCAGTGACATCATAGTATGCAAAAGTTCGTGGTTTCATTTCATAATAAGGAAAAACTCAGCTCAAAAAATAGCCAGATGACCTTCCTGTCCCAATTTCTCTCCTTAATTAAAGATTCCTCCTGGGGCGCTATTCAAATATACAAAACATTCAGATATTTTGATGAAAAAGCACCAAACTCTCACGCTTTCTCCTCCTTAGCTCAGTAGAATTGTTGGACTCTATTGGTTCTGAAACCGAATAACTGCTACCTGAATTCAGAGATACTGTGCTTGGTTTTTGGAGTATGCATTGATAGCTTTGCATTCGGATTTATCAGTAATTTCCACTACATGGTCTTTCTGCAGCTGGCCTTAAATTTTCCCCAGTTAGGCTATTTTTTTTCTTTGCCACCCACCTGCCTCAGGTGTTTCTATATAGGAAAAATCAGCCAAATGGGCTCAACTATTAAAAAACCAAAAAAAACCAGATTTTTTTTTCCTTTAGAAAATAAGGCATTTCCTATTTTGGAGATGGGAATTCAAATTAGTGGAAGGGGTAGCATTAGATCAAAGTTACATCACTAGGAAAGATTAAGTTTGGAAATGTTTAAATTGGACTCTGTAGCTTTTAAATTTCCCAAACTTTCTTGTAGCAGTGAGTTTTTGGCAGCTCGTTAAGAGTGATTTTTTTACTGTAAAGATATCAAGAGGTGTTGTACGCTGGTTTAGATATGAAATCTAGACAGGCTTCAAAAACCATGTACCGTCTTCTAGAACTGATCAAGATTTTTTTTTTTCTTTTTTTTTTTTCTTTTTTTTTTTTAGTTTTGGGGTGTTTTTTGGATCACAGCTGAAATAACTCACTGAAAATACTTGGTTTCAATGAAGATTTTGTCTTAAATATTTTTGGACAGATTTTTTAAGATGTCAAACTATCAAATCCCATTTTGATGTTTTGTAACCAAATTGCAGGTTTTTTAAATTCAAACAAAATGCAACTTTCAGAGCACTTCAAAAACCAAATAATTCCTTTGCCCAATTTGCTTTGTTTCAAGTTTTTTAATGAAAATACTAGAATTCTCAACCCTTCATCCCGCTTGGATATAGGGAACCTTTTTTAATCCCTTCTCCACACATTTTCTTGGACAGAAGCACCCTGCTCAGTTATACTCATCTTTTCTTTTCTCTTGTTCTCTGTGTTGTCCCAAGCAGTGGGAAAGTGGAAAATGAGGTCAAAGCCAGTGTTGGAGTGGAGGCTAATGGGAAATACCTCAAGGTCAGGTTGGACGGGGCTCTGAGTAACCTGATCTAGTTAAAGATGTCCCCGCTCACTGCAGGGGGGATGGGCTAGATGACCTCTAAAGGTCCCTTCCAACCCAAAGCTTTCTACGATTCTATGAAATACAGAGGAACTCAGCCTTGGGAGGAAGACTGATGAGCTCCATAAGGAGACTTAAATGAGAAGGTGGAGCAGGGAGAGGTTTTGGACCCAGAAGATAAAGGAGAAACTGCAACTGAACAAGGACCTGGGTGTGTGTGGGAGCATGTGGAAGAGGGATGGGGTCAATGGGGTTGAGAGCAGCAGAGCAGGGAGGCAACAATGCTGGAGGGGATGGAGAAACTCCTGAGGGCCAGGGACTGGAGCAGTGGCTGTGGGTGGCTGGAGAGCAGAGGTGGGGTGCTTGGGGAGAGATACGAAGAGGGAGCCGTGCAGATGGGAAGAGTGCATAGAGTTGGAACAACTAGAGATTTAGGGCAGGGAAAAGAGATAGGAGGCACTCGTAAGAATGAATTGAGCTTGTTGTTTGTGGAGATGGGGACTAGCATGGGAAGCATAGTAGCAGAAGATTTGGACTGGAAACATAGCGAGGGAAGTGGGAAGGGAATGAAAGAATGAGTATAAGATAAGAACATAAAGAAATGATGCTGAAAGTGTGGTCAGAAAAATCTCTCCTCCTAGAGCTTTGCTGTCTCTGCTGCCAGCAGGGATCAGTGAAAATCACTGACAGAGTATCTGTCTTCTCTCTTCCTGACGGTGACCCACGGCAGACTGCCTTTGCTTTGGTTATTCTGATCAGCTGGGCAAACTCAAGTTGTCTGCACTGAATCTAAAGATTCCAGCTCTTCTGCTCCAAGCAGGTGTCTGTATCAGTTACCTGGTAGAATTTTAATGAACTATTATTTATTTATGAGTTTCTGCTCTGAAAAACAGTATTCAAATACTACTAAGCTTCAAAACCAAGAACTCAAAAGATGGGGGATGCCAGAACTTAAGATTTTCTGGGCAACTGGTGAAATGCCTAACTAAAAATTTCTTTATTTCTTCCTGTCATCCCTTCAATCCTTCTGAAAAACAAGGGTGACACGTCTTTCATGCAGAGAGGTAATTTGAGCTACCCTCCACGCAGTGCTTTGGGATCACTGGATGGAAGGTGCAATGAAGGTAATAGTGACTGATCATGTTTGGAGAGGGGTGAAAGTTTGAGATTTCTGATCTGTTTTCTTGAATATGGGAAATTTTTCTGCCATTTCTTTTAGGAGAGACTGCTTTTCTGCCGTAAGTCCTACTTATACCACAGTGCTGCTACTTTAAACTGCTCTTGATCTTGACGTGTATTTCTTTTTAACACAAGTTAATAATTGCAGCCTCTCACGGGCTCAGGAATGGAAAGAGGAATGGCTCTGGTCTATCATATCCTCTAAAGATTGTAGAGGAAGATTCCAGGAACTGTATTTTTTCAAGTGCAGTGAGCACATTTGTGTATTACTACTCACAACTAGAGGAAGAATAATGCTGTTAGTTTTACTAAAAATGCTTTTGTTTTACAGACAGTGAGACTAGAGGGAGTTCAATATGTTAAAAAACAGAGGTGCTGGATGGATTCTACTGATGCTGTGATGAAAATAGGTACAGTGAGAACATTTCTTCTTGTCTTATTCAATTGTGTTTATATGCCCTCTGCTATGTTTTGTATGTGGTGATGAAGATACCATAAGCATTTTTCAAAATGCCATGATTCTTTATGAGGGTTTTTAGCTGTCTGAAAAGCATTAGCAAACTGTCCCTAATTTACTTATACATTGTCCTGATGCTGTCCTTGCACAAGAAGGTATCTGCAATGACTTGAACAGAGTCCTTCCACAGAGAAATTTCTTCTTGGTTTACTTGTGCATGAATACTCCTTCATGGTTGTGTGCCAGAGAAGATTACATTCCCCTTATGCTGTCTTTGTCCTTTCCCTGATGCTGTCCAGGATGCACCAGAGCTTACTTAGGAGGCAGCCATTGTAACTTATCATTCAAAAGAAATTATTCAGCAATGAACTGCTAGAAAGGCATGACAAAGGGTAAGAGCAGTGAAGTATCTGGTGGGGAGTTTAGTCATATTCCGCTGGTGCACGGGGGCTGCTACCTACGAGTGCTGTGTCAAGCCTGATAGAGAACTGACGAGGGTTATCTTGCAAAAAATGAAGTTTCATATGCTGACTTAATTTTTATGCTGAAATCATGTGTAAACGTCAAACTGCCTATGGCAGACCAGGCAAAATAACATTTAAAATATATGCCAGCACGGATGAATTGCACTTCAGACTTAAGAGGAATTTATGAATAATGCAAAAGACCTCAGATGGCATGAAACATACATTTTACTTTCTGCAGAGGGTGAAAGCTGGTGGCTAAACAGACACAGAATATGAGAATAGCCATAGATCAGCAATGTCTGTCACAGAAAAAAAAAACACCCAAAAAAAAGTGGGCCTGTTTGCTCAGCAGTTGTTCTTAGATGAGCAGGAAAGTAAATGTGTCAGAGTTCCCTGCTTGATGTGTTTTCTCCTGTATGCTTAAAATAAAGCCACCATGTGCATTGTATGTGCAAACGTGTCTTTCTCAGCACTTTTTATTGTCAGCGTAACAGGTTGGTTTGGGCTGCTTGTCCTCCTGATAATACTTAAGTGTAACAAAACTCATTTTGAAACTCTTAACCACCTCCACATATTTTTTTTTTCTGCTGCTGCAAGTGAAGTGGCTTGTGGGAGAAAAATGCCATGGGAAGACTAAAATGGATTTTGCAGTCCAAAAGCCGTCTGTAGTGAGAAAATTCAAAGATATCTTTGGCAGGCGCTAAGCATGGAGATGAGACCTCAGTTCAGGCCTACGAATGTGGCATTGCTTTTGGAAGGACGTGAGCCTCTCATTTCCTCGTGCTTCAGTTTGCCTGCCTTCCACCATCTCATAGAGACTAATGTTTATGGAGTGCCCTGAAGTGTAGCCTGCTAACTGCTATTGCTTACAGGGAGAGAAAAACAGCCGGAGAGAATTGAAAGGCCAGCTGCAAAGGACTTTTTTATAGGGTTTGAATGCATGCATTATGTAAAGACCAAAAATTTTAGAAGCTTCCTTTGTGGATGAATTAAAAAATTTTTTGTTATCAAAATAAGAATGGTATTATCATGAAGGCTTAATATACTTGAGACCTCTTTTTGGGCTAAAACTGGGAAAACTATGCCCTCAGCCTGTGAGGATTTTTGCTTCCAGATCCAGAAAGGAGCGGCTAGGAACTTCCTGTGAAAATGAAGAGGGAGGCAAGCATCTTTTCTGAACTTCAGCAGATAATCTGGTTAAGTGCTGGTAAAAATTCCAGGACTCTAATTGTTTTTTTTGTCCTCTGCTTTTCCTGTTGTCTGCTTATTGCAGATTTCATGCCCTCACCTGTTATGGGGAGCCACTTCACAGTGCAGTGATAAGCCAGAGAGTCAATCAGTGGCTGCGAACCTTCCACTGCTGTGAGAAAGCTACATGTAGCAATTAGATGTGATTTAGCATGCATACTTCCTCTGCCAAATTCACTGGGTTTTAATTAGGAACAGGACCCCTTACATCCTTGCAACTGATGTAGCTCAGCATACAATTCAAGCTTGTTAGCGTGCTTTTTTGCAGCAAAAGAGTAAACACAGCTCTTAGCTTTAACATGGGAAAGAAGAGGGCCTAAGCAGCTGGAGGCATTGCTTGTAACTTGGAGTGCTAATATATCAAATTACTAAACAATCAAGTTAAGAAAAATCTGACACAGATTTCATGAGGACAAATCATGACAAACAAGTTAATTTCTCTCTTTGTCAAGGTAATTTTGTATGTCAGATAAATAAGAACAAGTGGCTGTGACTTACAGATCTTTATAAAAATGCAGTCAAAGAGAAGTTTTCAGTGTCTCATTCTCAAACACATTTTTGGAGAGAAGGATGTCTCAGTACTCTGTCTCAGTTGAGTAGTAAGAGCTTGGCTGCAGGAGTAAAATGTATAAAATTTATGTATGACACCACCCTGGGAAGGGTTGCAAGACTTGGGGATAAAACTGCCTTTGAGAATTATCTCAGTGCCCTGGAGAAATGGTCTGAAATCAAAAAGGTGAAATACAATAAAGATAAAAGCGAAGTACTGCACTTAAAAAGGAGAAATAAAATTGTCAAATATGCCTAAGGGAGAGTAACTAAGTAATATGGGGAAAAAAATATCTGGGAATTTACAGTATGTCAAAACCAGTATTGATGTTCTGGGCTCTGCTTTCAGTCTGTCATACTAAAGAGGGGAACTGTAATTAGGATGTAAGATAATGATTTGCTCCAGTTAACGCTTGCAGTGTCTCTGTTACAGCAATGCTCCTAGGTGTTGATATACTGGAGAAGAGAGAAAACTGAGAAAATTATGAAGATTTTGGAAAGGCAGGACAGGCTTAAACTGGCTCAAGTTTAGAAAAGAAAATATGAGTGACAGTGTTCTGTTATGTAAAATAGAGGACAGAGATTATTTTCCATGCCTGTGGCAGGCAGGGAAAGTAATGTGCTGAATTTCACATTGAAGTAGATTTAGATTTAGTAATAGAAAATCTTCCAAACTGTAAGGGTAGAAGTAATACTGGACCAGCCAATGAGGCAACTTGTGCGACTTTCTGCAAGGGCATCCTGAACAGCTAGACTCACACTTGTCAAAGGTGAGATAGGTGAAGGATCTCTACAGCCTTCATGTGGGGGGGGCTGTGCCTTAGCCTCAGGCATCCCGTGGGCCACACCAGCAGCCCCTGTCTGTTGCTAGACTGTGTCCAGGTCTTGGAAGGAATTATCTGTCAAGCTGCTTTGAGTAGAGACAGTCTTGGGTGCTGTGTCAGGGTCTGCCCGCTAGTCTGGAGAAAAAGCTATGGCCGTAATAGTGACATCTGAGCTCCCGTCTGATCTGGTATTTAATCAAAAATGCTGTGTGAGGAGATAGAATAAACTATTTCAGTTTGGAAGGGACGTACAACGATCATCTAGTCCAGCTGCCTGACACTTCAGGGCTGACCACAAGTTAAAGCAAATTATTAAGGGCATTGTCCAAATGCCTCCTAAACACTGACAGGCATGGGGCTCTGGAGAGCAATAAGGTCGCCCCTCAGCCTCCTTTTCTCCAAACTAGACAAGCCCAAAGCCCTCAGCCACTCATCACAGGACATTCCTTCCAACCCTTTCACCAGCTTTGTTGCCCTCCTCTAGATGCATTCAAGGACCTTCACATCCTTTTTAAATTGTGGGGCCTAGAAATGCATGCAGCATTCAAGGTGAGGCTACCCCGACGCTGAACACAGCAGGATGATCGCCTTTCGTGACCGGGTGGTTGTGCTCTGGGCTGCCAAGGCACGCTGCTGGCTCCTGTTGAGCCTTCTGGTGACCAAATGGCAAGGCTGGGGGAGGGTACAAGTTGAAGTTTATATGTCTCTCCCATACGCTTTAAGTTGGTTAGGAATGTATAACCATCCTCAGAACCTTAAGCAGCAGAAAATCTAGAATCTACAAGAAGTATCACTGATAACTCAGGTAAGTGTCATTCTTCTCAGTGAACCAGTACTGAAGTGATTTTCTTTGCTGGTTAGGATGCTCTTTGCTGCTAGTTGCCATCTGCCTTGAAATCCAAGCTTTCACACTTCAGAGCTTCTGTCAGTAGCTGAATTAGCTGAGATTTTCTGGCCAAACTTTAGGGCATGTTCATTGCTTTTTGCATATCCGGACAAACATCTGCTTCTAAACCCAGCTATACCAACAGCTGTTGGGTTTCACCTCAGAAGCAATCATGTTTCAATAATCAGTAGAGTAATTTGTTTGTATAGAAATTCTTCAGTTGTGGACTGGAATATGTTTCGGTATCCTTCAGGATTGAAGGCACATATTGTGAGTATGTCCATCATAGAAAAAAAAAAAAGAAATGTGCGGTTTACGTAGATATTAGGAATATTAGATGAATGACTCTGTCTTTATCTGCTAAGCCTTTTTTTTTTCTGTTTTGGTACCATTGTGCCTTGAGCCTCTATCACATGCAAGGTGAAATCCTCACTTGCTCAGCAGAGGAGAAACAGCAGATCTACCCATCCACATACATCCCCAGAGGATGTCTTTAGTGTTTCCTAGCTGCAGGGGTGCCCTTCAGAGGAGTAATTCTTCACATGGTGAAGGTTAGGAATGTAATGAGATGCTTGGAAAGAAGTAATCCCAGTGAAATGGATTGAGCTGTGTGGTTTGTTCTGGATTTGTTTGTAGGATCTCCTTATCAACTCTGCTGTGCAGGAGAGGAAAAAAAAATCTCCCCCTGTTCATTCTACTTCTTAACTGTGATTGGTATTTTGCAGATACGGAGCTGCATCCTTCACAAGTCCCCTGCCAAAACAAGGCGAGGGACTGCAAGAGATTTCCTGAGCCACCAGAATGAACTGTGACTGAGCCACAAGAACCTGAGTCACTCTGCCAGAGGTGTTTCCTGGCTGTTACAACCACTGTTGATAACCAGAGGCCAGTCTGAAGCTGTGCCAGGGTTATGTATTTGTGTATGGTTACTGTACTGAGAAGTAGTGTACTTTGATTTGCACATACCGGCTCCTGCTGCTAGTCATTTTCATGTAAATTGTTGTCTTTACCCTGTGCAATTCCAATGAGATAACACAGTTGTCAAGCAGAGCAGGATTTGGCACACCATGTTGACCAAGCTTTATTTTAAGCTTTCTCTGTGTGCCATCTTAATGTTGTGTCTTCACATCATGAATATGGTTGTCTTTAGCCCAATGTGATTGTTCAATGCACAAACATATGTGAATGCAGTACCTCAATAAAATATGGCATTTGTTTTTGTTGTGTCTTACTTAATTTATCGTTTTCCCCCACCTTTGTTTCCTTAGAAGATTCTCACATACCTTAACGTTATTTTGATGAGAGAATTTTCCAATAAAGTGAAGTTAGTAAAAAGTGAATTTTTGTAGGGAAGGATTGATTTCAATAGCTCTTTTCGTAGGAAACAGCAAATGCTGAAATGAATTGAAATAAACATCCACAAATGTTTTGTAGATTCTACATCAAAATATATTGGAATATTTATTTTGAAGCAAACTTCAAAAATTTTCCAGTAGTATTCCAGTTTGGAGCACTCATTTGTGAAGTGTTGAACTTCCTTCAGGTAATAAAAGAGCTCTGATCATACATTTTATTTCCCCAGAAGTCTTAGGAACAGCCAACATAGTCTTAACTGTCATATTTGAGCTTTCAAGTATTTCGAGCTTTCAGCCTCCAAATTGTGAACATTAATGATAATGATTTCTTTTTATCTTGTGAGGGTTATTTAAGATCAGCGATCAAAAGAATTGCTAAAATATTTAACTGTGCTGTTTATGTTAAGGCAGTAGACAGATTGCATCTTCCATTTGCAGATGAAACCTAAAATATTTACCTACCATGTCAGTTTTGTCTCTGGTTATACTTCAACTTTTGAAGACCAGGTCCTTGTCTGCTTTTTGGGAGTGACATCTTCGTGTGCGATAGAGCTTGAAATTTAAAATTATCTACAGCTATCTGGTATTATGCATCCAAAAATCCCAAATGTTTCCAGTCTAAGCTACTCTTAAGTCACATTACTTGTGTGAAATAAGACACCCGTGCCTCTAAGAGAAATAGAGTGTAATATATGTTCTTTCTAGAACTGTTTGCATCTGCTGAACTGGCATTTGCTACTGTGGACTTCTAGAAGATTAAAACCACATTGGATGTCCAAAGAAAATATTTTTTGTAGCAATAGAACATAAACCTGATCTTCCAGCCTCGTAACTTTTTTGATTGGGACTGTCAAAGAGCAGAATAGAAAAAGATTTCTCATTTTTGCCATCTGGTTTCCTTTGAGGATCCCAGCCCTGAGATAGACATTCTGGAAGTGCATGCTTCATTTTAAACCACTAATAAAAGACTTACAGAACATGAAAAAGAGAGACTTTAAGTTATTTCAACTTCATACAAGATTGAACCAGCACTTCTGTCATTTTTAAATTTAAAAGTAATAAAAGATATTTTGAACGTTGCAGATCAAAATACCTTTGATTTTTGTCTCCTCAAGAATTTCTAAGTGTTTTTGATTCCTCAAGTGACAAGGTTATTTTCCCCTCAGACAATGGGCTTTTTATTAATTTTCAGTACCTTAAGATATACCGAAGTAACAGAAGAAAAGTAAAACTAGAATGCAAGAAAATGCTTCCAGTTGTTTGCCTACATCCAGTGCCTGTTTATGTTTTCTGGTACTGTGTTAGGAAAATCCATTTCTTTGACCTTTTAGCTAGTTATTTCATAATTGAGGGTTTGTAAATGTCACAAAAAAGTACCTCCCACACTGGTTTAATTGGGGCATTTGGTATGCTGCCCATAACAGCTTTCAAACATAATGTGCAGTTGCAACAAGGGTGGCTCCCTGTGCTTAATAGACATAATAAGGCTTAATGTTCTTGTTAGGCGTAGCCCTAATTTTTGCCCTGCGAAAATTTGAAGCTGAAGTTATTTAAATGACCATAGTAAACTCAGGGCTCTTCTGCCACCATCAGCCATACAGAAGCTAATAAAACTCACAGGAGCTGCTACAAGCATTTTTTATTGTTTTTCAAAGTTGAGGATTTTTTCTCATCATAAGGGAAAAATAAAAATGGGAGAAGAATTGTGTAACAGTGTGCAATAGGCCTCGTGGACTGTGGGGTATAGAAAGTGTGCTTTGTCTCTGTATGTTTATAGATAGCAGCAGAGCAGCCCCGGGTTGATTTTAGTGGGACCAGGCTGGCTGGGTCCCGCTGGCAGTGCTGGGACTGGCTGCATCTGTCTTTGGACTCACACTGGCAGAAGTGGCAGCTCACTCCAGAATGATCTACCTTTCTCATCCCTGCTGTTCTCTAGATATTTGAATATTAATAACTGCCTATTCACTTACAATCTTTAATCTGACTTTGGGTCTAAGTAGAAAATGCCTAATCAATGGTCCCACAGTATCAATTAAGTACTTAATGACTTTCATAATTAATCACCTTATGTAAGTATAATTCCTGAAAGCTTTGGCCTTTGAAATTCCTAAATTGTGGAAGAAAGACCAAAGAAAAGTCACAGTTTTACTGAATGAAAATAATACCTGTTTTAATTGTTTTCCTAACGTGACAAATGCTAGAGATTCTCAAGATTGTTCCATCCTTCAAGTTTTGGAAAATGTGAGGCAGGAAAAGCATAAAGATTCAGCTGCTTCCTAGGAATACAAATGAGAAACTTTTAAGTTTTCATCTGTTAGGCTGAAGCTCACAGAAATCTTGTTTCTTAATTTGAGGTAAGGAATTTAAATTTTTGTCAGATAGAGGTGATTATAGCTGTAAGGTCAGAAGACTGGTCAGTTTGTAGGTGTCTGTCGAAGATCTACTTTTCTTAGCCATTTGTTTAGAAGTTTAGGAAGTTAAGAAAACAATATAGACTTCAGATTTTAACAGATATTGAATAGTTGGATAAAGAAAGATCCATGAATATATTGCATTAAAAGCAGAGGATGAGAGAACTCTTTAATGGGCAAGTTTTTGGAGAGTCAGTTCCTAGCTGTATGAAGCTATTTCTGGTTCAAAAAAGAGATCTCTGCTACACTGAGAAACTGAGCGAATTGAAAACCACCAACACTGGGATCTGTCCGAGTTCCCAGCCACTGTTCATTGCTGGCGTACATCTTTGGAAACAGGGTGCTGGTTTCTGGTGGTCAACAGGATTATTGCACTTAGCTTGCCTTTTCCATTGTTCTGTTGTTCCTTAATGACTCTGACAGCGTAGTCCACAGCTAGAGATAATTCGTATATATACGTATGTGTGTGTCTATATAGCACATTTGTATAAAATGCCTTTGTATGGGAAGAATCTATCCATGTATCTCTTGAGTCCGTAAGTCTGACCAATATACTAAAATTTACGTTTTAGTTATATTACACACTTGCTACTTAAAAGCATCTTTGTAATATTTTCCATTATTCTTATGCTTTTTCCAATCACCGTCCTTCAGAAAGACTGTTGAAGAGCCCTGTTTTGTATGTACAGAAGAGTACATTTTGATGGCAACAGCAACACAAAGTGTTGAAATTGATTAGTGGAAACAGTGTAAGTACAAAGAGCTGCATATAAGCACCTTTTTTGTAGCTGATTTTTCAGGATACTCTGGCTGAAGAGTATCTTACGAAACCACAGCTTCCCTTTCCCCCTTGCTAAAAAGAAGCTGGTGAAAACAGAGTGTGTGTGTGTGGTGATTTTTAATGTTAAGGACCATGATATTTTTCTCTGCTGCATCAACTGTGCTGAACGTTACACCAGCTGGGCCAAGCAGTGTTACCTAGAAGTTTTGGGAGAAAATGGGTGGTTCAAACTTTTGTTGGCTGTGAACGGACTTCTGCATGGAGGTATTGGTGGGTCAGGATCCTGAGCCTCCTGGGCCCTCATCCAGGCAAAACCTGTATCAATTCCAAAAGGGTGTGCAGAAGAAAGACTCAAGGTTTTCCCCCAGAATTAGAGGGGAACAGCAGGGGAGAGCAGACAGCTGGCTGATGATTATTATATATTGTCAATTCTCATGTTTACTATGACAACATAGAGAAGGACCTTGCAATGACATGGTCCTTTGCCATTACCTCTGCGTCTGCATTCTCTCTCTTCTTTCACACAGTGTGTGGCAAATGGAAACTGCAGATGTTCATGTAGGGTCGAGAGAGTACCAAAATGGCTATGCAGATAGCTTTCAAATAGCCATGGGACTGGACTCCATCTGGGAAACCAGAAAAACCTTGTGGAAACCAGGCCTCGGGTCAGAACTGTCCCTGCCCAAAGTTGTGACTTACCCCAGGAGGGACAGTGAGATGTTCCTCTTGTTCTTGATGAATGACTACTGGTTTCTGCAAACAAATGTAGGATAAGTACATTTCCCTTAATGAATGTACTGCAAAATGGAACCAGTATTTTTTTCCTAAATGCATCAACCACAGAAATTTCAGTAAATGGAATCTGCTCTTTTTACAATGCTGAATCAAAATGTCAAGCCAGCCCAACTCAATTATAGGAGGCGAAATAAAGCAACATGCTGAATACCAGCAAGTTATTTATTAAATACTTCAAATTGCCAATGCCATAACTACAGACAAGAGCATAGATTCAGCTGTGGGAAAACTGACTCAGAGCAACTTGTTTCCAAAGTTTTGAAATTCAATTTTTCACCCCATCAGAGCTTTATAGACTGGTTGCACCCTTCAGTCTGTTACTGGTTTTGCTAAAGAGATTTTTTAGGTGCAAAGAATTGAGGGGAGCGAAAGCAAGATTCAGAATTCATGCATTTGGATTTTAAAAGCGGTAAAGAACTTACTGTGTTTTCAATGCAATATTGTTTTGCATTTTGCTATTCTTAATAAAGATCAGTCACCCCAAAATCCTTTCTACAGAGAAGACAATATTGCAGCTGAATAATTTTTCTTTGCATTTTTAAGCGGAGACAAGTACCTTATTACTTATTTTAATGATGCTGAGAGAGAAGGTACAGTGACATTAATGTCATGTGAGATTGTGTGTGAGTGCTTCATATTGAATGAAAAGCCAGATGTTTCCAGTGAAATAAATAGCTTTACGACGAAGGCAACAAATTCAGAATCTCTCCACAATTAATGGGAGACATTAAGTAACTCCAAGAAACACATTTTGTATTCATGAAATACATTGTTCTTTAAAAGTAATAAGGACAGTTTGAGCCATAGTTAGGAACACAGTGACTAAAATTATTTGCTCTAGTGATTGCATGTACAGATCACCTCTGAGTAATATGATTCGTCTAAAGAGTAAGTTATTAGATCCTGTAATTTGTGAGTTTGTCCTGATTTTTATTTTCTCCATTGCCATGGGAAGGGAGGAGCTGGGAAGGCAAAGGTCATGAGATCTGGTTAAATCTTCTGAAGAGCTGGGTAAAGTAGTACATGTGTCATACGGATGCTTACCTCTGCAGCTGAGGATGAACGTACTGAGCCTGAGGACAAGCTGGTGGTAGAACCGGTACAACAATACTATGGTAGGACTGTGATTTTAAAGATATATATGCTATCATGGCGTATCCATATTTTGATACTAATCTCGTGCTCCATTTGGGGTGGTTGATGTGGCCTGCCTTGGTCTTGCTGTGCCTTGGCTTTTATTCTTTTGTCTTCTCTCCCCAGGGCTGTACTGGTGCCCCATATGGCACCTCCACTCCAGCAGGAAAACGGCTGGAGGCAAACAACACTTTCCTTCCCTCCCCCGATACATCCCTCTCTCTTCCCAGCAAAGCAGCAGAGCAGAATTGGCTGCCTCATCTGCAGTTGTTGCGTCCCAGGAGAGATGTGTGCTCAAAAAAGAGATCCTGTATGCTGAAAAGAAACTGCAACATGGAGAAGCTCCCAGCAAGTGCAGTGTCTCCCTGTGATAAGCTTTGGGGTTTATCAGGGATGATCCCAGTCCTCTAGTGGGATTGGTGAGGAAGAAAGAAGTGAAGGAGGAAAGAAACCTACAGTCCCCTGCATTTCTACTGACCTATTCTTCAAAAGCTGTAATAGTACTGCAGAATGTGGGAGCAGTGTGACACTGGTTTGATATCAGCATAAAGAAAAATTCAGCCCAGTCCATCTGTCCACTATTCTATATCTCAGTCTGATGACCGCACACCATGGCTGTGTTGATGACAACAGTGTAAGTGAGTCTGTGGGGGGCATAGATGGAAAGGACATGCCTGGTTTTGTGCTAGAACTGAGGGAATAGATGTAACCACTGTTGGGAGTACCCAGTCCTTATCCCACAAGAGCCAAGCTGTGAATTCAGCCCCTGGCAGGGTAAGACCCACCCAAACTCCATTCCGGCAGCTCTTGAGTTTCAGTCATGTCCTGGCAACATTCTCTCATTTTGGTTATACAGAGGAAAAATGCCAGAATTCACTCAGGGTGATTTTATAGCGAACAGAGTTTGTAAGATATGATCTCTTAATGTGTTAAGTGACTTCACTTCTCATTGACTAGATGGAGACTTGAGAGCACTCAGCCTCTTTCAGGATGGACACCACCTAAAGAGCAGTCAGCAAGAAGCAGCGTGCTACCTCCTGCATAGCATTGCCTGTAGCTAAGGTGCATTCACTGTAAATGCAGTCCTCACTCAATCGTCCACCTGTGAGGAGTTAAACTGTCACTGCAGATACAGAAGCCTATCCCTCTCAGATGTGAGTATGAATCCCGAACCTGCAGCACAGCCTCACCCCCAATGTTAAGGCAATAAGTAGAAAGGATGAGACTATGAGGAAATTAAGTTGCTATAAATCTTCAAGTGACCAGGGGTCTGAGTGGTGTGGCCTGTTTGGCCAGCTCAGATACACACGCCACCTTTGCACACCCCGGAGCTTGGAAGAAGGCAGATGTTTGGAACTGCATCCAGCCAGAAAGGGCTTATAGAGAGGGAAAATTCTGGTTGCATCTGCTGTATATGGCAGATGATCATGGACTATTTTCAGAGGTATTAACTGCATTTTTTGAAGATGGAGTGATCAGATCACTTGGGAGGGGGAGGGAGTCTATGTCACTCATGGGAAAGTAGTGTGAAAGTTTGTGTTAATCACAGCAATTTGGCCTGGGCGAGGGGAGGGAGGTGAAAGGGAGGTAGAAGAGGCTGGGGTTGGCATTCTGGCACTGCAGGGAAATCTCTAATTCTTACACCCTCTTCCCCTCTGACTCCACATTCCATGCATGAGTGGTGATTCACGACTGTCTCTTCCTATTCTTTCTTCTGTGTAGGAATTTAAAGCACCTGGTCAGTATGGAAAATGCCTCTTACATAAATGTCATCTGCTCTGTGGAGAAAAACAAAAAAGATCATAAAGTTTCAGCAAATCAATGCCAGCCTTACTAGTGAGTAACATGCAAGTGATTTCCTCCAAGTTTTGATGAGTTCTGGGGTTTGAGGCTTTGGGTCTGACTCTTCACTTTGCTGCTGATTAGCACGTTAATGAGTGGCAGTTGTAGTAAAGGTCCCTCCAATATGAAGTAAAGATCCCTCCAATACATCACAACTAGAGAGCTGCAGGAAAATAACATTCCTTGCAGGTTATCAACAGGTGATGTTTCATATTTACCAGCTTGGCACAGTAAGTGATATGAGGAGCTGAAGAGTCCCCAGTGGTAGCAGTAACATTTCAATAAAGTTATTTTCTGACTTATTCAGAAGACCACAGTATCTTAAATAATAATAAAAAAAAGAAGTGGTAAAGTGGTTGCACTGAGCAGTTGCTCTGTAGTGTTAGACAGGGGATGTGGAATGATACTTTAACTCAGTAGGTAACTGTTAATTATGAGCCAGCCAAAAATAAAACCATCACAAAACATGATGCTTTGTGCAGCTGCTTGCATGTCTTTTTGGAATAGCATGAGGAAGCATAAAATGTCCCAGGACAGAGAATAATAAAAGTGCAGAACTCTGTTTCAGTGACATAATGGGACTAAATTAAATCTGGAAGTTACACTTGGGGAGTTCAAACACCCATAGAGGGAATTCACTGGCAGATCTTTGGGCTGTATCTGAATGATGCTCAGCATCAGCTAATCCCTTACAGTCACACACAAGAAAAGGGAAATAAAGGAGCAGCAAGAATGCACAGTAGGAAAGGATGGAGATAGAAAGGACTCCTCCTATAGCACGTATCAGATAACAGAAAGCCTGTCGAAGGCACTGGTCTGTCTGGTCATTTACACCAGAGATAAAATCTGTAAAATTATGTTGATGTATCCTGTCAAGGACACTGGGCAATAGGCAGTCAGAGCCAGCTCTGTCACAATCTGCAAAAAATTCTGTGGTTCAGGCTTGTTTGGGACAAAGTTGTGAGGCGCAATGCCAGGGGTACACCATCTGTTTTCTTGTGCTATTTGAAAAGCGCATAAAGAAAGAGGAAAAGGACCAGGTCAGACAAAAAGATTCTCCACCCAGGGCTTACTGATCCAGAGGGGATGCAGGTGTGCTGCTGTAGCAAAAGAATCTGGTGCAGGTTGCTTTCATGTTGTTGTTCTGCAACTGCCAAAGCTCACACCATCGTTTTCGGCAGTGCTTGCATTACAGGCACCCTTGTGACTTGCTTTTAATGGCAGATCACACGACAGCATGACACATTGTCAAGTGTTCACCTCCAAACGTTCACACACTTCTGTATTTTTTCTAGTGTGTAACGTGGCAACAAAAATGCGAGAGAGATTTTTGGGAAAGTTATTTTCAGCCTTACAGATTTCAAATTCTTCCCTTTTTCTGCCTCAGGAAGGGACAGTGTTTGTGCAGATTTCAAAGCTCGCAGCATAAGATGATTCAGGGAAAAGGAGTTTTGGCTTCTGGCTCATACCTCCCCTAACATTTACACTTTTCCAACTTGTTGTTCTCTTTCAGGAACACTGTGTTCAGTTCAGTACCTAAAACTCTGGAGTTTGAGTGGAAAATGTTACTCTAATCCCTGCTAACTTTCGGAATCTAAGCTCTTCTGAGTTTTTTTTAAGGTACATCTTGAAATCGAATATGAATATTTTAACAAGTGTTTGGGAAAAACATAGGCTTTCCAGTCTAATGACTAGGAAGAATATGATCCCACAGTACCAAAGACACGTAACAGCCTTTTATAGCACAAGTTTTTAGGAGATAGGAATGCTGCGCATGCTTAAGAGAGGAACTGGAAGGAAACACCCAGGAGCACGCATTTCTCTGGCAGTTAAGGAACAGACTTAACATATTGTTAAGCATAAATTGAGCCTGAGAATTAGATCAGTGCTTATCCATTATTTTGTGCTAATGAGGAGCATAAGTTTAAAAAGAATAATATATCTTAATAAAGCAAAAATATCATTATAATAATTGTTTCTTATTTTAGCATAAGGAAATATAGTAGTTTCATGTGGCAGTTACATTGTTAGAAGCAATTTAAATGTCCTCTTATTTCTCTATAGAACATAATTAATACATGTCTAATATACCAAGAATGATGTTGGATCTTGTACTAATTTCAGGTTCAAAACACAAGAACTTCAGCCAAAGAAACCTTGAAACCCTAAGTAGCCACTAGCTCTCAGTGTTAGCAGTTTTACAGAATACTACTTGTTTACATGGTAGTGATAACTTCTCACCTCACTGTTTCTGCTGTGACTGCAGTTCTCAGGAGCTCTGAGCATGATATTCTAAAGCCTAAGAGTGCCATTAGACAGGACTGTAAGTATTTGCTAGACTTCTGCTGTCTGTATTGATTCTGTGCCCTTTCCTGCACTTCAAAATCCTTTGCTCCATAAGGAGACACTGAGCTTCACGGCCGGTGGAAGTGCAGAAGGATCCCCAGCAGCACAGGGCAGCTTGGCACAACAGCTGTGGATGGGTAGTAAAGAAGAAAAATACACACAAGATGCACATAGCTGGTATGTAACCAGGAACTTGACTGGACAGCGGGTTAGAGATGGTGCAATGAGGGATTCAGGTAAATACAGACTTTTGTGATATTGCTATCGCAATGGAAGGAATCTTTTGCTGTGGATTTCTTCTGCTTACTTCTTTGAGCTGCTTTGAGGGGAGGCAATTGCTCTCCAGCTGCCAAGGGCCCATAGCTGCAGGTTCCAGTTTGTACCTGTTGAATCCCTTTCTGCTGCATACCTGCATCCCTGGAAGATGATGTTTGTAGAGCTGGACCTCCCGGGAGTGATCCATAAGCAGGTCACTGGTGCCAGAGATTAGGCAGGGTGGCATAGCAAGGGAGAGCTGCTCTTCCCCAGAGAGCAGCAGCACCCTCCAGCCAGTCACAGCTTTGCTGTGCGACAAGCTGAGAAATGGACCCTCACGGAATGTATGCAGATGTTTTTTCTTTTCTGTGTACTGGGGCTGAACAAAATACTTAAGGGCTACCAGGGAGTATTGCATGCTCCAGCCAAATTGATTTCCTCTGTTTTCCATTGTATTTTTCAGCAGCAAAAAGTAATGAGAAATACTTGGCTGCTGGTATTTTCAGCCACATCTATTCAGTCTTCCAGAACTGAAGAAGAAGAAGAAGAAGAGCTGGATGCTAGAATATCAGAGCAAAAGCCTCCTCACCCGTTAGTGCTCTGAGACCAGCTACACTGGGCTTCTGCTTCCATTGGGAGCTCCTGTGATATCTGTCAAACATTTTTTAAGTCTATGTCTAAACTCCTAGGAAAATACTCGACTCATTCTTGGATGATGCTGGGTGGTGCTGAGCCTCCAGCTCTGCAACTATGATTCAAGAGTGCTTTTGTCAGGTCACAGCTGTAAGCAGAAGGGGCCTGATGCTGCCCTCACATGCACCAGTGTAAGTTGGCCTTTGTTCTTTCAGGTCCCCTGGTATGAAGGGCTCTAAAGAACATCAGAATTATGCCTTGAGTCTTAGCTATGTATTGTGATCCTCCTAAATTTGTCACTTTTTTGTCTTCTGTGCTTTATTTTCTCAAATAACTCTTAGCACATATTTAATTATTTGCAGTGTGGGTATGCATCAAGGTCTGGGCCGAAATGTCCACTCTGTTGTGCTTGGTGCTGCATAGTCCCTTTCCCCATACTCTTTTCTGCAGCCCTTCCAGCATGTTACAAGAGTAGACAGAAAATGAACTGTGGTGTTTTTATAAATCTGCTGAGTTAGGATTTTTTGGGGAGAGGGGAAAAAGGAGTTACTTGAAGTACTTTTGTAAAAGGAGTAATATTTTTGTCACCAGTGTTTGATGCATCTACCACTTTTGAAGTACTGAAGTCCCGTAATTTACATGAAGTGTAGAATTACAGTAATAGTCTTTTCATTCAGAACTTCCTATTCATCCAAGCACATCCTAAATACCTACTTGAAACTCAGAAGCACCTGAGTGATACATGTGAACATGCAGAAGGAGAGGTCCACTGGGACACCCACGGTATGTAGGTGTTTCACTGCAGTTGACTTTGGTGCCATTAGCACCTCAATGCCCTGAGACACGCTTAGGTGCTTACCTGTGTCCTTCCTGCTTCAAATATTTCTTCAAAAACTCGTCTGTATGGATGATGGGATGGTGAGAAATCAGGAGAAGGTAAAGGACCTCTAGTAGCTTCAAAAATGGGATGTGAACACTTTTTAAAGGTACTTTGATTGTTTCTCTGTGTCCCAGTCTCTCCATTTCTAAACAGAAGTGGGTGATCATAGAGGTAATGTGGAGGTAATGTTTAGTAGTCAAACACTGTCTGTTCCAAAGTGCTTTGCTCCTGAACTCAGTCATGGTTGCTAAGTGACAACAACCTAATTGTCTCTCATAAATTTGACTAAGCCAAGTATTTAAAAGCAAGAAAGTGCAGTGGTAAGGACAATGCAGCTCTCCTGCTGTCCATATAAAAAAACAGGTTTGGTACTAATCTGTTTTCTAGAGCAGACAAAGGTATTTGTTTGCTCTTCTTCTTCAGTAACTTTATTATTCCCAAGAGTATTATAGAGAATTACATTAATTACTATGGTAATCATAACAGGAATTACTTTCAGCAGATAACAATTACTTCACCTTAACAAATTTGTTTGTGACCACACCTGGCCTTAATCCCAGATTTATAACAAACATTTTTCTGGAAACTGAAAAAGAACAGATATTGCTTGCTCTTTGGTGGAGATGGCTTACAAATCTGCATGCTAGGGTCTTTTCCCCTGCCAAACCCCAAGGATGTAAACAGTTACTTAAAGATCTCATGATTTTTGTAAACATCTAATCGTATTGTCAGGGGTGGCTTAGGACTGCTTTTTATTTGTGATTAGTAGCTTAGTGTAGACAAAAATGCAAAATACCGAGACCCGGGAAAGAGCTTGAATCCCCATGAACACTGGGACCGGCTTGGTTTCACCTGAGGTAATCCACTATGTTGCTGTTTCCTTTCCTGTCAAAGGACTTTAAAGAAGGTACCTATGTGAATACCGATTTAGGAGAAAAACTTAGGAGAAAACGTTACAGGGCAAAACTGTTTGCTCTGTTAAATTAGGATTGTTACTATGCAAACTGATCAAATACTATGGCATTAAGAGTACTAAAATGTTATAGAATGCCTCACAGAGACATGAAATGATGTCTAAAGTTTTAAGTTAATACCATGTATAATAGCTTTCCCCTGTGTTCCTTTTGTTTTTTAAGGAAGACTTGTATTTACCCAGTACTGCTTGATAAACTGCTTTTTTTTAATCTGCTGTGCCTGACCTAGATTGAAAATTTTTTTTGATAAACAACAACAGCAGTGGTCAGATATTCACCGCAGTGTTCTTCAACATCACTAATATTCATTAAACCTGACAGAATGAGAAATCCCTGAACTACTAATTACCAAGGTGCTGTGCTGTTCACATAAGTAAACTGGGAAACGTTTTGCCCTCGTTTGTACTAGGAAAGATGGATGGCATTTTCTGCTCTGTTTGTGCTCTCCAGTGCAAGACCAGCACTGGGAAATACCCAGGGGTACTGCCAGCAAGGGATGCTTTCATCTAGCCAGGATGAAGGTGTGGGTGGAGGATCGATGGGAATCGATGCCCTGTTTCCCACTGAGCTTCCACATTCCGAAGTGTTCTTCGGGGACTCCAGAGAAGTACAATCCATAGCTGGAGGCTGGAGTCAGCACAGCAGGCTAAGAAAATGACAGGGAGCTTCTGCTAAGTTGGCTCACTAAAATTTCCATGTGTACTTGGTAGCCCAGGTTCTGTTTGCCGTGACGCAAGTACATCCCAAATCCATAAGCTGTGTTTCATTCCTGTAGCAGCTGTATATTTTCTGGAGAAAGAGCTCTACAGTGTTAAATAGTGTTGATGTTTTTCACTGCTACTTATTTCTAGTACAAGGACTTATGGTCCTGGGCCTGACAGGCAGACTAAGTAGGTTCCCTGTGGGTTTGCTGGCTGAGAACATTTGCCGAGCCCTGAACAGCACAACACATAAACAGAGTGTTAAGGCCAGATTTGCTTTTAATCTCTGCTTCACTCTATGTGCCAGCAATTTTGAGGAATAATTGATGTTACCTTGATAAGTAACCGTCTGCCTGCACATTTATATGAGCAGACATGATCTCACTCTGTGCTTGCTAGGAAAGCAACATCTCCAAACAAAGGGCTAGCAAAGCCCTGACTCTGTGCTGATATCTGCATTTGCTCAGCTTCGGGACTGTGCTGTCGTAGCCGTATGGCTCACAGCCAGCCTGAAACGCAGGCTAGGAGAGCTGGGGAGGCAGCTGGAGAAGAGAAAAGAAAGATGGGCTCCTCTTAAGGAAGCTGAAGTAAGGTTTATAAAACAGACTGTAGCCTGCTTCTCCACCACACCATGTGAATTAAGCACTTTGCTGCCTCTCCAGGTACCTTAATGTAACTAAAAATCTTGCCTAATGTGAATTAATGTGATTGGAGTCCGAATTCATCTTGCTAGGTTCTTTCTTTAAATGAAGTATAACCTAATTATATATACCAATTAGCAGAGAAACTGTATCATAACTCCCTCAGCACAATGCCGGAATATGGTACTAATGATTTGGTGTTTTGGACAGTACAACGCAGCAAGTTTGGGCACCATGTGATTTTTAAGTGAGATACAGAAAAAGTATATGAACTGCCATTGTACGCATATTGTCTTCCAATACCCATTTTTCAAAAAGCAGTTCAGTTTTCCAGTTTTGTTTATGTGGCTCGGAAGCATAAAGGACTGAAATAAACCAGCTTTTCCAACAAAGCCATGTAATTAAAACCTGACGCTTAGCCTCTAGAGAATTCCCTAGTGGCCAAATGAAAATGAAAATGGAAGAGTGTTGAGGGATATTAGTGACGTGCTAAGTCAAATCTGGTGCCCAAATTTCAAAAAATCAGAATTAGTTGAGAAAAAAATTTGCTTTATTCAAATCAAATATTAAAAGGTAGTGAATTATTAGGGTGAGGTAAATTCACAGGGAATGTGAAGGACAGCTGGGAATGTGAATTAATTAGCAATATGGATAAGTAGATCATGAAAACCAAGTTGCTCAACAGAATTGAAGCGATGTTGGGTTTTTTCCTCTTCCTAGACAGTTAAAAAATCAGATCATCTCTCCATTTTACTACTGCTGAAAAAGCTGAGAAAGTCCCATTCTGATGTGCCAAAGGACTGCAAGAGAAGGCATCCAATTGTAAAGCCTGGGTACTGCCATTGTCTCATGCACACTTACCACTGACAACTGCTGTCCCGCTACCTCCCTGAATACACCAGGCCGCTGGCTCTTGGTACATAAATTCTCAAGGTTCGCTGGGATTTCTGATCACCATTGTGGACTTCATCACCAAAAGGAAATTAAGAACTCGAAGCACAAGTGATGGGGAAGATACTGTACCTGGTACTGCGGGGCTAGTCAGGGAGTAGGGTACTTTTTATTCCTGAGTTTATAAAATTAGCTCTAATTATCAAGATTTTAATGCATCTGCCAGATTATGTAAAGGACCGTGTGCAGTCCTCCTATGGGACTGAACCAGCACCCTCCAAAGATAAAGACTGAGCTGTTGCAAGTTATGCTAAAAAAGTGACAATCTTTAACATCGGCATAAAATTGTTATCCTCCTGGGGGAAGGCACAAGAAAGCTTGTAATACTGGGTGACTAGTAAGTTACATGCACAGGAACTAACATCTGACTACAATCCTTTCAGATTACCCAGAATCTTCGCGGAAGGAGAAGAAAGCATATCATTTCAACAGCCAAACAGTATAAATAATAGTGAATAATTTATCTTTTGAACAAGCTACTGATCCTCGATGTGTATATGTACATTTTGGGAATATGGGAATTTCAAAAACTCTAGCTAAGTGTATATCAAGACTCCACATACATGGTTTCATCTTTATTTTATGCAATGCAAATGTAATTCACTTTTGCTATTCAGATTCCCTGTTCAAGTGCATAAAAAAATATCTTAGACTTTTAATAATGATAGCGTTAGTATGAAGAACAATAGGCATCTTTCTTTTGGCACCATGGGAAAGGTGCTATAACCATTTCTCTAAAGAAAAGACACAAATGCCATTAATCTAAATTACCAGGGAGCAGATGAGGATGCTAGCTAACAAATCATTTATTGTTATAAAATAAAAGCATCCTTTTATGCATATGAGCATCAATGGTACTGGGATAGTTAAGAACACATTAAGAAGCTTAAGAACCAAGTTCACTATTCTAGTTTCTTCAGGACTAGCTCCATGACGTTGAATTCCTTCACCTTGTCCGTGTTGTAACCTTATTATGCAATCCTGCTCCTAGTCTCTTCTGGGGATCCTCCTCTTACCACCTGCTTGCTTTTGATGCTAGGTTTGCACCAGTCACCGTAGTTCGGCAGTGTGTCCTCCCTCCCTTCCACCACAGCCCATTGGTTTCTAGCACCCCTTACCTGCTGTGCTCCTCTCTGGTCTAAAGCACTTTTAGCTGCTTTTCACGTTAGTAACGAGGTTGGGTAATATGATTATTAAATGCTTTGCCATGGTTTGTCTCCCAGGAGCTTGCACAAATACAGGAGGAGACTTCTCTCAACAAGAGCTACACTGACAGTCACCTGCCCAACCATGCTTGCCTATAGACTTGTTAATTCCGTTTTTTGTAAGCATTTCCACAAGCCGGCCTGCTGGAGCTGTCAGCCTCAGTGGTCTTTTAATTCCCTGTGGTTCCTCTTGGAATACTTTTTGAATCACACTGTTCACCAGAGAGCAAGTAAAATGTTTGAGCAGTTTTGACTGTGACTTCTCTCCAGCAGCGCACAGGCCTGGCATGCACAGGTGCCATCCCCCTCCCTGTATGCTCCCCTCTCCCTTCACCTGCCTTCGGCCAGAAAGAAGTAAATGCAAGTGAGAAAATTATATGGAATCATAAAACGTTCTAGGTTAAAAAAAAAAAAAATGAACTAGGCTCATTTTAAGTTTACATTAGCAAAAAACCCCCACCCAAACCATTCCCCTCAACACAAGCCCTGCTGTACAAGCAAAATAGTTACAACACAGCAAATATGTGTAAAAAGCAATGTCTCTCCCAGCATCAGGTGTGGACTATAACATACGACTTTCCACTATGGATTCCTCTGAGAGTCCTGCAAATTAATTGCCATTAACAACTACTGCTAGCATTAGTGTCTTGTTTTTAAAAGACAAGGGTTTTTCTCCTTCATTGCATAATTGGTAGCAATGATGTTAATTGATAGGGCCTCCTTTCAGTTTGCAGTTCTAGTTAAGGACTGCTACGGATTGTCACATAAATAGAGCACTGGACAGGAGTAGAGTTTTGCAGATGTTTCTCTTGTTAAAAGCAACAGCCAGTAAAGAGAAAAACAGCGCAACACAAGTTTTACACTGGCTCCCTGCAGTGTAGACTGATAGAACAGAAGAAGTTCTTTCAAACTAGTAATTGAGGCAGGGCAAGGAACAGACAACTGTAAACTTTTCAGCAGTGTCCTGTGCATGATGCAGTATTCATTTCAAACAGGAGAATTGCGGAATTCAGAATTCCTGAATTTCCATCCTGAACCCGTGGGAAGGTTCATTTCAATCCAGCAGCTACCTCAGAGTGCCCACTGCCAGGTGCTCTGCAGGAAGGAGGTTAAAAAAAACAGTAGTAGATGGCTAGGGAAGAATAACAGTGTGTCAGTGGGGGAAGGAAGTTTGTTCTTTAATCCTTCCGGCTTTGTCCTGAAAGCAAGAATCTTACTTATGTTTTGTAAAACCAAGCAGATCTTTTAAAAGCAAAGCAAAACAGATACAGCTGCAAAGGGTAGGTGTGTCTCACCTTGTTTTAACTATCAAACAATTATCTGGTTTCACCTGTTTGTCTTACCTTATTTTAACTATCTATAAATCAACTAGTTTCAGCTAATTGTCCACACTTCTGTAGCCAATGGAAATAACTGACAGTAACCAGCCCTTGGCAATTCCTCCTGGCCCAGGAGAGATGTTTCACCCTGTAGCAACAAGCGTTCCTGCTGTTTGCTGTCAGAAGGGACCCTGATGGCTTTCTTGGAGCAGAGGCCTGTCTTTCAGGTATTTATGGGCAGGTAAGAGGAATCCCCACCAGCAAGACTGAGATGTGCTTGCCATTAACAATAGGTAAACACTGAAAAGCGGAGAGATGCATAAAGATTTTGTCTGTTTCTCACAGTTCCTGCAAATATTTACAGAAGATACTAAATGCAGATCAACTCACACTTTGACAAATACACTGTATTGATACTACATGGCTGAAATCAGCAGAAAAACAAACAAGCAAACATCCTTTTGTACTCATACTAGCAAACAAGGATCCAAAACCATCCATCATGAAAGCTGCTGGTAACTTTGCCTTGCGATGCTCTCCTTGCCCCTGCTGCTCCCCAACAAAGCCACCAAACATTTGCACAGTGCCAGGAGGGAGGTGGCTGTGGTACATGGGTGCCCCTCTAGCTGAGAGTAGCAGGGGGGAGGCATTTAACATTTAAACCCCAAACAGTGTGTAACATCCCAGCAGAGCTGTGGGATGGTGTCACTGCATGTTAGAGTATAATGAAAATCTGTTTTATAAGGTGCCTCAGGCTCAGAAAGGTTGAAATGTTCATACTAACTGTAGATGGCTATTTTAGTGGAATATGATCCAGACATTGCATTTATTAAAGATTTTTTTTGTCTAGTCTGAATTGAAGAAATCCACTAAACCGTTTATTCACTACTGAAACACCCATTAAAAAAAAATAAAATTGCTGTTATCCTTTATCTGCAAAGTGTCTCTCTGCTTGTCTGGAAATGTTTAAATCCCTGAAGTTTAGGCTGCTTTAAGGAGTGGTTCTGAAATACAAACAGTGTGTAAAAAGCAATATAATGATCTGAAGAAAGAACATTTTGTCTTCCGACAATCAGATTCTGACCACGTTGATCAAAGCAATACCTTTGAGCAAAACTGGCCTATTTCACTGAGTTTCTCTTACTAGCTCTTGTCCATGGCAAATGGACATTTTATTTTATGGATGTACATTAGACTTATTCTTACATCCCATCTGCAGTTCTCACTGCTTCTCATTGGTGATTATTCCTCTTGAAAGGAAAAGATCAGGCAAATTAATGGGCAGAGTTTGCCGTGAATCCTTCCTGCTTTTCCTTTAGGACATTCCTGAAGCGCAAATGATGAGAACATGAAATGGTTCAATACTCTCTATGACAGCTGCCTGTGTCAGGGTTAATTAAACTCCACCAGGTAGCCAGATATTCCTGGAGAGAAAATGTGTGTTATTAATAAACACATCTGGCTTGGATTTTGTAGCAGTCTGACAATATGACAGAATAAAAGACTGGTAGCTGATATGGGCTTTCTTCCCAGCCAGATTTGACTCTTGCATTTAAAACACATGAAGTGTGTTTGTCTTTACGGAAGGCTGAATTCTGACTTGAAGCACAACCTGTGGGCCAGATTCCCTTAGGTCAGAGACTGGATTTGAATGAGAAGGGGCAGATCAGCATCCACTGCATAAATACAGTTTATGGACTCTTACTTAAACTATCAGTTGCATGCAAATTATTTTCTAAAGCCACAGAATGAAAATGGGTCATGGGTTTAACATAAAGCCTAATCTAAAACAGGCGGCACTTCACGAACGAGGGTAATCGCATTGCGATGAAATCTGAGCTAATGGAACAGGTTATCCCTGTAAAACCTTATTGCACTGAAGGGCATGTCCGCTTCTGCCTTGCAGCCCAGCGTCTCCTCCTCCCAGATGACGCAATTCCACCGTAATCCTAAATCCTGGTGTTGTGTAGCAGGACAATTGCATGCCAGAGGAAGAAGCAGGGGTGTCAATTTGAGGCAGAGAGCAGTTAATGTGACTCTGCCCAAGGGACTCGAGCAAGAGCAGAAAGGCGCCTTGGCAGTTCCCAGCGCTTCTCAACCTTCTCTTCTCCCCTGTGAGAGAATAAGGTACATTTTCCACATAGAACAGGAGATAAAACAGAGAATCATGCAAGACATCTGTAGCAGATGTGGGAAAGAAAACCAAATTTCCTGACTGTCAGGCTTCTGCAAACATGAAAAGCGCATATTTCCCTCAGTTCACTTTAATACAATTTACACTCTGAAGGGTGTTTTTCTTCCTTGAGAATTCCAGTGACTTGCACCTTGCCTGTTAGGACTGCTTACCCACCAGTGTTGACTCGGAGCAGGCAGGTTTTCAGCAGCTCGACCGCTCACAGCTGCCATCTGGCAGCTCCACAGAGCCTTCTGAGGAGAGACAAAGCCAAACTCCTCCAAACTTAATCTCATTACAGAGATTTGCATAGTTGTGGAAAAGCACTGAATTACTACGCCGTGGTGCTGTAGCAGAGAGCTTGCCGTTGTTTCTTCACAGCAGGGACACAGGAGTTGCTGTGCTCTCTCAGATCGGTACTTCACAGTCTCCAGAGGTCTGGCTCTGCAAGCCGGTGGGATTAGCTCCATCTAACAGCACTGCCACATGGAAGACAGTCCTGGGAGACTCAGAGGAAGTAACTACCTTTTGGGAACAGATTTGTGCCAGGAAGCATTCTTTTGCATCCTTTTCACATTTCTCTTCCCTGAGATAATGACCATTATTATCTATGACAATGGGCAAAAGGGACTTCTGGTTAGAGAATGCTGTGCATGAGAAACAGTGTTATTTACAGCCCGCCTGGAGAGCTGGTGTATGCACATCCAGGCACATTGCGTTTCAGGCATTCTCTTACTGACACGTCCTTCCTTAGCATTAACCATGATGCACGAGCTGTCCCATCTCGGCATGCCCAAAGGACAAAAGTTTTATGCGGGACAAGCTCTTCGCTGAGTCTGTGCAGTACCCGGTACCACAGGTTCAAAATGAATGAGACGCAGTCTTAGGCTTTGCTACAGTAATAATTAAAATACTGTAACTCAGTAAAACAGGGCCTCAGTTTGGCCAGCTAGAAGGCCAAACCCCTAAATTCCAGATGCTGTGAGAAGTTGGTTTTCTTCCTCAATCTTTATTCCTTCCCTTTGAAGGCTTTTAATTGATTTGTCTGGGAGATGCTCCTTGGTGAACAAATGCCACAGAACTGTCACATCTTCACGTCCTTCAGTGACAAGGTTTGCTGTTTTGCCAGTCGTCCACCACGGAGTCACCATGGAAGGATGCAGCTTTTGCTGGAGGTTGGAAGAGCAGGACAGGAGGCTCTTGTGATGTAGAGGGATGCAGAGAAGGGCTGCTTGTGCAGAGGTCTCAGCCACTCCAGCCTGCAGTTATGGGCAGGTTAGTCCCTTGAGTAAACCCGCTCTTAAATGGCTGCGGGGTTTCCATGGAGGGTGCTTCAACTCCCCACTGCATAAGCAGGAATAAAAGTCACCTCCCCTCAACAGAAGGCCATATCCAGCAGAATGCTATTCTGGAGTTGTTATTTCTGGAAAAGAAAAGCAAATCAGGTTTCATATCCTGATTTTAGTCCCGTATGTGTTGTTTTTTGTTTTTCCCAAACTAGGGATTTCGATTGCTAGAACCTCTGCATGAAGTTCTCTTTTTTCCCTGGGCACCTTTGCTGACATAGCCAGCTGGGCACTGCTGCACGGTTGAGCGGGCAGCGGCTATGATTATGGCCCTGCAACATTTTGATAAGAGAAGTGTGGCAATTTTCTATGTCTGACTGTGATGCAGTATAAAAAGCCTATTTCTCTTAGACTATTTCAGCTTAAGTACTTGTGCACCATTCATGCCAGCCTCAGCTAGAAAACTACACCATGCTGCATCATGAAAAATATCTAAGCGAAGGCAAACTGTTCCAAAAGCAAAAGCCAACTTATTCTGGACAGATGTAAAAATGCAGCCACCAGCTGTGCTTTCAGATGGACCAAGTGAAAAGGCTTTGAGATGGACAAATGATAAGTCCCAATGACAGTGCGACTAATCTAAATTTCTACATCAAAAAAACTGCAGAAACAGGGATTAATCGCTAGAATATTTGCAAGGATGGAGCCAGCTGCAAACCGCCGTGCTGTGCTGAACCTGCCACTGCTGCAACATGCTCCGGTTTAGCTCGAGCAGGGTGCATGGCTCTCCCTCAGCCGTTGCAGGGAGCAGGGGCTCCTGCTTGCAAATTGGGCTCAGAGTGTGGCAGCCCAGGACAGAACTCCTCCAAGACAGAGCATGTCTTTAAGCTGAGGGAGGTACTTTGCACTGCATCACCTTTGTGTGCTCCAGTGTAAAACATTACCACATCAGGATGCTGCAGATCCATGGTGAAGATGTAAATGATCACATGGTGGGTAGAGCTTGGGGCAATGAAGGGTTGTTTCTGTTGGTAATGAAAAAAAAGGCGAGGGGAGTCAGCATTTAAGTGAAAGTGGGATAGAAAGAGCAGAGGGCGGCTTTTCCAGTGCAGGGAGCTCCAGGACCTCCCCCTTTTGCCGTGAGCCGTGGGGCAAGAGGAGCCCTGCGCCGTGGGTGCTGCACCCTTGGCTCTGTGCTGGCGTGGGCCTGGGAGCTGGAGGGCTCACCCGACCGAACAGGGTGTGCCGCTGCCTGCCTCCGCTCTTCCAGCCACAGCCACGATGCAATCCACTGGCCTTCTTTTCTGGAATCTGTCTTTAGTCTGATTTTAATTTTTCTTTCTCTTTTTCCTCTTCCAGCACAGGGTGTTTCCCAGTGCAGAGCTCTAGAGCAGAGCTGTCCCTTTGGTCTTCCATGGCTGTCCCCTCCCACGGCAGCTGCTTCTTGAACAGGAATCCAACTGGAGCAGCAAGTAGGTTTTGCACTCTACTATCTGGAAACCTCCTCAGTGATTCTTTGCAGATCTCATTTGTTTCTTGTGCGTATTACTATATGTGTAGTTTCCAAAGCACAACTTGCATGGAAACATGAAGCATATTTAATATAGACATATTCTCAAAACCTCTTTGCTGCAGACAGAACTGGCTCAAATGAGTAAATATATTTCATTCTGCAAAACTTACTGGGTTGGCAAACATTTTAGATCAGTGGCTCTCTAGCAGTCATGTTACCTTTCTCACTTGCCTTACATTGAGGACAGTTAATTTCTGTGTTTATCTGGTTTACTTGGGATGAATATGGCATGCTAATGAAGAGGGAGAGAACAATAATGATGCTTAGCACTTATACAGCACTTATTCCATTTTGCTGCATAAATATTAACTCATGAATCTTCACAAGAGCCCTAAGGAATAGATTAATACTATTATCTTTCTGTTTAGGGAAATGGAATCAGAGAGGTGGAAGATGATATGAAAAGGAAACAGAACTGCACAGGTGTACTTTTCTAAGCTTTTTTATGGCAGATCAAAGAGGCCTGTAGATGTTGTTCATAATTCTGCTTACAGTTTAAATTTAGCTGTAACAGAAACGTTAAATCTGGCCTTCCTCTGGCTTTACTGGGAACTGGACAAATGAGAAGCAGAAACATCCTTAGAATTTAACTGGAAGGTGAAAAAGTGAAACTATCAGGGAGGATTTTTCTTCCAAATTTTTTATTTCAACAGGCATTAAAGATAGTAAAGACTTGGAAACAGAATGAATAAAAATCACCTCTCTCAGAGAGGCACTGCTTCCTCGCCATTCTACTTTCTTCAGCAGTAACCATCCTGCTCCTCCGTCCACAGCCCTGCTTCAGTACCCTCTGGGCTGCTTTTGTGTCAGGTGCGGGTCCCAACACCGCAGTCCCTGGACCTGTGTTTTAGTACCCAAACTGAGCAAGAAAAAAGGGACTTGGTTTTGGACAGATGATAAGCACTGACTGTGCTATCATACTCCCTTTGAAAAACTCTCCAGTAGTTCTTTAGTGACATTGAATATACATAGTTCCAAAGAGCAGAAATGAATCCCTTCAACAATTAAGATACTTCATTCTCTGATGGCATTACTGTCCCTGAAGAAACACAATACATAAATGAATTTTATAGCTCATATTCCTTGAAAGATGCGTTTTTCATTTCAAAACAGAGACATTATGTTCTTCAATACAATTTTTAATTGAAAAGCCTCCCACTGCCTACACACAGGTGTGGATGTTTTCTGATTACTGCTAATCAAACTTCAGGGCCGATGCATTTCCTATTCAAGGAAGAGCAAGATAAACTCATGTTAATGAAAGACAGGAAGCAACATTAGTCTCAGGGGTTAAAACGGATGGGCTTATCTTGACTTCCATTAGGTTTGCAGAGAGTGAGTAAAAATTTATTTTAGATAGAACATAGAATCACAGAATAGTAGGGGTTGGAAGGGACCTCTGTGGGTCATCTAGTCCAACCCTCCTGCCGAAGCAGGGTCACCTACAGCAGGCTGCACAGGACCTCGTCCAGGCGGGTCTTGAATATCTCCAGAGAAGGAGACTCCACAACCTCCCTGGGCAGCCTGTTCCAGTGCTCCGTCACCCTCAGAGGGAAGTTCTTCCTCATGTTCAGACAAAACTTCCTGTGCCTCAGTTTGTGCCCATTGCCCCTTGTCCTGTCACTGGGCACCACTGAAAAGAGCTTGGCCCCATCCTCCTGACACCCACCCTTCAGATATTTGTAAGCATTTATAAGGTCCCCTCGCAGCCTTCTCTTCTTCAGGCTGAACAAGCCCAGTTCCCTCAACCTCTCCTCGTAGGGGAGATGCTCCAGTCCCCTCATCATCCTCGTAGCCCTCCGCTGGACTCTCTCCAGTAGCTCTTCATCTTTCTTGAACTGGGGAGCCCAGAACTGGACACAGTACTCTAGATGAGGCCTCACTAGGGCAGTGTAGAGGGGAAGGAGAACCTCCCTCGTCCTGCTGGCCACACTCTTCTTGATGCACCCCAGGATCCCATTGGCTTTCTTGGCAGCCAGGGCACACTGCTGGCTCATGGTTAACCTGTCGTCCACCAGGACGCCCAGGTCCCTCTCCGCAGAGCTGCTCTCCAGCAGGTCCACCCCAAGCCTGTACTGGTGCATGAGGTTGTTCCTTCCCAGGTGCAGGACCCTGCATTTGCCTTTGTTGAACCTCATCAGGTTCCTCTCTGCCCAGCTTTCCAGCCTATCCAGGTCATGCTGAATGGCAGCACAGCCTTCTGATGTATCTACCACACCTCCCAGTTTGGTGTCATCAGCAAACTTGCTGAGGGTACATTCTAACTCTTCATCCAGGTCGTTGATGAAGAAGTTAAACAAGGCTGGGCCCAGTACTGACCCCTGGGGGACACCACTTGTCACCAGCCTCCAACTAGACTCAGCGCCGCTGATGACAACCCTCTGAGTTCTGCCATTCAGCCAGTTCTCTATCCACTTCACCGACCACTCATCCAGCCCACACTTCCTCCGCTTCCCTAGGAGGATATCATGGGAGACTGTGTCAAAAGCCTTGCTGAAGTCGAGGTAGACAACATCCACGGCTCTCCCTTCGTCTACCCAGCCAGTCATGTCATTGTAGAAAGCTATCAGATTGGTCAGGCATGATTTCCCCTTGGTGAATCCATGTTGACTACTCCTGATAACCTTCTTTTCTTCCACTTGCTTGATGATGGCCTCCAGGATAAGCTGCTCCATCACCTTTCCCGGGATGGAGGTGAGGCTGACCGGCCTGTAGTTCCCTGGGTCCTCCTTCTTGCCCTTTTTGAAGATTGGAGTGACATTGGCCTTTCTCCAGTCCTCGGGCACCTCTCCTGTCCTCCAGGACCTCTCAAAGATGATGGAGAGTGGCTCAGCAATGACATCCGCCAGCTCCCTCAGCACTCGTGGGTGCATTCCATCGGGGCCCATGGATTTGTGGACATCCAGATCACTTAAGCGATCCCTCATACAGTCCTCCTCGACCAAGGGAAAGTCGTCCTCTTTGTAGGCTTCTTCTCTTACCTCCGGGGCCTGGGGTTCCTGAGGGCCAGTCTTAGCACTGAAGACTGAAGCAAAGAAGGCATTCAGTAGCTCTGCCTTCACCGCATCCTCCGTCACCAGGACACGTGCCTCATTCAGCAGCGGCCCCACGTTGTCCCTAGCCTTCCTTTTGCTGCTGATGTAGTGTTCAATTAGAAGCAATGTTTTTATACACAGAGTATATAATAAAAAATGTGTTTGTATACTTAGTGATGTCTACTCTGCAAGACGAAGTATGAGTGTAACAATGTCAGCTTGCCTCCTCTCTGTACGAAGAGTGGTGCTGCAGCATCTTGAGGTTTACCTTGTGGATAGCACGGCTGCACTTGGGGCCAAACACGCAGCAAAGATGTCAGCACAGCTGATTTGCCAAGTCAGCGTTTACTGGGGGGTGAGAGGACAGACGTCAATAAGAGTTCTGAGGCAGTGATGCTAAAACGGAAAGTGCTTCATCAGGGCGATGGAGGTAGGTAGGTTCTCAGAAGTGCAAGTGTTCCTTCCTGCTTGCCTTGAGTGTCCCTGTATGGAGACCACGCATGGTTCTGGCGTGCTTTGAGCAGGCACCTTGGGTAGCCTCTGCTCTTGGGGGCTTGCCTGGCATGTGCCAAGCAGAAGCAGCTTTGTGAGTCCTTCCACGATGAGCTAGCGTGCACCTTGCAGTTCTCCAGCTGCTTTGTCGGCACGTTGGTGTAAGGGTGAGTCTGCTGTGTCTTGTCAAAGTGAAGGTTAAAAATTTCTTTGGCATATAGGAACCAAAGCTAAAGACAGATTAAAGAAAACAAAGCACATCATCTGTAGTTAGTTACCTCTGGTTTTAACAAGTTTTTCAGGATTTTCTTCCAAAGCAACACAAGCTGTAAGGTAACCTGGAGTTAAGGGCAGATTCTAGTAACTGTTTCCAAAGCTGAGAGTGGTGCTGAGGACCCTGCCCTCTGCTGTGGTCATCAATCCATGTTTGTACTGCAGGTTCGCTGGAGTAGCTACCTGAGCACAGAAGATTTTCCTCCCCAGGGTCTTTTCTCTGAGGTATTAGCAAATGTACAAATACTACTTTGACATCGTAGGTAGACCTGCCTTCTTCAGGTCTTCCTTTAATGTACACCTTAGTTAACACTAAGTTAAGGTAATGTATACCTTCATTAACACATTGCTACTTCTTTTATTATCGGGGCTGCCGTGATGCTTTATAGGTCATGCACCATGAGAAACCGCAGTTGTGCTTACACCTTAGTAGAGTTGTGGCTTCCAGCTCATTGTGAACTTGGCAGTGAGTCTCTGCTGGTATTAGATTGTCTGTATTAGGTAAGTGCTTTTTCTCAGTTAACGTTCCTCTCTCCACCACACTTACTATTTGTTCTCTGGGCCTGCCACCGCAGCCATATAAGGTGCAAAATGCAGTGTATGACCATCACTTTGAGAGTTCCTTGTTTTCGGTAAAAAAATTTACAATTTTCTCGTGTAGCTGTTGCAGCAAACATTGCAGTTCATGTCTTTTAGTGGATTTTGCCATAGCAAAAGGCTGTATGACCAGCAGTTTGGGGGAGACTGCAACCATGCAAATCTGCACTCACTGGCCTCCTAAAGCCAGGGTAGTGTATGCCACTTGTGGACTCCTGTGATGCCTGTCACCTTCTTTGATGGAGATTTTGCTCATGTGAATTTAATGCTTTGTATTTTTTGGTTCCAGAAGAAAACCAGTGAAATTACTTGCAGTGATGTCCCAATAAATTTTCATTTGAGTAAAATAAGCTGCAAGCGATCACAAGATGAAGAGGCGGTTAATGACTCACACTGCTGGCTTTGATTTTTTTTTTTTTTTTTTTGTTTAACAAAGACATCTGCGCAAAGTGCTGCATTTAAAATTGTTCATTTGATCTGAATTGGCCCCATTCAGTCTCCTGGCAATCAGAGGAACCACAAACCTCATCGTTGTTTTTTTATTTTCTTAAGTGAGAAAATGCAAGCATGCACTGTGTCAGTATGGTCAAGTTGAACCTCATTGCATCTTCTAGTCAAATCTGAACCATTCACAGGCAAAAATCTTTCTAAATCTTTCTCTCCCTTGCAGGTCCCCCAGGTACTTTTGGGGAAGGTGCCTCCACAGCATGGTCTGGTGATTGCCGGTGGTTTTCCATTAAGAGCAGGTGGATGGGGCTGATCTCTTGTGTCAGCCCATCAGCTTTTGAGAGAGAGACTTAAGGCAGAGACTAGAACATGTTAAAAGCCATGGGATCCTAGTAAGTATGAAGAACATAGTTGTCTCATCCCTCTGCTTCTCAATGGTGATTGCTCCCTCTAATGTGTCCAAACGTATTGATTTCTCTTTTGAGTCAATGGTAAAATGTGTCTCTGCAGCTTTTCTTTTCGTTAGGCTGCGTTTGTTACTTGCGTCAATAAATGATGACGTTGAGCTAGATGGAAGCTATAGTCTGTTACCGCTGGCGCTCTGACCGGGGCCATCGGTCTGTTACGGCCGAGGAGAGCAGCCCGTGGTCGGAGATGCTCCCCAGGAGCATGGCCGTACTTGGGAGGCGCAAAGCAAGCGGGTTAGGAGCTACAGAGATTCTGACAATCCTTCCTAGTGTTTGCTGGAGCTACCAAGCTAGCGCTTGGGATTTTAAATTGTGAACTCTGAGATGTGAGGGATGTGGTGAATATTAATTCAATGATATATATATGACCAAAGCCCTTCTGGGAAGGGTGATAAGGCAGCATTGGCCTGACAAGGGCAGCTCAGAGTTTTAATGCAAACAGGGAATGGCAGGATGTGCAAATGGGATCTGGTGTTTTATCCCTTGGAAATCTGAGGGAATTGTGTCAGTGAAAGAGGTTTGAGGCCTTCTGCAAAATGAGGTGCTTGGAAGGAAATGGGCTGGGTGATCAAGTCGCACCAAGAGCTTTTTTTATTGAGCTGGGCAGGTGGATGAATTCTGTTCTCACGTGGTGCTCACTGGGCTTCCTCTGATTTCCTTTGTCTGAAATGGGAGTTCTTTTGCTGAAAAAATGCTGTATTAAGCCATCTGTGCAGAGGACAATGTATTCTTCCCTATTCCATTTCATCAAACAAACCGTTAGAGGCACTTTTACCAGATTGTGGCTGGAAAACCATCTCAGGCTGCTTAGTCAGATCAACAGCTTTGGCCTCTCAGCTGCGCTTCCCAGGGAGGGGACAGAGCAGGGCTGTCTGTGCCAGCAGTGGATGCTCTGCCATGGCCTCTTTTCTGAGGAACTGGACCAGAGCACTGGAGCATTAATTTTCACATAAAAGTATTTTAAATAAAATCAGGATGTAGTGGACTTTCTAGCACCTCTTCTAGGGCAGAAACTGGAAGTAGCAGGTTTCCACTATTTGCCTTTCCTCTAATTCCAGATATTAGTCAGCTGGCTGGGATTTCTGATGAAATCTTTGTACTGGTGTGAAAGTAGCAGCACATCATGTGGCAGGTAAATCTCTTTTCTTACCAATAAATAAATAAAGCAGTTAATTTTTAGCATGTTATTGCAATGACAGCACTAACAATAAAAATGAAGAGCAGTTACACTTTGACACTGTCGGAAAAAAGTATGGGCCAATCCTTATCACTAGTATAAGAGGCTACTCTTATTTATTCTGCCTTTCTCTTTCATTGCAATGAACTGCATTTTTACACTGTCCCTTTGCTAGTTATCTTTTCTGATGCTGAAGAATCATATCTTGTATGCACTTCCTTGTTCTTGATCTGGTTGTAGACAATGTCCTACTGTAGTCAACTTGAACTAAGTAAATGTTTGAACTGAGTAGAACTTCCGTGAGACTGCCAGGACTTCTGCATCTGTACTGCTGTTGGAATGGGCTTGTTCTTTCTTGCTTGCATGTTGCCCTTTTACTGCATTCATTCTCTGTATTCGTGGTGCTTGAGGAAACCGTAGAATCAGAATCATGGAATAGTTTGGGTTGGAAGGGACCTTTAAAGGCCATCTAGCCCAACCCCCCTGCAGTGAGCAGGGACATCTTCAACTGGACCACGGTGCTCAGAGCCCCGTCCAACCTGACCTTGAATGTTTCCAGGGATGGGGCATCTACCACCTCTCTGGGCAACCTGTGCCAGTGTTTCACCACCCTTATTGTAAAAAATGTCTTCCTTATATCCAGTCTAAATCTGCTCTCTTTTAGCTTAAAACCGTTACCCCTGGTCCTATTGCAACAGGCCCTGATAAAAAGCTTATCCTTGTCTTTCTTATAAGCCCCCTTTAAGTACTGGAAGGCTGCAGTAAGGTCTCCCCAGAGCCTTCTCTTCTCCAGGCTGAACAGCCCCAGCTCTGCCAGCCTTTCCTGACAGCAGAGGGGTTCCAGCCCTCGGATCATTGCTGTGGCCTCCTCTGGCCCTGCTCCAACAGCTCCAGGTCTGTCCTGTGCTGAGGCCTCCAGAGCTGGACGCAGGACTCCCAGGTGGGGGTCTCACCAGAGTGGGGCAGAGGGGCAGAATCCCCTCACTCACCCTGCTGCCCACGCTGCTGGGGGTGCAGCCCGGGATACAGTTGGCTTTCTGGGCTGCGAGCACACACTGCCAGCTCATGTCCAGCTTTTCGTCTACCATGATGAATCATGAGCTTTCTGCTGGAAAGATCAGTAAACACAGGAAAAATATTGCCTACAGCAATTGTGAAGCCTCCAGTAGAGGTTAGACAGGGCAGATAGCTGTCAGATACAATAAATACAGATAATTCTGGCTTGGGACAGAGAAATAGACTGCATAACTTCAAGGCCCCTCCTAGCTCAATTTGCCTGGGTTTCTATATAGCACATATGTTATTAATACGCATATTAGTG
Source organism: Opisthocomus hoazin (assembly GCF_030867145.1). Taxonomy (NCBI): domain Eukaryota; kingdom Metazoa; phylum Chordata; class Aves; order Opisthocomiformes; family Opisthocomidae; genus Opisthocomus; species Opisthocomus hoazin. The sequence continues at coordinate 7,278,054 of NC_134419.1, read as the reverse complement.
TGCCAGTGTGGTGTGTTTTAATATCACTCACACTGCAATAAAATTTGATTTCCCCAGGAGAACATTGTTATAAAATTACCTTGTGCCGTCTGCAAGATGAAGATAATATGACTTTTGCATCTAAATACAATGATGATGTTATGACAGAAAACTGGTAAGCAGTGCCCGATAAGCTGAAGAGCAATCCCTGGTGTGAGCGCGCGTCGCTGTACCCTGAGCAAGGCTGGGGCACTCTTGAAAGTAGCGTCTCTTGAACAAACTAGGAAAAGAAGAGCCCCAGGTCATGGGGATGATCACAAAGGATTGGACCACTGGAAAATAGCTACATTTGCAAAACAGACAGAGGGAGGCTTTGCAGAAATGAAATGGAGAGTTCAATTTGTTCAGTAGGAAGATATGAGCTGTCACAGCCTGGGCTGGCTGCCGAACTTGAAGGACCCGCTCAGTGGACCCCCAGCACTTCCACACTCTTGGATTCAGGGCAGTTCTTTGCTTACGGCTCCCAGATGCCAAAGTGAAGGAGAACTCTTAACACATTGTGCAGCAAGACCCTACAGCTTAACCTCTTTGGCCTCTGAAAAGGGATGTTTCAAACCTGACATCTTCCCACCACGAAATGCAAAGCAAGTCCCGCAGGTTCAGCAAACCACCCTGCTAATCACCTTCCCTCTGTTCTTGAGCTAGGCAGGAATGGTGCAAATTCCTGGAAAACAGCTGAACCCAGAATGCAGCTCCTGCACCAATGCCTCACGTGTCCCTCCTCCCCAGGCAGCCTTCTCTATCCTCTGAGCCTTTCTGGTGGGCAAAACCAGCAGCCCTGCTAGCAAAGATGGGATCGTTCAGCATGTGCACCAGGCGTGCCCCTGAATTATCAGATTTGCTCGTATTGTCATCTGGTATAGCCACAACAGAAAACATGGGGGAGGAAAAATAAAAGCAGTATAGCCTTTCTGTATTTGTGACTTTCCCTCCTTTTCTCCCAATACAGAGTAGTGGTGTCAGTATTTGCTTTTGCTGTGCCACAGGATCTGGTGATTACAAGTCACCACGAGTCCTTACCAGGTTCCCAGCTACCTTGCGTACAACTCTTCATCCACTCACCACATTTATTGCCTCGTTTTCTCAACTTTTGTCTGAGATCTGATGGTTTCTGTTCATCTGATGGATCTGTGTTCTTGCTTCCTCTTCTGCCTTGTCATTAGACTGGTCTCCAGTTTCCATAGAGACAGCAAGCCTCACCTTGCCCTCTGAATCAGGGTCCCTTTGTTGCGTTTCATGACTGCAGAAGGACATTAGTTCGCTCCAGACACTGAAGTAGAGAAAAAGATGTATTTGATTCCTTCAGCATAACAGTAATTAAAATGAGAGCAGCCTCAGACTACAGAGGGACTGCAGAGAGCAGGTTATTGTGCAAAGGTCACTGCATGGAAGCTTTAATGAAACGGAGTTTCATGGAGCACTTGATGGCAAATGAGGGTGGGACCTTCAGGTCTCGAGGGGAGACATGACTATTCTCATTCCTGTAATGCGAAAGCAATTATGTCCCCAATACAGAAAGTCGGAAAGATTAAGAGACACTGATTATAGCTCCCAGGCATTGGTTGTGTCTGCTGTGACCTGACTCTCCGGTTGGCATGAGAGCATGAGACTGGCTGTGCATGTTATGCCTCATGATGTACTGCTGCTCAAGAGAAACACATCTGGCTGGAGCAGCTGAAGGTAGCGTGTGCTGTCTCCTGGGCAGGAGGGCAGAGAAACAAGCCCCAAACCTCACCTCCCGTCAGTGCTTCTCTGACAAGGCAGTGGCCCATGGAAATACAGAGATCTACCGGAGCAGCACCTGGAAGGGAAGGGCGCAGCAGGGCAGAATCACGCAGCTCGATGCAGTGGTATCACCTGGAGCCGTTGCCTGCCAGAAACCCGTCCAGTTGTGTTCCCTGTGCTCCTGCAGGAAGAAAAGAAAAACAGAGCAATGTTTTCATCCTGTTTGTTAGCTCTGAGTGCCCAAATGCCAACTATGTGAGGCCAGCACTGGTAGCCAAGGGAACAGTCATCCCACAGAAAAATAAGAAAAACACAGCTGAACAGCAGGTAGAGAGGACAACACACAAAAGGCTCACCAGATCATGAGAGCATTTGGGTTTTGTTGTGGGGTTAGGGGATTTTTTTTAAAATGTAGATGGCTAGCTCCAATCTTTTATCCATTCAGAGCACTTAGACCGCCTGCAATCTGAAGTGCCGGGGCACTCTTCAGCCTTTAATGGGTTCTGGGAATGCTTCAGATCGCTATTGCAATCGCGTCAAATAAGTGCACAGCTGGGTCTGAACTAGAAAACTTGCTCAGCTTCCAAAAATCTGACCTCTGTGTGTGCGTGCTCCTAGCAGCTGGTTCAGCCTCGCCTACAGATAGAAAGTGATGAAGAAGCCCGTGATGAAAGGCTATGTTTCTGTCCCAGCCCTCACCTCCTCTGCCCCACAGGGGTTTAAACTCTTAAATGCAGGTCCTTATTTAATAAACACACATGAACAGCTGTGTGTTGGTGCCATAGGGGCATATTCCTGCTGGGAGTTTGACCCCATATGGATTGTAGAAGAACTAACAGAGGAGATCTTGAACTTGTGAATTATTTTTCTTTCAGATTGTCCAGACACTTGGCAGATATGTGAAAGTGAATTTGATCTGATTTGGGATAATATTCCAGGAAAGACCTGATGTGAATATGCTGTGATCTGGATATGGTTCCTTCGTTAAATTAACAAAATTGGCTTTGGATTGTGATGATTTCCTTTAGTAACACACATACTTGGGACCAAGCTCTGGAAATCGTCGTCTGTTTAACTCCAGAGCTAAAGAAGGTAGTCTAGAACCTATAAGGAGTCCCAGCAAGCTTTCTGTTGCACAAAGTGTTACTGCAGCTCTGGCTGCACTCTGGAGACATCAGGGAAGAAATCAGGTTGGTACGATGCTTTCCTGGGATCAGGAGATGCTTCAAGGGCCAAATTGAATTACTTGTTCTTTTACTGATTGAGCAATGAGAAAAAATAGAATTCACTTTGAATTAATTAGTTGATCTCATTTTGTGAAAGGACAGGTAAGTTCTAGCTAGAAATCACTCTTCTGGTATGCCATTCATTCTGGATCATTTTTGTTGTGAACCCACCCTTCTTTGCAGACTCTCTAGTATTTTGGTGTTGTTCTTCTTAAACGGCTCTGCTATGAACTGTCTTCTTGGAGAGTCTGGGCAAGCTAAGCTACGCTCCAGCAAGTCCTTTAAAACAATCACATAGGTCCCAGCTGAGGGAAGCTGGTGCTTGATGTGCTGCAGAAAGTATGCAGAGTCCCTTTGGTTTTAACTATATTCATAGGCTGAGCAGTGTTGCACATAGCGATTTCTAACAAGAAACAGCATTTATATTTGTCATTTATTAGTTCAAGCCTCCAAGCACAGAGCGTACTCAATCAGTTCCTCTCCACACATTCATCTGATCAATTTGCACTGTCATGATAAAAGCAGAGAAATATCCCATATCCCAGACTGCGCAAGGACCTTTATGAAAGAAAATTTTCCAGTATTAAGGTTCAATGCAATTAGTTTTCAAGGTTGTATCTGTTTCCCATCCTCACAATATCTCTGATTCAGCCTAGTGAGCAGGAACTGAATCAGAAAGCTTTGTTCTTTCATACTTCAACATCAAAAGAGGTTACTAACTTTCTTTCTGTCACCTTATGTATGTCCCCAGGCAACGTTAATGCCTTTCAAGAGCACTACGAGAAGCGTGAGCAGCCTGAAGCTTGCTGCTCTGCAGCAGTGTCGGCAGTAGGCTCCTGAGCTCCGGGTGCCTTCGCTTGCCTTTATACGCCTCTATAATTTTCCCAGGTTGTGCGTGCAGTGCTGGCATTGCACTCTGGCAAAGGACCTCACTGTGGGCTCTCCAGAGGGCAACATTTCGACTGGTGCTGCTAAGATATAAAACTTTTCGACAATTTGGCTCAAAGTTCTCGTCGATTGTTGCAATGTGTCTGCTTGGGGGATGGCAGCAAGTGTTCTGGCTCAGTACTGCAAAATGCTGAGGGGAAATATTAATTGAAATCAAGTGATGGCTATTTATTTATTCAAATCGTAGATCAAAACCCTTTCTTGAAATTGTTCCCCTAAGATTATAATGGGGATATAATATATAAAAAATGTTTCCAGGGCTCTGCTGTGGTATAAATGTAGCCTTAGTTTGCAACTTCTAACTGAACACTGTCTAAGGCAAAATCATCCTGCATTTGGAAGGACTGAATCCTTTACATTCTTACTTGAAGATCACTAGGGACAAGTATGGGGTACTGCATAAGAAAATCCATTCTAACCGTAGCCTTTAGTTTAACAGACGTATTAGGATGGCGTTACATTTGGAAAGAAATTTCATGGAGAATTAGAACTGGTCACTAGGGATGACCTGCCTCCTGTCATTTATAGAACTATATTAACTAGCATTTAATTTGTGTTGCAGTTTAAACCATCAGTGGATCAGCATTGTCGCTACGGTGTGATAGCGTGAGCTGGAAATGTCCGTAGTCTGCTGTGGGAGCAATGAACAGAACGGTCAGCAAACATCACAGTTACACATTTCGTGCTGTAATACACAGAAAACAGAAATTACAAAGCCAAGTCCACTGCAGAGACATTTTGGTTAACTGTTAAATGCTGTGGGAAGTTTTTACTGTTTGCTGTAATGAAACCTTTGTGCTGCTCCTATAGAAACCATCGCTTGTATTGAATTTGTTCACACATTCTCTGGCTTTTGTAGTTATGTCAGTCCCTGGCATCCTCTGGTATCAGCCCCTGCATTCTGAGGAACATCTGAAAGTCACAAAACCCAGCAGAAAAGAACTAAGAATAAGCTCGGAGTTTCAAAAAGATCTAAAGCTTTTTACCTCAAATTATATATAATCTCTCTGAGGGCCAGTGTCTGCTGATGATAAGTAGCACGGTGTGTGAGCTGCCGGTCTGATGCAGGTTTGGGTCCCTGTGGCAGCTAACGTCACCCGGTCTCAGCCTACCTGACAAGGAACCCGCTAGGTATTGCCTTTGTAGCAGCTGCAGAGCAAATAAGCAAAACGATGCCATAGAGGAAACGTTCCACTTCAGAAAGCACACAGAATAACTTCCCTGCAGATAACACAGCCAGAGACTGCTTGCAGTGTTGGCAGTGTCACAGCTTCTGCTTGTCTCTTCAGCAGTTATTAATAACACTTGTGCTGAGGTGGCTATTGCATCTTTCTAAAATAATGCTCCACAAATATTATCAGAATAACACCCAAAGGCCAGTTTCCTGTCTTAGTGTTTCTTGGCTTGAAAAGAATTGACAAGTCCTCGCCATGCTAAATATTGTTTGGAGAACAGTCTGCCTGGGCCCCTGCTGACATCGCGTGACCCGAAAGCAGCCGACAGCCGTTCAGTGCCTTGAGTCCTCCTTTCCTGTGCTGTAGAGGTAGGACAGGTTTCCTTCTCAGGAGTCTGCAGACAAGGTGGTTGCAAAACAATGAGAGTTTCCAAGGTATCTTTACAGCACCCTGTTTCAGTTTTGCACAGACAGAATGAGATCTTACAGAGAACTCCCACCGTACTCGTGAATTGGAGCGTGCGTATGGGTTACGGTTACGCTGTTCACAAATCCCCATCTGAAATCACTGCTCCAAAGCAGCCTTAATTTTATAATTCCACATCACACAAATTTCTTACTAGTTGATCTAGGGGAAAAAAGAATTACAAATAAGACTATATTGGAAAGCCATATTACAAACAAGACTGTAAAACAAAGTGCACATGTAAGAAGTATAAAACATTACTTGGAATGAATATACCATTGGTAATTGTAACTAGTGTTAGAGTAGAAGGCAGTAACAACAAATTAGAAATATGTGATGTAGTCTGAAATTAGTGTAATTAGTGGTTATTGTGTTTGCTTGAAGTGTGGATACTGAAAAGTGAAAGCACTGGGAGGCTACAGATGTGGCGTATAAAATTAGACATTGAAAATTTGGCACAGAATTGATCATTAAAGTCTTAAGAGTCTTGGAGAAATCCGTTTTGTGTGGATTCTGGGCCATATTGTTGATACAGCATCTGGAAAATCAGAGCAGGATACTGGTGTGTGATACCGAAATACGTATTAGGGACTTGGCGCAAACCTGAGTCTTAGACTGTGGGTCTCTGGGTCGGGGCTGTCACTATGGGTGCACAAATGGCCTGACACCCAGACCTGAATGGAATCCCTGGGTGTTACCGCAGCACAAATCATTGCAAAAATACAACTGAATGTATTGCTCCTCTTCTCTTCTGTTTCCTGCTGTGCCGTGGCTGCTTTGCCTCCCTCTGCCTTCTTGCTTCATGCCCTGAAAACGCCCAGCCCTGAGCAGAACTGTCTGTCTCTGAGGTCTAGTGGACGAGGTGCTGGGAAGCGCAAGGGGAGGAGGAATTCTTCCTTCTCCGTCTACCAAAGGAGGACAAGAGCTACCTGGGAGAGTTCCTCTCTTGCATGTTGAGGTGAAAAATTGCCCACAGAAGGAATTTCTTATTTGCACTGAAGAAAAAGTTTGTACTGTAACAAGGATCACTATTATTTTGCTTTCTTGGTGTGGCGATTACACACACCAGGTCTCCCAGACCGCCCACCTGGGTGGGGGCATACAGCTCCAAGAGCTACCTTCACACATACATCGCAGAGAGGAGTTGTTACTGACGGCAGAGGAAACACTGAGCAAGCTGCAAAACTGCTTTTATTACAGCGTAACACAGAAAGAGAACCACCACAAGAAGTCCATTTTTATGTTTCTACAACGTCATGCGGCTTCTTTACTGGAGAGCATCTTTTGGCCACAATTAATCCAAATGACACTTCACGACACAACATGATGTGGCACCAGTGTTTTTTGTACCTCGGTACAAAACCAGCACTCCACTGGCGATCTTTTCCCAGCTGCAGGAAGCAGCTTGCACGGAATCCTTTCATCATGTAAAGCCACGTATTCATAAGCCTACTTAATTAATTAGAGTTGGTCACCATTCCTTCATAAGTGTATTGCTGCTTTATTGAAGGAGGTCAGCTGTATCTTAGATCAATGTAAATGAAAAGAGAAAGCAGACAGGGGTTTAGGAGCTGTGAGGCTCAGATAAACTCCTTTATTTCTTAGACAATCCACTGATCCTGAAGAGATCAACAGGTCTCCCATATTTCCAAGTATGTTGTTATGATCACGTATCTATCACTCTTTATGACCCCAGAGGCTTTGGAGGAACAATTTTCTTCCCAGGAGGACATAAAATTTAGCCTTTGTAACATCAGTTAAAAAGAAAGAGCAGGAAGATATGGGCCTTTTGGTAATACCCTCATAATATCAGTGCAAGATGGTTATAAGTGAAGATTTGCAGTACAATTTTCACCTTTTAACGGATTTTGATTATGTCTCCTGTATACAATCTCTAGGCTGAGAACAGACGGCTATCAGTAGAGTCTGTAGTCCACATGCAACTTATAATATGCTGAAATGAGACTGGCTGATCTTTTTTATTTTTTTTGATGCTTTGTCACTTTGGAGGGAAAATAGTGAAATGGGAGAGGGCCTTCCCCATCTAATGCATCTGTTACAGCATCATCAATGTGTATGTAAATAAGATATAGGTGTGTCTGGAGCAGGCAGCAAACTGTTCAGAGACAGCCTGAAAACACTTTAAACTGCTTTTGACGGTGTTTTAGTGTAAAAAAAAAAAAGAGCCTTCCTTAATTTGGGTTTACCTTTTCAACTAATGGTACAAAATTGGATGATACTTCATAAGCTTATCTGTACTAACATACCTGACAGCTTTTATGAAAATAGTTGATTTTATAATATTTAAACTTTGCAAATCACTGAGTTCTCAAGCACTATGAAAAAACCTCCCTGCAACATGCACTTTATGTGTGGCTTTAATTATCTACAACGCGTGCCGCTTTTATGGAGGATGTTCCCAGGTGCCTGTTTGCCGTGTTGACTGGAAGTGCCGGGGGGATCGCAGACAATAATTAAAATCCAAATCATTAAAATCAAATTGCTGGTGGAAGAAAGCCTGCTTGAGCGTGGCAGGTTCGTTTGGACTGAGGATTGGAACAAGCCACTCGAGGTAGTGAGCGTTACGAGCCCAAAAAAACCCCAAAAAACGGGGCTTGAAATGTCACCCAATTCTCCAACGTCTTGAGCCAGCTGTAACTGCTGAACTCCTGAACACATGGCTGCCAGACTGTTTTATTTAGACTGTTACACTCCGCAGAGGCAGCATTTACTCACCTTTCCCAGGTGAAACAAATGCCCAGAATAGCACCTCGCAAAGAATCGGGCAAAGTGTGTTCCTCTAAAAGAGCTTTACCTGCTTGAACTGCCATAAAACGTTAACTGTGTTAACAGAAAAATTCACCTCGCTTTTGTCACTGCTGCTGAAAACCAGAGCCAGGGGCCTTACACCCACGGTACGCAGAATGTTTTTCATATGCTGCCATCTGTCGCTACAGCGTACCGGTGTCACCGCGCGCCGCCGTGGGGTTTCACTCCAGCAGTGATCACACCCTTTCCAGACATCTGTCAGAAGTGCAGTCGAGTTGGGAAGAACTGCTTTAGTTCGTACAGGCTCTGCCTGAGGCAGCATGCAATGAGATTCCAACAATTCTGCTTTCAGTTGTGGCAATAGCCAGATTAGTGGTGCTTTTTTCTCCCACTTAATTTACCTCAATAGCAAGTCTGCATCTTTATTCAGACCACAGCCAGAGCATTCGTGTTCTAAATCAGCAGTAAATTTACAGCAAACCATACACACACGTATCACAAAATTTCAATATATTTATACACACCAAAATTATAAAGGATCGTGTCAGTGCATGAATATATGTACATGTACTGCCCTACTTATTTAGACAGCTGTTCCAGAGTATGTCTGTTTAGTTATGGTTTGCTTACATACAAGCTATGGATTTGAGTCCAAAATCTGATCAATTAGCACCTTGTTCCCTAAATCTGTATTATAAAAAGGAGAACAGAATAATGTTTGAGAAGCTGGCAGGAAAGTAAAACAGCCTGTGTGCAGTTGAATACGGGGTGACAGCTGGAGAGCAGTCCTAAAGCAGGCAGGCACCCGTGGCCCGCAGGTACACAGCGACAAATCAGTTGGCAAGGTGCTAAAAGCAACACCCAGGCTAAAGGTATTTAAAACCTGTGCACACGCCTTGCCTGAAAGGGAACCTCCGGCCTTGGAGACTCATCTGTATTTCAGCAGATCCAGGCCAATTCTTCGCTCTCTTACTTATTTCATCCACGATCTGGGGCAGCTCGTAAGCTCTGCCCCCGGAGCTCATCTGCCCAGCAAAGCTGATGGAGTTCCTTGCTCTCCTGCCCCTGTCTCTCCTGCCTAGTTCATTTGCAAGATCTATAGGCAGAGGTGTTTCTGTGTACGTACTGCCATACAGGCTCGTTACTGTTTTGGGCTTGGCATCATCTGAATGTGACTTAAATGTTTCTAGATCTAAGCTGACCAAAGAGAAAACCCCAAGCTTCACACTTTCAGGGCCTAAAGCAGGATGCCCCCCTGGACCTGGAATTGCCGCTGACAGCAAGAGGCACTGCCCAGGACAACATGCTGCCTGGACCCACTTCTCACAGTTAAAAAAGTTGACAGTACAAGCAAAGGAGAGTAATTCTGCATCCAGGGAGAGCAAAATAAGCGTGGCTTTCAAATGGAAGTGGTGAGACTTTAAACATCACGTGAAAGCAGCTCAAAATCCATGCTTGTTCCAGCAGGAGGTTAGTGCAGAAAATACATGGGACTCACAACGGTCTCTGAAGAGCAGAAACTTTACATGGCAGCAAGCTCTTCAGCCTGAGCCCAGCACAGAATTACAGCTCCTGGTTGTAAACATTTGCACTGGAGAGAGAGAAAAAAAATAATAATAAAAAAAGGACGTTATGGGCTAATTTTTCAGAACTCACTCACCGTGTACGATCGCTCTTTAGTCAGTTCGATGCTGCTATGCACTGAAGCTTATTTCCACTGCTCACCATGGATTTTTATATTCAAAATACAGGCTATATTCCGATATTCCACAGACTATTCCTGTATTCTTACTTCATGTACTATGGAAATCTAGGGGTGATGTAATTCCACGAGGAAAATTGCATACAGCCGTCTTGAAACTGGCTGCTGATATTGTTCAATATATTCAAAGTAGAATATATGCAAGAACCTGCTTTCACTTGTATCTCCTGAGCTCGTGACATGCAAAACAAAACAAAATCATATAGTATCAGGGTTTACTTGTACGCTTGATTAATCTTTCAGTTTTCCACTCAGTTTGCATCTTGTGGTGATTTATTACCCTTACTTATCCAAAATTCATTTTTAATGTAAAATTTAAATTTTGGATCTAGACATATTAGAACATCTCAGTTAAAAAAAAAATATATATTTTCCTTCCAAGACACTCGTAGTGAGCTTTGTTGATGCTGCCTTTGCGAGTGACAGTAGTTGCACAAATCAATGAACACACTTTGGAGCTTTCCCAGTGTAGTGAAGTTTCAGTGACAAAGATGTTTAAGAACAGCTTTGCAAGAACCAAGGGAGGACTTTTAAACAACAACCATTTGGCTCAGGTACTTCAACAGAATGTATCTAGAGCATTTAAAAATCTGTGAGTGCCTGTAAATATCTAGCCGGCAGCTCTCGCAGAGGAACCATCTCGCTGCGCTCAGCAGAATTACTCCTGCGCGTGTTAGTAAGTTCTGGGCCTTGACTTCTAAGCCACAGCCTAAGAGGAGGAAGAAAGAGCCAGCTGCTGCTTGTGCAGATCCGGCTTGTTCTGAGTTTTTCAAGCAGTAGGTAGCAGAAAACAAGCTAGCATACTTAATTCACTATTCCTCCTAAAAAAATAGTGAAAAGTAGTTAGAAATCATTCTTTAATTTCAGCGGTTGCTATGGCTGCGTGCAAGTTGAAATGCTGGCGCGCTGAGAAGCGCACAAACGCAAGTACTTTGCTAACCTGCCACGCGAGCTGACATCCGTTCAGCAGCGTGGCCGCAGCGTAAACCAGTATCCAGAACTACCCCGTGGTCCTTCACGTGAAGTGTTCGCTTCAGACCGGAGAGTCCATGCTGTCAGCAGCCCTAACAGAACCTCTTCACGCGTTCTGAACGTGAACAGCACAAACCCGGCGACCGAGAGCAGCACCCAGCGCTCACAGGGGAGTGCCACATCCCACGGCAGGGTGTTTGCCCACCAACTCTGCGGCATGTGAACTTGTTACCTGAAATCAAAAATAACTCCCAAAACACACAAAGCAGGTTTAGAGAGGAGACATTGTTTTTATTCTGCGCAGGGTGTGAGGAGGGAGATCTCCACAAATCAAGCACTCACACTTACAATCACATCGCATATTTATACAATAGAAAGTGTTAAAAAAATGTTAGTACCACCTATTAGCCATACCCTCCTAACTATGATGGGTTAGTTCCCCTCTCGCCTCGGTTTAAAGATACAGCACTCCGAAAATTCCCTAGGCATGCTCTAGTCTCTGCCTACGCCGGGGTCTCCAGCCCACGGGGGGTGTATTTTACTATTATAATGAGCAGAGTTCAGCTAAGGACACGTGAATTCTCAGTTCTGCTGCCAAGTTTGCAGCATACACGAAACATCCTGATTACCTGTCCTTCTCAAGGTCCAGTTGCTCCAGCACGTCCTTGGTTAAAGCTACCAAGTGTTTGTTCTCCTGATTAGAGATGATTTAATGTCCTCCACTTGTCAGCAATCTCCTCGCTTGAACAACTCTGTAGCCATACGGTGTTCCTTACCCAGAACACTGGCTGCTACTTAGATACTCTTCCATGAGTTAGTAACTCCTTAAATGATCTTACTGTTAGTTTGCTTATTAAAATATATCCAAATCTTAGTCCCCAAGGTAACAAACTCTCACTCTCAATGTCATTTTTCACTCTCCGTTACCAAGGCATTTGTTTCTTTCTTTTCAGATTGTGAGCTGCTTTTCACCATAAGGAAAAAAAGAAAAGAGGAGTATTGTAGAAGCTTCACATCACAGCGTTTAGAAATGTCAATAAACACATATACAGGGCAGGCGGGACCGAAAAGCAGCCATCAGGTCGAGTAACACCAAAGCACGAGGTTAAGCGGGAAGGAGACTCATGGCAATGGGGTGTGCAGGGACCTCCCTGTGCGAATCTGCATTCCGGGTGAAGTGAGGTTGGTGACAGAGCCAGGCACACACATGCCAAGCACAGGCCCGCACAGGCCGGTGTCTCTGATCCACGAGCGCACAAGGATGCAGCTCCTGTGGCAGATGGCAGAGCACCAGTGTTCAGCGGTTGTCGCGCAGCAGTAATCCGTTTCAGTTCTGTAGACAAGACCTCCGTTTAAGCAGAGAGCAGCTCGGTACCGCTCTGTCCCAAGACGGCACGCTGCTCCAGAACAGCTTTTACTCGCACGCTGAAGTGACCGACCCCTCGGGTTCTTCACAGCTTTCCCACGTGGCCCTGTTTCCTGAACTCCGCTTTTTACTGAAGATGTTCTTGCACAATAAATTTTTGGCTTGGCTCCAACTGAACGCTTAATTATTTAGAAAATCAAAGTATATCCAAAAATTCCATTGATTTACAATCAAATAAGAAACATTTGCACAAATGAGATAATTATACTAACAGCCTGTAAAACGTAGACTGAATTGAGAAATCAAAACTTCTCAAATTATGTCACTAAACATATAAACATCAGCAAGATACCAAATTATTATTTCTCCCTGTAACAAGTAATCTCTTTTTTTCTCCTAGTCACAAGTGCCGTTTTGATGGTATGATGACAGAGTAACTAACTCAGCAAGCCTAAATGTAGCCTAATGAACGTTCACCAAATCAACCCACTCGAGTTTCTCCAACCATCCTGGCAGAAAGCAGCCTTCGAGCCGAGCACCCAAGCGCACGCACGCCCTACTGAGGTTCCACCATCGCTTGTGAGAGAGATGGCACAGCTCTGAATGCCCAGGTCTCCATGACCTCGCAGCCCTGACTTTGCGCGTTAGAACCGGCCCGAGCACAAGACCCGATACTGAAGAGCTAGACATGAGCATGAGCCTTCAACGCTTGAAACCACAGGGACAAACTTCCAAAGGCCGCCGATACAGGAAGTTTGTCTTCCTGTATCAGATCTGGCTGGGATGGCACTAACTTTCCCCCTAGCAGCCCTCACAGCGCTGTGCTTTTTGCACTGGTAGCCAGAAAGGCACTGGTAACACACCAGTGTTCTGGCTACTGCCAAGCGGGGCTCACACCCCCAACAGCTGACCCAAGGGATGGTCCATACCACGCGACATCTGCTCAGCAATAACAGCAAAGAGAACGGGGAGGGGGCATTCCTTACGACGCTTCTCTTCCAGAGCAACCGCTCTACGTACCAAAGCCCCACTTCCCAGAAGAGGCTGGAAGGAAGAGAATAAATCTTTCATTTCCCTTTGCTTCTGCACACAGCCTTTGCTTTATTAAGCTGCCTTTATCTTGACCCACGAGTTTTTTTCCCATCTTATTTTCTGCCGCCCCATCCTGCTGAGGAGGGGAGTGACAGAGCGGCTTGGGGGGCACCCGGCCAAGGCCAACCCACCACACTTCCTTAAAGAAGAGGAGGGATCTAAGCAATACACTTAAAAACTTGTGTATTCAAAATTGCAGAAAGGCACAGCTGAGTTAGTTGTTTGCTGCATCCAAAAAAATATGTTTATTTGCATAGGCAAATACTTACAGGGTATTTATTACAAGTGAAAACTGTACGCTCACAATGTGAACAACAAGTTCACTTGCCATTTAAAACTGCAGTCGTAACAACTGCAACTGACGGTTCTACTCCCCGAACGTTAAAGAACTCGGGGCTTCTTTCTGTTCTTTATGCAACTGTTTCGCCCTGTTTTTCAAATCCTCTGCCTTAGCATCGTTCTTCTCAACGCCATCTCCCAGTTTGTACATTCGACTGGCATTAGCACAAGCCCACATGTGGCCCAGCTCGCACCCCTTCAGCGAGTACTTCAAAGCACGGTTCATGTCCTTAGGGATGCCCGCTGCTCCCTGGAGGTATATGACACTCAGGTTGAAGCAGCTGGGAGCAAAATCGCCGTCGCAGGCTTTTGTGTAATAGTCTCTAGCAACAACAGGGTCAGGTTTACCATCGTTTATTCTCCCATCATGGGCCAACAGCCCAACGTTATGACACGCGTTTACTGACTTCTTCCCACCTTTCTCACATGACTTCATAAAAGAGTTGTAGGCAGCTTTCAAATCCAGGTCAAGTCCACCTGTCAGCCAAGAAAGGAAAACATTATTAGAAGGACACACAAAAACAGATGGGATCTCTCTGCTTTGCAGCGTGCTGCCCAGTGCTCTTTGGGAAATACAGCATCTCTCACTTCAGATGCGACCGACGGAATTCAGGACTTCAGAGACACCATTGTTGTCTCAGTTACAAAGGTTTTGCTCATATCTTCAAGTTAGGAAACCCTCCTCCGCTCCCCAGTAACCACAACACCTGACACAGACAACAAAAATAACCAACAAAACAACTCCAAACCAAAACACTCTTTGCACTACTACATCTATGGATTTCTTAATGGCTTATACAAGGCAAAGTATTCTTTTGCCACTATACCTATGTGTACACTGAAATGATTACTAGTTTTTAACTACAGTAAAAATATTGTCTTCCTTCCTAGCATCGTCATTTGGAAAAAGATTGACTAGTTTAACTGCTTCCGATTACCATACCAGCAGATACATTTTGGGCAGACTTGGGGCCTACTTATGCAAGCAGCGTTACAGTCTGTAAGTTTACTTCTTCCTTACTTTCTCTAAAAGAGACAGGGAGATGAGAAGAAACCCAAGTTTTAAGAACAGGACGCACAACAACATTCAGCACTGGATATACTCACCGCTTATACAGCCCTAATTACAAATAGACAATATCTGTGGTTAACCTAACGCTGATTCTTCAGAAGGAAGCAATTTAAGGTCGTCCCCCCCTTCCCCAGCCTCCATCACGTGACCACAAGGCAGCACAGGTAACTCTCAAGGTCAGGAGGAAAGACAGGAGCAGAAAGGCCCTCAGCCGCCCTCCCGGCTCCGGTGCCCTCCGCAGAGCAGCTCACGCCGCTGGCAGGAGCCACCCCAGGCCGGCCTCCCCATCCTCCTGCCCGTCCCACCGCCGCTCGGGGGCAGCGGCGGCCATGCGGGCAGGCCCGGGGGAGTGGGGCTGCCCGCCCCCGGCCCACCTTTGCCGATGGCCTGGTAGGCTCCCAGCTTGTAGCAGCTCTCGCTGTGCCCGTGGGCCTCGCAGTTGTCCCGCAGCACCCTCGCCGCCGCCCCGAAGTCCTTCCTCACGGCGTCCAGGTAGTCGGCGAGGCGCTGGCAGCCTGCAAGGCACCGGAGAGCGGGCTGAGGCTCCCGCCGGCGCCGCGGCGGCGGGCGGGGGGGCCCGGCCGGGGCCGCTTACCGTCGGGGTCCCGCTCCCTGAAGCACTGGTAGCTGTACTCGACGTGCAGGTTCTCCAGATACTCCCGCACCTCCTCCTCATCCTCGAAGTTGACGAGCCCGGCCATGCCGCCGCTGAGGCGGCCTGACGCGCAGGGCCGCCCGCGAGCGCCGAGCCATCGATGCGGCGCCTGGCCGCGAGAGCCGAGCCATCGATGCGACACCGCCCGCCGCCGCCGAGTCCCCGCCTGCGCCTCCCGGACCGCCGGCACCGGCGCGGGTGTGCAGGCGGCCTCGTGTGCCGCTCCCGGGGCTGACAGTGCAGCGGCTGCAAGCCGTAACGCAGTTCTGGTGTTTCACGTCCCGAGTCTGACGCCCTCGGATACCGGCTGGGTCGATGGGGCTAGGCCAGCAGTGTGAGGTTCCACACGGCCAAGGGCCGGGTCCTGCCCTCGGGTCACACCTGCCCTGGGGGAGGAGCGGCCGGAAGGGCGTGCGGAGGAAAAGGAGCTGGGGGTGCTGGTCGGAAACCGGCTGAACGTGAGGCAGCAGTGTGCCCAGGTGGGCAAGAAGGCCAACGGCGTCCTGGCTTTTATCAGGAACAGTGTGGCCAGCAGGAGCAGGGCAGGGATCGTGCCCCTGTACTCGGCACTGGTGAGGCCACACCTGGAGTACTGTGTGCAGTTTTGGGCCCCTCACTACAAGAAGGACATTGAGGTGCTGGAGTGTGTCCAGAGAAGGGCAGTGAGGCTGGTGAGGGGTCTGGAGAACAAGTCTGATGAGGAGCGGCTGAGGGAGCTGGGGCTGTTCAGTCTGGAGAAGAGGAGGCTGAGGGGGAACCTTATTGCTCTCTACAACTCCCTGACAGGAGGTTGTAGTGAGGTGGGTGTTGGTCTCTTCTCCCAAGTAACTAGCGATAGGACGAGAGGCAATGGCCTCAGGTTGTGTCATGGGAGGTTTAGACTGGATATTAGGAAAAACTTCTTTACTGAAAGAGTGATCAGACATTAGACCAGGCTGCCCAGGTGGTGGAGTCCCCATGCCTGGAGGTGTTCAAAAAGCGTGTGGATGTGGCACTTCAGGACATGGTTTAGCAGGCATGGTAGTGTCAGTGTGACAGTTGGACTTGATGATCTTAGAGGTCTTTTCCAACCTTAGTGATACTATGATTCTATGTATTGCTGAGGTCTTACGACAATCGAATCTGTAAGCTGAGACATTAGCGCATACATTAATACATACATTAATGCGCTACACATTACCAATCCCCCAACTTCTTGCCTGGGGCCAAACTCTTTTCAGTGGTGCCCAGTGACAGGACAAGGGACAATGGGCACAAACTGAAGCAGAGGAAGTTCCATCTGAACATGAGGAAGAACTTCTTCCCTCTGAGGGTGATGGAGCACTGGAACAGGCTGCCCAGGGAGGCTGTGGAGTCTCCTTCTCTGGAGATATTCAAGACCCACCTGGACAAGGTCCTGTGCAGCCTGCTGTAGGTGACCCTGCTTCAGCAGGGGGGTTGGACTAGATGACCCACAGAGGTCCCTTCCAACCCCTGCCATGCTGGGATTCTGTGATTTTGGGATAAATAACACTCAGTTAAATCCCATGCGTAGGCTCCCATAGGAAGAAATCAGGTTGTTTATTAACAGCTGGTGCTAAATGCAAGAACCACTGGGGTCAGAGTGATGGCACCACCTGCCAAATGCGCTGCCGAAACACCAGCTACAACTTCTGTTAAAGCATTTCCTTAAAACTTTTCAGACTTTTCAGTATTTGGGTTGGAGTTAACACACAACGTCCACATGATGCTAAAATGGCGTTTTCAAAATGTGTTGACCAAACCCACTGACATGTCTGTGAGAACGCAAGTAAGAACGTATGCGTAGTTTGGCCAGTGCTGACTGAGGCTATCTGAGAACTTTTGTGTCAGGTCCTCTGTTCTGGAGATGGCCTTTGGAAGATGAGCTGCTTTTGTACCAGCAACACTGTTTCTCTGACAATTCTGCTTTGAAAAATGTCAGTTTGCACAGGCTCAGTAGAAACTCTTTGAGTTCGTTGGTTTAAATCCTTGAAGTCTGTTCTTGCTGGGATTTTGTCTTTGCAGTTTCTGATGCCAGCGTTGAGTCAGGGCCAACTCAACCCTACGGCCTCTCCATGCTAGGAGTGACGAGGCTGTCGCTCTCAAGTACGGTGGGGCAGGCTAAGAACAGGCACCAAGAGCAGGGGACCAGTCTGTCACCTGAAAGATTTCACCGACTGAGCCCAGACAAGAGAAAGGAAGATAATTCCTATCACAAATGCGGGTGGAATGAGAAAAAGAAAGCAAAGACAAAACATCTGGTGATACTCAGGTTGGAGTGAGTGAGCGAATTTGTGAATAGGTATGGAAATAGCAGACTGGAAGCGCCAGAAGACTTTAGGAGGTGGAAGAAACACGTACAGGACCAAAAATAACAGTACTAGCTCTTCCCTAATCTAAGCTAATTTCTGTTTCTGTAATTATTTCAATTATTTTGTCTAAGCAGATTAGATTTTTAAGTGGTTAAATTCAGAACACGAGGACTATTGATTCTGTTCATGTCGGATCCCGAAGATGTAATTTACTTTGTCTACGTCAACGTCCTAATCTAAAGAGTTGGGACTATAACCGGCTGTTGTTATGTAGTCCCGAAATAGGCAAAGTTGTGTTTAATATTTGTAGAATATGTTGTCGTCTTCTAATGACGGAGACATAGATGTTTTTAGCAATTGTTCCTTAATGCTTTTTTATGTGTTTTGCTGGTTCGCAGACAATTATTACTGAAAGCTGCTGGGTGTGGAATCAGCAATTCTTTAAAAGGTTTTATGGAATTTCATTTTACTTGGACAGGGTAATTGTATCACTCTTCACTTTGTGAACAAAAAGTAACTGTATTCTCTTTACCAGCAACACATTGCAGTATGTATTGGTTGTGGGATGGGTTTTCATCGCTACTACTGTAGCTGAATCCTGAAATTATTTTGTATAAAAGCTTGTGGCAAAGCCCCTCTCCAACTTCGAAGCCATCGTACCGGAGCAGATTATTACTCGCATCGCCAGAATAAACTGGTTTGGGCTGGAAACAGATTGAAATGACAGAGGCTGATCTGTGTGAGCGACCAGCACAAGGCTGGCGGTGAACTGGCCGCGAGAGGCGACCCGCGGAGAAGGAGCTGGCAGAGGACCTCGGCGGCCTCTGCCCCGCCAGACGCGGGGTGCTGCGGCCCCGCGCCCCGCAGGACGGGCCCCTCTCCCGACGCTTCCCGCTCCCCGTCCTCGAACCCGGGTCCCCAGGCCCCCCCGCGGAGCAGGCAGCGGGCCCTTTAAGGGAGGCGGGCTCGGCGCCGCTTCCCGGCCGGCTGAGGCGGATTCACTTCCAGGTCGGGGAAGGGGGGGAGGGGTAAAAAACGGGGGGGGGGAAAAAAAAAATAAAAAAAAGAGGCAAGCTGCGGGCCCCGGCTCGCTGGGCGCTCGCCTCCGGCACCCAGCGCCGCCATGGTGAGTGAGCGCCGCGGGGCCGCTGAGGGGACGGGCGGGAGCGGCCGTGGGGCGGGCGGGCTGGCTTCCCCCCCCGCCCCGGGGTGAGGGAGCCCGGCGGCGGGGGGCTGAGGGAAGCGCCGTTGCCCCGGGGGCAGGGGCCGTTATGGCGGCACCGCCAGCTCCGCTCCCTCAGGCTGTGTGGGGGAGGCGAGGGCGGGGGGTCTGCGCGGCCGGGCAGGTGAGGCCGATGGTGGCAGCGAGGGGCAGTGGCGGGGACAGGCGCGTCCCCCCGGGCCGGCAGCCCTCCCCGCTATATAAAAGGGGCGAGCGAGCCCCGGCGGAGGGGAGCTCCAAGCCCGGCGCCGTGCCGGTGGGGTGGGGGGGCAGCGGCAGCCTTGCCCGGCGCGCCCCGTTATCGCCTCAGCGCCGCCAGCGTGATGGCCGGCCCGGCCTCGCTGCCCGGCGCCTCCCGCAGCACCTCGTGGGGCCGAGGACGAAGGGCGGGACGGGACAGCCGAGTCTCTGCCACCCCCAGCCCCTGATGGCCCCGGTCCCGGTGCGGTCCGGCCCTCCGGCAGCGCTTGTCCCAGTGGGGCTCGCTTTGTCCGGGCGCTGCCTGGGAGAAGCCGAGCCAGGGCAGGCACGGTACGCGGGGCTGGGCGCACCGCGCCGCGGGGAGCTCCGGCAGCGGGGAGCGGGCCGAGGAGGGTCGGCCGTCCCCTGGGGCAGGCAGGCCGCGGGGCAGAGCACACGGGTGCTGTTGTGGTCGCTCCTCCGAGAGATGAGTGTGCAGATTTGCTGCTAAACGACTAGCACGGACTCCTTGGCTTATCCGCTCTCATCCCTTGTTATTAAAAGCCTCATTTCATTTAATCTTCTAATAAAGTTTTTTGCCTTTGTTTTAAAAGTAGGCACCTTTTGCATTTGCTGTTCAGTTCAGCGGACCAGGGTAGAGCTTCATTGTTTGATGTTTTGGAGCTATGTACTGACACCTAAATTTATGGTAACAACTCTAATTCGTGGCCTTTCTGTGCGCCTTTGTTGCTGTGCTGGTGCTGTGCTGCACCTTAATAGCTTTTTTCCTTCTGCAGTTTTTATTCACTGCTGTATTTATAGGCAGCACTCATATCTCTCACCTTTAGATCTGCTAGGCTAAGGAAAGCTGGTTTTGTTTCCTACTCCCAACATGCTGCTTCTCCCCAGAGGATTCTGGTAGCTGTTTGGTTCAAACTGAAATGGTGCAGGTATCTCTTAATGTAAATAGCCCCGTGAGATCTCCAAGTGTCTTGGAAATGACATAATACTTCCTTATTTTTACTTGATGCTTCTCCTGATACCTCATTTGGCTGCCTCACGTTATTTTCTTTTGGTTAAGCAAACCATTCCGGTTCTTCTCTCCCATAATTTCTAACTGATGAACTCATGCCTGAAGTTCTTGATATTAATCTTGAAATACGTGGCCTTACTATGTAGTTTTAATGTGGCACTATTTAATTTTAGACCTCTCGTGATCTCTGCCAGCTTTGTATCACTAGCAACTTTAATCAGTGTGTTCCCGCTGCTTGTGCCAGAAGAGTTAATGTTAAATTTGAGTTTTTGCACAATCCTTCCTTGAGTCTGGTTAATAAATTGCCTACATTTGTTTCTTTCCATTTGAGTAGGATAATCATAAAGCTTTCTTTGTAACATAAATCATGAAACTGTTTATTTTTCACTGCCTTTCCTTTATTGGTGCTCGGAAGAATTTTGGTGACCCTTACTTGAGTTGCTATTTCTTGACTGCTTTAGGAATGTTCTTTTTAAGAAAGTAAGTAAAGTTTGGGGGCTGTGGAGAGGTGGAAAGCAGTCAGCAACATGGTAGGTCCAACACCAAAGACTAAGGCTCTAAGTTAGCTAACTTTTTGAGAGAACTAAGTGCCTCAGTTTGAAAAGTCCCTTATCCTGTACCCCATCTGCTTCTTTGAGACTTCGGATAGAAAACAGCAGACAGGCCCAGCATACAGAGACCTTACACATTTGCGTTTTGTCTTACTCGGTCTGCGATCGGGTATAAAAATTGGGGAGTACCTCACAGAATTGATTCTGTTAGAGCTGAAATTGGTATTTGTCTTCCAGTGTTTTATATTGGTTTATTGAGGGTGGGGGGAAAAAACCCCCAAAACTACCTATGGAAAAAAAAGGTGTGATTTTTAATGAGTCTGAGACACTAAGCCAGAAGGAACTGTATCTTTCAGGCTCAAGTTGGTAGGATCACAATACCTCTGGTGAAAAAGGCCACACGGCAGTGGAATTTACTTTTTGTGCAAATTTAGATTGCAGTTACTGATGGAAAACAGAAGTTAAACCTGTCTCTCTCTTAGTTACTGTTGTGTAAGCAGGTGGTTGCATGGTGGTGCTTTGCCAAAGGAACAGGATTTTGTTTTGATACTCGCGCTCAGCCAGTTAATCTAGGCATAATGTTGGTTTTAAGATTCTCTGACTTGTTCCAGGTACTTTAGTATGTCTCCTTAAGCTCTTTTTTTTCGTTTGAACTGCATTTTGAAATAGAGGTTAAATATATTGTAGCAATATTTAAAGTTGATTCAAGGAGTTTTTAAAGAAACGGTGGAGGAGAGTGTTCTTTGTGAGAACCTTTCCAGCTGCACTGATGTGTGAGCTGTAAACTGAACTGGGTAACATCATGCTGAAGTCGGTGTTGCATTTCAGTCCACTAGTGTATTGGATTACTGTCCTATGCCAGTAGCCATGCTGTTTATCCCTCCTGGACACTTTGTATTTTTTTGCTTGCCTTGGTGATATGAAGCACTTACAAAGTTATATTTTTAAAAGAATTAATTTAAGTAATCCTTAAAAAGCCCACCTAAATGCAATTATTCTTCTTTATGTGCTATTCCATAAGATCATTAGTTTTACATGTGTCGCGTTACTCTTATAATATGTGTTTTAGCTAAAGAAGATGCCCAGACTTGCATCATGTAATGCAGAATTCTGTGTTTTGAGAATTTTATTTTTATATGTCTTTTCTGGCCACTGAATTAATTTAGTAGAATGAAAGAAACTGTGAGGTTGCATGGAAGTATCAGATAATTAAGTCGGCTATAAAAAAGTCAAATATGCATAATAAAAGTTCTACTCAAATATTGCTGGATGATCTTTATTAAATAATAAAAAACATCCTGCCCTATGGTTGACACACATTTACAGCATCTCATTAGAGTATTAGAACCAGAAAGTGAAATGAGCTGATAAGAAATGCAAGGTTTTTCAAGTTGACATTCAAAAGCGTAGCCATAGAAAGGAACCACTTAAATCCTAACCTTGCAAGAGGTTAAATCAACTGAAGACTTTTACTATGAGGTCTTTAACTAGGCAATATTCTCCCTTAAGTAAAGAGAAGTTGAGAAAAGGAATGCTGCTGGCTCACATGAAAGGTTTACAGGCTGCATTCAGGCTGTTCTATTTCAGTAGCAGGCAGTCTAGGAAATCGTTTTTATGATGCTTGTCAAGGGACTTTGTTAGATATAGATAAAAATGTTTTGCCTATCTGCCCAGGTGACCTCGGGAACCTTTGTTAGGTGTGTTTCTTCAGCCTTTTGGCAACAAATTGAAGTTACAGATGTCTCCTACAGCTGGTGTAAGTGGAGTTAATAAAAATGATACTGTGCTGTTGCGAATGTAGTTGATCACCGTTGCAGATTTTGTTCTTTTATTGTAGGGACTTCTAAAGGGATTGCTTTATATGAAAATAAAAACAGTATCTCCAAATCGTAGATTGGCCAGTTAGAGGTACTGGTTGAAAAAATAGTTTTCTGAGTCATATGCTAGCAGCCTATCTGCAAGACTAAAAATTCTCATTGGAGTTTGCTCGCTGATATATAAAAGTGTTTTAGCTTTTCTGGCAGGAATTGTGGAACAGTGCCAGAAGGAGTGAAGAGAGCCAGTATTCTGTTTTGTCGTATTTAAGCATCAAATTAGAAGCACAAGATCTAATGGGAGATGAGGATGTCTTTGTTTCAGTGGGAATAATTTTCATATGCCTTTGAGTAAGGATTCTGATTTTTGTTTGAACTGGCAGCTGTCATGTAAGTCCTGGGTGTGTGTAGTAATTCCTGGTTACAAAGCGAGTTTTCCTCTTCAAAAAATGTACTATTTTAAAATAAGGAGTTGTTTTCTGTCTTTAGAAGTATTTCAGACATTGTTGTGCATTATAAAGAAACAAAAGACATTAACAGTTCCAGATTCCGTCCTTCCTTTTTGTATCAGTTTAAGATTGAAGGCAGCCAAAATTGCTGTTTTGTGTTAAGGAGAGCAAGTCATGTCACAAAACAACTCCTGTTTCTTCAACAATAAAATGTAATAATCAAGCTTTTTTTTTTTAAAAAAAAAAAAGCACTTGGCAAAATCGAGTCAAAAGAGTTGGAAGCTGTGTGTCAAAAGCTGCAGGAAGAGCTTGTATTTGAATAATGTGGAGTTTCTGGTTCCCAAGCCTGTACTTAAGTCTTCAGGAGCTGTTAAACTGCAGTCTTTCATTGTTGTCAATATGTGATTCATTAGAGATAAGCTCCATTCCATCGTTGCCCTAATGTGGTGCCTCCCAGTCTTCAAATATGTACACCTGATTTTGAAGACATATTTCTGTCACTTTCTTTGTTTCTTCTATATAACCTTTTATATATTTCTGTACTTCTGCGATGAGCACGTTAGGCAAATGAAGCAACAGAAGAGAAGTTAAATGAGCTAGTAAAGGAAGGTGAAATTATCCAGAACTTTCAATATAAAAGGCAAGCTACAATTTTTCCTACAGATGAGATCTGGCAACAGTTGATGCTGTTATTTTCAAAATTGTCTGGGGGAGTATGTACCAGTCACTCGGCCTTCTTTTGTGTAGTGCTGGGGATGATTCACAGTGCTGCGAGTCATTCTTTATGTTGATTAATCTGTGTGACTGAAAACAGTAGGCTATTATTAGACGTTGAATAAAAAAAACCTTTGAGATTTTCATGTATCAATGTACAATCTCAAACTCTGAAGGAAAAGTTCAAGTTTATATTCTGCCTTGTCCTTTATACCCAGGTTTCTACTATAGATGATTTCGAGGTGCTTAGCATAAAAAAGAGGAAATTGGTATCTATAATTGGAAGGAATGCTGTAATAGTTGTTACTTTAATTCCAAATTTTGTGCAGCAATATAACAGTTCTCTTTGAGTTTCCTTTTTTGATCTGAAGCTCTAGCTGCCCTTTTCAGTATCAGAAATTGCTCCTAACAATATGTGAAATTAGAGAGATTTCTCATGTAGGTTGGTAGCAGATTTCAAATGTGGGTTGACCAAAATGAAAGATTAAAATAAATAGTTTAAATCAAGAAATAAAATTTTATTTAAATCTTCTTTCAGTCTGTCTTGATTGATTAATTCCCAGTAGACTTCATAAATTCAAATAATCTTATCAGCAATTACTTTTCTTTCTCTGTGGACGCAAGCCGGGCTCCAGCACAGCAGACCAGCCTGGATGGGGCTCTGGGAGTGACTGCGGGAGGAGGCAGCCCATCGGTTTGGCCAGTTGTTTATTGTATGACCTGACTTACACGTTTGCGTGGCGCTAAGGGGGATGTCTCCTCTTGTAGTATTTGCCTGTTCCGGTGAGGATTAGACTAACAAAAAAAATGATTTGCCTAAACCCAACATTGTGGAGGAATGGGAGATTCATGGACAGAGAGAATGATTTGACTAAATCTCCTTTGTTTCATTGTGTTTTGTGTATGACAGGAAGAAGCTTCGCCTTACTCTTTACTTGATATCTGTTTGAATTTCCTGACTGCCAACCTAGAGAAGTTTTGCACAGAAAGGCAAGATGGAACGCTATGCTTGCAGGAGCCAGGAATGTTTCCTCAAGAAGTGGCTGATCGATTGCTGCAGACGATGGCGTTTCATGGTAAAAACAATTATTTATGGGTCATCAGTGAAAATATTTTACTGGAATGTGACCCTGCAGTTCTGGTGTATTTTCTGGTAGAATCTGATGTTGCAGCTGTTAAAACTGTGTTCCTTACTCTCTGAATAGACATTTTCTGTTATTCTGGCTTTTCCACTGCTTCAGCTGAATGTTGCATTGGTGTATAGATAGTTCTGAATAGCAAGTCTGTTGTCTTGGGTTTATGATTTTAATTTTAATGTTCCTTTAATTGAATATTCTTTAATAGATCTTCTTTCAATCACTTTAAAAAAAAAAAAAAATTGATTCTGCCGCTTCTAGAACTCAAATAGTTCAGTATCTCCCGCAGAGCAATTAACTGAATTTTCTTTACCGTGTGTCCTTGTGATTAAACTAGGAAATAATCTCATGATTTTCATTAAAATAGTTTCTCATATCTTTTTTTGGTACTTTTGTTGAAGTGGAATTATTTGCTCAAAAGCAGACAATTTCAAGAGCTGTATCAACATCTGTGAAAACCACATTGTGGTGTTCTTGCATTTTAGGTACTGGCCTATCGTGTTCTCTGTCAGCACATCTCTGAGGAGAGGGCTGCCCTCTCCTTTCCTTGCTTTAAGCATGACATAAGAAAATGTGTCAATAAAAGCTTCTTGGTGTGGATTACCCTAGAGAAGAGGGGGGAGACCCATTCTTGGAGATCCTGGAGACTTTTTTAAGAGATGATACATGACACTAGACAAATTACTTTAAACAGACCAAGTACCCTATAGATTTGATTGGGTCTTATTGTGCAAATATTGGTGTTATAGTTTTCTCAAGTTGTTCTGGTTAGACATAATGGAAGGAATAGTCCTAAAAAAAAAAAAAAAGGCAAATGCAGAAAACCTTTTCATCTTCAAACACATTACTTTCTCATAGGTAATTATTTGAAGTAGTCCAAATAAATCGGGTTCAAGGAAACTGAATTACCAAAAAGTAATTACCAATGCCAGTAGTGATGAAGGCAGTTCCAGATATCGAAACATCTGAAACACTGTGTTGAGGGCAGGATGTCACAAAAGTGCACACCAGGTAAACAGGGTGTGGTTAAGGTAGGCCAGTGAGAGAGACTAACTTGATCCTACACATGAAAAGATGAGCAAATATTAAGAAGTAATTTATTAATGCTTTAACCAAATTATAATTATTTATCTCATTTAATTTTTCTGATGGGAACCAATTGTGTCACCCCATGTTTTTGCTTTCTGTGCAAAAGAGGAATGTCCTGGCTACTTGGGGTGTGAGGAACACCTCCGCTGTGAGGAAAGGCTTAGAGGGCTGGAGCTGTTCAGCCCAGAGAAGAGAAGTCTCTGGGAAGACCTTAGAGCAGCCTTTCAGTGCCTGAAGGGGCCTACAAGACAGCTGGAGAGGGACTTCTTACAAGGACATGGAGTGATAGGACAAGGGGTGATGGCGTTAAACTGAAAGAGGGCAGATTTAGATTAGGTTTAAAGAAGAAATTCTTCACTGTGAGGGTGGTGAGGCCCTGGCACAGGTTGCCCAGAGAAGCTGTGGCTGCCCCCTCCCCGGCAGTGTGCAAGGCCAGGTTGGACGGGGCTTTGAGCACCCTGGTCTAGTGCAAGGGGTCCCTGCCCATGGCAGGGGGTTGGAACTGGGTGATCTATAAGGTCCCTTCCATTCTATGATTCTACTTGGTCAGAAATGCATAAACCATTTGCCCTTTAGAAAGGTCTGCAAATCTTAATATTAATTTGACTTTGTCATAGAGGCATTTACTAGCTCATGACTTAAATCCAGACTGTAGTGGGAATGATGTTTTTATTCAAACATATTGCATTTTCAGTTTCTTTTCTATGTTCAGTATGTTTGAATATAGGAGATAAAAGCCAGGAGTGTGACATTTATAACCCTCTAGAGTGAAACTAGAAGGATGTGTTCTTCCTACTCCTTTTGTGTGCGTGCTTTCCATACCCTACTCATATGGCTTTCTACAAAGCAGTAATCCTTCTGTTGATGAGATACGAATAAGAAATCTTGGTGTTTTCAATGCATTTTGGATAATCCTGTGCATGAACTAAATGTATTATTTCAGGTAGGATGTTGCCAGTATGCTGCAAGAAAAGCCTACTTAAGCAGTCTTCTTGCTACAGAGCAAAAAGATAATCTCAAATAAGATTGTTGCATTTTATTTTTTCATTGCTGCCTTTCTGTCCTTCCCACCCTTTCCTTGTCCTCCTCTTTCTCCCCTTTGAATTACTTCTTAGGTTTCTTTCTCACATTTGGCTTGTTTCTGAGCAACACTCCTACCTGCTTCATGAGGGATATAGAGAAGAACTTAATTAGCTTAATTTAGTGTATCGATCCTACTTAGGGATTCAGTCAAATGCTAAATTATTCAATGGAGTTAAATCAAGATGAGAACTGGTCATTGATGCTGGTACTATCTTGAGGTTAATGGAACTGTGACCAGGAAAGAATAACTTCCAGAAATTTTGTTTTTAGCACACTTCTAACCAGTTCAGTGAGATAATTCAGAAAATGCAGGCAGCAGTCTGAATGTTTTTGAATCATATCCATGTTTTATTTATTGCATGTTCCACGTTCTAAACCAAACGGGTAATGTGTATATACTGCGTCTTATTTTACCTGTCCTATTCTTAAACCTGGAATTTTCCGAAAGTGAGATTGCAATCTTAAAAGTGGAATCTCAAATATAAAATGTTGGGATCAGTGGCATAATGATCCAAGGCAAACTGTTTTGCAATTCATTTTCTTTGTTAGCACTTTGTACCCTTTGGGTCCTTAAAAAACACTGAAGCCAGACACTAATGCTGTTTTCCAACAGGGCTTCTGAATGATGGAACTGTGGGCATCTTCCGAGGCAACCAGATGCGTTTGAAACGAGCTTGTATCCGGAAAGCGAAAATCTCTGCTGTGGCTTTCCGGAAAGCATTCTGCCATCACAAGCTGGTAGAACTTGATGCTACTGGGGTGAATGCAGACATAACAATCACAGACATTATAAGTGGACTTGGCAGTAACAAATGGATCCAACAAAATCTGCAGTGCCTTGTGCTGAACTCACTGACTCTCTCTTTGGAAGACCCATACGAGAGGTGCTTCAGTCAGTTGTCTGGGCTTCGTGCATTGAGTATTACCAATGTTCTGTTCTACAATGAGGACTTGGCAGATGTTGCTTCACTTCCTAGATTAGAAAGTCTGGATATATCGAACACCTCTGTCACTGACATAACAGCACTCCTCACCTGCAAAGACCGACTCAAATCTTTGACCATGCACCACCTGAAATGCTTGAAAATGACCACAACCCAGATTCTGGATGTTATAAGAGAACTGAAATACCTGAATCACCTTGATATTTCAGATGACAAACAGTTCACATCAGATATAGCACTTCGTTTACTAGAACAGAAAGATATCTTGCCTAACCTCGTGTCTTTGGACATCTCTGGAAGAAAACACGTTACGGATAAAGCTGTAGAAGCGTTTATTCAGCAACGGCCCACAATGCAGTTTGTAGGACTGCTAGCTACTGATGCCGGCTACTCAGAATTCCTAACAGGAGAAGGAAACCTAAAGGTTAAGTGGGGGCATTAATTTTACTGAAGAAATACAATGTGCAGGAAAAATAGAACTAATAATTTGTGACAAATGTATGTGGGTGTTTCAGAAGGAGGCTGTAAGTTCATTTTTTAAACTGTTAATTGTAATTACTGACTTTATGTCAAATTCCTACTTCATTCTGGCAGAGAAACTGCTAAATTTACATAATGCTATTGTAAGAAGTATCTCTTATGTGCGTGCCTTTTCAGTGAACCTTAGATCCCGATTTAACATATCGGATCTAAGAGCTGAACTTTGTCTAGTCTGAAGTCATTTACTAGAATAACGTTCTGGTTTCCAGCACAGTATCTAGCGTAAGGCAGCAATATGTAAGAGGTGGAGGTACAATTCGCGTAAGCTTTGAGCAGTTCATGATTAACACAGCAGATACAATAAATCTTAATAACTGAGCTGCTGTTGTATTCCGTCACCACTTCCATTTCCTGTTACAATATTTCTACCCACCTCAAAAGGTCTTTTGTGATGCACATGTAAGAAGCAATTACTTAGGATGAAAAACTTCCTCTTCTTGAACAAATCCTCAATCACTTAGCCCCTTAGGATGAGATGATATTTGCTGAAATGCATTTATTTATCTTTTAGTGCCAGGCAACAAGGTGTCATTCCATGTTCTGTAGAATATGCATGCACTTACTGGAGAATGAGCCTATCCTGTCCCTGCTATGAAGGGGTTAGAATTAAAGAAGAGAAAGAGAGATTTTAGGCGTATCAGTGGTATATCATCTTTGACTCTGAGTTTTGTTTTCTACCGTGCGTGAGGGTGATGGAAACTGCAGAGGAAATGAGGAAGCGTTTGTATAACGTGTCCATAGTTTAGTCTGTCTCCTGTGCAAGCTGTGTTTTACACTTCAGTTTTAAAATTTAGAATACTTTTGTTATAGGCAAATCACAGAATGGTAGGGGTTGGAAGGGACCTCTGTGGGTCAACTAGTCCAAGCCTCCTGCCGAAGCAGGGTCACCTACAGCAGGCTGCACAGGACCTTGTCCAGGCGGGTGTTTGGTGTTTTTTGTGTTTTTTGTTTTTTTTTTTCTCAGTATTGTGATTAGAAACGAGCCTTTTGCAGCAGTTCCCAGATGATAGCAAAAAAGAACTGATACGGAAGACAGGACTGGGTGAGGTGGTGGGCTATTTTTGAGGGAACACAGCTATACAACTTTATACTTATTTTTTTTCCTGGAACCTGTGACAGTTGTTAATGGCGTGGTCTCTTGAGTACTTAGTTGTCACAGCTAATAGTGATGGGTATTAATGTTGAAATGCATTGTTGGAGAAAGCAAGTTTCGGTTGGGCGTGACTGATGCGTGGCATCAGGAAATTATACCTCGTGTTTGGTATAAAATAATTTGATATAATCCTTGCTATTTACCAATGTGAAAATCACATGGTAAATGTGATTGATGGACTTAGTGTAGTTAGTGTAGTTAGCAAAAAGCAGTTTGCATTTCTTTTTTTTTTTTTTTTTTAAAGGCATAGTTGTCAAGAAGAGACTGTGGACAGTGATTGGGTTTTTTGCCTTTTTTTTTTTTTTTTTTTTTTCGGTGACCTGAGATTTGTTAGTAACTATACTGAAATACTCAACTGCTTAGTCTAGATGCTGCTAAAGCATAAACAGGATACAGCACTCATGGAGACAATAGAAGTAAAATATTACTGTCTTTATACAGCAGTCCTGTGAAATTTGGTTATAGAAATTCTTGAAAGATTAAACACTGGGCAGGCATTGTAGCTGAGAACATGAAGCCAAGTGGAAATTCTTTATATAGTGTATAATTGGCTGCAAAACATGTAGTAAACATGATTCCCCTGTTCTAATCAGTAGAGAATATAAACCAAAATCCAAGATGGTATCAGTTCTCTCAAGGCTGTAATATATTCCTGATCTATCAAGTTTTGAAAAATTTGGCTCTATACAATGTAAGATGTCCGCAACGTGACACTTCAGTCTATGAATATTTGCTTTCCCTTATGTGGCACCTTAAGTAGAACAAGTTCTGCATGCTTCCCCAGGAATTTTAAAAAACAGTGATTGCAGCAATGGTTCATTGAATAGTGGCACTGAGGAACAAACCATCTACAGTTCTACAATTTACAGTTACACAGTAGATCAAATATATTTAAATGGAAAATACAGCAGATTGGGAAGTGGAAAAAAATGCAGCTGGTTGCTGATTTAATATCCTGAACTTAAGCTCGTAGTAGTTAATAGCTCGTAGCTTCTAACACAGTCTTCATCTAGCTCATTGCTTAGTTTTCACATGTATTTAAAGTCTGATTTTTAAGAATTAGTTCTTTTGCAGAGAGCATAAGTTAGTTCTTTAATGTGGTGCTGGAAAGCTATTGCTGCAGATATAGCTTATGGAAACTTGATGTAGACAAAGAATGGAAATATTTTTTTATTGCCAGAGCTAGAACTCAGGGCCAAAAATTACAGCCAAAATACAGTCTTCATCAGTTTATCAGCTGTGTTTGGCAGAGCATTCAGCTACAAATTTTGGCCATTTGGTGCATCATAAGCTGCTTTTGTTAGTTGTGCTACTTTTACTTAGTGGTTTCATACGGTTCTTTAACGTGACTGAAGTCTAATTTTGGCTTTATAATGTGGATTGTTCTTTGTGAAGAGTGTTTGAGGATTGCATAGCTCTGGATTAATACGGCCAGATAAAGTAAACATTTGCTTACTGAAGGATTTGGCTAAAAATAGCACCACCTTTGAAACTGCAGCTTTGCACTTGTAAAGAACAAAATTTTTTAAAGTAAAATCGTGGCATCTTGAACTAAAGATAATTTCTCTGTTCATAGGTATCAGGAGAAGCAAATGAAACTCAGATTTCTGAAGCACTGAAGCGTTACAGTGAACGGGCCTTCTTTGTGAGAGAAGCACTCTTTCATTTATTCAGCCTGACTCATGTAATGGAAAAAACAAAGCCTGAAATTTTAAAGGTAGAATAATACAATTTTGATAATTGTCATGCATTGTTCCTTGAACTGAGCCCATCCCCCAAACCCTGGTATAAACTATTTTATAAGCTGTTAAAAGTTTTGCTTGTGATTTTTAACATTAAAATTTTAATGTTGGATAAAAATTAACAACTATTTAAACAGTAGTGATGTAGAGGATGCCTTGTAGCATTTTGTGTTAGGTAAAATTGATCTGGAATAATGTATAGTATCTAAATTTAGTAGCATCTATGTTAATTTTTTCATGTAATTTTGAATATGATATGAAATTTTCTTCAGATGCTGAATTCTGTCATTAGAACATATCTGTACTGGGTCAAATCAGAGGTCTATCTAGTCTTACTCCCCAGGTACAATAGTGCCTTCTGCTGATGCTTAAAAAGCAGTAATAATAAAGAAGGCATTCAGTGATACTTCTCTCCACTCACTTTCCAATATGATAGCAAGTGAAAAAATAGTGTTCTATATTGGGCTCTAACTTGGAAAATCCTAGAAACTTCCTTAGAAACCCATTCTAGGCATTGGCTTTCCAAGTCTAGAACACCAGAAATGGTTTCATTTTTACTGTGATCATAAAAAAAGGCATCAGTAGGACAGATGATTTTTTTTTTTTCCTGTCCTCTTTGAAGTTGAACAAGTGACCTTGATTTTGTTGCTTCAGTATCAGAAAGACTTTGGCAATCAATAATCAACATGAAAAATGTTTTCTTAGGTGAGATCACAATCAACATACATAGCCAAAAACATAATTCAGGAAGAAGGTGCAAAAAAATACATCCTGACCTAGCAGCTTAGGATGTGATCTGAAATGGCTGGTCGCCAAACAACAAGCCACTGCATCGTTACCATTACACTGCAGAAACTCTGTCTTACCTCATTCATCTCTAAAAGAATTTGCTGATTTTTATCCCAGTGTGTAGAGCAAACCTTCGATCTTCCTAGGAATCTCTTGCATTCCATGCAGTATCTCCTTTGAGAGGCTGCCTCAACCAGTGCAGAAGGACTTGGAGAAGTAGAAGTTGTCAGCTTTGAATCACTGAGCAGAAGGAAATGTTCTTCCTGAGAAATAAAATCACACCAGATGGATTTTTCACTTCAGCAAAAGGGAGGCAGAAATTGGGTGCTGTGAGTCATTTTGTGGCCTCAAACAACAGTGGATTACTCTTGGGAAGTGTGCGCAATCATGTAACTAACTAACGTGGGCAAAACTCTTGCATTTCAGCTTGTGGTTATTGGAATGAGAAATCACCCCCTGAACTTGCCCGTGCAGTTAGCAGCAAGTGCGTGTGTCTTTAACCTAACCAAGCAAGACTTAGCAGCAGGCATGCCTGTGCGGCTTCTGGCCGATGTCACTCACTTGCTCCTGAAGGCCATGGAACACTTTCCAAATCATCAGCAGGTAAAAGATGAAATTTCTTTATGTTCTGTAGGATTCCCTGTCTTGCGGATCTTACAAAAAGTTTCTCCACATCCCATGACCTCATGGAAATATGTTTAATCATTTGTAGCAAGAAAGCATTCTAAAATATGTATGTGTCTGAATTTTCTTTTTCATTTCTTGTAGCTGCAAAAGAATTGTCTGCTTTCCCTATGCAGTGACAGAATCCTTCAGGATGTTCCATTTAACAGGCAAGTTTTATATGTCAGTTAAAATGAGTTGTAGCGTTGCAGAGTATTTTTATTTGTTGTCTGTTCCTTCAGAAGATTTCTTTCTGGTCTCAATTTTGCTCAGTTTAAATCATTCCAGCGTGCTGAATTTGTCTGGCCTACATTATTTTGGGCCTGTAAGTCACAATTGAGTATAGGTCTGAAAAAAGCCCTTTGGTATGCAGCTATATATATGTGGTTTTTTTTCCTTCACCTGGATGGGTCTGACACTAATGGCGTGTAACAGAAGTCAGGATTTCTCTGGGGAACTATGGGATTGCTTTTTGCAGAGATTTTTCTACTTAAATGTTTTGCCCAAATGCTTTGAAGTATGTTGACTTGATGTTTCAGAAGATTGTGCCAAATTTTTCTTCCTTTGTTGGAAGCAACTCCTGTGCACTTTGATATATAATTAGAAGTAGGAGACCCTAAGCAAACAACTCAAAGCTGACTGAGGCTACGCAACACCTGTAATTTCACTGTGTATTTCTATTTTTTTTTTTTTTTTTTTTGGTATGAGGCATACTTCTTCCAGCGTCTTTTGTTTTGCATGCATTTCTATCTGATGCGTTATCTGTGTACATCTTTCTTTTAGTAAGACTTCTGACACTTCTGAGAATTAAATTTATTTTTCACTTCCAGGTTTGAAGCAGCCAAACTCGTTATGCAGTGGCTGTGTAATCATGAAGATCAAAACATGCAAAGGATGGCTGTAGCCATAATTTCCATTCTTGCTGCAAAGGTACGAAGTTTAAGCTTTGAGGTGACAGGATAATAGTTCGAAAGTCTAAAAAAAATTGTTGATATGGTTTTGTTTGTTTACAGCTTTCAACAGAACAAACAGCTCAACTTGGCGCAGAGCTCTTTATTGTTAGGGTAAGTCAGATACTTCCCTGAGAGTCAAAAATACTATTCTCTCCAGCTATTCATGCTAACGGTGTTCCTAAAGATATAAAGTAAGCATAAGTAGATAGAATTCTAAGAACACATTCACCTGTACTCATTTGAAAGCTCTTTAGAAGAGAAAAGGCTAGAGAATTTGTTAGAGATAATGTCAGACAGGGGCAATGAGACGTATTAGCATAGATGAAAAGAAGCCAAGGTTGAAAACTTGGCACAATTAATACCCACTAAAATAGCAAGACATCTCTTGATTTGAAATCCATTGTGTAAGATGAAAGATGCTCAAAAAGAGAATATTTGAAGTAGATTTTACGTGGGGTCCAGAGTTCTGTGGATGGCTTTGTGGCATCCATAATAATACTACACGTACAATTACAGTGAAAACAAAGGAATTCTTCTAGCAGGCAACCATGTTCAAATGGGAGGCAAAAACTTTAATAGCTGTTTTATTTTGTATGGTTTGACCCTAAACATGTAGATCTTTTATTCTGCATGTAAATGATAGCTATGCATTACCCCAGTTGGTGCAGAAAGAAGCAGAGGAGCCGGTACACTTTTTGATATGCAGTCATAACTGGGATTTTTTTTGTCCCCCCCCCCCCCCCCCCCCAGCAACTTCTACAAATAGTTAAACAGAAAACAAATCAGAATCTTGTAGACACTACCCTCAAGTTCACACTGAGTGCGCTTTGGAACCTCACTGATGAATCTCCAACAACGTGTCGGCACTTCATTGAAAATCAAGGGCTAGAACTTTTCATGAGAGTCTTAGAGGTGAGGAGTACAGTTTTGATGGTGGATTATCAACACAGGATTATAATTAATATTGTTTATTGTTAATAAGCATAAATGGTTACCTGTAGTTTGTTTCTTTTTTCCACAGTCTTTTCCATCCGAATCATCCATCCAGCAGAAAGTTCTTGGACTACTGGTGAGATGAACAGGAGAGGGAAAAAAAAAAAAAGGCCTGAAATATATATATTTTTTTTTTAAATTGATTTTGTATTTTTTAAACTCCATGTTAATCTGAAAACTTGCCTAATATTTTTACGTTCTCCTTCAGTCTTTATAGTGTGCATTATTCACAGTTGACACTGTTTTGGACCAGTTGTCCAAAAGCACTAGTTGAAATCAGTGAACAAAAAGAGCTTTTAAGAAAGGGCAGTGAGTGAGGC
The DNA here is from genome assembly GCF_030867145.1 of Opisthocomus hoazin. Lineage (NCBI taxonomy): Eukaryota > Metazoa > Chordata > Aves > Opisthocomiformes > Opisthocomidae > Opisthocomus > Opisthocomus hoazin. The sequence continues at coordinate 7,242,769 of NC_134419.1, read as the reverse complement.
TTCAGATGAGTCCAAATGCAAAAAGTAGGTTGAAAATCAATGGAATTCAAAATCGTGCACTGCTGAAGTTTACTTAAATTGAGAGTGTTTCAGAATATTAAAACTAGCCTTTAATTTAGTGCAATCTGCATGCTGATGGCCTAAAAATTACTCATGAGAAAACCTCTTTGTTTCGAGACAAATTCCTGCATTAGACTAGAAAAGTTCTCAAAAGCAGAAGTAGTAGTTTGGCATCTGGTGGTCACCTGGATGTATAAAGATCTCATCCTGGTGTTTGTATGTGTTTACTTACAAAATGTAGTTGAAGTTTGTGTTTATCTCCCTCATATCGTATTATTTCTGTTGATATTTTCTCTTTTCTTTTTTCCCCCCCTTTCCAGAACAACATAGCTGAAGTTAAAGAACTCCATTCTGAATTAATGTGGAAGGACTTTATAGACCACATCAGTAAATTATTGCACAGTGTGGAGGTGGAAGTTAGCTACTTTGCAGCAGGGATTATTGCTCATTTGATATCTCGAGGAGAGCAGGCCTGGACATTAAGTCGCAGCCAGAGGACATCTCTCCTTGAGCAGCTGGTAAAGAAATAATGGTGAATTTTATCATACTCTCTTATATTTTTTCAATGTTTGTATTTAACAATGAGTGTTGTTGGTTCTGTATTTTGCAGCATTCTGCCATCTTAAATTGGCCAACCCCAGAATGTGAGATGGTGGCTTACAGGTAACTTCTCTTGATATAGAGTTTGGAAAATAAACTGAACTAGTCTTAAAACTTGTTCCCAAATAGCAGTGAGCTGCTAGCCAGACATGGCTTTGTCCAGTGGAAAAACACTGATCAGCTTAAAATATATAGTGTGTTAATTTTCTCTTTGTGACCAAAGAAGGTTAGGGACTCCTGTAAAAGACAAATGTAATGTTGTTCTGCCTGCTTTTCTATTAAAGATATTCAGCTGCATGTGTAAAAGAGATAGACACAAAGATTAACCGGTGAGGTTGTATCGGCTAGCACTAGGTTAGCCCTATCTGTCCTACATGAAGAAGCCTGATGCCAAAAAGTACAATTAGAGAATTACTGTCTATCTGATCCTTATAATTTCCACTCTTTATTGCTGTTTTTTTAAGGAGTAAGAGGCATCCATATGCTATGGTAAAAGCATACCACATATCCACTATATGTGATTTTTTCTAGTAATCGTCTTAACCATTAAAACGCTCACCTGCTGCATCTAAAACTCTAGTTTATCCAGTGTCTCTCCTAGTTAAACCTGTAGCTGAATGAGCAGACCTCTGAAGTAATAATATCTAGTAGCAAAGTGAGTTGCTGATTGTCTCCTTTTTTTATAGGTCTTTTAATCCATTTTTTCCTCTACTTGGCTGTTTCATGACACCTGGTGTGCAGTTATGGGCAGTGTGGGCCATGCAGCACGTATGCAGCAAAAATCGTATGTATTTAGATAAACTTACCTTTAAATTCTTATTTCTTAGAATATTATTCACTAGCATGAAGCGGGAAGAATAAGAATTCCTAGGGTATTCACTCTTAATCTTGTGGAAACTACATTTAGGCTTTGACTAAATGGGGCAGGAAAAGAGAGTAACAGAAGTTCTTTATATCCTTTTTATTTACTGGAATTTTACTGCTAAATGCACAGTGTATTAATTCCAAAATGTAGACATGCGTTGAGATTAACTACGTTTTTGGCTTGCACAGGTGTTTTTATTCAGAAATGTAAATATCAATAATGGGCAACAAATTTCTTCTAAATTAAGAACAATGATTGTAGCAGGTAGCTATCTCTTACTATCAGAACAGAAGTTTAAGGTAATCCTCGTTTCTAATGGCCTTTTTGCAATAACTTGCTGTGACATGAAGGTCAGTTTCTTAATCTCTTTACCATCTGCAAAGTGAGAACACCAACATCTTGTTTGTAATATGATTTGAGAGCATGTGATGAAATGCACAAGTGTTGGGAAAGGAATTAAGTGCTCTGAGCACACCTAAATGTAAGACTGGACAAACCTTCCTGGCTTTTAATGCTTTTTTTGTTGTTGTTTTTTCACATAAATTTGTATGCCGTGGATGTGTGTATTGTCATTAACTTCTACCAGATATAAAGCAGCTTTCCTCCAAAGTATTAGAAGTATTTTCTGTGCCAGTTTTTTAATCTTCTTGACAGCACTGTATCTATGCTTGTTTATCTCTGTCCCATAAATCACTGTTTCTACACTGAAAAGACTTCTATTCAGGACCAAACAATAACATGGCATAATACATAATTGCAGATAAAGTACTGTTTTCCTGCTCTTTATAGAGCTTGTAACTGTAATGAGGCACTGTTCCCAGGGTATGCTGCCCAGAGATCTGCGAGGACTTTTCCCACATTGTCAGAACACTCCTACTTCAAAGTTATTTTACTGGTCAGGCTCTGGATGACAGTTTTTGATTAAGACCCTGTAGTTCTGCGTAATTAAAGTAAGCTTTCTCTCCCTCTTTGTGCCTCAGTCCTGTTAACTTAGTACGGTCCTATTTGTTCTTGTTATTTTTAGTGTTTATTTTGTGCTGCCCTAACCTCTGGGCTTTCAGCATGCCACAGAGGTTTGTACTGACAGTGAATAACTGCTCTGTAGAATGGAAAGGCTGGAAATACTTGGATGGCGTACTCCTGAGATTAGATCAAGTCAGTATTCCTGAAGTTTAGTTCTGATGGTAGTTGGTGCCAGAAGCTTCTGGACAAAGTTGCAGAGAAACCAAATGTTTGGTAGCAAATGTAATAACCTACTCTGAGGGAAAATGTGTTTAATTCTGAAATATGGGGATTTGTTTGGGGGCAAAATCTTAAGCTTCTGGTGTGTGGCACCAAGAAGGCTTTTTGTCCTGTAGAAGAGATACATTTTAATTTGACCTTCTCTTGTAGATGAGGGTCAAAAGGAGTTTGGAATTAATGTGATTGATTTCGCTTTTGTTTTCTCCTTTTGCTGTTTCTCTGTATCATATCCACCTCAATGAGCTAACTTAACTAAAATACTAGTAGCACTGCAGTAAATGCGATCCCCAGTGAAATGCTTGATGTCAGCTTTTGAACAGCCCTGGTGTTGCTTCACCAAGATGAATGGTGAAATTTGGCACATCTGAGGTCTCTGTGGATTGCATTAGTCAGCCTGACCTTTTGGTAACAACTTCTGAAGCTTGCATGTTGCATTAAACATGTGGCTCTTTTTATAGATGGTCCGTACATGTAATAACACTGGAGCTGATGTAGGTGTGCTTTTAACTTTTTAAAACTGATAATGAAAGTGGAAAGAAAAGTATAATTTTATCCCTGAAAAGGCATTCATAGCAACTTATAACTAGTTTAAAGGCCACCATCCATAGTATTTGGCAAACTGTTTTCGAAGGAACTAGATTCACCCTGTGAATCACCTGTACAAATGATGTGGTGTATCTGATACAGTTTTTTGGTAACTGTTCTGTACCGAGGTTTTTGGTAAAGGTGCTATTTTTATTTGGGTAGTCATAGATACTATAGTACTTTTGATTCCCATTTCTTAAAATTTATATATGTGCACTTAAAATGCCTGTAGAGGAGGCAGGGGGAGAGAGAATGCTGAGCATTTTACAAGGCACTTTCCAGTCAGCTCAGACAGACATGGAAACAGACCCAGTTACAATTGGAGTGCTGTCCAAACAACTCTGTTGTTCTGTTGTCACTGTTAAAGGACAAATGCACCTCTGTAGACACTTCAGGGAGTGTCCTGAGTGCTACCTGGTCTTAGAGGCGAAAGTGGATTTGAGTCAGTTTACAACATCTGCTATGTTTACCCTAGATACTTTTTTTGTTTTAATTCCCTTTTTCTAAATCTTACTACAGCTGCCAGGTACTGCAGCATGTTAATTGAAGAAGGTGGTTTACAGCACTTGTACAACATCAAGGAAAACGTCCAGACTGATCCACATGTCCAAAGGATTGCTATTGCCATCCTAGATAGTTTGGAAAAACACATTATGCGTCATGGAAGACCCCCTCCGTGTAGAAAACAGCAACAAAATAAACCAAACTGAAGGCTGCAGGTATAGGAGTGTAAAGTATTGTCTCTGTAATAATCCTTTCTGATGTGTGTGTATTTGGAGTAACTTGTAATATAGTGGTCACCATTAAAGTGATTTGCCGATAATTGTGGTACCCAGAACCATGTACGGTAAGCTCTGGTGAATGTCAACTTTAATGGCAACCGCATATGCAACTTGTAAAGGGTCGCTGCTTGAGCTGGTCGTACCTGTAGGATTACTGATGGCTACAAGGAGATGGGACTTGTACAGATCAATATGCACATCTGAAAAAAAGACTTTTAGGAATATCCTGTTTTATGACTTCTGGGAGAGAAAGTTATTTCATCCCTATGATTGCTGTTCATAACACTGTTTACCCGTTTGATGTTTGGATAGAGCTGTGTGTGGTTGTGAGATTCAACGCTTCTACAGATTAAAACAAAAGTACATGCATGCAGGTTACAGTGAGACTTGTAACTAAGGCGACCAAAGTGTCCACTGTCTCATAACCCTTCTAAACACAAATGGGGTCTTCAACTTCCTTTTCCTTTTGCCTGCAAGCTGTGTTCTTTTGTTTTCCTTCTTGCTAGAGCAGTGCCTTTTTGCAGCTCAGCTCTCCTGAGTCCTCCCTGCTCTTAGTAAGGTGGGGATTGGCATGGAATCGGGGAAAGGGGAAACCTGCTAAAGTAAGCAATAGAAACAGGATTAAAAGGAGACACAATACTAAAATGATGGACTAAGCTTGATTTTAAACTTGATAACAAGAAGGGGTTTTTGTTGTTATTTGACTACTTTTGGTTGTGTGTGATATCTTTCTTTTGTTTTTAGAATACTGTTAGGGAAAGGAGAAGGCTCATTAGAGCAAAATACTGACTTGTCTTCATCGTGAAGGGGATTGCATGTCTTGCTAGGAGGCCCAGGATATTTGGTCACCTTATTTATAAGAGATTAATGATTGCTCTGTGGTTTTCTGTAAATATTCTGTCAGTATTGTGCAGTGAATTATACTTCCAAGTCATCACAGTGCAAAGTATCACCCAATGTTCTATGTGAGTCCTGTGTCAATTGCATTGTTTTGTGAAGTGTGAAATTTTACATAAATGGTAACAACTTACTCCTTTCTGGGTTACCTATGGGTTTCAAATGATGTGTTGAATGAAACGTATTGCACAGCATATAGATGCCTGATAAAATACAGGTGATGGAAGCAAACTGCATGTGCACTCAAACTAAATTCAATTTCAGGTATTGTTTTTGTTTATCTGGTTAGTCTCCATATTTCCATGGCAACTGACTGATGTTCAGAGACTCTTCTGTAAATATATTGGTAATTGAGTTTAAAAAGAAAACTGATGTTTTGTAGCTTACTAGCAGGGATGGCTTCTTCATGATGACCATATTTTACTATTTTTAACTCCTTCCCTCTCCCAACTCCCATCTTTCAAATGAAAACATCACCTCTAATCTTCAATAATCTAGCTATTGTGTATTTCAGCAACTTCAAAAGGTACTGAGCCAGTAATTTAATCAATGTTGTGTAATTGCTTTTTGTACAAAGGTATAATTTGGCTAGCATCATTTTCATGTGTGTATCTGGTTATATACAGTTTTCTTGATTCAGAAAGAAATTAAATTGGTTATAGCTTTGAATTGTGAAGGTGGTTTAAAAAATGAAAAATGGCCTGCAAGCCCTTCTGAGATGTCTGCTATGGGACTTATGCAATGAAATTTCCGTTACATGAAATGGAACACAAAACTTGTCAACATTGGTGTTAATAGAATGAATATAAATCAATTGCTACAAGACTTTAAAATAAAGATGACAACTCTCCTTACAGTACTGTTTTTTTCCTAGTAGCAGGAGAATTTGCTAAAGTATTTTAACTAAGTGTGTGGGGGGGAAGCTGCTGCTAGGTGCAGCACAAAACAAATGTGATACTGGCATTAGTCCAGACAGTGAAAGTGTTGCCTCATGAAGTTCTGCAACCAGCAAGCACAGAGATTGTAAATGATTTTCCATACCCTTCTTGTTTTGTTCCCGCCTGCTCCAGGCAAACAAACAGTGAGCAGAATTCTTCTAAGCTGAAAAGTATGAATGCCTACAAGGTACAAATCCACTAAATTTACTTGCACCTGCTGATTACAGAAAGGTCTCTTCACATTCCTGTGCAGCTTCAGGAGCTCCTGCCAGGGTAAAATAATTCTGGAAGCAACTTTTAGACTCTTGTCTTCCACTTGTGGCATTTGCCATCTTTTTTGTGAAGGCTGAAGATCCTGACTCTGCTTTACCTTTACAGATCTTTATATAGGAAACTTGTACATGTATAATCTGGTAAGGTTACCTTACCCACAGAATTGTTCGGTTAACTTTTGGCACAAGTGAAATGGTGGTTTGCTTCGAGACTATGATAGCATGAAGTGACGCCCCAGTTCCAATGTGGTAAGCCACATGTTGTAAGTATATCTTGATAACCCATAAAGTTATTTACTAAAAATACATTTCTCAAATTATACTAATTCACTTTTTCTTGAAAGCCCTAGTCTAGGGAAGCTAAAGTGCGTGGTATGTCTCAGCACTGGAGAACCTCTAAGCAGAGGGTAACTTCAACTTCCAGTCAGACAAGAGAGGAAAATAGGTGATGAGAGAGAGGTGACATGCCTGAGATGTCTAGCATGGACTGATAGTGTGGCTGTATATACGTGCACACAGAGGCCTTGCATTTTCTCAAGCACTGGTACCAGAGGCCTAAGTTCAGTTGGCTGGAGCGATAGCTCGGTGTTCTGCACTATTCACAACAGAACTGGTGTGAAACCCCATTGCTCTGTGTTAGTGCTGCTTGTGCTGGCTGATTAGTTGTAAATGCACTGATAATGGGAAGCAAGCTTAGGAAGGTTTTCTTTTGTTGTAAGTTGACTTTCTCTTCTGAGTGATGTTTGTTTGTTTGTTTTTCTTCTCCCTATCAGTGTTTAGATACATCATGTTTTCTGGTTTGGTGGTTTTTTTGATTTTGTTTTTAAATTTGCTTATACTGAGCCAGAACTTCTCCATACCCCTTACGTGACATCTGTTTGAGAGCCATAACCACTGACTTAAGATGTATGCACTTTAAAAAGATCAGATGTACAAAGTTAAATCTTGTTTTATTACAGCAAAACGATCCAGTGGAGTATTCAGAAATGCAGTCCAAGGCAAGGACCTAAGTACACAGAATGCAGTCATAAAAATAATCCCAAGAAATCAATGGGATTCAGTCCTCCTTTACCTTCAAAAACATCAAGGGGAAGGTAGGAAGCATTATTTGCCAGTGAACTGAGGTGGTCGTTTTTCCCTGAAGGCAGCCATCCCTTCCTGGCGGTCTCTTGTGGGGATATTCTACATTTAAAGGGGGGAAAAAAAAAAAAAAAAAGAAAAAAAGAAAATGGTATGTTTTTCATTGACAAGTCTGATGTGTTTTTAAGTACTGACTAATTTGGCAGTAGTGGTCTAAGACTAAGATTGCTTTTCTTTCAGTGATGCATTAAGTCTCACCCTGCATGTTTTGCAATTAGGAAAATCAAGAGACTGGGTTGTAGTGTTCAGTCACAAGCAAAGCATCTAAGGTAAAGACCATAGACAGAGAACTATATAGGAAAACAGTTTCCCATAAATTTAATACTTTACCATATTAAAATACACTGGGAGAAACGCAGTTACGTTGCTCCATTAGCTGAGAAAGGTGCATGCTCTCAAAACTTATGACTACAGAAGAATGTTTTCTTAATATGTTAAAACCATTTGTGAAGCTTGTCCTGTAACATATTGTTGAAACTAAGAATATACAGTCACTTTAGACAAAAGGGTGTTGGTCTGAGGCAGGCTGAGAGAGGCAGCTATGCATGACACAACAATTAATATTCTGAAATAGGTATCTGCAGTCAAGTCCGTTCTCAAAGATTTAGATTCAGCTGTTGGTGTTCCCTTACAGAGAGGAAAATACAAGAGGACACTGTGAATACTTGCCTTTAGAAAATGTACAGTTGTTCCTTTGAGGAATGTATTCTGAACGTAACCTACCTGGGCATAACACATCCCCTCGATAGCCATCCCCGATGCAATGTCAACCTGGGGATGAGATGGAAGGAGTGAGATTTGGCTGAAGCACAGCCCTTAAAACAACTTCTCAGCCCTCAAATCGATAAGCATTCATTCGTAGTGAGTGACCTTCACTCCTGTATTAGAATTACAGTGTTAGTGTCTGTAGAAAAAAAATCCTGCTATATTAATTTTGTCTTTGAAGAAAATCTTTAAAACCCCTGAAATGGTTTTAAATGCCTTGTCTAAACAAAGATTGTAACTCCTCTGTTCGAAACATTTTTACTGTAGTAATTTGTAAGAGCTGCCTGTCTGCTTCATTTACCTCAATTTAAAAAATTACCTCCATTCCTCTGTTTATTGCCAGTTTTCCCATTTTCACAGCAAATGGAGCCTTTAAAAAAAAAACAAAAAACACAACAAACATTTTAAAATAATTAAAGCCACATCACTTCCTAACAGTGTAGTTATATCATTATTCTAGCTCCAAATGACATTTTAGTCTATAGAAATTTGCAGTAAGTTAAAAAACCCCAATTTGGTGTTAATGGTTCTAACAGTTAATAGATGCACAGGGTCCAAGGTTTCACTGTGTCCTGCAGGTCTGCATAACTGCAACTAGGAGATAAAACTGTCCCATGGATTAAGCAGCTGGACGTTAACACTTGTTCTCCAGAAACTGCATTCACAAAAAAAGGACAAAGTTAAGAGACTTAAGCATCAGGAACCAAGACTTTAATCACAGAAAGGAATTTCAGTTGTTTGTCTGCCCTCTTAAGGGAAGCAGAATTGCCTCCTTTACATTGACCACATGAATAATACACTTACCTGAGGAAGGATTTCTTTAGCCAAAGTTAATGCTCTCTGGTAAGCTGCATCTCCCTCCTTGTTTTGTGGCACTGTGTGATTTACTAATCCCATTGAGAAGGCTTGTTGTCCGTCAATCTGTCTGCCAGTGAAAATGAGTTCCTTTGCAAGACCTATTCCAACACACCTGGGCAGGCGCTGGGTTCCACCTTATGACAACAGCAAAACCACCATTTGCCATTTCTGAGAAGTGCCCAAAAAAAAAAATACTATTTTGTCTCCTTATGTAACAAAAAAGTTTGAAAAATAAAGGGATGATGTATTTCTTTAACTGAATTAGCTGAATATGTCAACATTTCGCAGGGCATCTGAAAGGCTTCAGTGTCCTTTTGTGTATTTTGAAGAACAGGAAAAGGTGTAAAGGGACATTCCTAAATTCATAGCAAGTCCGAGACAGGGCTTGGAACAGAACTCCCCATTCATAGAGCTCTTGGGTCACTGTAAGATGCTACTTCTAATCTACATTCAAAACACTTCAAGTGCTCTAATGGCAAAATTACTATACAGCTGAGAAAGTGTGACACTGAAGATCTAATGAAGGTTACCTGCTCCAGGCAGAAGCCCTCTCGTGGTCTCAATAAGGCCCATTTTAGCGGAGAAAGCTATTAAAAAAATAGATATATAGGGTTTAGTTACCTTTTGATCTGTATAACTACAAGTTTTCCATACTGAACTGATCAATCAAAGTACAGACTGTCAATACTGAATGGGAACTCCATTTCTTCAGGTAGCTAGAAAGTCTGACTACTACAGTGCTTAATCAATGTCCATCTCAGATGAGTCAGATGATGGGTGTGTAGTATGGCTGCTTACCCCCAACATAGCAATTTTTACTAGAAAAATGAACCTTGGGTCCATACTACATGAAATGTAGTGGATGGGAGAATGGAAACAGAAGAAGGAAGTCTTCTAGTCCAAACTGATTTAAGTAGGGAAGGTTAGATCTAGCCAGAGTGCTGATCCAATATTACATGATAATAACTAATTCTACCAGTAAATAGTTTTCTGATGGAATCCTAATTTTGTCTAAAAATAGGCTTTACTTTTTAAGCAAGGAAACTACTTTCCCAATAGTAACTACATGTCACAATTTCTGGACAAGTGCCTACTCATTTCCTGAACTGTGTTAACTTAACACTTTCTTAGCCTACTGGATTCCATTAATAGTCAGTTATCATGCGTGTAAGTCCTCTTTAAAATCTAGTTACTGATTACAAGAAGAATCCTACGTTAAGCAACACACAGACCTGCTACTCGAAGGTCACAAGCCAACGCCAGTTCTAGTCCACCACCCAGTGCGTAGCCATCTATTGCAGCAATTGTGGGTACAGGCAGGGCAGCTAGAGAAGACAACACGGATTATACAGTTTTGTTCCAGAAGTTCTGTTCCACTCGCTTCTGGAGTTTAACTGCTTAAATTCTAAAGCTTTTAGTACTTCTCAAATTCAAAATTGCTCAAGAACGGCAGATACTTATGAAATGCGTGTGCTGCTCTTTGTCATGGAAAAGGCAGTACTGAAAGGCATCTTGTCCTTGGAGCAGCAGATAGTTGGTATTTAATCAGATCTTTGTTTTGGGCGTAAGCTGGAGCCATTTGGGAAGCTACTCCTACATGGGTAACCTGCTGGGGCGAGCATCTTTGCCCTCCTGCAGCATTTCTAAATGTCTCCGTACAGGCAGTCTAGGACAAATTTCCCACCCGAGATAATTTACCTATTTCATCCATGAGGTTTCTCAGCCTTTTAACAAAGTGTCCAACTTCTGCATCATCCATCTGTGCACGTTCCTTTAAGTCTGCACCTAAATAGAGGAGAAAAAGGTTAGAATCCAGCAACAGGGAAAAGACATCTGAACTGTGTTCGCTCCTGCCCCTCTCAGAGGACAGACCATTTCAGAAGTCATGAAATACAGTGTTCTGATAAGTAAGGTCAGGGGCAGCTGGAGTGTGGACATCTGGGCTGAAACAGTGGCCAGGGCACTCCTCTGTGCCCTTCGAGCAGGTTTCACACAGAGGAGCACCAATCCCTGTATGTAAGGACAATAATCCATAAAACTGGAAACCAAAGGCTCCAACACCAGAGGCACCTGTGCTTGAAGATGGTTATAACTGGAAAACAAATAGTAGCACCATGCAGCCCGTGCGGCTCACTCCATCACACACGTCTTCATCACTGAAGCCAAGAGGCAGACAGGCAAAAGAGAGAACGTGTTTGTTGCTTGCTACCCAAAAGCCAGCCCCGTTTTCTTTCAGCAGGCATTTCCATCTGCTTTTCTGCACAATCTGATCAGCACACACCCTAAGAGCTGTCAAATTTTTAACAGTCGTTTGCAGAGCCTTTGTTACCTACCAGCACAAAATACCCCTTTCACTTCGCTCTTAAACACCACCACGCGGACTTTCTCATCGAAGCGGAGTTGTTCCAGAGCACTGAACAGCTATGAGGGAGGGAGTAGAAGGAAGAAAAACTTGAGGCATGTGGATGTATCTACCTAAATTATAGCAAGCTCCTAATCTATGGCAAAAGTTTCATGTTTTTTTTTTCCCTGCAGGTGCCAGGAATTTCCTGAAATCATATACATGGAGCCAGCAGGATCTTTCCATGACAGCCTCAGAATAACATGTTTCCCCATCTCTTTTTTTTCTTCCATTCAGAGGTGAACCTTTGCTGGACTTTAAACTCCCCTTCCTGTCCAGGCGCAAGCCAGATTTTCTCTAGAACTTATCAACCATGAACAGGTCATCTGCTAAGGTCTGACTATGAGTATGCTTCTGTTGTAATTATGCAAGTGAGGACATGGACTTGCATTCGTGTAAGCTAACTTAAGTAACTCCAATATCTCTGCCCAGTCCGCATCTGAAGTTACTGCAGTATAGACATACCACGATCTCTTTTTCTTCAGGCTAACCTGCCTTGCCCCGGTGCAGTCTCCCACTGACCTTCAGCAAGAGATGAAGTTTTGGTTTCAGATTTCCCACAACTATTCTGATTGCATTTAGTTATTGATCATGATTCCAAACACGTTTACAGGCCAGGCCCATACTCACTTCATTTACAAATACTTTTCCCAATGAATTTCTCGCGTGGGGTCGGTTCATTAGGATTTCAGCAATACCTTAGTAATAGGAGACAATTTCAGTTATACTTCATTTGATTCTCTGACACAGTAATTCAACTGGGAACAATATCTGCATATGCTGCATCTTCTCTTTCCTGAAAATGCATATATTCTAAAACAGTCATTTTAAAAGTGGAGGTGGCAGACCGTGTCTATGAAACCCGCTATGCAGGATGACTATAAAATTCAGTAGCACTTTGAGTAATATAAACAGACTTAAAAAATGAACATGACATCCTAGAATATATGTCTTAGAATCACTGCAGGAACGGGGGAAAAAACACCAAAACAAAACCCAGATGATCCATTTTAGGCTTCTGTTTCGAATGTGACTTCATTAAGTTTTTGCTGTGCGGTCGTACTGTGTTCAAGTATATTCCTTAATGAAGAAAGCCATCCTCTTGGGATTGCTCTTTGTGTGAGAATAGCACAAACTGGTGACTCTACCTTTGTGTTTCAGGACTGTTTCGAAATTGCAGCTCCATTTAATTTAAAGTTAATAAGCTAATCAGTGACAAGGACTTCACTCAAAGTTCATAAGTCCAAGCAGAAAATTAAGACCACGACATCTACCTACTTCTCCCTCGCACTTGTGTTTTGTAAATTATTATCCAAGAGTTTCTGTATGCTTTGGAGAGAAAGAACCTCTCCTGTTTCCTTGGCTGGACTTCTCCTGGCTTCCCAGGCCTCAACGCTGTAACATGCCGCTGCTGCTGCTGCAGACACACAGATGCACCTTGCGTCTGCCGTGCCTGGTCCTTCTGCCCCACTGGAAGGTCTCTGTCTTTATTCCTCTGCCTCTGCCCGTGGCCAGTTAGTAAATGAGGTGGATCACGCAGGAACAAAGACACTGGTTAACAGCAGACACCAGCGAACAGTGGAAATTCAAAATTTGGTAACTACATCCACGTAGATGGAACGAGCAAAACTACCACGAACTGTTCGTAAGCTCTTGGAACAGCTGCCCTTGCCAGAAAGGAATCCCGCTGGCAGCCTGAACCAGAACTCCGACTGCTCTATGGCTCTCACGCACAGACACGCAGAGGCCAGCCCTGCTCCCGTCCCGCCTCCTGGGGATCGCAGGCCGCAGCTGCTTCGGAGCGCCTGCACGCCTGACACCTCGCTCCCTGCCCGGGGGCCGCGCTCTCGGCAGCGGCGCCGAGCCACGACTGAAAGCCAAGGGGCGGCAGCCAGCCCGCTGCCGGGGCTCGGCCGGGCCCCTCTCGGGCTACCGGGCGCTGCGGCGAAGGGCGGCACCGGGATGCCCGGGCAGTGCTGGGAGGGGCGGCTCGCCGGGGCCTGAGGGACAGCAAGGCCTGGCCCAGCCGGGTCGTCCCGCTCACCTCATGTCGGCGGCTGAGGCGTTTTCCCCCAAGAATCAGTAAAACTAAGCAGATCAAAGTGCCCCCCCCCCCCCCCCCCAGCACCAGACAACCGGCCCCGCGGACCCCTCGGAACCGGCGGTACGGGAGCGGCGGGGCCCGGCCCCGGCCCCCCACGGTCCCCGGGCGCTCACCGCCGCTCTCCCCGCCGGCCGCGCCCACCAGCACCTCCGCGCCCCGCCGCGGGACGCCGGCCGGACGCCCGCCGCCACCCCAGCGCAGCAGCCCGCGGCCCGCCCGCCCCAGCCGCATCATGGCGCCGTTCCCCGGGCTCCGCCGCCTGCTGGAGCGGGGCAGCAAGGGGCCGGGCCTCCGGGACCGCCCAGAGGGGCGCTGCGCCTTTAAGAAAGAGGGGAGGTGGCTCCCTCCCTCCCCACACCGCCACCGCCTCGCGCGCTCGCCCCGCCTCTCCGCCTGGCTGCCGCGCGCCGCTGCCCGTGCCAGGGGTCTCGGCGTCTCCCGCGGCGGAGGGGCTATGGGAGCGCGCGCCGCCGCCATCATGCAGCGCCGGGTGTTCGTGGTGGGCGTCGGGATGACCAAGGTACGGGGCGGGGGGCGGGAGGCGGGAGGGGGGGCTGCCGGCGGCGCTCCTGACGCCGCTCCCCTTCGGGGCGGGGGGTGGCGGTGCGGTGGGGGCCGGGTGGGGATCAGGCCCCTGGCGAAGGGCGGGCGCCGGCTGAGGGGAGAGGCGGGCGGTGCCGGGCCTGGGCGAGCCTGTGGCCGGTGTGCGCGGGGGGGCTGGAGCCTGCGGCCGGGCGGGACGTTTCGGAGCTGCGTTGGTCGGGTGGGTGACGTGGGCTTGCGGTGGCCGGAGCGCGTCCCCGTGTCGCTGCGGCCTCTGGGCAGGAGCTCGGCCCCTCGCTGCTGGGAGCCGGGAGGCGGCGGCGGCCCCGGGGCAGGGGCTCTCCTGGGGCGCTTCCCCCCTGCTGCCCTTCGGGCTCCCGGCACGGAGTTCACACGGCGTGGCGCGCTTTCAGAGAGGAGCAAAAGCTGCAGGAACCGTTGTTACCTCGGTCGGTGACGCCTAAAGCGACCTTGGTGTTCGCCAGAGTAATCAGAAACAGCCCCCCCCCCCCCCCAATAACTTGTTTTGTTGCTGCATGGGCACTTCTTCAGCGCGTGATGTGATACGGGGGGAAATAAACGGTTAAAGTCTTCACTCTGTTAATTGCTTTTATTGGACCGGGTCCCAGAGTGTAGCTGTGGAAGTTACTGGACCTCACCTTAAGCTCATCTGTGGTGTGGTCGAGGAAGAAACAAGAGCATGGAAGAGACAACTAGAACATGTCAGACACTATACTGCATATTAGGCATTTTATTGTGAATTCTTTTAGGATTGCATCCTTTCCCTTTTATTTTCGTCTTAGTGATTTAACGTTTGCTAATAATTGGTCTGCCTTCTCCAAACGGCAGTCCGCGTTTCCCGTGTGTGTACTTGTCAGTGCCACAGACCCTGCCTTTCAGAAGCGAATCATCTCAGCTACCAGTTTAGTGTGACTGGAGCAATTGTCAATACCCCTTTTCCCTCTTTGTTAGCCCAAGTAACATCAATCGCTCTTACAGACTTTTACAATGATCAGTTTGCTGGCTCATTTTTCTTATGGCCTTCAGTATGAAAGTTCTCTGTCTAAATTAAGGGAAGGAGGCACTGCAGAAAGTACAGCTAAGTGTTGCAAAAGGCTGGAGTTGGGGAGGTAAGGATGAGGAGATAGCAATTTTTATATCCTAACAGTGAAAGTCAAATAATTTGTTAGTAGTTAGATGATTTTTTTTTTTAGCAGTGGCACTTTTTGTTAATGAGGTGAAAATACCAAACGCATGTGTTTGTTGGTGGACTCTAATGAGTCATACTACAAAGAAATAAGAAATACCACCACTACCGTGAGGGGTACGGTACGATATGATTTGTAACAAAGTGGAATAAGGCTGAGAAAAGGGAGGCTTATGTAGAATGAAGTACTGTACAAAGAACAAGCATTTTCTTGTTACATAAAAAAATAAAGTGCAAGGGTCATATTTGTCAAAGCCTGAATATTATGTGTGTATTATAATGAATCAGTGGAGGTGACAGTTATTCTCTGTCTCACCCACTGGCTTTGGGCAGGGTTAGTGTCCATCTCCATACAAGTCATGGATCTTTAACACTGAGCAAAAATGGTCCTCAGCTTCCATAAAATAGCGCTATTTTGTGATTTTTAGCCATCACAGTGTCTGGCAGTAGCACTTGGGAATTGTGCGGATTTGTGCGTGCGCTTTTGGGTCAATTAAATTGTCTGCATTATTTAAAACGGATTGTTCACAAACCTGTTTTTAAGTTAGTTATAAAGCTTTTAAATATACTAATTTGAGCAAAAGAGGTATTAAATCTCACTATGATTTGTTCTTGCCTTTTTTTTTTCCTTTTCTTTCGTTCTTGTCAGTTCTCAAAGCCTGGTGAGGAGAGTGGTGATTACCCCGATATGGCTAAGGAGGCGGGTAAGTTAATCATAAAGAAAGCATTTAGTTCGATTGCTGTCACTTATTTTAACTCTTACAGTCAACCTTATTATTAGACGTGTGAAGAAGCAGCTACTGTTCAGTGAATAGATACATACAAAAAAGCAAATCTAAAACTGGTAAAAAAGGAGCACTTTCACAAAATCTATAACCAACCTGTTCAACTCACTGCCTTCCAGTACTGAAGTCATAAGGGTAGGAATTGAACTGGACACTGAAATCATGCCTACCTGTATTACTCAAACATACTTTCATTGGGACAAACAACCTTTGTGCATGAACACAGAATTGATTACATGAAATTTTCTGATAAAGGAGCTTGTTTAGAACTCAAAATACTGCAAAATTGTCCTTATGAGAATTAATAAGCAGGACTAGATTAACCATTTGCATCGTATAACAAGGAATTTTTACAGCTTTCTTACTCGCTTGTGAATGCACTAATCATACCTACTAAGCTAGGTTTGCTTGTTACGATTGGGAGGTTTTTTTTTGTTTTTCCCCCCTCCTTTCAACTTATAAACTTTTTTTCAGGCCAGAAGGCTCTAGCTGATGCTGGGATTCCTTATTCAGCAGTGGAGCAGGCATGTGTGGGTTATGTTTATGGTAAGTAATGTCAGTTGATTGGGATGTGACATCTGTGACATTTGCAGACATCTGTGTGGGTAAAGTATAGGGAATCCCATCAGTTTCAGGTTATAGTATTTAATTGTGTCAGTTTGTAGAACTGTCTCAAACTTTTAAAAAATTATTATTTTTAGTGATCACAGATCTCTGTTTATTTGTGGAGTTTACAGTTCGAGTCGTGCGTATGGAAAGATTTCCGTAAAATTATGTCTTGCAAATGTGGTTTATACAAGTAGCTCTTTCAGCAAGATCAGGTGGTATATTTATTCAGGTGGTGCAAAACTTTTGTATTATAATGTGTATGGCAATAGACTTGCAAGTTGTTTCGTTCTTTGTGTGATGCTGTGTGTGCAGTAGAATGGATATGCTTGTTTATCCAGTGCTCTTGTGTTGAAGACACTTGCTAGGGGTATTTTGGAGACCAAACACGTACTGTGTGCTTGCACTTTCATCCCAAGTGGACAGAAAAGATACCTGCTTGGACTTGACTCTAAGTGATAGATGAGGTCTGCTCTGAGAGGTTCATAACTATTTTAATCCTATGGACATATATAAATACATAACCATGTTTAATGTACTGTAATAAGATTACTGAGAGTACATGCATTAGCGTAGCTCCAGATTAATGTGTGGCATATTACAGCACGGACTCGAGGTGAAAGTGAGACAAAGTTTATTTTGCAAGCAGTGCTTTGTACATCTTTACCCAGATGTGAGACAGCTCGGGACTTTCCATCCCGATAAGGCAACTATTCGCAGGAGTTTCTTACTCAGCTTCTAGCCAATCTGCAGACACATCACGTGCAGGCCAGCCAGCGAGGCTGCTGATCGCACGCTGTCTGTGTGCTTGTAGTTACAGGTAACAAGGGCCCCTTTCTTTCTCTTATCTTGTTTACTTTAGCTCTCTGCTCACCGCAGCAATCTGCTCCTATCCCCGTCTCCCACATTAATGCTTCACCGCTGATGTAGACAAGACTGAGTTGTTCAGATACCAACACAGTGCTGCCCTGCCTTCATTACCGGCAGGACCCTTGTCATGGTTTAACCCCAGCCAGCAACCAAGCAGCACCCAGCCCCTCACTCGCTCCCTGTTAGCGGGGTGGGGGAGAGAATTGGAAGGGTAAAACTGAGAAAACTCATGGGTTGAGATAAAGACAGTTTAACGGGTAATGTAAAAGCTGTGCAGGCAAGCAAAGCAAAAGAAGGAATTCATTCACTACATGCTGTTGGCAGGCAGGTGTTCAGCCATCTCCAGTAAAGCAGGGCTCCACCACACGCAATGGTTACTTGGGAAGACAAATGCCATCACTCTGAGTGTCATCCCCTTCCTACTTCTCCCCCCAGCTTTGTATATTTGCTGAGCATGACATAATACAGTATGGAATATGCCTTTGGTCAGCCAGGGTCAGCTGTCCCGGCTGTGTCCCCTCCCAGCTCCTTGTGCACCCCCAGCCCCCTCACTGGTGGGGTGGGGCGAGAGGCAGAAGAGGCCTTGTAAAGCCAGTGTGAGCCCTGCTCAGTACCAACGAAAACATCCATGTATTATCAGCACTGTTTTCAGCACAAACCCAAAGCATAGCCCTGTACTAGCTGCTGTGAAGAACATTAACTCTGTCCCAGCCAAAACCAGCACATTCTCCACCCGTTATTCCATATCATTTATGTCATGCTCAGGGCACACGCTATCCAATACATCCTCATTGACTCCCACCCGCCTTCCCAATGTTTGATACAATACACAGCTATCATTCCCTTCATCTGTGGACCACCCCTGTAAAATGTTCACAGAATGTCCATTGAGTTAATTTCATCCATGACATTGGGCTCCGTCTGTTACAGTGGTCACTCAGGACAAGAGAGGTGGTGTGTTGCGTGGAGTTTCTGGGCACCAAAGCAAGCTCGGGTTGGGTCACTGCTGCACTTGCACTGCTTCTTGCAGGGCTTGTCCTCCACTGGTTCGGGTGGTTTCCGCTATAGTAATTCCCATAACATGGAACTCAGATCCTGGGTTACAAGAATTTGAAGGTGTTTCCATTATAATATCCACCCCTGGTCCCTTTGGGCCACATTATGGGGTTTAACATTGCAATGAACTCCTCCCCTTGCCCTGCTCTGGCTGGGAAACATAGCCCCAAACTAGCTACTATGAAGAAAATTAACTCTCTCAGCTAAAACCAGCACAACCCTCAAACAGATTTCTAGTAGACACTCTTAGCAGAATCTTTTAACTTGCAGTCCGTGCTTATTGTAGTGAAAGGAGATGGTGTTAAATGACTGGTTTGAACCTTTTCCTGTCACTCAAATTCGTAGATGCCTGATGTATTTCTCAAAGCAGTCAAAATCAGGTTTCTGTTATGGGGAAATCTGTTTCCATTCCAAAGAGAGTTTTCCATTTACTTTCTTCCTGTTTCTATATTAATGACTGTATTTTGGCAACTGAAGTAGGGTCAGTCAGCTGTGATACCTATAGCAGCTTCCAAGCCACACCTCTAAGATGTTTCTGTCCAGTCCATTTACCTTCCGTTGATTCACAGCCTGTTATCACAGAAGCAGGCCAAATTTCTGTTTTAATTGATGATTTTCATCTTGTTTGTAAGGCTCTTGTACTGTGGATACTTGAGAGACATACTCAAGATGACAGTTCGAAAGTTCAGGTTTACAGTTGAAGTGGTAGCATTGCACATACATGGTGGGATTTCTTTTTGCTGATGATATTAGAGCATGTACCTTATTTTAATCTTGTGTCTGTGTAAAGGTGACTCAACCTGTGGACAGCGGGCTATCTATCACAGTTTGGGTTTAACTGGCATTCCTATCATTAATGTTAACAACAACTGTGCTACTGGATCAACTGCTTTGTTCATGGCCAGACAACTAGTAGAAGGAGGTGAGTTGTTTTGCTCTGGATAATACATATCCTCTATTTCTATAAACATAACCTGAATGAAGAACGGAGCCACTGAATGTGTGAGTACTGAGTTGTAAATGTCCTGTCCTCATAGGCAAAACTGTTTTCTGCCTCACTCAGCTGAAAAGGTTGGTCAGCTGTATACACAAATAGAAGACCAAGCACTTAAAAGAGTAAGATTGTCACTATGAACTGGAGCATTATGTGTGCACCTTAGAGACTATGTCTGTGATGCAGTAAGATGGTGTATATGGATATAAACATCCTTTCCTGTGTCACAAGCTGTATCAACCTAGTAAGTAATAAGCCAGCTAAGTTTTTTCTGGAAGAATTGTTTGGAGTAGTGTGGAACAAGTTGTGTTACAGTACTGCAAGACACTAGACTCTGCAGGATGAAGATGAGAGAAGAATCTGCTAGAAAGCTTAGCTTTTTTTTTTTTTAAACTTGAAGTTAACATAAGTGTTTGACTAACGAATTTTTGGCAGGGAGGGGAACAGAGCAAAGCCTTCTGACAGACTATGCTTTGAACTGACAGAGGAGTGTTTCCTTCTGTTTCTGTACTTCCTTTGTGGACTTTGATACTTTCTTGCATGTAAGTGCTGACATTTCTATACTGAAAACTGTAGTAACATTCTGTATACTTATTCTAGTATTTGTAGCAGAGACGTAAGTGCTTGGTCATCTAAGATAATTGCTGTCAAATAGTTTGAAAATAAATCAAACGTTGTAGTGAACTCTCATTCTTCAGCATCAATATGTTTGTATCAATACCATTCCCACCCCAGTTTAGCTCTTTCAAAAATGAAGAAAGGAGGAAGAGCATCTGGTAGGTGCTTATCTATGTTTCTTGTAATTCAGTAGTTGTTAGTACGTAATGTCATTTATAATTACACTGTGTTTTAAATAGCCACAAATTTTATTTTAAGGTTTGGCAGATTGTGTTTTGGCACTTGGCTTTGAGAGGATGGCAAAAGGATCCCTTGGTGTAGGTGTAAGTGAAACGCTTTATACGCTTCATTATCTGTGTAGATGAAATACACCTCCTCAGTCTCTGAGACATATTCTTATAAATATCAGTTACTTTAAGCTGTTGTTATAGAGGATTACAAAATAAACCGTTATTCTTATCCATGGAAACTTAATGAATTTTATGAGTCTGATTTCAGCTATGATATACAAATTTTGCATGGAATGTTTAGGATTGATTTTATGCAGTATGTCATGCTTTTAGTATTTTGACAAGAAGACATTAAAGGTAGGATTAACAGGGAATAATGAAAATGCCCGATAGAATACCAAAGCACTGAATAGTTGAAGTGTCTGTCTTAAAATGACACAGCAAATTGAAGAAAGAATCCAAGTCTTCTGACTTTTGGCTTGATACTCAGTTGACCAGTTAACATGCTCCCAAAACCTAAGGGCTTCTGTAGACCTTTCTTTCTTGTCTCTTCCTTTTTTTTTTGCGAACTGGAGAAGCGTGGGATTTTTGTTTGTATTTTGCCTTACGGCATTAGAGCCCGTGTGTCATTTAACTACAGAACTGCCAAATTTGGTAACATATGCAGAAGTTTGGCTGAGAAATGTTAAATTTAACAACTGATTGAAATGAGTAAGAGTTATCTTTAACATGCTGTACGATATTTTATCTAAGCTTCTTTGAAAATACTACTACAGTGTTCATTTTATAACCTGGAACTCTATCAGCTGTAGAATTTTGAGCTGAGGTGGAAAATACCTGAAGTCCTCTGCTGAAAATAGTGACTGTGGTAGAAATCACATAGGAGTGGTCCCTACCGTGAATAAGCGCGGTGATAATGTTAAGCGTTTTCTGCCCATTTGCTCTTTCTTACAGTTAGGAATTTATGAATGCTTCAAAACATGTCACTGAAGTGCAATGTACTGTCCACTGGAATTGTTAAAATATTGAAAACCTCTAGTTGAAATCCATGGCACTTTTTTGTGGCAATGTAAAGAAAAGGAAATTATGACTTGCTTTATAACTATTTCTCTTAGTTTTCAGACAGAACTAATCCAGTGGATAAACATTTGGAAATTATGGTAAATAAATATGGCTTAGCAAGTGCTCCAGTAGCACCTCAGATGTTTGGAAGTGCTGGCAAAGAATATATGGAGAAATATGGTATGTTCAATTTTTTTCATTGTCCTCTTTTAATGAAGTGATTTTAAAAAATACATATTAGGATTTCATTTTTAAAAAATGGTAGCGTTCAGCATCCTTTCTTTTGCCCAAGTACTACAACTGCAACATCTACAACTAGCATATATGGGAATACATTTGGATAAAGAGTTATCTACAGAAAAACTTAGTGATGTGTAGGCAAACAAACCCATCAGGAGACAAATTATGGCTGTGATACAGAGTATCTGGTAGTCATGCAAATGGTAGGGTTTGTGCTTCTGTAAGGTCTGGGCGATAAGGTTGTTTAACTTCCTGCATTTTTTCCTTGTGTCTTAGGATGGGTAGATAGGCTTGGGACTGAATTGTCTGACAAAAGCTTTTGGGTATTTGATTCAATATATAGTACTAGCCTGCTGCCACTGCCGTTTCTTCCCCCCTCACCAGACAAGGGAACTGGCTCCAAGGTAACAGGCTGGCCTGCTGAGCATCTTTTATTTGCACTTAGTTGTAGACCAGTGTATGTCTTGCACTGGTAGGAAAATGAGCATTCGGGTTTCAGTAATGTAATAATGCCTCAAATCAAATGTACTTATTTTCTGTATTTTGACGTTAGCAAGTGTTAAATATCCAATTAGGATGTTCTGTGAGCTAAAACTCAACCACGTTTAATAGTCTTTATCTAGTTTTTAGACCTGAGTTGTAAGGAAAGCCTTGATAACAATGACCCTCTTGTAAAGGTGCTTGTAAAGGTCAAATTCTTATGACACGGTATTTAAAATGTTATGTTCGCGCTGTTTGTATTTCAAAGTGTTTCAACACAGGTTGCTTTCCCCTTCCAGGGACAAATCCAGAGTACTTTGCAAAAATTGCATGGAAGAATCATAGCCATTCAACTAACAACCCGTGAGTAATGTAGTCTGCCTCTATACTGAACATACGTTGCTGTTAAAAAATTCATGCAAAACTGAGTATTATTTTTAGAAATACTTTGCAGGGTATATTCTTTATTGTGGCATGAGAATTATACCCAGCATAAATTCTACATCCAGTGCCTTACACTTTGTAAAAACAGCTCTATAGCTGCCTAATTGTGTGATACTAATACGTCTACCACAAAGGGCTGTGCTAAAACTAAGATGGCATCTGTATGTTTTTCGTAGGTATTCCCAGTTCCAAAAGGAGTACACACTAGATGAAGTTCTGCATTCTCGCAAAATTTTTGATTTCTTGACTGTGTTACAGTGTTGGTAAGGAGAGGACTTAACATTGTGAAATAAATCTTGATGTTAAGACAAATATGGTAGGACATCTGTTTAAATAAAGGTCTGTTTGCGTGTAAATTAAAATTTACAGATTATTTTAAGTAAAACTTCTTATAAATAAAACAAATGTGGAATGTCTGTCCTGACCAAACACTGTCTAGATACTTGGTCACAGTATAATACAGTAAACTTACTATGTTTTGTACTTTGGGGCTCTTGCGTCAGTCTGTATCTTTTACGAACATGCATCCATTGCTGTTAAGTGTTAATACTTCTCTTCAGCCTTTTCTGTACACTCCTGAAAGGCTTGTTGTTAACAATGTTTATAGCCAAGTAGAAGCTTTGATTTTTTTTTTTCTCATCTGAAAAACCTTAATGATACGTGTGTATTTTGATGTCATGATTTTCAAATGTGTGTTATAAATTTTAGTGAAAGTGTCCAGCAAACACTGATGGGGTTTATTCAGTGGCTTCAGCCAAAGAAAGTGGGTTTTTTCTTGTCTTTTTTTTTTTTTTTGGTTTGTATGAAAAGATAATTCTATGGAAGACTGACATTACTAATTTAGAATGATGACATCAGGATTTTTCTTTCAATCAGCCCAACATCGAATGGTGCCGCAGCTGCAATTTTGGCTAGTGAGGAGTTTGTGAAAAGGCATAAATTGCAGCCAAAAGCTGTGGAAATTCTAGCCCAGGTGATGGCTACTGATTATCCAAGCACATTTGAAGGAAACAGTTGTATGAAGATGGTAGGTTTACAATTCTGTGTTCCCTGATACTCCTCTGGGTTGTTTTTTTAATACCTGCAAGTCCTAATGATACTGTAGACGTTTCCGTGTCAGAAAGCAAACAAATTATACTTTGTGGTGAATGTAGAAGTAACTTCATTTGTGCAGGTAAAGTAAGCAAAGAGTTTGATTGTAGAAGAACAGTGAGAAAGTTATAAACAGGCTATCAGAAACCTAGTTTTTAACAGATCGCTTAAAGGTTACTTTTTAAACAACTTCAATAGCAAGAAAAACACTTCTTTAATTTTTCTGTTTGTAAGAGTAATGGAACTTAAGACAATTTTATTTAGGTTTGTGTAATACTGAAGCTGAAATAACCTGTTGGGTATAGTCATGATTGCATGCTTGAGTGGAGTGAAGGGAAAGACTTGAACTGCCAAATTTGGATCCCACTTCAAATTGACTGAAATAATTGGATGTAAGTCAAAGCATCAGAATACCCAGTAGTTTCTACCGCAGTCATGTTCTATTTGTGTTTCAAATCCATTTCTAGTCAGGTGGCTGACATAAAAAGGTAGCAAGGCAGTTCGAGGATTTGTTTCAAGGCTGTTAATCTGAGTTGTGCAATTTGGCTTGTGAGCAAGGTTGAGAACATAGAGGATGTTCCAAAGAAGAGTTTCCACATGCCAACAACGAGACTTAGAATGTATTATTTCCTTTTGTACAATTTGTACTGCATGAATATTAAGCTCTGTGATACGTGATGCATTAAAACAAATTAGAACGCCGCCTCCTACGGATTACTTACAGGATATATAGAAGCATGTTTAAAATTAAGTGTAGAAATGAAATTGCTAGCTATGTTTCTTTAATGATATTTTAATGAACAATTTCTTCTTGTTGCAGGTTGGCTACGATATGACTAAAAAAGCTGCAGAAAAATGTTTTGAAAAAGCAGGCCTAAAACCTAAAGATGTTGATGTGATCGAACTTCATGACTGTTTCTCAGTTAATGAGTTAATTACCTACGAAGCTCTGGGACTCTGTCCAGAAGGTAAGAGATGGATCAGTGGAGATCATTGTTTTGTTAAAACGGAAAGCATTAAAAATATCTTTTTATCTGTTCATTTAATTAGAACTTCGAGTTGTCTACTGAACAGGTCTTCTATATTTGGAAGCCTTATTAGCTAACCTCATAAGAGGGAAAAGCAAATTACCACTGTAGTAACATAAGGAAGACCTGCAAGCTCTAGAATTAGTTTAACAAATAAGCATTTTACTGTGATTTCTGAAGAAATGTACAAGGCAAAATGTTGAACAACTACGTGAAATCATAAGGCTAGCTTGTGCAGGGATGGCTTTTTTAAGCAAAAAGAGCAAGGGAATGAAGGACTCTTGTGATCTTTCTCAATATTATGCCCTTTTTCAGGGCTATATACTTACCTACCCCAAGGTTTGCCTCCATCTTTGTATTTCCTTTTAAGAAGATAAATATCAGACAAGAATTGCCTATAGAGGGCCTTACCAAGTTACTTATTTTTGATACGACTTTTTTTTAAGTCTTGAAACAGCTTTGCCTTTGAAAATACAGAGTTGTTGGCAAGTTGTGAACGTGCCTCTAAAGTCAGCCATGTAACAATGCACAGTCTGTGCAGATCAGTTTAATTTCATTGATTTCAGTGGATTTAGAAGAGGTTAAACGACAGTGGAGTTTAGTTCTGTGTGTGTAAGTCAAACCATTAAAATTTTCTACTGAAGAGGTTTTGGTTTGATTTCAAATAAGTAACATATTGAACAGCTGCTTTAGTATTTGATGTATTTAAACTCTAAATGTATTCTTGCTTTGCATAAATAATCATCTGATGTAATCTGTCTCTGATTTTTTTAACTAATTTTGAGACAATACCATACTCTGTCACTAGGTGGTGTATTGTATTAAGTCTGAGCTTTTTCACTGAAACAGAGACGTTCGCAGATCGTCAGGAAGACTTTTTATGTGTTTGTAGGTCTTCAAATATTTGCCTTTGAATGCTTGCTTTTTACTGTTATCTTTGCTGTGTTTTTACGGTATCTGCAGTAAAAATGGTAAACATATGACATTATTTAAATAGGTACATGAATCTTTTTAGTTTCATTCCTTTAATCGAAGATACAGAAGAGTCCTGATGGTACTTGTCTATTTTGACCAGTAAATCTTTTGTATGGTAATTTAATAGTGCAATTCTTACCACCTTTCAGTCAGTCTGACCTTAATAGTATGTGAAACTTATCTTGGAATGGTAGAGTAATTAGACACAGAGATTTGTGAAATGGCGTAAAGCACACTGTGGATTTAGATGTGCAAGACTAACCTGGTATTCTCACTTAAGGGCAGAAGTAAGTTACAAATACAGGAAATGTGGCACATCTTTTTTAGACTTCAGCGTTAACAGTGTAGGCCGAAGAAGCTATTCAAGACCCGCCTGGACAAGGTCCTGTGCAGCCTGCTGTAGGTGACCCTGCTTCGGCAGGGGGGTTGGACTAGATGACCCACAGAGGTTCCTTCCAACCCCTACCGTTATGTGATTCTGTGAGTAAGGGACTGGTTAAAAGGGAGAGCTGCCTGCTGAAGGCGTGGCAGCTAACAGTCTGGAAGGTTAAGTAATTCTAAGCGTTAGTCTTGTGAGTGGTTTTATTTACTATCTTAATATCTTCATACAGCCCAGGGTACCGTTAGCCTTCTTTATGGCAAGGGCTCACGTTCAACTTAGTGTTCACCAGGACCTCCATGTCCTGGGGGTCACAAATTACGATTAACCCCTCTTTTACAAAATAACATAGTTATCAATGCAGTTTCATTATTAAAATAGTGATCCGTTTCATTATATTGATCATATCGTAATACCGTGTATCAACAAAACAGCTCAACAGCAAATTTAAAAAAAGCTTTTGTATCAGACACTAACCCTTTCACCACTTTTCCATGTTATATTTTCTCCAGTGGTATAAGCAAGTCTCGTTAATGTAGTTTGGCTACTTTCAGTCTGCTCTTTGTAAAATCTCTGGTGTAATGTTTCCTAGGTTTTGACTGTCATGCAGTATCTTCGGTAAGTGACGGTAGAATTGAAATAATCATTTAAAACCAAAAAAGGAACATTTTTTTCTTTTATAAATACTGTTTTATAGGACGAGCATCTGACCTGATTGACAGAGGAGACAACACTTATGGAGGAAAATGGGTTATTAATCCCAGCGGTGGCTTGATTTCGAAGGGACATCCTCTTGGTGCTACAGGTATGCAAAAACATTTCCCCTAGTCATGCCAGTTAGGTATGAGATACAGCCCTTGAGCAGACAGATGCTTCCCTCCTGTACTTGTTTGTATGAAACGTGAGGGCTTCCTCAGACTGCAAAGCAGCTCTGGAGTTGATTCTCATTTCCAACTAATAGCAAGCACTAAGGCACGTTGACCATGCAGGATTGCTCAAACCAAAAGCCTTGGAGTGTGAATTTGATTATTAGCACTCAATTTTATGGTATTTTTCTTCCCCTCTTGTTATTACAGCAATCTGCAAAACAGCTTAACTTTTTTTCTAAATAATTGCTCAGTAGTGCAACGTCTGCTGAATGCAGTTTGAATGACTATTTTTGTATGTTGTCATCCTTTAAAATTCAGATTTTGGAGATTTTTACTGCATCTGAATAGCCTGTACCCTTGTTAGCTGTAATAAAAACCATTTCTGTTAAGCCTTGGATATCAAAATATTTATGTGATGTTTACAACAGAAGCTCTGTTAGTCACCGTTTCCCAGCAACACAGATTTTTCTTTGTTTTGTTTTGTTTTTTGTTTTCTTTAAACTGCTACACTTGCTTCTAAATGAGATGGCTCTTGGAGAAAATTTGTCTGGATTTGTGAAGAGCATTCACCTTGCTTATTTGGAAATGAGAAGTTGTCAGAAAACTGGAGAAGAGGAAGCCTTGTAAAACAACCAACTTTCGTCTAAACAGCTGTAACAGCTGGATAATCTGCACTTAATGTAGGGGGAGGAAGTGTTAGGAAATTTTGGATGAAAAACATTGCAGGTGAATTCAGCGTGACCTCGACAGGCTGGAAAGTTGGGCAGAGAGGAACCTGATGAGGTTCAACAAAGGCAAATGCAGGGTCCTGCACCTGGGGAGGAATAACCCCATGCATCAGTACAGGCTTGGGGCAGACCTGCGGAGAGACACCTGGGTGTCCTAGTGGACGACAGGTTGACCATGAGCCAGCAGTGTGCCCTGGCTGCCAAGAAGGCCAATGGCATCCTGGGTTGCATTAGGAAGAGTGTGGTCAGTAGGTCAAGGGAGGTTCTCCTTCCCCTGTACTCAGCCCTAGTGAGGCCCCATCTGGAGCACTGTGTCCAGTTCTGGGCTCCCCAGTTCAAGAAAGATGAGGAGCTACTGGAGAGAGTCCAGCGGAGGGCTACGAGGACGGTGAGGGGACTGGAGCATCTCTCCTATGAGGAAAGGCTGAGGGAGCTGGGCTTGTTCAGCCTGAAGGAAGAGAAGGCTGCGAGAGGACCTTATAAATGCTTACAAATATCTGCAGGGTGGGTGTCAGGAGGATGGGGCCAAACTCTTTTCAGTGGTGCCCAGTGACAGGACAAGGGGCAATGGGCACAAACTGCAGCAGAGGAAGCTCCATCTGAACATGAGGAAGAACTTCTTCCCTCTGAGGGTGACGGAGCCCTGGAACAGGCTGCCCAGGGAGGTTGTGGAGTCTCCTTCTCTGGAGATATTCAAGACCCACCTGGACAAGGTCCTGTGCAGCCTGCTGTAGGTGACCCTGCTTTGGCAGGGGTTTGGACTAGATAACCCACAGAGGTCCCTTCCAACCCCGAACATTCTGTGATTCTGTGAATGAGGCAGTCTGGGTGATGGGGGGAGGAACTGGATCGCCATTGCGGAAACACCCGGTAGCGTGGTGGGGGGAGACCGAGGGCAGTCCGAAAATAGGGGCTGTAATGAAAAGGCCTCCCAAGAAAATGTATTTCGAGGTATCTGAGCTGTCGGGAATTAACCTCCTCGCCACCCCGTGGTGTGTGCTCACTGGATACCTGACTGGGGAAGGAAGTGCACGGAATATGGCTGCGGTACGGGCCCGCCTGCCTTTACCCGGCTAAGCTCTGCGCTCGATTTTTCAGGCCTGGCGCAGTGCGCCGAACTCTGCTGGCAGCTGCGCGGTCTGGCCGGGAGGCGGCAGGTCCCCGGGGCAAAGGTCGCGCTGCAGCACAACCTGGGCATCGGCGGGGCGGTGGTGGTGACGCTGTACGGCATGGGCTTCCCCGGAGCCGGCAGGTGAGCCCCGCGGGGAGAGGCGGGCGGCGCCGGGGCCTGCCCGCCGCCGGCTTTCCTGAGGAGAGAGGAACCGTCACCCTGTGGGCCGTGTCTGCGCCGGGAGGGGACAGCGGCCTGCGGGGTGGCGGGGCCCATCCGGCCTTCCCGCGCGGGCCGTGGCCGTGCTGCCCGCGGAAACTTCCACCGCGGGTTCCCTGGCGCTGCGAAATGAGCCCGCTTGGCCTTGACCCTGCTCCCACCTCTCTGCGCGTCAAAACTCAGTTCCTTTTAGGATCGTAGTTTGCCTCTGTGCGAGGAAGAAGTAGCGCTGTAAGCTGAGACGCGCTCAGCTGTTGGACCTGTTGCGTACTCACAGCACCGCGGGTGCATACAGAGATTGTAACTTACACAGTGTCTGCCTCCTGAAAAGCAGTATGTGCTGTGAGTTACAAGTTACTGAAAAGAGCAAGCAGGCCCGTAAGAATGGCTCATGTGATTCCTTTTAAGAACAAGTCTAATGTTTGGAGAAGAGAAGACTGCGGGGTGTGACCTTATAGCAGCCTGCCAGTACCTGAAGGGGCCCACAGGAAGGATGGAGAGGGACTTTTCACAAGGGTGTGTAGTGATAGCACGAGGGGAAACGAGACGGCAGATTTAGATTAGATATTAGGAAGAAATTCTTCACCATGAGGGTGGTGAAACACTGGCCCAGGTTGCCAGAGAAGCTGTGGCTGCCCCCTCCCTGGCAGTGTGCAAGGCCAGGTTGGATGGAGCTCTGAGCACCCTGGTCTGGTGGAAGATGTCCCTGCTCATGGCAGGGGGGTTGGAACCAGATGATCTTTAAGGTCCCTTCCAACCCAAACCATTCTATGATTCTATGAAACAGAAAACAAAACAAAATAAACTCTTCCTAGAACAAAATAGACCACACTGAAATGAATTCATTGAAGCTAAGGACTTGCCAAAAAAAGCAAGACATCCATGGGAATAGAGATACCCACTGCTTTCACTGTGAAAATCGCTACCAGTTTGGTTTGGTGAAGAATTCCTTTCAGCTGTGTGTGTCATGTGGTGTTCTAAGTACTTGTTAGAATTCAGGCATGTTACTCATCCGTTCCTGGCTGAGGAATTTGCATTTGCAGTTGTGGCATGGTGCAGAGTGAGAGGAGAACTCTGCCATGAAGCTGTTCTTGCCGTCTGCTGTAGTTCTGTGCTAGGATGGACAGGAATTGAGGGAAAATACTTAAAATTTGTGAATACACCAGAATTTCAGGAGAGACTTTTTAATACACAGTTCCCTTTACGTTTTCACTTTCAACCTTACTTAGAAAGACTGAGCTACTCTTTGTGGGTATTATGTTTTTGGTTTTAAAGCTCGATGCCAATACTTTGTATTTGCTCTAAAAACCTATGAACAGTAAAATCTATCATGTGCTGTACTTCCAGAAAGAAATACTCCCCTCCAAACTCGTATTTGCAATGTCGGTTTTAGCTAGACCTGTAGAATTCTTGGGAGGTGACAGCATAATCTGTGGAAGAGGTAGTGAGAGGAGCGATTGAACTTTGAAGGGCTGTAGCAGTAGCTCTTTGTAATGCAGTATCAGAAGTGGTAATCCCATCACTTCTGTAATCTGTAAGAGGTTAGACCATGTGAGAAAATAGGTGTGACACGGGGAAGAGAACATGTCTTCCTGTGGATTCTCTTCAGACATGCTCGCAGAACTTGGCAGTGGGTGTTGGTACAGGGTTTTAAATCTGAAGGGAAGACTGTTACAGGGAGTGTACTGTATTCCATTGCTTTGAGCTTTGTCCTTAAAAATACTGTAGTTTTATGAAACAGGGAATCTGTTGCCATTTGTGTGCTATTAACCTTGAGATACTGCTAGTTGTGCCTTCCTATCAGGAGAAGCTTTGCATGTGGAGATAATATTTCTGCTGAAGAAACAAAGTCTGATTTACTACAGCTCACTTTACCTTCATTGGTATGAAGATTTTTGTAGATTCCTTCTTAGGCACATCTCAAAGCAGAGAAGTCTTAGCAATACTAGTTTCATCTTATGTTAGAGAAGCTTAAAAACCTTCAGTTCTCGCAAAGGCTTTGTGCGTGGGAGATACCTGACACAAGGAGTTGCACTAATGTATGTCAGACTTTGAAACGAAACAGTGCAGCTAATCTCTTCAGACGCTGCTTATGTAATTGGATGATGTTGTGTAATTAAGGGAAAGGTGGTGGCATTTCATGTTCATGAAGATATCTCATACTATTTTTTCTACAGCAGTGCATATAGACTTAAGCATTGGATTCAGATCTAGCCTGTAACTAGTGGTGTTAGTAATGGCTGCCAAGAATGTACATGAAGGTAAATGACAGCAGGAGTTGATCCATTTTAGATTGGTCTTTTGAAACAATTCTGCTTTTTTTTTTTTCTTTTGTCACCTTACAGTTTTACATTCTGTTAGTACAGCATTGGTTTACCAGTAAAGTTGATGTGTCTTTTCCAGATGACACAGTCCTTACTATTGCTATGCTAGCATACATCTGTAGGGTAGTGTTAGTACCACACAAATAAGTTCCAGCAACGTTTCTTGAGTGATTCTGTCACTTTAGCAATATCAAACCTGACCACAGTTTTGAATTCCGCTGCCAAGAGATGGTAATAATTGTAAACTTGTTTTTCCTGCTGCTTGAATTGCCATTTCTTTGGACATCTCCATGCTTAGTTCGGCTCTGGGTGCCTCTGCAGAAATGAAGAATTAGGTTTCCTGCTGCTGTCAGGCCGTGTGGGGTCATTGCTCCAGAGAATCAGGAATAATGCTTAGTGCCTGTTGTGACTGTTAACAGACCCACGTGAATTGGGAGGGAAATGGGGATTTGTTATACCAAAAAATAAAGGTAGTTTTCCAAGATGGTGCATGTGCTGCGCTCTCTTCGCACAAGGTGTGGCAGTGGTGTTTGCTGATTTATCTGAACAACTTCTGTTACAAAATCAGTGTCCTGTCCATACGTGCAAAACCATCTAGATAAGTGAAGTGATTGTAATTCAAGCTGTCAAGCCCATTAGAGAGTAAGCTTCACTTGGGTATTGTATAGTTGCTCTATTCTGCTAAGGCGTTTCAGTGTGGCTGTTCTCGCTGGTGTTAGGCCTATTCATGATAATGTGAAGATGCTGAAAATGTGATTAGAGGTATGTAAATTAATGGGTTTTTCTTTTCAGCACTGGCCGTATTGTGGCTATGCCTCTCAGCGCAGCTGTTGATGGATTTAAGTCACATTTGGTCTTCAAAGAGATTGAAAAGAAGCTCCAAGAGGTATTTGACTACTTCTTTTACCTACAACAGGATTTTAATTTACGACAGAACATGGGTGAAACCTGATGGGAATGTAGCAGCGTCAGTCACTTCCTCAGTACTGCTCATTGAAACACGTTACAGCTGTGAATTTCGCTGTGTCAGATGCTGTGCGGTGATTTTAAATTATTTTTTTTCAGACAGTAACCTACCTGTATAAGGGTATTTCAGTAAAGGCAAGTTTAGATTGTATATGAGGAACTTGCTAACTAACACAAGAAACTTTAGGTTTGTGTTTGGTGTTTGTTCCTTGCTTTGTACATATGGTTAGAAGAAATCACATGTTGTCAGACTTGCATCAAGACTAGACTGTTAGGATGGTAATTTTTTTTTAGTTGATAGATTTTAGTACAGATGGTCGTAGTTTGTGTTTGTGGTTTTTTGGTTTGGTGTGGTTTTTTTTTTAAATGGTTGTTTAAATGAACCCTAATAGAGGGAAATAGGTATTTCTATGTTAGTAGAAAGGGTAAAGGTTTTTAAATCACTTTCCGTTTAATTTAAACTATTTTAAAATTATTTTGAAGTAAATGAACAATTTGCATGTTACATGGTCATTACAGGAAGGAGAGCAATTTGTCAAGAAAATTGGTGGAGTCTTTGCCTTCAAAATAAAAGATGGTCCTGATGGGAAAGAAGCAACTTGGGTAGTAGATGTGAAAAACGGTAAAGGCTCTGTGGCAGTTAATTCAGGTCAGTGCTGTTTTATTACATCATTGCAGAAAACACATAAAACTAACAAAAAGAATATATATTCATATTCTGTTTAAGCTGTAGTGACCTTGAATAAAAATGGTGTAGAGCTACCTTAATTTTAAACTTTTCTTGTTACTGATGCTTTTAATCCATGACGTTTCGGACCAAGAATTGAACATCTTCTACTCTGAATTCTGTCTAGGTAATTGCATGTTTTTTTAGAGGCTCCAGACAGATCTGTCATATGACTTTACAGGAATCAGAGTTTAAAGTAAATAAATAAATCAAACCTCAGGGGTTTTGTTATTCTTCTTAAAATTTGATCTAGAAATGTGATTTCTAGCTGTTTCTTCAGTTGCTTTATCGGAGACACTGGTAGGCGGTAAATTGGTCTATGTCATGAAGTTACTTCTTTGCAGCTAGTTAAGCAATAAAAGTTGAGTGATTTCAATACTGGACTAGCTGACATAAACTTCAAGTTCCATTTTAAAAAAGGCAGACATAAATAAGACACAGACTGGGTAGTGGTGGGGAATCCCATAAAAGCAGTGGAAACAAAGGATTTGTACCCTTGCCATGAAAATGTCTTGTCTCGTATCTGAAGTCATGCATCCTCATAATATAAATAAAAAACCAAAGACAACAATCTGTCCTCAGAATCTTATATATATCTGTGAACCTGCATCATAAAGCTTTTAATTAAAAA
Organism: Opisthocomus hoazin; assembly: GCF_030867145.1. Lineage (NCBI taxonomy): Eukaryota > Metazoa > Chordata > Aves > Opisthocomiformes > Opisthocomidae > Opisthocomus > Opisthocomus hoazin. The sequence goes on along the minus strand of NC_134419.1, from coordinate 7,209,076 downwards.
CATGATAGGGGGCTTGATTTGGAATTCATTGATCTAAGTTATCAGAAAAAGAAAGGCGCTGTTTGCTGTTGTATGGACAACACTTTATCAGAGAGTTTAGTAACAAGATGAGTGTTGGAAAAGATGTGTGCAGTTTTTGGCCCTCTGGTATGTACATTAATATTTCTTTCAGAGCTTATTAAAATAACTTTTTCAGCTTATTTCTGGTAAGAAGACCCTAAAAACTTTTGGATTTGAGTTAATTCAAATGAGTGCTTTTGGAATGCACACGTTGTTCGCATTGAAGGAGAGGGCAGGAAATGCCTGAAATTTCAGTGATGAATATCTTCAGACTGTCGCAGGGGAAAACACATTTATTCTGAGTTGATCTTAATACTAGCAAATCTAAGCCTGATAAAACTTAAGATGATTATCAATGCTTGCAATTAATCAACCTGTAGTCAGACAGAACGTTATTGTTTCTTTTCAAGGAATGAGTTTGCTTAGCACCTTTCAGAAAAGTCCTCTTCAGTCTTGGGCTGGTCTGTGCTACGAGGTGGCACAGATAGCCAGATGGCTGTTGGATGATCTCTTGCTAATATTGTTGTGATGGCCCTTATTTGTATGACTTCAGGTACCATTTTTTAACCCACAGTATCAACAGATTCTTCATAGAGTTGTAGCTTCTATTACTGTTTCATCTGTCAGTTTGAATCTTCACAGTCAACTCTTTTATCTTGCAGATAAGAAGGCGGATTGTACAATTACAATGGCTGACGCTGATCTGTTAGCTCTCATGACTGGGAAAATGAATCCTCAGACAGTAAGTATAGCAATGATGAGCTAGTAAGAGGACGGACTCATTTGTTTTGTTTTGAGTATGTTTAAGTTGAAATCATTTAAATAAGTCCCCTCCTCCAGAACTGCCATGGCTGATCTGAAAAATTACAGTTCTTGACTTTCTCTGAGCAAAATGGCCAAAGTAAGATTAATCGAGAAAGACAAGTATCTGTCCTTCTGACCAGGTACATATTACCTCAGACGTACTGTAGGAAATTTAGAAGGTGATACATAGTGCTTAGTTTTCAGAGGAGCGGGGACAGCTAGTGTTTGCAGTGTGCCTTAAGAAAGGAGGAATGTTTGCCCTCCGTTTAGAGGGCTTTACACTCGTAGCTGGCATTAGCGTAAGGAGTAACCCTGATGCTGAAAAATGGAAATTGATGTGAGCATCCACCAAATGCCTGCGATTATTTGGGTTTTTTATTCCTTAGCGTGTCAAACGCAGCCATGGTGTACAAGTAAACTGGATGTTAAGGTTAAGTTGCTGTTCCGTACTTCTAAATTTGAAATGCTCTGGGTAACATTCATTTTAAGTTTTTGGTCTGGTAATCACAGGCTAAGTAAGAATTTTCAAAAACTAAAGTGTGTCTAGGAGAAGTTTGAAGGTAAACCACATTATAGAAATGTTATAATGTGTTTGTTAATGTGTTGTTATAGATAATAATAATATATATTATATATAATATATATAATAATGTGTTGTTATATATAGAAATGTTGTCATGTAGGAAGTTCAGAAGCAATTACAATTTTACACCTACAATTTCGGTATTTTAGTGCACACAGTTCATCTTTTTGCAAGGTCCGGAGGAAAAAAACCCAAATCTTCAGTGTGTCTGCTCCACAAACTAGATCTGTAGAATTGAATTCATCAGTAACAAAACCAGCAATGGCTGGGGGGATTTGAGTGAGAAATCAGTTGTGGCATGTACTGTACACTGATTTATCATCTTCAGTTGAATTAGTGAACATCTATTCTACGAACTGTCATCACCAAAACATTGGGTATTCTGCCCTGCTTTGTATACAGATCCATCGTTATGATAATGCAAGAAACATGCAATACCAACTTTATTCTCTTCAGGTATAACAAATAAAATAAGCATATAACTTCCTCAGTAAACTTTGTTGGTGAATGTGGGATGTCTGCTAGAGCTGCTGGAATTACAAAACTGCAGACCAGGACCTGCACACGGATAATAGCCCATAACTGTTGAGGGGGGGTGCATTTGGGGTAGTATGTTGTATTGCATTTCATAAAATCTTCCTTTCTTTTTAGGCATTCTTTCAAGGCAAATTGAAGGTTGCTGGGAACATGGGCATGGCAATGAAACTTCAAAATCTACAACTTCAGCCAGGCAAAGCAAAACTTTGAGCTCATTAGAGTAAACAGTCAGTACTTGATATTCTTGACAAAAAAAGTAGAATGAAACTAGACATTATCAATAATGTGGCACAGGCCAGGTTTGATTGGACCTCTCTCACCTAAGTTCTGTGGTTAGAGACCTTTATTCTCTTAATAAATTCCATCAGTTTATCTATGGCAAAGATTTTTAGGCGAAGTTTGAGACACTAACTCTTGAAAATGGTGTATGATGGACATTTGTGTCAATTTTTGTTTTAATCAATATGAAAAATTTTATAAAAGGTAAGAGTTGAAAGAGGCTGCTTACTGTTGTTCGGGTTAGCTGGAAGAGAGTGAGGAAGGTTATAAGTAATTTGACATATCAATTAAATGTTGTGCATTTTTTAAAAGCTGTAGTATCATGTCATACAAATGCTTTCAGACTTCCAGTCTAACAAATTTGTTGCTGCTTAAATTAAAATGGTCTTATAAAGGGGATCTCTAACAACATTTTTTTAGAATAGGCTTTAAGAATTTGCTACAAAATACTTTTATTACTACTTTGGAATTAAAAAAAAATAAACAGAATATCCAGAAATAAGTAGAAGCTGGAATGTTGCTTTGAGATTCACAGGATTTGATAATGCTTCACCTTGAAGAAAAGATTAGGCTTGCCAGGAGAGCAGAGAGGAAGTATAACAAACATTTTATGTTTCTCCTGAGCAAATCAGTTGTTGATCATTATGAAATCCTTTATAAGTAATGTAAAAGCCTTAACTTCTGTTTTGGGAAAATGTATTCTTGTTGGAAGTTTAATAGAAAATTAAATATACTTTTCCTGTTCTTCTGTGTGTTGCTTCCTTGGATTTGTAAACATGGATTTCATGTTAATGCACTGAATTGGCTATTTTATATAGATTGTTGTGAAGAATTCCTGCAGTCCTTCACTTTTTCCTCCTCAGGCGTTGTGTCAGTAAATACTCCATAAACTACACCTCTGTCCAGTATATACACCTCGCATCTTCACATATCTGGAGGTCATGCTGAGGAACTTGCACACAAACTTCACTTCCCTGGTTTCAGTAAAATCATAATAAAAGATTAACTAATTCAAGGCAATCAGATTGCTGAGCAGTAACAATAGCTGTACTGAATATGACCAAAAATTGATCTAGCCCCCTGTATTTTCTGACCATTGATACCTTCGGAGGAATATTAAGATGGCCCAAACATCTGTTTACCCAGAATACTTTCCTAACTGCCAGTGATAATTTTTTTTAAATTTTTCCAGCTCACAGGTGTGAGCCAGAAGCAGTATGTTTGTATCTGAAGTTCTTGGTGGATAGTCTTTCATGAGTTTGCCCTGTCCCTTTTTGAATCCTTGACAGCTTTTTAGCATGGGTCAAGAATTTCTGTAGCTTACCTACATGTCATGTGGAATTAAATTTATTCCTTTTTATCTTATGCATTGCAGTTTTATTTTATACCTCTTACTTGCTTTTTGTTGTTGTTTGAGATTTTTTAATTTTTTTTTTAACTGGAAGAAACAGTCAACAGCTTTGAAGCACTCCTGGTATTTATATAGTCACCCTCAGGCATCACAACTTAAAGAAGAGGACATTCTATTTAACTGTGTCCCATGGAGGGGCCCTTGTCACCTTTTGGCTGTCCATGTGTCCTTCCTGTATGCTGTATTCTGATTGTCCGATGTTACAAAGCTTTCAAGATGCAAGAGCATTTTCTGCTTTTGTTTGTCTTTCCCCAGTTGCTTTTCTGACCATTACTAGTGTTCAGTTGATGTTTTCCTAGTTAAAACTGGGGCCTCATTTCTTGCGTATTAACTTGGTGCTTATTTCTGCACTGTGAAGCTGAAACTTTTTTTTAATTATTCCATATGCATTGCTTTGGTTGTATTGAACTTCAACTGTCTATTTTACTGTCCAGGCACTCGGTGTTCAGAGCTGCCTGCAACTTTTGTACTCAGCCCTCATCTTTAAAATCTGGATGAATCAACTTTTATCACCCCACTGCTCATCATCTTTTCCAAGGCATTAGTTTGGTGCTGAATAAGACAGATACTGCCTTGCCCCACTGAAAACTTCTTAAAAAACAATCTACTATATATGAATGAGGTTTCCTCTTGTGTACTTGTTTATTGGCTTACCCAAAGGATTGTAGTAGATAGGAGTCATGTCTCTGAAACGAAAGCAGTGTTAGCTCTCTGCAAAATAACGTTTCCTAATGGATGTACCGCTGCTTTTTGCTAAATTCTTGCCACTTGGGTTAGGGGTTAAAATAAAGGGGAATTACAGGATTGCAGCAGTAGCTCTGTACTGAAAACAATTTGTTCCTCTACACAGAGCTGCGTGTACACCCTTTCATTAGCAAGCTTTTTCTTCCTTTTGAATCACCGATACCACCAGAAGAGCTTTGGGTAGGTGTCTGGTATGCACGCTAAGAACCTGACTTTTCAGACAACTTTGAGCAGAGACTCAGCGTATTTTTGGCCACTGTTTAATTAAAGAAGCATATTAATTTTTAACTGTAAAGAAGCGAAAATGGATCAAAGTAGTCCTTACCAATAAGATGTGCTTAGCTGCAGATTGAGATAATTTTTTAAGGGCGGGGGGGAAAGCTGCACAGGAATATTAAAAAAAGTAAGAAAACCAAACTAGTGCAAATACAACTTAGGAGTCTGTTTGCTATCAAGAGAAAGACTATCCAAGTCTGAGACCCTGGCGTCAGACTCTCTAGGTTTGTGCAGGCCTAGGACTTTCAGGTTTGGGCACTTGCAGATACGATGTCGTTACAACAGAAAAATCCCAGACTAAATGTGGATGTTTAGTTGACTTACCGATTGTAGGTAGAGCGAGCAAAGCAGAGGTTAGCACAGCCTACCTTCTCTGCTTGGAAGTGGGAGAACTAGACCATTTTGTATTTCTCCTTCTGCAGTATTTAAGAAGATGAAGTAAATGACAAAGCAAGTCATATATTTACCCCATGTACCAGTTAATATCTGATTGAGACATCTGTCTTGTATTACTCCTCCACTTCCATCACCTTCTTTGTGTCATAACTTCCCAATAATTTTTTAAATATGATATAGTACTATTTCTAATTTTCCTTTTTCTGGGAGTGAGGAGTGTGTGTGATGTCTGTTCTAAAAATTCCAGATCCCCCATTTACATTCGTCAGTCTTAGGATGTGATAACTTTGAATAAATAAATTCCACAGTAGACAGAAGTAACTGGCCCTGTTCAACATGATGAGAAAGTAGGCAAAGTTCTATGATACAGAGCAGATTTTGACATTATGTTTAATTTCTATTACTCGTTTTTTGCATAACTCGAATAAAACGTTACCAAGTTTGTACCATTTTAGAAATCTCTTTACAAAAGTTTTTTTCTCACTCCACTTGGTCTTGACCAAGCAGTATTAAGCACCTCTTCTCCAGACAGAATCCTCTGCAACCTTAGATCAGCCTTACTTGTGAAGTTTATGTGTTACTTCTGTTATGTTGATTCCTTGAGGGCAGAGTTAGAAAGGTGGCTAGAGATACCAAGAGGCGGGGGGCTAGTCACTGAACATAGCAAAGTTTGAATTTTTTGTTTCAAAGGCCTTGTGTAAGAAAAAAAAAATCCTAATCCTCTAGGCAGAGGATTTAGTGTTCTCAGACTCCCAGATCACATGAGAGGAAATTTCAGCTTTAGACATTAAAATGCTTGAGAGAGTTGTTCTTCCTTCACGGACTCTGCTGAATACCCTTTGTAGCTATTGGTTTGTTGGGTTTTTTTTACCAGCTGTGAGAAGTGTCAATCATTTGACAGCCAGAGATGCTGTCAGGTTGGCAGGTATATCTTATTTTTACTTTCTTTTGTAAAATTAATATAATTCTTTCTGATATCAATTCTCATAACAATGAAAAAAAGTAAAACCTGTTTCATTGCTATAACAGAAGCAAATAGATTTGTCAGAGTTGGAGCCAGTGAGCAGAGCAGTGCCTGACTCAGCAGGTCAGGCTTGCAGGAATTTGAGTGCTTTGGTTTTGGAGCGCAGATTTGCTTTTTAAACTTGTGTTTCAGTCTGGCTGCTTTGCCTAGTCAGAAATAGGTACAATGCAGTACATTACACTTACACACTTTATACCACATGTATTTTGAAAAATAATTAATTAGAGTCATTAGAAGAAAAGCTGAGGATCAGAACCTGGCTCCTTCCCTTAAGAAAAGAGCTATGCTACTTCAAGAAGTCTGCGTTCCTGTGTTGATCAGGGTAACAAATAGGAATCTGGGACAAAACTCTGAATTTGGGATATTTGCAAGAGAGCTCTTTGGGTGAATGGGGGCCTATCCATGGGCAGAAGCGGCAGTCTAGGGGGAAGGCAGTTACTGCAGCTGTACGCTGTTGTATGTGGCTGGCCTTACGTATTGAGTAACTGCATGGGGGTGCAGGACACGAGTAACTACTACAGGCTTTTGTAACTGCAGGTGTTAGAAAGGGAATGGAGAGTCTGGCAGGTGGCTCACCATGGCTTTATTTTTGTAAAGCAAGTCCTCCTGTTACGAGGTGATCTGGGATCCTTTTGGTAAGCCGTGGAGAGAGATCAGTTTGCTCAGGTGAGGAGGCTGTGACCAGCTGAGCACGGTTTGTGGCAGTTGGGTTAAGGAGCTATTCTTTTGGGTGACAGATCATTTCAGGCTGCAGGAGGGTGGGACAAAGGGACTTAACTACATCTTCCCTCTCACAACAGAAAAAAAGTCAAGTAATCACAAGGCTGGATTTGTCTATTTCCCATATGTGCAATGTATCCGAGGTCAGTTTAAACTGTTACCTCCTTGGAACAGGAACTACATCACTTCCTGTTCTACCGAGCGCTGAGCTGGATGTCAGCTCTCATTAAACAGAAAAGAGTAAGAATGCAATTAGCCTGGTGGATAAAAGGCAGGAAAAAGTCTCTCAACTATGAAAAATCAACACTTGCGGAAGCAAACCACATATGGAGAACAAATGCTGGAAAAAAAGCCAGCTGTTTGGAACAAATTCCTTTATTACTTAAATAAACAGCAGCGTAATTTGTTGGAGTGACAGTGTGAGCTGTTATGTACTCTGTATCTATAAGAAGAATTCATTGCTAACGTAAAAGCAGATGGCTTTATATGGCCATGGGTGGGTTATCCGGGAAATGTTAGTTATATGTTAAGTGTTTAATGTTACGTGTTCAAGGCCAGGTTGGATGGAGCTCTGAGCAACCTGGTCTAGTGGAAGGTGCTCATGACAGGGGGGTTGGAACCAGATGGACTTTAAGGTCACTTCCAACCTTTACAATTCTGATTCTATGATTCTGTATACTGCGATACAGGAACCGATATATCCTAATAATGCTGCAGCAGGCTAAAAGGAACATGGATAGTATAAAACAAGTACAAAATATGCTGTGTCTGTATCCCATATTTCAGGTAGATTAAAAGCAGTCATGGATTTATTTTTTTTTTTTTTTTTAAACATTACGTGTCCTGTGGGAGAACAGATAGCTTAAAGTTCATTCGGATCAACACACAGCTGCCAATAGGCTCATGGCCAGGCTCTGTTGTGCATACTTAGGTTTGAAAAATACTTCCTTTCCTGCTTTGGAGACAAAAAAGCCTTTTAGTGTTTGTGTTTTGATTATTCGTTTTTTGAAGCAAATGACGGCAAGTTACTTAAAAGAATTTTAATGGGCTTTTCTCTCTCCCTTCAAATAAAGCCACAGTATCAGCATACAGCAGTGAATGCTTCAGGAACACCAGTATATCTGTAGAGTCTTATTTAAATCATCTAAATAAAAGGTGAGAGTAAAGAATATTTTATTACCTTTTAAGACACAACTAAAACCTGAATGCCTCATGCCTCACTCCATGCTGATGACCTGAATTCCTCATGCCTCACTCCATGCTGATTGCAAGTGAGCTGATGCCTGAAGAACCCCTGTTCTTGGGGCTCATGCTTCAATAGATCTGCTTATACCTTTTGTTCTCTGCCATGTTGTTGCTTGACTGGGGTATCTGTTATTTGAGTTTATCATATCATGTATAAATTTAGCCTATAATCTCTTTAGGACAGTGACAACAGATGCAAAGTCAGAGCTGAGCAGGCCTCATGGGTTTGAGCTACCTCTGTGCTGTTCTCATCCTCCATGGTTCCATGAGACAAGTGCAGCCTTGGTGTAACTTGGGTAAGTTGTCTGGCTTTCTCCATTATAGTAGTAGAATAAAGTGTACTGCAGACTGTAGCTTGGCCCTGGACATGTCCTTATGCTGAGGTCTGCAAGAGTATCTATGAAAAATCTCAAGTTAGCAAAGTCTGTCCTTGACCACCACTGGGGCTTTTTTCTGCTGGAGGCAGTGGAGGAGATTGGGTCTTGTACAGCGCACTGTGTGCTGGGCCCATTGCAAAACAGTACGGCGCTCCGTGGCACATGCTGTCTGTCATAGCTGCTTCTTGTTCAGTGAAGTACCCTAGCAGTTGTTTGCCCAAGGATCTGCCATCTATGTGATCTGAAGTAGTGATTATATCAAAGTTTAAAATGAGTCTTCAGCTTTGGTTTTTAAACCTGAAAATGTTTCTCCGTTGAGGCTGCAGCCACCACTGTCACCCATCAGCAGGGAACACACAAGAGTACAAACACTCGAGTTTGACTGGAAATGTTTCCTGCAAGTAATTCTGGGCTGTGCAGTCTTGCAGTGGAACCTCTTTCCTCTGAAAGCACCAGGAAGCTGTAGTGATGGAAACAGTGCTTACCCGAGTCCATATACCGTACTAGGACATAGCCTTTGGCTTAGTGGTGGTTCAGAACGCCTTTAAATAGGTTTGACTCCAGCTCTGGTTTTCTTGGGGGCTTGTGTGGGTTCTGGAGATGGAAACGCAGCACTGGGTCTGGAGGTCGGAGGTGGCAAGTTTGGGATGTGTTGATGTAAGAGGGTAAGGCGTGGAGGAAGCGGAAGCTGGGAAAAAAACAGCCTATATAGGTAATTTGTAGCATAGTGTAAGGGTGTAAGTGTTACCTTTGCACATGGGATATCTGGTTTCTAGTACTGGCTCTGTCCTGCTGGATAACCCTGGGTTGGTTATGACACTTGTGTGCCTCTGTTTCCCCACTAAAGAAGGCATAATGCCCCTCTTTTTATGAAGTAGTACCTCTAGATGCTATGTGACAGCTAAGTACTAGACTTACACAACAAAAACACAACTGAAAATGCACTTTTGGGGAAGGGGGAATCCTGCTCTCTTCTTCTCCCTTGTGGGCTGCTCTGGCATCAACAGGAAGCCAGGTGATCACCCTCCTCCTCCTCCTCCTCCTCCTCCTCTCTGTCTGCAGACTGGGCTATGATGGGTGGTCCCCCCAACATAAGCACATTTTTTTTCTCCTCCCTGGAAACACTTGTGTAAATTTTGTTGTATAGACTCAGGGTACTGTAATACAGAACGGGTAGCAGGCAAATGCATCCTGGATGTCTGAATCACTAAGAAAAGGCAGCCAGCTTTGTTTTGTTTTTATTTTTGTTCTAGTAAAAACACACTTCCCACACTAACTTTAGAAACTTACACGTGGCACAGAGGGGGATCAGCTCCAGTTGATACGAGCCTGGAAGAAGAGAGGGAGGAAATAACTTGATTGCTTTAGACGTTAGTTCATCTGGAGCCGAGAGGAAAGAATCAGTGTCCCTTTGCTGGAGTTCAGCAAGAAGGCTGTGTTCTTGGTGAGGACCGATCCTCTGCAGATTTTGTGGAGGTACAGAGCGCTCCGGGGCAGTCACAAACAGGTGGCTTTATATTTAAAATAGCAACTGTGCTGTCAGTGACAAAAAGCTGTGTTGCTTGCTTGGAAGTATTGCTGCACTTAGAGTATTCTGTGTCATAAAAGGCATGTTCCTCTGTTTTTCTTACCAAGAGGGGCAAGTTGGAAATGTGAGGCTTCTGGGCTAAACATGACCAGGCTGTAGAGTGTGTGTGTGTGTGTGTGGTGGAGGTTGGTTTGATGCTTAGTGCTGTAATACGGGGCTCAGAAGATAAAAACGAGATTGGGTAGTTGGGGTGTTATATCGGATTTGGGGACTTTGCCTTTAAGACATTTGTAGTTTCAGCCTGTCTGTCCCTGGTCCCTGAAGATCAGTTGATGGGTTGAAAACCAGGGGGAGTTACAGGGGAGGGAGACGAAATGCAGGAAAAACTGCTGATCTGTCTGTTCCTGACTAATTTGAACCAGACCCCTAGGGAATGGGAGCACATTCCCACCTAGAATTCAGATTCTGTGTTGAATGTGGCTGAAATTAAAGATCTAGTAACAGCTAGCGGCGCTCCGGTATCCTGCAATGCAATGGTAAAGGACACACCGTCTCTGCCTCTCTCCTGTCAATTCCAGCATGCTTTCTTTTGGCATCTCTCATGGATCTTGCAAACTGTGTTGACAAAAAGCAACGGGAGAGTGTTCCTTCCCCAAGTCTTTATATTCAGAGTATAGCTGCTTCCTCTTTCCTACTCACATTTTCGCATATGGTGACTGGAAAATTCCTCTCGGCTTTCACTGGGAAGTGCAGGAAACTCTCGGTGGTAGAGGTTTGCCTATTACTCTCACTAATTCTGCTGCTCACATCTGGAAAGGATCTGGCTTGGAAAGGGGAGACTCGCTCTGAGCTCAGCGCGTGTAACTGACATGGCATGAGCCGAGGGAGCCGGTGGGGGCAAGAGAAATGTTCTCCATTCATCTGATTTCTGACAGCAAAGGTGAGTTTTTCATCACTTTATTTTTTGTTTAAATGATGGGTTGTCAGACTAACATCCAGCAGCCTGCCTTTCAGCTGCAGTTTTTAAAAAGGATATTAAATGTAAGTAACAAACTCAGTTAACCTGTTGATATTGAAGGAGAGGATGTTTTTCCATCTGTGTGTGTGTGTGTGTCCTGTGAGAATGTGGAGAATAATAGGTACAGAGATGAGGTATTTTGAATACAATTCTGTTGTTTATTGAGGTAACTGTAATCACTGAGAAGCACACAGTGACTCCTGAAACTTCAGCTTGCTTCTTGAGACTGTGCCTTTTGTAGCACTCTGGTGCTGTGTGGCAGCAAAGTGCAGAAATCAGAGGTGGCTCTGTCTGGACTCAGAAAGATGCAACCGCAGAAACCCCTGAGCTGGTTTCCGTGTAACTTCAGTCTTGGGGTGGAAGGACCTGATCCAAAGCCCACTGACAACAGGGGAAGAGGACTCTCTTCAGTGGGTTTTGAGCTACCCCTTTAGTAGGGTTTCTTAATAAGTCTTTGGATCAGGCCCATGGGAATGAGTTTAAATGGAGTAAGGTACTTCAGACTTGCTTTCAACTAAGAGAAAATCAAAATCATGCCTGCACTGCAGATGCAAACAGATGTTTCAATATCCGAAGTGTCTCCCTGTGGCACCAAAACAGCATTCACTTTGGAGGCACGGTAGCAGAAGCATGCATATTGATGACAGTGGGGTGAGATTGCCTCAGAAATTTTAGTGTGGAATAGATACGCTATTTTATGCTATTTTTTAACATCTTTTCAGCTATATATGTGGAAAAGTCAGCATGTTGCAAATCTATAGAGCCTGATACCAACCACAATGTAACTGTGTGCTATGGGAACAGCGTTGGTGGTGTTACAGCAGGGCTGGTTTTGACCTGCATATGAAAAGTGGGGTTTTTTCTTTAGTTTCTTTTATAAGTACCTGCAAGAGTAAGATGATGTATAGGAAAAATATTTCGTTAGAGATCTGATATATTATACTTCCTGAGATTATTTTCTGAGATTATTTTCTCTAAAATTTCTGAAATACTTTCTGAGATTAGGTCACCAAATACTAAGGATTTTACTAATCCACTGTTGGCATACTCATATAGCCAATTTTGATCTCACTATTAATATCTAGCTGCCATATAAGGAATGTTTCATAAAGGAGATTAATTTCATTATATTTAGCTTTTATGGATATGGAAACAGTGGAATAGTGGAGCAGGGGGAAGAGGGATCAAGCAAACAATGTTAAACGCTTAAAATCACCCAGCATGTTGGTAACAAAGACCAGGACCAAAGCAAAACCAACCATAGCTCAGGATGCTCTGTCCTGTAGTCCCACCTTCTCCCATTTCTTCAAGTAAAAGTCAGTGTTTAAAGAAATTATTTCAGATTTTCAGGACTGTGACTGAGAGCAGGATCTCTCCAATGCTTCCCAAGCACCTGAAGTCTGAAAGAGCCCCAGACAGAGTTTCAGTTGGTGCAAAGCAGGAAAGCCCTGTGGGTGTAAAGGCAGTTGGGCCAGTTCTGACGGCTGCCGGTCTGGCTCTGGGAGGTTCTTGTTTCCCATGCAAAGAAGGAACCTGGGCTGGCAGAGGTGAACAGAGTACTTATTTCATATTAAGGTCATGAGCCCATTGTGCTTTTTCACCTTAAAAGATCAGCCTGAATAAGAATTTCTCATCACGGTCAAATACTTCGGCAAAGAATGGCCGGAAGGACAAAAGACAAGGCATGACCAGCCCTTACTGCAAATCCTTTGGTATAGAAGCCTGAGAAGGGCAACACGTGAGGCCGAGGGGGCTGGGTGAGGGCCAGCTGGCCGGTCCAGTAGATATTCAACTTCTGTTTGCGTTATTTTAACCTGCTGCCAGAAAGATAAAAGCTGAACGTTAGCCAGGCCTCTAAGGTTCAGATCAGCGCTGTCCAAAGTCAATAGGAAGCCCATTTTGTTCTCAGTAGCGGTGGGATTTTGTTGTTGTTCGACGCCTACGAAGCAGCCCCTCCGAGGGGCATCCCGGCAGCCCCAGCCGCCTGTTCCAGCACCCCTTGTTGACACCGACGAGAAGAGTTTCTCCCCCGTGCAAAACTGCAAGGAATGGTGCGGCCAACGGCCACAAAGAAATAACATTGCGGAACCCGCTCTGTAAATCTTCGAGATCGTCTGACGTTTCCCAATATGAAAAGAAATAAAGAAGCCTTAAATAACTCGAGGAGGCAGGGAGGGTGCGGGGGATGCTGCCAGGCCGCCTTGACACCCCCCCCCCCCCCCCCCCCGCCCCGCTCTCGGCTTCCAGGGGCGATGCCGGCCGGCGGGAGGGGGCTGAGGGGCTCCCGGGACCGGGCCCTGACCCCTCGCCCCGCTCTCGGCTTCCAGGGGCGATGCCGGCCGGCGGCCGGGCGCTGCTGGCGCTGGGGCTGCTGGCGCTGGGCTGCGCCGCCGCCCGCCCGCCGCCGCCTCCCGCCGCCAACGCGTTCCCCGAGGGAGCCCCCGAGCGGCGGCGGGCGCCGGGCCCGGGCCCCGCCTGCCCCCGCGACTGCGGCTGCACCCAGGAGGGCGTCGTGGACTGCGGCGGCATCGACCTGAAGGAGTTCCCGCTGCTGCTGCCGGAGCTCACCAACCACCTCTCGCTGCAGGTAAGGGGGCCGGGGCCCGCCCGTCCCCGGCTGCGTCCCGCGTCCTCAGGCAGCTCCCCGGCCTCGCGTCCAGGGCCCAGTGCTCGCACCCCACGAGCGCGCCTGGTTGCCGGCGTTAATTCTCTCCCCACAGGTCTAGGGCGGAAAAAAGATGGGAAATTCTTCTTCTTCTTCTCTCCCCAGCTCTGAGAAGAATTTTTGTCCAAAGTAATAATTACCATTTCTGGTTAAGGCCTTTAATTTTGAGGTGTCTTTGAAGAGCGTGGGCTAAATTGCTTCATGAACGGGACGTTTTCTGGCAGCACTCCGTGGGAGCTGAGGCGTTGTACAGACCCCAGACACAGAGCCCAGAGGTGTCCCCCGTGCCCGTCTCCCTCACGCCCTCCCCCTGCGCCACGTGGGCTCGGGAAGGAGCAGGCGCAGCATGGCCAACAGCATCTGTCGTGGTGTGCGCCGCTGCTGGGACAGCCAGGCAGTGGGCGCTGCGCCTGGCGGGGAGACTCCAGGGTTGTTTCACCCAGGAAACTAATGTCACGCCCGCAGCAAACGGTGATGCTGCGGAGACGTCATGTCTTGTCAGGACAAGGGTGTGTGAGGATATGGGATTCCAGCTTCAGGTAGGAGGAGCGGCCCGTCCGAGACTGGCGGCAGGTTTCTGTGCTCTGCTGTCAGTTCGCTGACCCGCACGACCAGCCTTGGGGCAGGCATCCTTCCCCTGCCCGTGCTCGGACACCGGAGGACGTGGGCAGGGCTGGAGCGTGGCAGCACCGTGGCCGTTTCTCCTCTGAGCAGTGGCAGCGGTTCCAGGCTGCTCTGCAATGCCTCCGTGGCTCTAAACCAGCTGCGTTTGACTTATTGCTCCCATTCACCAACTCTGTTTGAGGGTTGAGTTGCAAATTTTGTGCAGAGCTTTCCATCCAAGTGCGGCGGAGTTAGAAACACTGTAATGTAAGCTGGCACCTTGCTCAGCAGATCTGTCCCAGGCGTGTGCTAGCCCTGGCTCCAGCCTCCACTGCCAAATGCAGAGGAGCTACTTCGGAGCGGCAGCTGTCACCTTCTGCCTGTTGGCCTGGCTTCCTGCGCAGTGGGTCCTTGACTAGTCCCCTAGATGCTAAAACACAAGAATCCCTCGTTAGTGGTCAAAATGTTAGTCAGCATGTTAGTGACAATCTGATGGCAGTCACCCCAACGATAAAACCAGAGAAAGTGAGCCCAGTTTGAGACTCCATGCCCATGATGAGTTGTTTTTAAAACAACATGTAAATAGCAGAAGTAATAAATTTGGCAGTCTGCGGTGCCAGCCTTGTAGCAAATGCTTTGCTGCAGCTACGAAGTTTGGCTGTGGCAGATGGATTATGGCCCTTGCCAGGCACAATCACACGCTTTGTGTGCTACCAGTGCATAAGCAGAATATTTCTGCAGACGAGCACAAGCTACAAAACTTGGTTCAGGCCTTCAAATGCTGCTGGGTTTGGATGTCTTGGTTTTGAGATCGGAGTTTGGCTTGTTGCGGAGAGAAATCTGTTTACAATGGTTTGGCATGGTGGGTTCATTTCCAAATTTTACTGGAGTTCACAGTCTGGGTTTATTGGCATCCTTCTTGGATTACTTTGCTGATGATTAATACTCTCCATTTTCTTAGAATAACCAGATAGAAGAAATCTTTCCAGAAGAGCTTGCTCGTCTTTACAGACTGGAAACTCTCAATTTGCAGAACAACAGGCTAACTTCAAAAGGTAAGCCAGCAGAGCTGTGAAGTGGATGGAGCCTTTGCCTCCACAGCACCAACTCATGCAGTGGGGCCAGTGACAGCCGGTAAGGAAAGCCACAGAGTGATGGACTGACTTGGTTGGGGAGGTGTCATGGTTTAGCCTGGCTGTATGCCAGTTACCACCAAAGCCACTGTATCTACCCCCTCCTCAACTGGACAGGGGAGAAAAAATAGGACAAAAGGCTCGTGGGTCGAGATAAGGGCAGGGAGAGATTACTCACCAATTACTGTCATGGGAAAAACAAGATGAACTTGGGGAAATTGGTTTCATTTATCACCAATCAAATTGGAGTAGGATAATGAGAAATAAAACCAAATCTTAAAAACCCCTTCCCCTCACCCCTCCCTTCTTCCCAGGCTCAGCTTGACTCCCATATTCTCTTCCCTCCTCCCCCTGAGCGGCGCACGGACTCCACGGACTGCAGGGGAATCTCTGCTCCGGCATCTGGAGCACCTCCTCCCCCTCCCTCTTCACTGACCTTGGGGTCTGCAGAGTTGTTTCTCTCACATAATGTCACTCCTTTCTCCTGCTGCAAAATGCCCTTATGCAGGTTTTTCTTCCCTTCTTAAATACGTTATCCCAGAGGCACTGCCACCATCGTTGATGGACACAGCCTTGGCCAGGGGTGAGTGCATCTTGGAGCCACTGGCATTGGCTCTGTTGGACACGGGGGAAGCTTCCAGCAGCTTCTCACAGAAGTCACCCCTGTAGCCCCCCTGCTACCAAAAGCTTGCCACGCAAACCCAGTACAAGTGGTTAGCTCTAAGCCTCACTCCTTTGGCCATCACACGTATCATGGAGGCACTTTATCATCCGAAATATAATACTCAGTGTATAAGAATGCAGCCTTACTGATCCAGTGGAGGAGACCTGGCAGCAGCACTGTGTACTGTGGCGTGAGATCTGCTTGTCCAGGAAACTCCCCCCGGTCCCACAGGCACATCAATGCAATGAACTTGAGAACCAGAAATGTCTACATAGTGAATGATTTCCTTCTGACAGACCTTGTTTCTTAATCCACTGGTTTAGTTCAGTCTAGTCACTCAGTGCAGCTTAGTCCAGTTCAGTCCTCGTTGAATTTAATATAAATACAAATAATACGTATTACAAAAAAGGCAACTTCTGCCATTCTTCTAAAATAATTTTGATTTTCATAAGCAGGTTTTGCTTGCTAAGTCATATGCTTATTAGAGAAACTTGACAAGGAGTTAGTAAGGAAAGCAAAAGAAACAGGGGAGTTGGAGTAAACAGTAAGAGAGGAGGATATGCAATACAAAAGATGTAGTTCTTCTTAACTTGTGTGTCACCCAGTTGCTCTGAATGCTGTTGCTGTCCTTATTCCAGTGATAGAGAACAGCCTTTATTGAGAAAGTGGGCATATTGTGCATGGGACCCAAAATGTAGCACTCTTGCATAGCACAGGGAAGGCTGTGCTTAATAGATTCAGACTTTGACATTATTACCTTTGGGGCTTGGCATTTCTTTTGCAAGCTTCAGTGCCGCCCTGAGTTTCCAATATGTTTTGACGTGGGAAATCGCTTCACCTTTGACTTACGGTTATCTAAGTGCCAGATGAAAATGTTATTTACAGCCTTTCCGTTGTGACAGCAATTGTGCTTGTGTGATCAGCTGGATGTGGAGTGATTCAGCTGAAAATTAATAATTATTCGGGGAGGGTAAGCTCTGTGTTGGATCAGCTCTCTGAGCTGGTTGCTGTGTGGCTATCTGGATTGTGGGGGAGCAGAACAAGGGAAGGGTTATGACATGCAGATACTGGTCTTATTTTCACAGTGTCATGGTCATAGGTCAGACTGATCTGATCATTAAACAGCCTTAGATTATGTCCTTCCAAGAAAAATGCTTTGCAGATTCATGAGCAAATGACAAAAGAAGCTTCTCAGATCGCATGGTTGCTGCGAGCACCAATAATCAACCGTACAGCGAGTCTACACTGTTCTGTACCTGACCCTTGCTGGCAGGGTTGGCCACAAGCCTTGCATTGCTTAGGATTTTTAGTAGTCTTCCATTGCTCGTAACGGTCTGTGGTGTTTTTTTCTAATAAAAAAGACAAAGGCAACAATAGGTCTGAGTCAGATTGTTTCAGTAGCAGTGAAAAACATTTAAATCTCACATTAAAGATAGTGTCTGAGAGGGAAAGCTACCCTCTGGTATTTTCACTCAGAGAGGCAAGAAAGTGCCAGTGTTACTGATCAGTTGTTCCTGTTTTTAAGGGTTACCAGAGGAAGCATTTGAGCATCTGGAGAACCTGAATTACCTGTACCTGGCAAACAATAAGGTAAGAGGCTTGCAAGGCTTTCAAAGTTCGTTTCTAACTGGGTTCTGAAAGTTAAACAAGCAAGTCTTCAGTTCTTGTAGAATATGTATCCTACATAAGTAGAATCGTGCTCTAATGCTGGTTCATCTAAGGTCAAGACAATCAGTTAGAATGCTACAAAATTAGAGGGTACACATGCTGGTATATTTTGAACACTTATTTATTTGTGCAGCTGGTGAAAGGTTTCCCTTGTGTGTGTAGGGATGTAGAGAGAGCACCTGCATTTGTAAATTACCACTGTCTTCCGTAGGCTTTGGGTCAGCTGCACACAGAGTTGGTTGCTGCCTACATGCAAATAAGCTGTGGGGTAATGATGTGAAATGCTGGAAATCTCATCAGATGAGGCTGGTTGAAAAATTTGTGAACAAACACATCCTTTTACCTGTGTTTGAGCCATCAAGATCTGTAGAAAGCTATCCAGTTTTCCCTGACTCCCGATCTTACTAGTTGTGATGTGGGGGGATATCCACACACAGCGAAACTGAGCAAGAAATGTATTTATTCTTTTAGCTGCAGTGTTAGGGAGCTGAATTGCATTTTTAATGGAGAAGATCCTAGGTGCTTTCCTATTAAAGACCCAAGTTAGATGTCATGACAGAAGCAAATCTTTCCTGCCAAGGCTAGGAAATGAAATAACTTGTCACATACCCTTATATCTGGGTGATTCCCATTATAGCTTTCTTTATCCCCAACAGTTGTCCACAAATGTTTGCTACAGATGGAACTGGGATGCCACAGAAAAATATAAGTTGAAAAACATCAGGCAGAGCTTCTTTTGCCTACAAAAACCCTACCCTTCCATCCCTCCCTCTCTTTCTCTCTCTCTCTGTTGATATGCATGTCTGTATATATATTTTATTATCCTCTTAGAATCTGTGACCTTTTGGTGTTTTGTTTATACTCATGCGACCACATCCAGGTTTCAGTCAGGCCAAGATATATCCAGAATCACTCCATAGATTTCTGTATGAAGTGATTGAGAATAGAACTCATTCCTTAGTACAGTAACACTGTGTTCTTTTCTCCCTTTCAAGCACCATTTCCATATAACAATCTTGGCAGTTAATAACTCCATAAAAAGGAACAAGCCAGACTGTGACTAATATTCCAGAACTTTGCACTCCAGTTTTCCCTGTGTGACAAAACAAAGTGTTTGGTTTTTCTGGCTTTACTGCAGAGAGAAAAAGATCCCAAAAGAAAATGCAAACATCAGCGAATGTCAGAACTAGTTACAGTGAGAAGCTGTGGACCCACAAAAATAACACATTTCTTTATAAATCACAAGCCAGGACAAACCAGATTGGCTTCAAACAGCATCCACTCTGCAGCAGGAAACACTGCAGATCAAGTAACTGTGGTGTCTGGAGGAGAGCAGGGATTTGCTGGTAGTTTGCTCCTTGTTTCATGGATTATATTAAAGCTGCTTTATCTTCAGTTGTGATCCCATCAGATGTAGCTAAATTATCTTTCGTTAAACTGGCGTATTTGGTCGGAGAAAAGAAATATCGTAGTCTTTTATCCTATATGAAAAGCCTTCTGTGGCTTATGAGTAACAAGTACGTGAAGTAAAGAATGGATGCTGTAGTTTCCTTTTTAATTCCCTGCTCTCAGCGTTGATTCTATCGCATAGTATCCACAGTAACCCTTGTTAATAACAGAAATCTCCTCCACCAAACTGTAGACCAGGTCCTGAGCTGTCATTATTGTTTACTCTAAGCTGTTAGTTTTGGTGTCAGAAGATTTTACATTTCCCCATATACCCAAAGTGATATGGGATTCACCGGGATCCAGTACCTCTGTTTATATCAAAGCTTGTTATAAGCAAGAAAACTTGTTCCAAAACTGATAATAACTTTTGTATAATCCTTCTGAGTTCTTGGTTAACTCATTAGTTAACAGTGGAGAAACACTATCTGCCGTATGGAAAGGAAGATCCAGCAGTAAAGCTGCAAGAAAATTGCAGCTGGAGAAATGCAGATGGCTACTCATTAGGCACTATACTAGACAAAGCTACTCAGTTGACTTTATTTTGCTAACAGTTACAAAAGTCCAGCATTCATCCTTCAAGCAGTGGAGATCAGTTTGTCTCATGACTGAGTGCTGAAATGCCAAAGTCCTGAGCAAGTGAAAACTCTTTGGATGAAACTTCTCTTTCTCCTTCCCCTTTCCTGCGGTTCTGATGTCTCTCATTTCACATAACTGAGCCATGCCCTTTGTGTTGTATAAAAGTTACGACTTAATAGACTGTGTTTCAGGAGAAAAGCTTTAATGTGCCACAGTGTATGAAAGTGATTAAGTCTATATCCTGTGTCTGAGTTCTCAGTATTATGTCATGGTAGAGACTTAATTCTTTCTGAGGCACTGTCAGACCTTCCTAGTGAGAGATGAGGGCCGTTATCCACTGCCCTGAAATCATGTCTTCCACATCAGGAGGTGAGAGATTACCAGTACAGCCAAGAGCAGTACTGTGGCAACTGTAGTAATGTGTAAAATGCCCGTTTCCAATGCTTACCTACTATCTGGAAATACCGATAGGAGCATTATGTGTGGCAAGGATCTTTCTTGTGTTTGGGACCATTAAACATTTAAGACAGCTTAAGGATGGAGGTTTTGGCACAGGTGAAAATGAAAAACAGCAAATAATATACTTTTACCTTTAAAAATAGAACTGTGTTATGAGTCCAGTAAATTGCAAGTTCATGGCTATAGTCCACCAATGCACACTTGACTCACTAGTAGAGAGAGATCTAGGCAGCCTTTAGGTAAATACATATTTTGAGGCTTGGATTAGGGAGTTCTCCAGTAAAGTGTCTACTTTCTCACACATTGTTCATCTCTTAAATACTTTTGGTTTTACTCTTATTAATAACCAATTGCAGTTTTATTGTATTAAAAATTTGAAAAATACATTTTCTCATCTTGTGAGTCTTGCCATCCCTTGCTGGCTGTAAGCACTAAATTCTCTTACATGCAACAGTGCTGTGAGGAAGAAGCTTTACAGATTCAGAGAATTTCAAGCTAGAAGGCAGATCTCTTCCATTGCCCAGAGTTTCCCATCCTGATCTCAAAGCTTTAGATGACAAAGACTTCAGTATCTCCCTAGAAAAGATGTTCTCTGCAGAATGTACACAAAATAGCCTTTCAGAGTGTACGTAAAATATTGTAAGAGTGGTCTCAGCAGTACTGTTGTTGACATCTGTCACCGTGGTGATTGCACCTGCCTACTGCGATTCAGTAGTCTTCTGCTTACATACTCAAGGATCATACCTGCTACAGCGCTGTGTTAAGAATTTGCTTCCCAAGGGCTTAATCTCAATGCATAAATCTTCTGGGTTTATACTTTTCAGAAAACTGTCCTCCAGCCTATATTGTAACCAGTGTTCTTGATTTCTAGATGAGTGACTTGGCTGTCGGCAGTCACTCAGTGAACCTAGCTGTTGTGTTATCTGGATGCTCTGTAAAACTGAGTTGTTTTGATCATTCGTTTTCACTCCACCAATTCTTGTTCAGATGCAGATGTTCCTAGAATTATTTTTTTTAGAGCACTGATAAAAACAGCAATAGGCCAAGAGCAAACACATCAAATCCTGTACCTCTTGTGAACTATAAAGATTTGGAGAGAGGATCTTTCTGTATTTTGTTTCTGATATACCACTTGGTCAATGAACAAAGTATCACTGTACAGTGGGTCTTTGCTTTGAAGTCCCGTTTGATACTCCATCATTTGGCTCAGAAGCATCCCTATCGTTTAGGAACTTGAATCATCATAAAATGAAAAGATTTGAAAAGATCATCATAAATGGATGCAATACTGGAGCAGCCATATGAAGTGACACTTCACCCCGCAGTATACTTTCATATAGAAGTAAGTAATAGACCACTGTGAGGTGGGTCGAATTTTTTTGGCACAGCAGACTGAAGAATTAGGAACAATAATAAGCAATGTGTTTGCTCTCTGAATAACAATTTCTTGATTTCTGCCACCAAAAAGAGACAAGACTCTTCCAACCAAAACAAACATTCACATATCTTGGAGCAAAAGTCTGTCTCCTTCCTGGAGAGATTAGTGGGTGAGGACAATTTGTTTTTGTTCATGCAATCTGTGTTCAGTTTCATTTATTTTTGCCTGTTTGGAGAAAATGAATTTGCAAGTGTTTTGTTGCTGGTCTAATGCTTGGTTAAAACATTTGTTGTGTTTAATTGGAATTCCCCTGTGTATTTCCTTTACAGCTAACAGTGGCGCCAAAATTCCTACCGAATACCTTGATCAGTGCAGATTTTGCAGCCAATTATCTCACTAAGATATATGGGCTCACCTTTGGACAGAAACCAAACCTGAGGTAAGGGATCAGGAAGTGAAACAATAATGGTGTTCTGCCACTGCTTGGAGGCCTTTGGTGAGTGATAAGAAACTATCTGGCTAACCCATGTTATTGCCTACTTATGTTTTGTTTGAAAGAAACTGTTTGTTATCCTCAGCTTGAAAGATCAAATAATCTCTCAGACAAACACCTTCCAAGGCCTTTTACTAGCTGCCAGATACTTTTGCGTAGACAAAAATGAAATTGTCTCCATTTTATTTGTGTATCAGGTATGAGTTGAAAGTAACAGGTTTGGTTTCTCAAAATGGAGATTAACTGTTTAGAAATCCCTAGTTTTATTGTAGTCCATTTGTTTAAAAAAATAGAGTCAGGTTGAGAGTGCAATACTCAATGCAGTTGAGTATAACTTAACTGTATTAAAGCTAAGCACTTTCGCACCTTCAGAAGTGGTTCATACCCTCAGGTCAGGTTTCAAAGGTCTCTCTGCTATTTTCAAGTTGTGATTTTCTCAGCTGGATCCAGTGCAGCACATTGGCCCATCTCAAATTCAGATGCACATAGACCACCTCCTGTGAGATACGGTCTTTTCCAAAGGCATTTTGAGTAATCTGTACGGACACTGCAGCATCTAAATCCTGCAAGGACATCTCAAACTCTGTTGGTAGCAATTTATGCATCCAAGTTTGGAAGTGGTTGATAATCGCTGACCCAGTTGAGCTCCTAGAGCCGAGTCTTCTGATGAACTGAAGGACTCTCAGTTCACACAGAATTCGTTGAGAGTTGAAGTTACTCTATACTTACTAGGCCTTTAGTCTTGTGGGCTCTTGGTAGCTCAAAAGGCTGAGTCAGTCACTGATTTCTGGCAATATCTCATCATGAAAGAAGGCAGATTTGTACACGTGTGCTTCCCTAATCTGAGATGCTACAAGGGCATCTGAAGGGCTACGAGGATGGTGAAGGACTGGAGCATCTCTCCTACTAGGAAAGGCTGAGGGAGCTGGGCTTGTTCTGCCTGAAGAAGAGAAGGCTGAGAGGGGACCTTATATATACTTACAAATATCTGCAGGGTGGGTGTCAGAAGGATGGGGCCAAGCTCTTTTCAGTGATGCCCAGCGACAGGACAAGGGGCAACGGGCACAAACTGAAGCATAGGAAGTTCCAGCTGGACACAAGGAAGAACTTCTTCCCTCTGAGGGTGACGGAGCACTGGCACAGGTTGCCCAGGGAGGTTGTGGAGTCTCCTTCTCTGTAGATATTCAAGGCCCGCCTGGACAAGGTCCTGTGCAGCCTGCTGTAGGTGACCCTGCTTTGGCAGGGCGGTTGGACTAGATGACCCACAGAGGTCCCTTCCAACCCCTACCATTCTGTGATTTTGTGATTCTATGCAGAAGCTGCTGTGTTTTGATTTAATGTTAAAATTCTTGCACTCTTCTGAAGTGATTTTCACATTTTCCTATACCAACACTATTTTAAATCAGAATAGTAACTCGCTGATTTCCAAGATGGCTGGTATAAAATCCTAACACAGTTGTTTCAGTTGATTTATTTGTCCCCAGCAGAGTTCATGGGCTCAGACTGATTATTTGGAAAGCAGAGTTTTCAGAAAGGCAAATATTTGTGAGTCAAAAGTACAGCTGACCATGCAGGGTGAACAATATTTTCAGTGTGGCTCTGAACTCCCTGGAGTGTGGGATCACACGATTGTGTTTCCATACTGAGCCTTTCCTTCCTTCCAGAAAGATGTTGCCAAGTGCTTTGCAACTGGTAGAGAATCCAAGAACAAATTAAAAAAGCATACTTTGACACTGTGCTCTTTTGTGGTTTTAACCTTTCTCTGCAATTTTAGCTGCCTGTTGCATCTGCGGGTAAACACAGGAAAGGAAGGGGTAATCAAAGTCAGTAAAATCCTGTAATTTCTTTTGTTAAAAAGAACTCAAATGAATTCATTTAGCAGTTAAGCCAATGAAAAACAGGAATAACTTCATAGGGGTCGATTGTTTTATAAAGAATTAAAACCTGTGTAAGAAAGAATTAATCAATTTTTAAAAATCTGAATGGAACAACTATGCTGTGATTACTAAATGTTAGAATTAAGAAGGGCAAAGGGAAAATAAGAAACCCTCTTTCTCTCGATCCCAAAGGTTCATTAAAAAGCAAAATTCTTCCAGACTGAGTAAGTCTGCTCTGTCTTTTGGTCAGTACTCTGTGCCTTTCTGAGTTCTAGGAATACGAGAGAAACTGTTTCCTGGGGTATTTCCAGCCTTCGTGGAAGCAGAAAAAATGGAGGGGTGAGAGATGGTCCTTTTGTTAAGAGATCTACAGGATGATTTTGTAAGCCCAGGAAGCCCAGATTTGATTCTAAGTAGAAGTTAAAATTGGGGGCATATCTATTAACCAGATACGAGTTCTAACCCTCTTGAGTGAGGCCACCACACCGACATTATTTGTTTCAAAGCACTGCAAAATCCCAGACATGCACTCAGTTTCTTCGTAAGAAGATAAGGCTACTTGGGAAATTTGTATTCACATGCAGGTTTGGATTTTGAATAGACCTAAATTTCAGAGAGTATTTGGACCAACCGTTTGGTTTTGCATCTATATCCCTTGCTAAATTTAAGGGCAAATTTTAAAAACAAATCTAATTATCTCAAGAAGAAAAGATTGAAGTACAGTTTTTAAACATCTTTCGGTAAACAAAAACCCCAAGATTTCACTATCTGTTTAACTTCATGTTTTTTCTCCTTCCACAGATCTGTGTATCTTCATAACAACAAACTTTCAGATGCTGGGTTACCTGACAGTATGTTCAATGGCTCTGATAATGTGGAGATACTCATCATGTCCAGCAATTTCTTGAAGTATGTTCCAAAGAATCTACCTCCAGCACTGTATAAATTACACTTAAAGGTAATGACAACAAGGTTTTGTGTTCCTTTAAGATTGTGACAAAGTCCTGTGTTTGTGTGGGATACAAACCACACATCCAAACCATTTCAGTGCACTTGGAAACATTCCCAGGCCCTTTGTAGGCCTCGTCTGCTATATCCTCGACAGTAGCTGTCTCCCATGTGTCCGTCCTTTTTTGTTCACAAGTAACAGTGTGTTTTTGCAAAACAGCATGCTCAAAGGGGACAAAAATGCTTCTCTGTGTTTTCAGGGGAATATAAGGATATATAAGGATATTAATATATATTAGTACCAGAACGTAGATCGTTCTCCATGGCCATCCAGTGATTGGCCTCCCAGTTAAGTTTGCAACTGATGATGCTGTTTTTCCTGACAGCTGCTTACCCACTGTGTACTGGCTTTGCTCACTAACTCATTTCACATAGACTACTGTTTCCTAGCATCAGTGATTTTTGTTTGCTACTGAACTGGCAGTTCAGACAACTCAGAGAATGTTTGGATCAGTGACTCTTACTGCTACAACTCCTCCAGCAATAGTGCAACAGCAGAAGTTGTGGTATTAACTAGTCTCCAGTATTTTTAATTCCATGTCATCTGATTTCGATAAAAACACGTCGTCATGTCTGTGCTAGAGATCTCAGCCTTGTTAACAATGGGAGAGCTGCAGCGGTCGGGAATCCTGGTTCCACTTGCTTCTAGTGTTGACAGCTGCTTGGAAGTGCGTAGACTGGAGTTTGTTATCAGCCCCTGGACTTAGGCAGTTCTGTGTTGCCTCCCAGCTTTCTTCTCCCTTGAAGGTTTCACCATTAATTCCCATTAAAATCTTCTAGAAAACAGGCTTCTCCAGCTCGAGGAAAAATTAAGGCAAACAGTCTGATCCTTTAAATTGCTGGAATTTCTCTGCAAAATGTGAAGTTACTAGTCCCCTGCATTTTATTGCCATCTATAGGTAATCATTATCTCCCAGAGGGGTCTCAGACTTTGAGGACTACACTTTGAACTTGTATCCTTCCCTGCTTTCTCCAGCTGTGTTGAGGGCAGAGGAGCTGAGGAGAGAAATGACCTTTTCAGTTTTCATGTGTGCTGCCTGTCAGTAGTAACATTCACCTTTATATTTTGACTGAGAAAAAAACAGGACAATGGGAAATGAGAGACAGCCAAAAGTGGACCAAAAAGTGTCCAAAGGGTGCACTTCAGATACGACAGGTCAGGTTTTTTTTCTTTCACTATTTATTGAGATGCTCAGCCCCATCTGTCTGCGGTGGTATCCACTTTGTATTAGTTGGCACATGAATCTTGTCCAGACTGTCCATCACGTTACTGTGTATATGTGGATTGTGGGAAGTTTAACAAATTCAGTGTCAGTGTTTTATATATTCTTTATAATTCCTAGTGTTTCCTGGTGTTTTATATATCCTTTTATAATTCCGACAGTTTCTGTATGGAGTTTGTAAGCAGAATTTAGTTTTATATTTTGTCTGTGTCTGCCTGCTAGCTACTCCAAAGCCATACTAAGGCCACAGGACTAATTATTTTGGAACCTACATTGCAGGAACTGTACCTTTTGGAACACCATTAAAACTGGAAGGATGGCTGGTTCCCAGCTTCTAACCTAATTCTTCTCTATGGTGAAATCTGTCTTACAAAACGCAGAAATTTTGAGCAAACCCCAGAGGTAGTTGCTGAGATTACATTATATGTTTGCACATAGGTGGAAAGACTAAGAATACAAAATAAAACTGTCTGGTGTGGGGGCGAATTCTAATTCCTTAGCCCAAAGATTCCATGCGGAATTAATAAAAATAGAGTGTAATATTTCAGTCTAGTATTTGTATTTATTTCTTAAGCGGAATTATAATGTCCCCTGAAATACCTTACATCTAGCCCTTTTAAAGTTTCATTGCCTGGTGTTAGCTGAGCAGAACCTGAACGTCCTGTGTTGTTTCATGCCAAATAATGTCCTTTGTGCTTCTGGTGACTCTAGAACAACAAGCTAGAGAAGATTCCCAAAGGAGCCTTCAGTGAACTTACAGGACTGCGGGAGCTGTACTTACAGAATAACTACTTGACTAATGAAGGAATGGACAATGAAACTTTCTGGTGAGACTGAGATCTGTAGTTTGCACCTCTGTTTGAGTCTGTCTATCTTTTCTGGTACAGTAGTATATCTACTGAAAAAAAGATACATCTTAAAAAGTACATTATTTAAAGCTGCATGACATTGTGCATTTCTCTGCGAAGTCTGTATGAAAAGACTTAGATTCAGATGCTGCCATTCAAAAGCAAAGGTCTGGGTGAGCGGTTTGAGTTCATGCTGCAGAACATTTTTATACAGAAGACACAACACTGAGCATCAGACTGCATCACTCCCTGATTGCCACAGACCGAGCCACACCAGGTACTACGTGCCTTCTGGGAAAGGGCTACCTGGAACGATGTTGAAAGCTGGTGTCTGTTCTTCCAAACCAGTCAAAAGTGAGGTTACTTGGGACTTTGCAGTTTCCAGGGCAGTTCACTGGAAGTTAAGGCCAGACCTTCATCTTCGCAAAAGCTACTTCTGTGTTTCTCTGAAGGTAACTTGAAAGCAGCCACAGGTACACAGCTGTGAATTCATCTGGCACAGCTGTACCCCAGTGCAGATGGATTGCTGGAGTGGAAGGGGATGCAATGGTGCTGCTCAATAGCCAGATGGCTGCAAAAGCTTTGCTACAAACTGGTGTAACAGAAATAGTCTTTGGCTGTCCTAAATTTAGTCTGGGACATAGCGCTTCAAAAAGTTAATGTTTGTGTCTCTGCTTGCACCGAATGTTGCCCTTGTTCTACCTGAAAATCCAGATCACGTAATCTGTCCTGCCCATAACTTATTTCTGTAAACTTTTCTGATCTCCAGACATGAAAATGTATCAAACTGTGCTTCCCTTTTCTGCATCCTACTCCCAGAAACCACCCTTAGCAATTTACCATAGCTGTGTTGTGCCCCCCTCCAGGTCATGCTGGACATACCATTTCTGTTAAGATTCAGATGAATAGAGTGCAGTGGCTGTAGCTAAGGCACCGGTCACAGTCAGCAGAGGGGGTGGATACTGCTCCTTGCTCTCATGCTGCTGTCTGTCCAGCACAGCGTAGTGCTATTGAGATGTACCCAAGCTGGGGAAGCGTAACAACTTGCAGCAATGAAGCACTTTACCCAGAGAGTATATTTGCTCCTTCAGAGCATGTTTGGATAGCTGTGAATATCAGCGTGGTAACCAGTAAGTGATGTCTGTAAGGCATTAGTTCTTGCATTTTCTGAAAACTCTAGTCATCTGCAGTGGCTTATGTAGTGCCATGCAGATTACAGCCTCGCTGGAACTCAGAAACTGGCTTGAAATACGAGGGAATAGAGGGCTTCTCAATCCTGGCATGTAATACCATTGATCCACATCCAGTTGGTGTAAGTGGCTGGTCTGAGGGTTTATTTTAGCTTCAACTGAGTCTAGGGAATCCAGATTCAGTAGCTTACACAAAGCAGCTCTAGCCCTGACTCACTTCCATAATGCTGGAGGGTCAGGAGAAGTTCACTACCTTAGCCTAGGATGCTGAATTAGCCCTTCTGCTTTTCATAAGAGTGATATTTCATCACCTAAAAAGCAGGCCTGCTTTTCAGTTTCGATATACAGAAATATATATGTTCTGTATATTTATATGTCTCCGTTTCAAGAGACAGAAATTACTCGTGCTCAGGCTACACTTCTGTGAAACTGAGAGCTGAATTCTGTGCTCTAATGGTGCTCCCATGGCATCTTTCTTGTGGTGTTTGTACACTGAAATTGGTTGTACGTTACTATCTGTGGTGTCAAATGAGAGAACAGTAGTCTGATTGCAGGTCTCAGCCCTGTGGCAGTTCGGATGGCTGTGGACTCTAGCAGGTTCTCTTGCTAGCGTGGCTGGGGAGCAATGGCAGCGCCTAGTCCTCATCCCTAATGGCCGTATGGGAACTCCCTGTTTTGCTGTCCATATCAGTCATATCGTGAGACAAGAAAGGGCAGTAATGGGAGCTCTGCTGGGGAGAGACCCTAAAACAAAGATTGTAAAATCCTAGGGGAAGCTCATTATCATTTCACCTTGCAGAATCTAGATCAAGAGTGTTTTCTTTCCTGCTTTCCCAAGGAAATTGTCTAGTCTTGAATATCTGGATTTGTCCAGCAATAACCTCTCACAAATCCCAAGTGGTTTACCTCGAAACATCGTCCTCCTCCACCTGGAGAAGAATGCAATTAAGGTGATTGGCAGAGATGTCTTGACGCAAATTAAGAACCTGGAGTACCTTCTTCTCCACAATAACAAGTTAAAAGCCCGAGGTATTCATCCGTTAGCCTTCCATGGCTTAAAGAAACTTCACACTGTCCACCTGTACAACAACATGCTGGAAAGGATTCCCAGTGGGCTGCCCCGTCGAGTGAAAACACTTATGATCCTTCATAACCAGATCTCTGAGATTAACAGGAATGACTTTGCTACCACTTACTTCCTTGAAGAACTGAATCTGAGCTACAATAAACTCAAAAGTCCCCAGATCCATCGGGAGGCCTTCCGTAAACTGAGGCAACTGAAGTCCTTGGATCTTTCTGGAAACAATCTCCACACAATGCCCTTTGGCTTTCCAAAGAACTTGCAGATTCTGAAGCTGAAGGAGAACGAGATAAGCATCATCCCAAAAGGGACTTTGTCTGGGATGACAAAGCTGCGGGAACTGTATTTGAGCAACAATAAACTGAAAGTAAATTCCATTTATTCAAGAGCGTGGAGAGAACTCAGCAGTCTCCAGGTAGAAACATCACCTTCTTTAATTGTTTTAGTAATGCTGATGTCCTTGTCTGTCTGCCTATGCCACTTTGTATAGCACCAATACTGGATGTGCTTGGTCCTCATGTTTTGGGCTTTCATTGTAAGTGCTACACTTCTCTTTCTAGAGTAGAAATGATGTGCTGTTGTGCCAGAAGCGGGTACCTCCCACTGCTGGCCAGGATGGTGGTCCACCATGTACTGCCAATTCTCGAAAATGTAAAGAGACCTTTGTTTCTGAACCCTGATGGTGTCCTATTTTTTCAGATAAACATTAGTGAATGTTGTCACTAAAACTGAAATTATGCCTTTCAAATAGCTTGTCTCCCAAAAGATTTAAAATCAGCTCTGAAGAGAGACAGCAGAGGAAGGAATGCATAAACAAAAACACTCTTAATTCTCAAAGCCCCCACATCAGCTTATAGTCAGACAGGCCAAGCTTTAGGATTTAGCAGCTCAGCTGGCTAAGGCACCTGGATAGCAGCTAGGAGGTCTGGATTCAATCATCAGTCTTCTCATTTGCTTAATTGTTGGAGAAAGTTAAACACAAACCATAAGGCAGGCAGGAACAATCACATTTGTGCTGTGCGGAATGACCTCTCAAAATTGTTACATTGGCTGAAGGATTTGTCTGCATTTCCTTTTAGGCAGCAGCCTGTTTCCTGCAGTGAAAGGTATTACCTGTGTCATATGGCAGCCGTCTATGGTGCATATGGTTAGGTCGCTGTACAGGCAGGTTTGTACGTCACAGGGCAGATCGGGGATAAGGGACGGGGAGCATATGCCACACTGGCCCCCAGTGTGTTTTCAGACAATTCAAACATTTGTCTATGTGAAATTTCCCTTTTCGTTGTTTCTGGGAATAAACAATATCTTATTTTTCAGTTAATGAAATCAGTTTTTAATTTTTAATCAGTTAATTAATTTTTCAGTTAAGTTGATCATCAGCAATGCAGCAACAGTATCTGCAGAGGTGTTGGTTTGCATCCGCTGCAGATTTGGTCCATGGCTTTGATAATACATTTTGCATTCATTTGGTGCCTCACTGATATCATAGAATCACAGAATCATAGGTTGGAAAAGACCTCTCAGATCATCAAGTCCAGCCATCACCCCAACACCACCATGTCTGCTAAACCATGTCCCGAAGTGCCACATCCACACGTTTTTTGAACACCTCCAGGGATGGGGACTCAACCACTTCTCTGCACAGCCTGGTCCAATGCCTGACCACTCTTTCAGTTAAAAAAAAAAAAAAAAAAAAAAAGTTTTTCCTAATATCTAATCTAAACCTCCCCTGACACAACTTGAGGCCATTGCCTCTTGTCCTATTGCTAGTTACTTGGGAGAAGACACCAACACCTGCCTCACTACAACCTCCTTTCAGGGAGTTGTAGAGAGCAACTCTACAGCCTCCTCTTCTCCAGACTGAACAGCCCCAGCTCCCTCAGCCGTTCCTCATCAGACTTGTTCTCCAGACCCCTCACCAGCCTCGTTGCCCTTCTCTGGACACGCTCCAGCACCTCAATGTCCTTCTTGTAGTGAGGGGCCCAAAACTGCACACAGTACTCCAGGTGTGGCCTCACCAGTGCCAAGTACAGGGGCACAATCCCTGCCCTGCTCCTGCTGGCCACACTATTCCTGACACAAGCCAGGATGCCGTTGGCCTTCTTGGCCATCTGGGCACACTGCTGGCTCCTGTTCAGCCGGCTGTTGACCAGCACCCCAAGGTCCTTTCCTGCTGGGCAGCTTTCCAGCCACTCCTCCCCCAGCCTGAAGCGTTGCATGGGGTTGGTGTGACCCGAGGACAGGACCCGGCATTTGGCCATATGTGTGTGCGTGTGTGTGCACGTGCAAAGATATCTAAGATGAAAAGTAGTCTGGAAGGAAGGTGCTGTGGAGAATTACAGGTGCTGGAATTGTTTCCCTGCAGTAGTTTAATAAAATGTAGGCAGTGTGACATGGGTTGGTTTTTTTCCAAACAAAACCAGGTTGTGAGACCCATTAGGCAGCTTTAGTTGTTGGTTGGAATGACAAGCTTACTTTCTCAAAAGGCCTGATTCATAGCTACTTCAAGGTACTTTTATTCTGCTGTCACTCCCTTGTAGTCAGTCTCAAGCCAGAGTAACGTGTTGCTTAATCAAATATTGGCCCTTCAGTTGTACCTACCCCACAGAAAACCCTTTTCATGTTAAACGAGGTAAAGTTGATAGCACACACTTAAAATTCTGTTAGACTAATTGTGCATTTTGGCTGTTGCTTTTTTCTGGAACAGCATTACTACTTGTTAGTTATTTCCATGATAGTATATACGAATCTTTTTATCGTTAAGCACTTAACTATGCAATTGGTTTATGAGTTGATGCACTGGAGTGGATTTGACAAATAACCATCACATAAGATCCTGCTCGTGGATGTGCTTAGCATACGCTTCAGTCCACACTGTTTCCATGGAAATCACTGAAGACTATATGCAATTGCAAAGCTAGACATTTACATAATTGTTTGCGAGACTGGGATTATGTGGGGAATAAAAACACTGAAATCATGACCATCCTTTGTGGAAGTGTAGGTTTGAATAATGTATGTCAGCTTGGTGCTATGAAAATGCTACAGTACAGGATAACACTTCAGTTGATCTATTTTCTTGCATGCAATTAATCTGAGAAATGATCATGGCCTTTAGTCCTGATGTCTTCATACATTCTCCATGTCAGAATATTTCCAGGTGTCTTTATGTGTAGCTCTAACGAGTCACTGACCTCAGCAGTGAAGTGTTTGCAGTAGCAGCTTCCGAGAAATTCTCATGCATATCTGAAACCCAGTCTGCTTTTAATTCACTGAAGGCAGGCATGGGCTAAAGCCTGGGGACAGAGATAAAGAAATGTTGGGACTCCTAAACAAAACAGCATGATGTCTCATGTGAAAGCATGATGCTAACTAGTAGTGTAAGAGAGTGAAATTGTCATGGCCACACTTACCTTGATGCAAATTAGAGGTAGGTTCAATTAGTTTATGCTACAGTAAATATTGCTTCAGTTTTCCACCATGAACTCAAACTGAACGTTTCTGCATGGCTGACAACTTAGAATTTCCACTGTATACCTGGTGTTCTACATTTTCCTGACCTCACCAGAAGGGAGAGCTCCTGAAGAACACTCACCAAAGTGCCATCTGAAAAATAAAGCCCGTTTCCAGATGACTTTTAAACGCAACAAATCCTGGATAAGCTTTGCATAAACATGTCACTTCTGCACTGTACCATACTAAGTTTTTTATAAGTGCATATATATATATATGTGTGTGTGTATTTTTATAGATAAAAACCAATGGATAGACTTCCAAAGGAGGCGGAGTGTGTGTGTAGAGCCAGCCTTTGGAAGCTCATTTGTTGACAAAGTTAAATCTCTTTTTGGAGTGCTGCTAATATTTAAATACAGTTATTTATTTGACCCCTTGTTGTCTCTTACTTGCAGTCACTAGACATGGCTGGCAACCAGCTGACTTCTATCCCATCAGGCCTGCCAGAATCTCTAGAATATCTGTATCTTCAGAACAACAAGATCACAACGGTTTCAGAGAATGCTTTTGAATCCACACCCAAAATAAAGGGGATTTATCTCAGGTAAGGTCAGGTTTCCACTTCAACACGAGATTTTTTTCTTCTTCATCCACTTTGTAATTGCTTACTTTTTAGAAAGCATTTAAAGCCCTAACTTTCTAAATAAGCAACTTTGTTTTATAGCAATGTGTGATGAAACTGTGTTCATCTGCTCAGAAAAGACATGGATACATACAAGGAGCTCTTTCTGTTCAGGGAGTTTGTCCTTTCTGTGCTTATTTGAATGGATTAGGCTTGTTAGAAATTTTGGTAAATTAATGTTTAACATTATGTCATATTCCAGTATTCAGCCATGAGCTAAAATTTTACAGTCCACTTGTAGGACTACAGCTTCACCTGTGTCTGTTAGCCCTGGGTTTTGACAAAATCCCCCTCTAGTGAGGCGCGTATGACTAATCATGCAGTTTTGTGTATTCTCTTGATAGTTTTGTCAGAAACAGGTGACAAGTTACAACTGTGACAGTTATGTAATTAAGTTTAGAAGCTTTTCTGGTTTTTTTCCTACTCTGTCAGTTGGATGAGGACCTTGTTTTTATAGGTGACAGATACTGACCTTTTTTATGCATAATGTAAACTCACAGTAATGTAACTGATTTAAGCAGAGATTTATACCACAGGAAGTGAAGCATGAATCTGGCCCAGTAATATATTCAGTTTTATTCTGATGGAACATTATTGAAAATATTGCTTAAGAGTGATTTGTCAATGCCTACAGAATATTTCATTAAGCTGATCCCATGGATGTGTTCAAAAAGCCTGGGCTGCGTGCTGCACAAGACTAAATATGGCTTTATTTAGTCTGTGTGCAACCAAACTGTTCTGTAGTTCTGAATAGTTCTGAATCATAACTTTTTGGATGAATGATTCCATACCAAGCAAATAAAATTACAAGGTATGGTGTAAATTAGAGCAGTCTGTCTATTCAGCTGCTCACATTTATGAGATTTTAGTGAATGCTTGGATGCAAACCAGAAACCACATACCACATTCTATATTTCTATACAAAGAGCAAAAAGGAATTTGCAAAACTGTTTTGGTAACATATTTAGGAGGGAACTCCACCCAAGCTAAGTTGTATGTCTTAATGGGAGGCTATTAATCACTGCAATGATGTGAAACAATAATACGCATCTGGAATATTAGACAGAATACCATTTTAAGCATGTTTGAGAGTAACAGACCAAGCAGTATATGTAAGAGGTTCTTAAATTGCAGATTAGTTTATTTATATTCTTGGAAACCCAAAGAACAGCTGAAAAATTATTGCATGGTGCTTTGTTTCTAAAGGGTTATTTTGTACCAGTATTTTGAGTTTTGTGGGAGAAAAATTAAACTATCCAGGGATGACACAATCTCATGAAAAAGCAAGTTGCACTTTGAAATGTGGGCTATGGAGCAGACTCCTTTCCTCTCTGAGAAGGAGAAAACTGAATACCAAGAGAAAGAATTTGTGGGGGAGGAATTCCAATATTGTGGTTTTTTCCCTTGCTGAATACAGTTAAGAAGGGTGAAGAGGGGCTGGGGTGGAGGAAAGTAGAAGCTTTTTGAGCTTGATCAGTGAACTTGAAATTGGTGGGAGATACTTAATGTTTCCCAGTATTTTCCTGCAAGGTCCTTTGTGATGATAGAGAGTGCTGTCAGCAAACTTTGTTCAGTCATTTGCTTGCTACTCGGTACCTGCTTTCCCTTCTTTTTTCCACCCAGAGGAGTCAGTATTCCTAGAGTGCTGTTGTGGGTCAGGGTGAAGTTAGAGTAACTTGGGTTGGTGTAAGTTAGAGTAACTCTACAGAATGGTTTCCTCCTAGCCTCCTCATTTCTGTGTTGGATAGGAAAATGGGTTTATTTTAACAGGAAGGTCTTGTTGTTTGTTTAAAGGTTTAATAAGATTGCAGTTGGAGCACTGAAGGAAAGTACCTTCCAAAACCTAAAGCACTTACAGGTACTGGATATTGAAGGGAACCTTGAATTCAGCAACAGTTCAAAGAATAAGGATGACTCAGAAGAGGAAATGGAGGAAGAGGAAGAGGAAGAAGAACTGAGATAAAATGTGAACTTGCGCAAGCACATCAGTGGGAGGTAACAACTGTAGTTTAGTTAAATCAAGGACCCAGTTCTCAGACTCTTGTCTAAATAATTCGAGTTTACAAGTATGATTGAAACATAACAAGTGGGTGTCTGAGCCCTAAACTCAAAGACTTTCAATAAAACATGACTGGGAATTGCAGAATCAAAACCAGCTGAAAATACATTATTTTATAAAATGAAATAGTCAGTATATATCTGTTTTATCAGAGGCAGTGGACTGCTTATAGTGGCTTCTGCTTATAGCTGCAGCAGACACAACAGGCAAATATGAAGATCATTATTTACTAATTCTGATAACAAAAAATGAAAAGGTATTTCATGATATTTTCAAGCAACCAGTTAAAAAGGAAAACAAAGAACAACATGTGAAGCTTACTGGTACAGAAGACCATGTGAGCTGAAATGGATTAAAAAAATTAGACAAACTAAAGGAAGATAGACCCATTAGTGTCTGTTAAACATGGCATTAAGATTATGACCTCTATCTCAAGCAGTCCTTAGATCACTGACCACTCAGTAGGAAGATAGTACTAAATTTGGCATATTTCTTACAGAAAGAATTATCTTACTTCAGGTCACTTTTGGAGATGGTATGCAGGACTGGATTGATGCCTGATCCAGGATAGCTGGTTCTCACAACAACCTGTGTTTTTTCTCCTGAAAAGTCTCGGTGAGGGTTCATTGCTCACTTCACCCAGATTCACTGAACGGCCTCTGGCCAGTTACAGGTTGGGGTTGCAGCTGACTTTGATTCCAGACTGGTAATCTTGAAATTAAGACCTCAGTATTCCATAAACTGTCTGGCCAGCCACTCAATTTCTAGTTGAACCTTATTTCTTTTCAGCTGCAGAAGAAAAGATGAAGAGAGAATGATGTTTGAAGAATATGCATTTTTCCATAAGAAGAATGGGGATCTGCTTTATGCATCTCTTAAGCATTTTATGTTCAAAGATTATGAGGTTCAAGACACTGCTCTCTGCTTTTGGAGATCTAAACTGTCAGACTTGAAAAAAAATGTTCAGTTTTGTCCCTGATCTACATTTTGTCATGCAGAATGACACAAGTGGTAGGAGTAGTGCTAACATAACACGCTGAAAAGATGAGGAGGCTTGAAAAGGGCAGAATCTACTTGGAAAGTCAAACATGAGACCTCCTGGCTGGGCTAAATGAAAACTTTGTGAGAGAAGAAGTAATTTATATCTACAGACTTAGAGTACATACAGCTTCTGAATCAATGCATCTCTGGTTTGGTTTGGGGCACGTGTGACATGTCAGCAGGTACTAAGTTTAGCATATTCTGAATTCTGTGTTCCATTATGTAATTGATTTTGTTTTTCTGATGTTTTGCAGGAAAGCATATGGAAAATTACGTATATGTCTGTGTGTATATATATCTATATAGATATACAGAGAACACTTAGCAAAACGTGCAATGAATTACACAGAAACTGTCAGGGCACTGGGCCAGGCTTATGGAATACAGTGTGTTACAGTGCCTTATTCAAGGAGAGACCCTGAATGCCTTTCCAAAGCTTCCAAATCATCTTATACAAGACCAAGGATCATAAGGGATTGCTCTGAAACTCACAAAAGCTGGCTTTTGTTTCTTCTGTTTCTCTTCCTTCACTGTTTCCATCTGTAATAACAATATGGGACTGTTTTGAACACATGCCTTCAAATGCTGTTTTTATCACTGCATTTTAAGTGAACCATGTATATGCTGCTTTTCTTTTCCTCCACTCCAAAGAATCTGTTGTTGATCAGGCAAGATGGATATTTGCAGTAGTTTCATGTGTGGAGCAGTATCTGAGGCATTTTGGTCATCAAGCAGCAGTAATAATTCTGGATGCAACTATTCCTCTGTTATAACAATGTGTATATTTGGATGAGAAAAATAAAGTAAGGCTGGATCCCATAATATTTTACCTCTACTGCCAAAGCCTGCAGTATATGCCTGTTTCAGAAAGGTTTTAAGATAAAACAATTACTCTTGTGAATATATATATATATATATATATATAACTAACTTTGGTAAAGTTTCTGTCTTGCTGTTGTTTGCCCACGTGGCAGTTGTGTGAATGTCTCCGAAGGTATGTCCAGAAGATTGAGCAACAGTATGCGGTTTAATACATGTGGTAGAGTTTTTCACAGATTGTGTATCATTCACATTAAGAGCCAGAAGTGAGACTAATGAAGCAAAAGAGATGGGTGAGTGTGGGGTGTCTTAGGAAAAAACTGTTAAGCGTCAAGAGAAATGTTTTTGTTTAGTTCAAGTCTGGAGACAGTGCCTGCTGTCATACTCTTAAAGCCTCACCTGTTTTAGGGTATTGAGCATTCTCAGCTCCTGTTGGAATAATGGAAAATAAAGAAACTGAGAAGAAGATGACCTGGATGGCAAGCTGCCTATTTGATTCTAATGTCCTTCGTATGAGGTAGCTGATCTGCTTGACGAGGTCTTGTCTTTTGAGGATTTCTGATTGAACACATGTTGTTTTGCATGCTGGGCTCCAGGATTTACTTGGAAACAGAGTTGGCTTAATGTTTTACCAGCTGTTTTTCCTGCTGGAGAAGATCTAGTTCTACATTCTTGCTTTGGGTTCCCATAGCACATGACAGTACTTTCAAGCTGATATTTCCTACCTTTGACAGTTCAACACGATCGTGAATGATAGAAGGAAATACTGCTTCCTGAAAAAAACAAAAGCTTGGCCCTAAAGATTGCAAAAAGCCACATTTTTTGATATCAGCTATACAGCTGAGCAATAAAATAGCCTTCCAACTGACTTTTGGGGTAGATTTCTATGTAATATAGCTCTAATCTATTAGCTATCTCCAGCAAACCCCAGCAGAAGTTTTGCCAGTCTTTGGTGAAACAGACCAATTATGCTCCTGAACAAGCTAAGAATATGCAGATTTGTAGTTTTATGGAGAACTATTCAATTATCTTTAAACTTCAGTCCCTTACACTGCAATTCTGTGAGAAGTCAGGTGCCCCAGACTCCCTTTGAATCCCTTAAGACTCTGTTGTGGTGAATGCGGGAGTGCTGGTACATTTTAAACACCTTGTGGAAGCAAGCCCAGAAATTCAAGGTGATACGTACACTGTTAAACTTCTTAAATCAAGCATCAGCCTTTCCAAAGGAGACCCACCTACAGCCAAAGGGGAACATCCCGTAGACCAGGAGAATTAGGAAACCCTTTTCCAAGTTTATTTCAAAATAATTGTACACTGAATCTGTCCTTAAAAGGGGACAATGTTTCCCAGCAGCACCACCCCCCCCCCCCAAGAGGACTGTCTTCTGATTGTCATGTCAGAGATCGATGAGGGAGAACCACGGCCTTGATTCCTCGCTTACCTGGTATTGTCAGCACCTATGACATTTTGGACATAAAACTGTCAAACCAAAATGGTAGTTTCTTTCTTTCAAAAAACTAAGAGGCTCCGTGAGAGATGATAAGAAAGAGTCAGAAGGCCACAGGGCTAAGCCCACCTCTTTTTCTTGACTGTGGGTGGCTCCTGTAATCCCAGGGTCCAACCCAGACCTCGGATGGAGCAGGACCCAGGAACACGCATTTTTATTATTCCCTTTAGTAAAAATGAGGAGAGTTGGGTGGTTGGCCTCTCCTTAGGCCACTGAGTTGGACCAGGAAGAGACAACATAACTGTTGTTTTCATGTAACTTTCTTCCTGTGAATTGCTTGGATTTGGGAAAGAGACAAACACGAAGTTTTTAAGGCTGAGACAGATATATGGATAGTGAAAACCTGAAGTTTAAAACATTCAGTTGGCAACTCTATTCCTAAGTGTGCATTTGCACATTCTTGGTATTCATGCATCTGTATGCAAACTGAGGTCCAAGTTTATTTGCTGTTTTTCTCTTAAAGGACGTTTCCTCATTACAGAGGACACTGCAAAAAAATGGGAAAAATCGGATTTTTCTGAGATTGGATACGATTTTTCGTAGCATTGGGAGTACAAATGCAGCACGTGAGCTATAAAGAACTCAACAGGCGCCAAAAATAGCCCCTGGATAATGAGCTTTTATTTCAGACGATGTGCACGTAGCCCGGCTACATCTGCAATGTGGACGGGCAGTTCCGCAGCTGTTCTCCCCCTCGTCCCCGTTCCTTCGGGCTCCTTACCCCCATGCCCATTCCCTCCTGAGGACTGGGTCACCCGGCGCCTGCTCCCTCCCCGCTGCTATCCCTCCTGCTGCACACCGCTCCCCTCCAGGTAACCCCGCGGGCTTGTTTTTTGGGGGCTTCCAGGAAAAAAAGGCTGGGGATAATTGTACCTTCCCCAGAGGTGTTATCTCCCCATGAGGGGGTTGTGGCCCCTTTTCCTTCCGTGGGTGCCGGGAGGGCCCATGAGGCTGGGGTTGGACTGGAGCTGGGGAGCCTGTGTCCCTCTGCTCCCCGCGTTCACAGACGTGGAGGTTTCCTCCTGCCCCAACAAGGCCCCACAAGGAGCTGGTGCCATCCCACCTGCTGTGGGGAGAGGAGAGGCCCCGGCTGCGGCGGCTTCTCTGTGAGGAGGGAGGTGGGATGAGGCCGAGGCCTGCCCTGCTCCAAGATGGCGCCCTGCGAGCCCCTCTGCGAGGGACAGCAGGACGTGGCGGGTGAGCAGCAGTCCCCAGCCTCATCGGGCAGGAGGGGTGGGTTGTGGGGAGCGCCGGCGGCCGTGCTGCCAGGGAGGGAGGCAGGGTGGGGGGCGAAGCACCTCTGTAGTGTGCTGAGGGGGGTCCCGCTCTGCCTCGAGGGCCTCACAACACTGTTCTGTGGTGTTTGGTGTTGAAGTGTCACGTTTGATGAAAAAGAGGTGCTTTACACAGTCAGTAGATACTCTTCTAAGGAAAAATTAGTTAAGAAAGAAAAAAAAAACCTCCGAAGGAAAACTTTTGACCAAGTTTGACAGGGGATGCGGTGGGGCGGGAGGAAAGCTGCAAAGTGCTCCCTTGGGGGAGCGGCGGCAGCTCCTGGCGAACACCAGCTGCAGGCCCCTGGCAGTGGCACAGCGTCCCGGCGGGGCGGCTTCCTCCCAGAGCTGCCAGCCGCCCTCCTCGCAGCCGGCGGTGGGCCAGGCAGCCGTGCCGGGGTGAAGATCTGAGGTATCTTCTGAGCTCTGGGAACTTGGAGATGATTTTCATTAGCTCCCTGCCATAGGATTGTCCATTGACAGGGCTGCTGGGGAGAGGATCCTCCAACTTCTGCAGGTGCTGAGGAGCTGGGCTGACAGGCCTGCTATGAAGGCATCTGTGGTATAAAAAACGCCCTCCTCCTCTTCTGCTGCTTTGCAAGAGGGATAGCGGGGACTTTTTCCTGAGAAGGCTGAAGATCTGGAGTAGCAGGAGTTAGGTATGTGCAAGAGTGAGGCTGTGTTAATAAAGCAAATGAGAACGGGAAGTGTCCTCCTCCCTGGGACCCAGCTGCCATTTCTTGCTCCTCAGTGGTCCGTGCAGAGGCGGGAGGCAGGAGGGGTCTGATCAAAGCTTCACGATTCTTCTTTCTTGACAGTGGCTGTTGATGCTCAGTAAGAGTTTAGTTTACCATACTATTTGTCACAATGTTGACTGAGCCCATGAATATTTTTACAAATTTTGCTTACAAAAAAGTAATAAAAATAAAGGCATATTTTACAATTAATATATTTGATGGGAAGCAGTCTCTTGGAAAGCTTCTGCGATATAGTCCAATATCCTATTAACTGTTTTCATTCTGTACTGTAATATTGGTGAGTCTTTCTCCCTGGGTTAGGGAATAGTTGTCCTAAACACTTCAACGTATAGAGAGTTTTATATAATATGAATTTAGCCTTGTTTTTTCAAGATACTTGCTTCTCTAGTGGGATTCATTTATGGAGATCATTGTAATTGCTTTATTATGTTGCTAATATAAGAACAGTGAGTAAATTCCCAAAAGAACTTGATTTCCTTTAGTGAGGAAAATATTGGTGTGCCCTGTAGCTCTGATTCATACCGCTATTGTAAAGTCAGCCAGCTGTGAGATGTATGTGGAGGCAGTGGATGATAAATGTGTTCTAATAATCCAGTATACAGAGTGTTTCCATAAAAATTCTTCAGTAGTATCCAAGGACATTAAACAGTCCATCAATAAAATCCTTCTTTAAATGATTTTGAATCAGGCAAAAGCTGTTTCAATGCACAGTCGTACAGGCTATCTCAAGTTTTCCCCATGGTAGTTCCAGAATCTGTTTTTAGCGTATGATTATGATACTGTCGAGAACGTTGCTTCCGATAAAAATTCAGACTGATTTGCAGTATTCATAGAATCAGAGAATGGTTTGGGTTGGAAGGGACCTTTAAAGGCCATCTAGC
The DNA here is from genome assembly GCF_030867145.1 of Opisthocomus hoazin. Classification (NCBI taxonomy): domain Eukaryota; kingdom Metazoa; phylum Chordata; class Aves; order Opisthocomiformes; family Opisthocomidae; genus Opisthocomus; species Opisthocomus hoazin. The sequence goes on along the minus strand of NC_134419.1, from coordinate 7,167,285 downwards.
CCACCCCCAGCCCTGCAGTGAGCGGGGACATCTTCAACTGGATCAGGTTGCTCAGAGCCCCATCCAACCTGACTTTGAATGTTTCCAGGGATGGGACATCTACCACCTCTCTGGGCAACCTGTGCCAGTGCCTCACCACCCTCATTGTGAAAAAATTCTTCCTTATATCTAATCTAAATCTACCCTCTTTTAGTTTAAAACCATTACCACTTGTCCTGTTGCAACAGGCCCTGCTAAAAACTTTGTCCTCTTCTTTCTTATAAGCCCCCTTCAGGTACTGGCAGGCTGCTGTAAGGTTTCCCCACAGCCTTCTCTTCTCCAGGCTGACCAGCCCCAGCTCTCCCAGCCTTTCCTCTCAGCAGAGGGGTTCCAGCCCTCGGATCATTGCTGGGGCCTCCTCTGGCCCTGCTCCAACAGCTCCAGGTCTGTCCTGCGCTGAGGGCTCCAGAGCTGGATGCAGGACTCCAGGTGGGCTCTCACCAGAGTGGAGCAGAGGGGCAGAATCCCCTCCCTCGCCCTGTGGCCATCCTGCTGGGAATGCAGCCCAGGGTATGGTTGGCCTGCTGTGCTACCAGTACACACTGCCAGCTCATGTCCAGCTTTTCATACATCAGTACCCCCAAGTCCCTCTCAGCAGGGCTGCTCTCAATCCCTTCATCCCCCAGTCTGCACCAATACCGGGGGTTGCCATGATGCAGGTGCAGGACCCTGCACTTGGCTTTGTTGAACCTCATGAGATTCACACAGGCCCACTCTTCGAGCTTGTCCAGGTCCCTCTGGATGACATCCCATCCCTCCGGCATGTCAGCCACACCACTCAGCTTGGTGTCATCTGCAAACTTGGTGAGGGTGCGCTAAATGCCACTGTCTGTGTCGTTGATGAGAATATTCTCAGCTCCAGTTGCAGACAAGGAATGAATGAGTGTCATGCTTTTATTGCTTAGGGTGTAATTGCATGTTTGTTGACAGTCATCAAAGAAATTAGCTTTAACAAATTTTTACTTAGGATATATCTTTTATATAGAATTAAAATTAACTTTGATTCCTTACATAGCACTCTAGATTTCTCCCCTTCTTTGTGGTGGACCTCTGTTTCGGGTCTGTTTTATTCAAACGCAGCAGTGGGATAAAACCCAAAGCACTTTACTGATGTGCTGAGGACAGTAGAGTTGCTGCACCATGAGGCACCCTCATCATCCACAGCTTAGAAGTTTTGGCATTGGAAGACTCAGGCTGGTTGTTCCTACTCTCTATGTAACGCAGGCAGGAAGCACCAAAGTGAATCTTTGCCAAATCAAGCAGGAACAACCGAAGTGAGTCTTCCAGGTTGTTCCCACCTGCCTTACAGAGAGGGGACGAGCAAAATGTCTGGTATGCAGATAATCTCAAATACCTTCTGTGAAATTTACTATGGAGAGCTGAAGATTACTTTGCAAAAAAGTATGGTATGGTGCTGTACGTTAGATCTGTGCACAGCACCAGGGAGAAAACAACTGAGAATGAGACGTCACAGTGGAAATTCTCTCCATCGGAGAGCTTCGAGACTTGCTTTCTGAACTTTCTGCTAGAGCTGGACGGATACCCTCCTGTCCATCCTGATTCCTCCCTCCTCAGATATTTGGTTAGGAAGGATTTCATGTCAGAGATATGCTTTCTTCTATTAAAAATCTCCAGAAGATTGGATTATTTATTCTAAAACAAAGATCATACATTTACTGATTAAACTATCAATAAAATATAGGCTATCGAATCTCTATACTTTATTTGTTTTCAAAAAACTCATGAAATATAAAAGAACTATTTAAAGTATTTAAATGGAAAAGAAGATGGAAGATCAGGGTTGAAAATACTCAGTTTGCCTTAGTTCTGTATAATTTCCACATGTTTTTAATAGCCTAGTGGTAAAACCCTATAAAACCACTAGAAGCAATGAAATCATAATGAAAAATCTCAAGGTCAGTCTTGTTTTTCTTTTGGTTTTGCATTCTAGACCATAGAGAATTTGTAGCAGAAGAAATGTGAGATATCTGTGAACATAAAACACTTCTTGTTTTGCTTCCCCTGCTTTTTCCATCTTATTAAAATACCCTCCTTTGGGGGTGGGGAAAAGCTAAAAAATGCTAGAGATATTATAGCCTTCTTAGGAAAGTTCAAAAGCAACAATTAACTACAGTAAGTTTCATGTGGTGGGTCAAATCCTGGCTTTCAGCTCGTGTTATGTGCAGACACATACAAGTGTGTGTTCCACTCCTAAATGAAATGCAGATACCTCCTCATGATGAAAGATGTCTGCTTTTAAAGCAACAGATGCAGAACTCTGTACCTTACAGAAGAAAAACTCCTGTGACAGAACCTGAAAAGCAGAAGTGTGACCTACCTACCCTCAGCACATCCATATTCCCAGTGGCGTGAATACTGAAGGGTTTTGTAATAAATGAATTGATAATACTTCAGCAACAATATTTGCTTGTTCTTGTGCTGGACTGAGTGCTCTATGCTAGTTTGGAAAGAAGAACAGAATGCGCTACCACCAAAATTCTTTGTGGGCATACTAATAAGTTTTCGTTGTGTCACAAATAGGAGAAGGAAAAGATTTGTTCCATTAACTGCACAGTCTGTTCCAATAGCTTTCAGTGAGTGAGAGGTAGCCAAGAATTAGCTGTGAAGGGGTGACCAGTGAGTCACAGATGCTCGTGGATACCTGCAGACCTGTCTGCTTTGTCTTTAGTGGCTGTCTGCAAGCAGAAGCTTTGCAAGGAAAGGGGTGGCTTGCTCCATCCCTACCTCTCCAGCTGCTGGTACCCTTTCTCTTGGAGCCAGCAAGGAAAGGAGGTTTGATTCTATTGCAGGAGAAGTGACTTAACAATCTGCCTCTTCACCTATCAATACTCACCATCTTGTCTTCCTGAAGCCTTCTTTATTCCTTCCCCAAAATACCATTCTCTCAGTAACAGACTGCTATGATTTTACTTTGACAGCCTGTAAAATGTCTGAAATATGTTGTGACACAAATCTGCCAAAAGTCTCAGCTGTGCCAAATCCATTCCCAGATATCATCTTCGAGGCTATGGAGATGCAACTGTTGCTACTTTTAAAATAATGGAATCTGAGCTTTTTTCACTTGAAACAGGAGCTTGGAAATTCCTGTGAATATTGTGGGTAGTGATTCTGTGCTTCCAGAGAGACAGGAGTGTCTAATCCAGGGTAGCCATGAAAGTCCCCTTTAATGTGTTCTATAACTGTCTCAGTTTGCATCTGATTTATCCTTACCATGCAACACTGTTGAATTAGAAAACTACTTTTTCTCTGTTTGTAGACGGGAAGCAAACTCTGCATTCTTGTGGTCAGTTGACCATGAGATCACATGAGAGTCTGGGATAGTGAATAACAAGCTGAACTTAAGCAGTGACCAGCCTTCCTGTTCTATTGATCTCATCCATTTTGGGTTTTGTGGAAGAAACTCTCTTATAAATTCCAGTTGCCTCCTCAGTTGTATGTGAAGTCATAGGTTAAAGTGAGAAATTTAGTACATGTATTTCATTTGCGGCTCGGTCCTTAGTGAATGGTTGCATTATGTTTGTCCATGCTGTGACCTCCTTGTCAAATATTTAAAGTCAGATATTTTCCAGGCATTATTATTGCAAAAATGTCTGCTCCCCCACTGCAAGACAGGCAGCAGTAGCATCCCTATTGAAAAACCTACATTGCTTTCTCCCCTCGCTGTACTTGGTTCTCAGCTGGAGGGCTGTGATCTCAGCCAGCTTAGTGCCTGGAGGGGCAAACCAGCAATTCCTCGTTGCCACCGTGACTGTAACGAAAGATCGCTGTCTTTATGTAAAAACGCACCTGGTCGTTCAGCAGAGATGGAGGCACAGAAGGACTTAGCATTGGGCAAGATCAAAAGCAGCCTGAGTTTTCCAGATTCAATTAATTTCCCAGGTTACACATTTTGCGTGCACACATCAACCACCTTCTGCTAGTAGTTACCACAGTTTTATGGGAAACACAGAAAGGACTGAGGTCATTTCCAAGACTATCCATCTGGCTTGAAGATGAAGCATTCTGTCTGCTTTGAAAGTATTATAAATCAGTTTGCTGTTGTTAAAAAGGGTCTAAAATTAATGTTTGTTGTAGAATTGAAAGAGAGGGCTCATCGAATGGTGATGTTACAGAGTTACTGTATTTTCTAAGTGCTTTAGAATTGCTAGTATGGCATGGAGGGAGTCTAAGATTTAAAGTTTTAGATAATTATTTAGATCATCTGATTTCTATGTTGGGATACATATTCAGGTGACATAAATAAGCTTAGCTGCAATTAAGTCATTTAAGTGGCATCAATTAAGACTAGCTGAGACTATGAGTGACTGTGCTGGTTCCATAAACTTCTATATTTGGGTTGGCAGCCAAAAGCGCTTGGGAGGTAGTGGGATGTGTAAGTGCACTGGTTATGTCTCTTTCTCCCAGTTCTAAATCTTGTACAAGGATTTATTACAGCAATTCAACACAAAACTTCCTTGGTGTTGGCAAAATCCTCAAGAACCTGTTTTAAGATGTCTTTAATCATGTTTTACACCACAACAGTCTGCGCTGGCTTCTTTCCTCTCGGTAGTGTCTCTAGAGCAATGCAGTTGCACATTAACCAGCATAAAATCACTGTCTCTGATAAGTACGTGTTAATTTTTATTTCTTCCATAGCTGTATACAATGCACCACCCTTCTTAATTATCTTCTCTCCCTCCTCAACACTCTCTGCTAGTGTGTCTTGAGTATACTATAATAGGCTAAATTCCCTTTCTTTTTACCAGGGGGAGGCAACTTCAAAATAAGGTTGAATGTTGCCAGTTAAGAAATATGTTCTTTCCACATATACTTGAAAGTATTCCATACAAGCTGACGTAATTAGTGATAGATTGGATGTTTGACTGATATTTTTAATATAAAAGTTTTGAGACTATAAAAGTCACATGTTTGTTTTTATGCTCTGAAAGTAGGAGAAACATAATTTACCAACACAAAGCTTGCACTCTAACTTGATAATCAACGGCTTCATTATTTTGGTTGGAAGGAAGTGTGATTACAGCTGAAAAATGTGAACAGATCCATACATGCAAATACAATATAGAACCTACTGCTAGCCTAATTGCACCGTGCGTCAAGCTGCTTGACAACAAACACCGTGAGACATGGAAAATAGTTAACGTGGAGGAAAGCTTACATTGCAGCTGCCATTGTTGTGCAAGGCCCAAAGCAACATCAACAGAAAATAAACTTGCCCTGAAAAGAGTTTGTAAAAGCAAAATATAAGACACCAAACAGTAGCTCCAAACTACAGGAGACTCACAAAGAAAATGGTAAGTTATGATAGGTGTAATCTTTAGGGTGAATGGGAGGCACATATTGGTATAAACCCTAAGTTTTAAAGATCCAAACAATATAATGTATCAAAAAAAATGCATTTCAAATTTGCAAAGCAAAACTGGACAGTCTATGAATAGGATTTGAATGCAGAAGGCTACTTTTAAAACAGCCTGTTGATTCAAAAAAAATATACCTTCACATATGAGACTTCTGCATTCCCTAGTTGCCAAACAGAGTGTAAAGGGCAAAATTGTGGTTTTCTTTATTGTGTAGGACTTCAGTAGCACAACCAGCTGCTTCTTCAGGTCTTTGATGCTTTGTCTCATCTGAAGTTCTCCTTGCAAACGTCACAGGTTCTTAGCACTGAGGTTGGCTTAGAGACACATGACTGAGCTGAAGAGAGTCAGAGTAAGTAAGCTCTCTCAGGCAAGCAGGCAAAAGAATTTGCACTTTGTAGTTAGCCAAAGGTTGTAAGTGGCTGGAGAAGGTGGTGGCAAGGCTAGCAGCACTTTCTGCCTGGCAGCACATGGCACCTTGGCATGGTGCGTGGGCAAACTCATCCAAAACCTCTTAGTTCAGAACTGCTCATTCCAAATCTTGGATCTACCTGGCCTCTTCCTTCGTCATTTCTTTCTATGCAAAGTGATTGTAAAGTGATAGATGACTGGCAGGAATGATTTTACTATTGCTTCACATATCTGTCATTGACTGTGTGAAGTTGAGACTATGTTATGTTCTCTTTGCTGGCAAAGCCAGTATGCAGAAGGCCTGCCCTCTCCACAGGCGCTTCGGCTGTTTCATTCCTGGCTGCTTGTTCTTGTCCCTGTGTCACCCCTTCACTGGTGTTGACACAACTGTCTGTCAGGACTGTGCGAAAAACATATGTGAACTGGTTTGAATTAAAAATACTTCTCATCTGATTCTTCGTCTGGCCTCATAAATAGTTGGGTCTGTACAGCTGGGAGAGGAGGGGAGACAGTGCAGGGAGGAACGGACGGCTGGGGAAGGATGAATGGGACCTCTTGGAGCTGTCAGTGCTGCTTAGAGGAAAGCATCAGATGCTGTGTTTGTCAGCTAGTGCTTCTGCCCATTCAGGGAGGTGCAGACCAGCCTCAGCTCTCCCAAATCACTCATTTTAATGGCACTCTGTAGAGCAGGTCCATTATAGGACTTGCTCAGGAGCATATTGTTTTGAAAAAATCCAGTTCTTTCTTATTCTTTATATTCTGTGTTTGTTGTTTTCACTCTAGAATAAAATCAGGAAAATAGTTATCAACTGTATGTGTTTTAAAATTAATACTTAATTTCTGAGGAATTATAGGCAAATAAGATGTATGTTTGTTCTCTCTGGCTTTACCATTTGATATTTAAACTACCTACACTACAGCCCTCTGAGGCAACAAATCAGTGCATGACAAAAGAAATAGTCTGAACAGGAGCCCTCAAAGAACAGGTGAACATGCCCATCCCAGGAAAATCATTAATCGTGTGCTTGAAGCACTTCTGCTTCTGGCGAGTGCAGAAATTTTCCTTTTTGACTGGGTTATTTTTTCTCTACAGATGAGAGGAGCACATTATAATACCAGGCACATGTTATCTGAAACTGATATGACACAAGTAGCTAAATGTATTATGTCAAGTGTATTGGTATGAACTGGTATGTAATCTCTGGATTGAATCCCAACTTTTCAAAAGGCCTCCTCACTCTCTGTTTTTGCAGCAAAATAAGAAGACACTGATAGTAGAAGTGCACAGACAGCCTGTTTTTGAAATGGCAGGTTTATTAAAAATGTTCTCTATCACAAACATTGGAAACGTAGCGGATTTTATTGTAACTGAAAGATTCAGTCGATAGTGGAAAGGGAGAAACTGTCAATGTAGATCAACCACTGAATTATGAGAAATAACGGGCCAGTTTCCACTGAAAACTCCTCACAAAACCTCAGTATTACCCCCATTATCAGCATCGTTGGGTTCCAGTCTGTCCAGTCTGCCCGTAGGATGACGCACACGGTTCAAGAGCTTGAGTTTTGGGTTTATACACATCTACAGTAGATCAGCCTACAGGAGAGGACACGTTAGCACCAGTGCTTATGGATTACGGCTCACATCGCCTCTGCCACTGCATGTGCATGGTACTGACTCTACTGAAGAGTTAGGTTAAAAAAAGGTTAATAAATCTGGCACTTGGAAGGCAAACTGTGCTCTGCAGTGACCTAGGAATTCTTTGTGTTATGCATCACACCTGAATGCCTGTCTCTGAAGGCTGCACATCAGAATTACCTGTATGTGCTTTCTTGCAAAAATTGATGCTTTGCTTCACCGCTGCTTGAGGTGTTATTTGGTAATATATGTAACACCTTGAGATCAGGAAATCAGTGTGATTTTCCTACTGCTGTTCTAAAACTAAGCACAAACTCTGTATTTAGTGAATATTAGACAAAATTAGTATCTGTAACAGTCTGGGTGAAACATTTTCACATCGCAAAAAATCTACATAAATACAGTGTTCATAATTATTGAGATTCACAAAAAAAGGCTTTGGTTAGAAAACCAAAAAGGGTCAAATAAAAAAAAAACCTTTAAAAAAGAAGCCAAAGGAGTGTCAAATGCTATATAGGAGTCAAATGAGTGCAGAATAAAACAGTAGTTGTCCATTAGTTAATTTTTCAGTATTCAAATCTTCCACCTAAAGAAGCCCATGTCTCTTGCGAACTGTGTGTCTTTCCTGATGTTCACAGCTGGTCTTCTAGCTCCAGTACAAGCAGGGTGGCGATAATTCCACGTTTTCCTGTTCAAGAGTCCCTCTTCCAGCTGTGAGGTAGAGATTGGGTATCAGGTCACTGGGGTGTGAGATACCACTGAGTGTAGCAGTTACACATTTGTTTCTAGTTCATTTATTTCAATAGTGCAGTGGTCTTTACTGTTGGATTTCTTAGTGTGATTCTCCACTGGACTTTCTTCTTGCTCCACTTGTACGGGTATGTGGTGCTGAAACCCTTTCACTGTTTCTGGTCCACGAGATTCATTCATGGTCTTCACACAGCCATTTCTCTGGTAAGCCACAATCTGATGGATGTTAATAGGCTTAGTTTCACAGATCAATGGCACCTACGTGAAAAGCATTAAGATTCGGAATACTGCCACTGTTCACTTTATATAGCAGGAAAGGAATTTTTACTTTGAAAGCCTGTGGTCTGCTTTACATTCACCAGGATTATCTAGGGCCTCCATAGACTCCCAGGACCTGTTTCTCATATACACTAAAGCATCTTTGCACCATCTGGATAAAGTGAAAGTGTCTCTAAGTATGTAAAAATGCAAATTCTGTCACAACTCTAAGTTAACTTATACCCACAGTAATAACTGCTTGCACCAGAAAAGCAATATAAGTAGGGTAAATAAAGACTAGAATTTCAGGGCTAAGTTCAAAAGATATGGACTCTCAAAGACCAGTATGCTGAGCTTTGGGCAGTGCTTGCTCTTGAGTGCATTACATAGACCAGTAAGTATTGGTTGTTTTCTTCTGCCTTTCTTCTAACCCAAGAAACTAACACCTGTCTTTTAATTTTGCACTATTTCAAAAGAAATAGAGGATTTTATTGACCAATTCATAAGTTAAATATTAAAGTGTCCTTTAAATCAAACCAGAAGTTCTGATGGGGAAAATACGACGTAAATACTGGCAGAGAGAAAAGGTGGGCTTGCAGCTGAGAAAATTTGCCCTTTGGGTATACATTACTAACTCCACAAATTATGCAGCCAAAACATATGGCAGACTAATGGTATATTTTAATACAATTATAGAGCATGATGCAAAGAAAAATCTCATCACAGATGACTAAATAATCCCTTAGGAGGGATTTTATATTCTTGAAACATCTCTTTTTAAGTTCTAACTAGTTCTAAATACAGCAATGAAATGTCAGGAGGCGTGTGTTATGCAGGAACTCAGACTACGCTTCTGGCTTTGTAATGGATGACATACCATTAGGCTGTATGTTTAGGGTTTTTGTAGCTAGCTATATGTGTAGCCCATATATTCAGGCCTAATGCTGTCATCAGTAATTACTGTAGGTGCTAAGTGCCTCAGAGGATAAAGCCTGTCTTTCTCTATAAAACTAGAAAGACCAGGAAGGCATGAGGATGGGATTTACCAGAAAGACTGTATGTAAATGGGAGAAATAATAATAAAAATAAAACTTTGCTATCAGTGCTATTGTTCTTTGTAGAATACTACAAAGGATGCACAGGAATGAAACATTCCTTGTGAAAATCAGTCCTCATGAAGAACCTTTTCTGCATAAACTATTCTGTCTTTGTGGAAAAAGGCAGTGACAGTCTGCCATGAGGTGAAAATGTTGGGGATTAGCACCTCCAGGCATGGTGGGCTCATAGAATTAGGAATCTTCTTTGTCGTGGGTTTGAAGGAAGAGCATGAGGAGGAGTTCCTGGTATAAGGGAAGACTGAAAGATGCATGCCAAGGAGGAAAGAAAAAAAAGCATAGGAGTGGAGGGAGGCAGGGGCAGAATATAGAGTTATGTGTGGTGTATGGAATAAGATATAGAGAAGGAAAACCAAAGATGTAAGGAGGGACTTGTATTAAATGTAGAAGGGATGAAGATGTCTGGGAATGAAGTCTAGAATGGAGCAATGTGCTTGTGCTAGCCCAGAAAGGAAACTATTGCAACGGTGGCTTCAGCTTATGCTAGCAGAGAGGCTTGAAAGACCCAGAGTAGTTGCCTTTGTTGTGAGCTTATTGATTATACATCTACATACTCACATATACCTTTACCTAGCCCTATACACAAATATTCAAGGACATTTGTCACTTTGCTCTGTTGTTGGTCACTTTTTCAGAAGAAAGATGACTTACTGGCCAGTCAGGACTTGGCTGCTGAGTGTGGGATGCGTAGTTGCAGCATCTCATACATTTGCAGGACAGTGCAGCTGCTTCTCCAGCTCCCAGCCCCAGTGTGCCAAACACAGCTTTGAACTTGAGAGCCTTTTTGCATGACCTCGTGGAAAAAGACCCCTCCACTTCATCTGGCTAAGCAACACATTGCCCAATTCTATCCTCTCTCTGAAACACCTTTTATAAACTAGATGAAACAAATGTGGGAGGCTGAGAGCTCGCAGGTTCTGTGCCGTAATACGGCACACACTGACACACCCTGGCGTTGTTACCTCATCACCGTCCTTGATGAACTCCTTCCGGCAGATGTGGGCCATGATCCCAGCAGCCAGCGCGTCTCCCAGGACATTGATCATTGTTCTAAACCTGTCTCTGGCAAATGAAATAGTAATGGTAAGTGGCTGGCTCTTTGGGTACATGCCTATGCCTTCATTACTGCAGTAATCACATCTGAAGGCCAGTTTCGCCGTTTTTGTGAGCTAACAAGTTTAGAAATGGTAGTAAGGAGTTTGGCATGGGGCAACAACTAGTTACTGAGCTGCTCAGTTGGGTTTTCTAGCCTTTGCGGAGCTCAGTGCCCTGCACTGCCACATACTTAAATTTATAACTGAGCTAACTAGAGCATCTATGCCTCCCTACGCAAGCGAACTGAATCAGCACTGAAAAGGTTTAACACAGCAGATCAAGACTGCATTTATGTCTGAGTTTTTATGTTAAGGTCCAATATTATGGCCTGATTCGGAGGGTGATGCTGCAAATATCTTAATTCAATAAAAGCAGAGAGCAGCCAGTACAACTAGTACCTTGTATTAGTTATCCAGGTCCCAGTCTCAGCAACCAAAGTGCTAGTTAAGAAGATTATTGTATTGGTAGAATGAGCAGAATACAATAAAAATTATTCAGAAGATTGCTAAGTAACTACACTCACAAACTAAGCAGGCACTGACCATATTTAAATCATGTTAATTTCTGAAAAAGCTATGGTTGCTATGACTACCAGTGGCTTTTAAAGATTCTTCATTTTCAGTTATCATCTTTTCCAATTTAAATTTGTATGCTTGACAGTACTTGTATATATACAGTTTCACTATTTTTTATTTATTCACCTATGGGATAATTTCTTCCCTGTTTACACCTTCTACCCACTGTTTAAAACACAAATCTATTAAAATAGAGACTGTAAACACAAAAGTAAGTGGTTGTCATAGACAAGGGTTACACTAGAAACAGCTTGGAATCTATTAGTTAAAATTGACAAGATTTCAAATGGATGATATAGCTTTTAAGTCTGAAATATATTACGTCTTTTCCAAGAAAAACATACACATCTGAAAACTGTGTCATATTGGTAACTTAATTTATAAATGTGGGTTATAAAATGGCGGTGCAGAAATCTCCAGATGTTTGGCTTATTAAAGCCAGTGATGGTCCAATATCAACACTGCCCAGATTTCTGATCCTGGATCTTAATATAAAAAAGAATTGTAACTGTGTGCTGATTTTTTTTCAGATATTTTAGGCATGTACTCTGTTCATGCAAATGTATATGCCATTGCTTGCCTAATTAGCATGAAAGTTCTAGCATGAAAGGTTACTTGTGTGTGCAGTTGCCCCAGTGGTACACGCAACTGCAAGTAACCTCAGCAATAATCTTCTACAGCCTACACCTAGATGTGGTTGTTGACACCAGGACCCAGTCCTACACACGTTTGCTGAATCCGTTTTTCTAATTCCTGCTGTTCTGATTTTAAGTTTTGCCTCAAGGAAAATTCCCACAAGAATATGTTAGGCAGGGAAAAATACTGTTACAGCACATGTTGGTAGATGTTCCTGTTATACATAGACTTTTTTTTCCCTTGGTTGATCATCAGATTTTGATTCTTGGAAAGATATTCTGAGTGGTTGATTTTGGATTGTGCAAAGAGTCAGCTGTGGTAGAGAAGAAGCTGTATGAGCAGAGCTCAAGTCTTTGCACTCCCTTTTGGGCTCTGATTATGTCACACATCTCTTCTGAAGACAGAATGTTTCTGAGGAAACGGTGCACCATACTGAAACTCGTAAGAAAATGGATTGCCTGGCACGTTGTCTGACCAGTTCTATTCCATGTTTCTGTGTGTAGGGAGTAGTCGGCACTATGCGTGAGTAGAACCACACCGCACATCACCAATGTTTCTCCACTAAGAGGCCAGCCTGCTGCTAGTGGCATTTCTTTCAGTGCAAACATGTGAGTCAGGTGTTGGAGTGGTATTTTTAGCTTTGGATGGTATTATTAAAGATGCAAAACTTTTACCTTGTGTTTAATAAATTAGCTAAGAAAGATTTTTATTTTCTTCTTTATGTCTCTAGGCACTATCTAAAAGTATGAAGTTCACATAGATGTTATGGCTACCTAAAGGAGTTGTAATACCTGCAGTGCATTGTAATGGGTATTTCAGTCTCGTGAGATCATCTAACCAGCCTTCTTTAAGCATTCTTCATACTCCAGTACTTCCAAAACTAATATTGAAAATATTCATCATGTCAACCATGTTGACACTTTGCATCTGCAGGCTCTTGAAACCACCAAGTGCCGAAATACAGAAATATACTTTTTGTATGAAAGGTCATCTGCAAAAGACAGAAAATTGGGTCTGTTCCTTGCTCACTGTTTAATACCATCTGGAACTATAGCCTGAAAAAGCTTTGTATCTGTTGTTTTGAAAGGTTTTGTAAGAGAAAAAGGAGCATAATTCCCATATGCCCTGGAAGACTTACTGGAAAAGCAATGAAATGTTGATGTTGCTAGAGCTGGGCAAAAACTGAGCAATATAGAGGGAAAAGGCTTTTGTAATACAGCTTAAAACACTTTGATTTTGTTTTGCTTCATTTACTATTGAGTTTCAGTGGCTAGCATTAAAAAGGCTACTTTATTAAAATCTGAACCACCATTCCCAAGTTTAGGTGCCCACAGCAGATATTATTTCTCCTTCACCGAATTACATTCCTGATATTCCTAAAATAAAATATGCCTTAAAGTATGCATACAACACCAACAGTCATGACGCCTATTAGTAGTAATAATATCCTATTACACTGAACAGGAAAGTAAATAATTTCTTCTCACAGTTCTTTGTACAAAAAATCATTGGCTTGAAGTTAAATAAAGTAGGATATATAACAGAATGGACTTGTAACACGTTTTTACCCAGAACACTGATATAATTGAATTCCACTGTTTAAATGGAGATATATTTTATATAGATTAAATAAAAAATAGTTTGGACTGTCTCCTTGTGGATGCACATACTAATTATTAACAAGCTATTATGTACACCAGTTAATTGAAATGTTAATCAGCTAGGGACCAGTATTTTATGACTGGTCTTCCTAGACTCTGCCTCTGCTGTGAAATCCTCAGTGATTAGGGATGCAGCAAAGTAACTTTTCTACAGAATGGCTGAGCTTGCAAAACATGGCTCCATGCAGGGGGCTACAAATTGCTGCTGCATATTTAGCACTGAAATCAGAACGAGCAGAATTGCATCAGAATCTGTGATAAATGGAAGACATTATTAGTCCTAATGCCATGCATTAGAAGTATTACATTCAGGTTGACTATCTGATGGTTCTAGTTACAGTAGTTGTAGCTGTATGCAGCACAAACCATTACTGTACTGTCATGGCTACTTCAGGCAGAGTGGTATCTGTGGCGCGTGAGTACTTGCCTGCTTTAGCACTGGCTCGTGCCTCTTTGCAGAGTGATTCACTACATTGAGATGATGTCCTTGAAGTGTCAGTGGGCTGATAAGCAGAGTGGAGGCAAACCACATTTCCTAGGAATGTTGGCCTCTTGTCCTTGTCCAAGGCAAGGTTCCAGAGTCGTACCTGATGGACAGGTGTCTGGCCTGACCTTAAAACTTCTCATGAAGGTCATCCTCCAACCTGGCTAGGTGCAGCCACTTCCATTGCCTGACTATCCTTCTAGATACAGATCATTCCTAAGTTTTCCTGTAATCTGACATAAGGTGGTTACTTTGGGCTACTTCTTCATCCTCCCTCCCTGTGAATGTGAAGAACAATTGATCACTGTCCTCTTCAGGACAATCTTATCTATATCAGAAACTGCTATCATGGCCTCTTCCAGCCTTTTAGACTAAATGAACTCTGCTGCTTCAGTCTTTCCAGGTAGGTCATATAGTTCAAGTCTCATCTACACTCTCTCTCGTTCATCTATGTCTTTTCTCAATATATTGCCCACTTTGGCAGAGTATTTAATCTGAGGCCACGTTAGAAACATTTCAAGCAAAATAATTACCTCCCATGCCTTTTATGTATATTTGTACTATGCCCTCAGAGACACAATTGTACCCTCAGAGACTATCTGCCTTTTTAGCAATGTTGCCACACTGGCAACCTCAAAAGCTTAATGTTACTTACAGTGCCCAGTCGACGGCAATAATCAACGTGATGTCGTCTGTTGGGAGCCCAACCGAGGTCAAAACAATGACCATTGTCACCAGGCCAGCTTGCGGGATACCTGCAGCACCTATGCTTGCAGCTGTTGCTGTGATACTTCAATAAAGAAAGAAACGAATAAGCTTTAGCAGTGATGGGTTGCTCTGCAACACCATGTTTCTACAGGAGCTTTCCTAAACCATAATCCTTCTTACACAAGCCACCACACAGAAGTGCCAGTGTTTTGTGGGCAGAAGCCAGGTCGGAGAGCAAGAACAGGCCAAACTGCCTGCCCAGTGCTAAATTCTCAGCCTCTACCTTTGCAGCCTCAGCACTGGTGGGGCAGGTCTTCTGTATTTTAACATCATAAGGGCAGAGAAAGGGGGGCAGCCAGGCCGTGGGCTTCTCTGAATTATATCGGCTTCTCCGAGTTGTGTCAGCTTCTCACTGTTCATGGCACCACGCAGTGCTATGTGCCACGAATCTGCCAGCACTCCTCATTGCTCCTTCACCCCTAGCAGCAGAGCTCCCAGCAGACATCTCTGAGTCATCCTTGGCAGCTCCTGTGCCAGGCAAATCCATGGCTGGCTGCGGCTAGGGACTTTAATGTCAGTCCATCACGAAGAGGCTAGGCCAAGGGTAAAGAGGCTTGGCCAAGGGTGAAGTCCTTGCACAGCACATGGCTTTGCATACTTGGATCTAAATATGATGTGAGCGTGAATGTGACTGTACCTCTTCAGTTTCTGGAAAGTATTTTTACTTGACCTTCACACCACTTTTTCAGCCAGGCAAGCAGAAATGAATGGGAGACCAGGGCAAGAGTGAACCTGGCAGGCTTAACGTTTTTTTCATAATGCTGTTTTAAGGGGAGGGATTGAATTCCTCTTTCCAGGAGCGAAAGTGACCGGATATATTCATTTCCACCCATCTGGCCACTTCCAAGAGCTAGGCCATCCAGCAGAAAGACAAAAAACCAAATGTTGACAATTGTAAAAGGATAACATAAAGCATATACACTGATAATCCACTACATTCATCAATCCAGAATTTCAGAGCTTTTGGCAAGCAGCTAAGTGTCGTCAACCTCTTATAATGGAAAATGAGCGTAACAGTATTCACCCGTATGGAAACTGAGACACAGAGATATCCACTATCTTGCTCACAGCTTACAGTGAACCAGTAGAGCAGCATCAATATTTATACCTAGAGCCCTCTCCTGAAATAAAAAAATACATTTGCAAGTGGGTGTGATAGGGAATGAGAAAGATTTAGAACTACATTTTGAAAGAGTTACCTTGTATAGCAACCTAATAGCACTGTAATAGGCAGAGTACAGAAAGAAAAGAAGGGACAGAAGCTCAGATGCTGGGTGATACATATAATTAATATTAAAAGGTTCTCCAGTTAGTGCTACAAACTGGCTAGTTGATTAGGACTGCTTCTGCCTCCTAAGACAGTTTAGGCCAGAAAGTCTTATGACTTAACTGGGAGCAAAAATAGGAATGTGTAACTAAGATTGTATAGGCAAGCTCATCTGCTATTCCATTGACTTTTTACCTTAAGGTAGATGTTTCTTCCTATAGTATGCTCAACTGATGGGAACAGGATCTTAACCCTCTTTTTCTGCTACATCTAGGTTTGCATAATCACATTGACATAAACTGTAAACCTGGATTTTACAGATTATGAGCAAAGTAGACTAATAATTTTGCTAGCATTTTTCCCCCTCTGTAAAAAATATCCTGGCACTCAGGAGTATTTGAATTTCATATCTCCAAATACTAAAGTATCAAGGTCTGGGGCAGGTTTGGCCCACAGAATACAGTTAGTATTTGGCTTCAGATATTCAAGGTACTGAATCCACAGTGATTTCCTATTTACCCTCTTCTTTTGTAAGTCAGTCTTTTTATTTCTTTTTTTTTCTTGGATTTTTCCAGACTTTATTTGTATTTTCCTTCTACTGTCTTTACATTTTTCTGGTCCTTATGTACTAACAATTAATATGGGGATTGAAAATAATGAGATAAAATAGTGTTCCTCTAAGAGAAAGTTAGAACTTTCTTTCTTTCCGTTTACTATCACCCTCCTGCTTCTTCATTTTTCAAATCACCAGTCTCTACTTGAAGGTGTATGTAATGTCTGCCCGTGCTCTGGGCCATATTTTGGGACCACATTCTAAAAACATCTCCAAATTCAACATCACCAAAGACTAAATTTTAGCACAGGGTTATTCCAATAATTTTGCAGAGAGAGAGCGAGCCTGAAGCAAGAGCTCATATGGGCACAATTTACTTCTTCTGCTTCTAGTCTAACCAGATCTTGCCAGAAGCCCATTAGCAAGCCTCAGCTGTCATCTGGGGTTAGTTTCAGGATCCTCCTCCTCTTGTCATGAAGATTTTCAAGTCCAGCAGAAGATGGGCAAGGCCCAGCAGTATAAATGGGGCAGTGATGAGGTCACTGGGTGGGTAGGTAAGCAGATCTCAAATATGTTGCACAAGGCTCTGACTATGAGGAATGTTTTTCTAATCATTTGTTCCCTGCTGGAAACCTGCAGGTTTCGGTCCCTGGGGCGTTCTTTGGCAGCCACTGGAGTTATTCTGGCAGTAATTGTTCAGCTGGATCTTCTAGTCCTTTGGATGCATGACAGACCTTTCAAGGACAGAGTATGCAGCTGTAGCACTCTCTACCCACTGAAAGAGTGATTGTTCATGAAGTTTTTTGCCTTAAAAAGCAGCAGAAAAGACATTTTTAAAATATCTGAGTGATACAATATCTTCATAAAAACCTGCCCTGATAGTAGCATCTGTCCTCCTTCCTTGTTCCCCTACTCATCCAAGGTTTGCCAAAGAGCTTCCTAACACACACTACTCCCTATTATCTGATATAGGACTTTTTGCATTTGCTTTTTTGTGGGTTTTTTAACCTTTTCCTCTCATGTAAAGATACAAATGAGAGTTAAAGTTGAAAACAATTATGACATTTAAAATAGTGTTTTCAACACCAATAACGATACTAAAATGTTCCAATCCTAGGAAACGATCAATGGGTTGCCTAAAAGTAAAAATTCAACAGTTATCCTCAAATAGAAACACATTTCCTGATGTACATGAGCTTCTATTGAACAGTACCAGTACAATTTCCCTCTGTACAGTCCCTGATCTCTGCATTAGTTAGAGACAACCATCCTATGAGGAATGGATTCTTTGATAATAGCAAAGATGAGTTTTGTTCTGAACATTGCTACATACAAGAATCGTTCAGAGTGTCAAACTCAACAAGACAAGCAAATCATAGCATGTGGAATTTGAAGTTTGTACCTTATAGTGATAATCTGCCCAAAGTCCAGCTCATAGTTGTTTACTTGCGCAATAAAGATGGCAGCCACCGCCTCGTAGAGCGCCGTCCCATCCATGTTGATGGTGGCTCCCACAGGCAGCACAAACCTCGCAATCCTCCTGTCCACGTGGTTATTCTCCAGCAAGCACTTGAAAGTGATAGGCAGTGTGGCTGAGCTGCAAAACAGCCGAGAGCAGCACACATTGAGTTATTTTTATTTCTGGGGAATAGCATGAATTGTAGTAAACCTTCTCCAGGCAGGGTGAATTTTACACTAACCATGTGAGCACTGGTTCTCATTCTTTGGTACGCAGGTGTAACTCACTTGCCCTATAACTCACTCCTTTGCTTGAGAGAGATAAATATGTGTATAAATGCTAGAGTTAGTGTAAGTTTTGCTTCCCTCAAATTAAAAAGGCTGTTCTCTCTTTTGCTTTTTCTTCAGGAAAGGGACAGAAATGCTGCAGAGGCAGTATTCTATGCTGAAATGCAGGACAGGGGAAACACCATGTGCAACTTGTTAGTAAAAACTCTGAAAACTGTTGTGCACTCATGGTTTCTTAGAAAGTTTCCTTCCAGACCTTCTGAAATAGAAAGCCATTTTTAAACAGCAAGAGTAACCATAAAACAAGGAAAGGTATAAAGCAAGAAGGGCTCTTAACTCACTGTAAGGAAATATTATATAAACGCCCTTAGGGTTGTTCCAGTTCTAACTGCTTATTGACAGTAATTAGATGACCAGTTTAGGCAATTAGTTACAATGGCAGTGAGAGCTTACAAGAGATTGGAATGCTGCTTGTGTTAAACTCTAAAACATCCCAGTGGGCAACAGCTCTGACCAAGAAGCTACTCCTTCTTTTCTCACAGAATGCATTAATGCAGTAACGTCCTACCTCATACATAAGCAATTTCTTTTTTCTGCAAAGGATTAAGCAAAGATCTTATCAACAAGAAAAGAATAAAAATAAAAACTACAGACCAAGCTCCTGTATTCAGGAATACACAATCCCGTTTCCTCTCTCAGACAGATCTGCCCGTGTCCCTGGTGTGATCACATAACAATCACGTGATTGAAATTTATATAATAATGTGTACATATGTGAATGAGATATAAATATCTATGTGTGTGGAATGGTATGGAATGGAGTGGAATGGTATGAGACTGTTTGACAGGCATTCATTTTAAAATGAGCTTGACCTCTTCCGGACTTTAAACCTTGATTTTATACTCTCTAAAAAAACCCCTGATTTTTGTTTGCATTAACTGAGACAATTAATTAAATATTATCTGGTCATAAATTTCCTTGTTTTCAATAAGATGCATTCATTTTAAAATAATAATATATCTATTTGTATTTTATCAGCCTTTTTGTAACATTCTGCATTTTAACATATGGTGTCATGTTCATTAATATGTCACGAGTAATTAAACTGCATTCAAATGAGTGAGGGGGTATTTTTTGTGGCATGTCAGTTTGTATGTAAAATAAGTGATACCACTGGAGAAAATATACAAATGGCAAAATATTTTCCTGGTTATGATACTCATTTTAATATACTGCTCAGTATCTGAGACTATTCAAATAGATGTAAAATAGCAAACACCTTCAAAATTATTCCAAACTTGCCTCTTTAAAGAGATAATTTATAGGGGAAATATTGGTATCATAATACTAAAGTCTTCAATGTTCTATTCTCCTGTGATCTACATGCCCTGAGTCATGAAATATAGGTGTCTTTCCACGAGTTTCAGCCTTTCACATTGCTCAGTTACTGGATGTTGTGAGCCTCACATCAGCAACGTGGCTCTGATACCCAAATCTTACAATGACCACTATCTGTTCCTAATGGATGATGACACATGTGATCTACAAATTCTTTCTCAGTCGTTACATGTGACCTACAAAATCACAGAGAGATTCTGAAAGCTCTGAAATCATAATCCCAAGTTTGCAGGAGTGCTTTAGCAAAATGAGTAGGAGTTGTCATTTTATATTTGTGCAAGCTGTTGTTTGAGGAAAGTAACAGTGTTTGGAAAGGAAAAGTAGCTTTCTGCAATAGAAACACAAAGAACAAGTCTATGCTGTTATTACGATACCTCTGTTTTCTATAACCTTATAAAGTCTGACTGGTGAATGATTTACTACAAACTGGCAGTCTCTGCCACGAATATCTGGACAAAAGTAATTCTCTAAGTATTACAAATAAACTGAAAGGTCAAGAAAGCAATAGAAATCTGATTACCTCTGGTAACTGGGGTATAGTCAACTTTTTCATTCTGGCAGTCCTAATATTTAATCAATATTTACTTTGAAAAACAAACACAGCAAAGCATAACCCCCCAAACTACAGATTAGAAATCATTTCTCTCTTGGGCATGCCTATAATTTTTCACACATTCATTTGCGAATAATTGAAATTCTCTATGTCTTGTTTACCATAAAATGTTCATAAAATAAAAGGGGCTCACAGATAATGTAGAACTGAAACCCCTGCTGTAGCTGCAACTAGGACGAGACCACCTCAGTAGCACTTCTGGATGTTCTTGACTATATGCATGGCCAGGAAGCAATTGCTAAATTTACTATTCATTATGTCCCTTTCCTGCAGCTACTTCAGTTGCGGAAAGTGATCTGTCCTAACTATTCCTATTGAAAGGCTTTCCAGAATTCACTGTTCAGGTGAGAAATGTAATTCATGATCTAAATATACTCTTTTCAATTTACATTAGATTTCCTTTTATGTCTTTATACATTTCTCCTTGCACAAATCAGTCCATCTGCTACAATACGTATTGCTAAAAATCAGTTTTGTCCCCTTTTAGCCTGGATTGACCCAATCAGACTTTTAAAAGTCTTATTTTACAAGATTGCCACTTCATATCCCTGATTACCCTTTCGGCACCTGTTTCAATCTGAATGAACTTTTCCTGAACACACGTGACAAAAGTTATGTGGAATATCCTAGGAGAGGTTGTCTTGATCAAAGACAGCTCATTTTTACTCATAAAGTATCATCTGGCACATATCAGAAAATATGTCTTATTTAAGGCTTTGGTTGTTGGTGACTTACAAGTGGTAAAGGAAAAAAACCCACATTCCTAATGTCATTTTGGAATTATATTAATATATATTTTCAATGGCTGACGAAAAGACATTCTCAAGTAAACACTTTTAAGTTGTCTTTCCAGTTGAATTAGGTGGTTTTTTTTGTTGAAAGCTGCTTTGTTGAACAGTGTTTGTGTTAAACAATGGAGCAGTAACGTGAAAGCCTGACACGTAACATTTATCAGGAGGAAAAAATACTCTGAAGCACTGATCTTAATCTGTTAAGTCTTTTAAGAACTGTTCTGAAGCTTTCAGCTAAAAGAAGAGAGGTATCTTCTCCCAGCACTAACTAACAATTAAAAACACATTTTTAAAGTCTTATCTCAATTTTGGGATAAAATGTTGCAGCTGCAGAGACCAAGCATAAGCCAATGCTGGATCAGGCCAAGCCCTTACTAGTGTGAGCCACAAAGGCAGCTAGTCACCATGGAAGAACAGCTGTTCAGCCTGCTCTGTTTATCTTATCATTCAAATGCATTTTGATATTTGCTCCAAAAAATCAACAAACTGATCTCATCTCCCTTTTGCTAAATCTGCCTTTAATTTACACTGTACAGTAGCCAAGATCTTAGTGTTTTGTAAGCAGCAAAACCCTTGAAAAACTCATGTTTTATCATTTGTCTTCAGAGAAGATGAAAATTGCTTCTTTTGATGGGATGTACTACTGAGAAGATGCTGCTTTACTTCATTAGTGATATGGAAAGATGACCTAGAAAAATAAAATTCCCTCATGCCATTGGAATGAGGAAAGCTAAAATCAAGAGGAATTTTGCCTGTAGGCCAAATACTGCTTTTTCATTACGGTCAGAGGTGACAAGATCAGGGTCAATGTGGAGGAAAGAAAGCAGCAAGCCAGAAACCCACAGCTACGCGGCCTGAACACCACAGAGCAGGGCAAGGTGGGCAGTGACAGCACGTGCTGTACACACCTTACTGGTCTCACGAAGAGGAGCTATGTGCATCTCTATGGGTGTCTGTTGCCAAAGCCACCCCACACTGGGACCAAGGGTTTGGCTTCAGGGGCTGGCTGGCCAGGTGACTGGTGCAGGGACTTGATGCTAGTCATAGGCATCGACTTCATTGTGTCCTGAATGATGCATCAAAGGAATAAGAGATCTCCTTTTTCTCTGTCCCTACCTCTCCAGTAATGTCTGTGCAAACCAAAATATTGCTGTGGTTGGGATTTCTGGAGAAATATAAGGGGATTGAGAATGGAGTGTAGAATCTTTTGCTAAAGGGAAATGCATGGAAATAATGTTCAGATTCAGTAAAATCATTGCCATGAGACAGCTGTTCAGTTCTCTTCAGGTTCCCTTGTGTTACTTTCTTGGGTTTTGTATGTGGTATAGGTTTTGATTCTTGCAGTTTGACTTTTAACTGAAAAAGAAAGCTTTCCACAGGTGCAAACTAGCTGGAATGAATATCAGGACACTGATCTGTGGTTTTCTTTCTATCTTTAGATGTAGACATGAACTGACACAGAAACATCTGCAAGAAACACATCAGTGCGCTTAAAACCAACTCTTTGTTCTCCTCTAAAACGATCTGAAAATCCAATACCCACATTATAAGTGTTATATAATGCCCCTGTGGCAAGTGTTACTTAACCAGATACAGATGTGTTGACTGTCAGGAGAAGCAGGTCTCCTGTCCAGCCCCAATCATTTGTGCATGTTCTTTTGGCAACAGATCAGTTATGTGCAGTATCCATTCCTTTCAGTGTAACGAAGGTGAAAAGTTCAGCTATCGCTAGACAAGGCACTACTTTTTGAGCAGAAAAACATAAAAAGCCATGCTGGGCCTGTGTTGGATTTGCAAAATACACACACTGGTATGAAGGGGCAAACAGAGCTAAATCCATCAACAATGCCCAAGCCGCAAATCTATAGGTTCACAGCCTTTCCTCAGGACTCACCCTAACTTTGGTGGTATATTAGCTTCTGACAGCAAAGACATCAAACCTCTTCCAGTAGCAAGTTCTTCTGGTGATTCCTGACAGGCTGAGCTGCCAGCTGGTGCCAGAGCTCTGTTCCCACCGTCTCTGGGCCTATAAATACGTAATTATTCCTTGCACAGTGGAAGGGGAGGGACTCCTATCTCAAAGTACTCGATATCCGCAGGAGAGGGGCTCTCTGCTGGGAGCTGGAGCTCATGAGAGTCAAAGTCTGCGCAGGTTTAAGGGAAAGCTGAATTCCCCATGTATCCCCCACTGTCAGCAGACATTCTCACATCAGCTTGGGGTAAAGAAATGGGGCTGGAGAAAGCCTCAAGTAAGGATTGGTTTACCTTAAAGGGACTCATCACAGAGAGACATTTTTGATTTGTAGCTATGCCTGGTGCCTGACTATGTCTCCTTACCACGCTGGCTTTTGGGGCTCTTTCTTAGAAGCCCAACTCTCCCCATGAGGAGCTCAGTTCCTAGATGAACGACAGGCATCCTACGTGGCTGAAAGTTGCCGAAAAGTCAAGCTTTGCAGTGACAATCATTGTGATGCTCAGGTCTTTTATAAGAGATAGCTCACATTTGCTAAGGAGCGTGCATGTTCTTTCCTTATGCTTCTACAGGTAACTCAGAGAAAAAAATAACCGATTTAAAAATTCTCAAACCAACCAATGTTGGACTTTCTCCAAGTAGTAATATAACTTAGGCACTCATGTAGAACAGCAGAATCAGACCCCTGCATCCCTTTGTAGATCTGGTTGTGTATTTTGGTGACTACATATCATGTCTGAGTTTTTGGTTTATTACTATGATTGATGATATTGGCATTGGAATATTTCTAACCTTGAAATATACCACAAGCAACTTGGACCTGAATATATTAGGAACCGCAAAGAGGGCACTATGTGATTGTAAAGTGGCTTGATACTCCCAGAGCTAAAGACAGAGTAAGGAGATGAGATCCAATGAAGAAACAATGAACTGCCTTGATACGAATGGAAGATCACTATTTGAAAAAGCACAAGCCCTGAAAGTTTCCAGACCACTGAAGGACTAGTAAATTGGTCATAAAAATCAAATTGCAATGCTGGTGCAAAATAAGGAAAATTAAGAAAGGTAGTTAGGAAAAGTTGGTTGTTTTTGTTGCCTATTAACAGAAAAGAAGAGAAAGGGACAAACTCTTCTATAGATGCTAAAGGTAAAATGAGGAACAAAATTTTCTCCTTAATTTCCTAAAAGAAGAAAAATTCCGTTTAGATTTTTAAGAAAAATTGTCTTTTTCTAGAAATAGAATTAATGGAATGGCACTGATTAAAAACCCCAAGTTGTCAGTAATAGAGTTCTTCAGAAACAGAATTCTTAGAGGAGCAGGGCAGATCAAGTGTGTCAAATGTGAACCTGAAGAGCCTTTTCCAACACGAACACCTTTGAGTGCAAAATTAGCATCTTACTTGAAGCTGGGGATGTGACAACATCTCAAGCTACAAACATTTATGTTCTAATAAAAAAGATTGCCTTAATTATTTAAGCCTAATTAGAGTTTACACCACCACTCAGCACATAATTTTTTCTTGACTTTGTATTTCACAGTATGTTGCTCTTTATAGGTCATTTTGAAGCAAACTGTTACATACGAAAACACCTTGTAAAAGGAAACATACTGGAAAGCCAATACCTTCCAACTGTACTGAAATAATCATTCCCTCCTCTCCTTCCTTTTAATTCCTATACATTCCTTCCACTCTGCTTCCTCCTGCTCTAACCTCATGAGAGAAGCAGCCATCTGCATTTGACCTTCCTGCCCCAAATTACCTGTTGGACCTGGCTAGAACTGTGATGAGCCTAATCAGGCCAATGAACTGGGGGTGAAAGTTTTAGGCTCTTTTCCCAAATCTGGCACAGGTCTAGTACAGCTTAAGTTTTCTCTTCTTCACTGTCCCTTCAGTAAAGTAGATTATTTCTCTTTTAGCATTGACCGTAGTTACCACATTGCAAAGTAATGTTTTGTAACAAAAATAAGATTTGCAGAAGATTATAGCAAAAATGAATAACATCAACTAATCTGAATTCAGCGAAGTTACATTGTTACTTCTCCATGTATTTATTTACTTAAACAATTTGCAGAAATGCTCCAGATTTCTGCAAAACTCGCATAATTATTTCTCAGTGACGATGCCCTACGGCAATGCGCTGATTACATAACAGCCCCTATTAGACTGTTAAAACAAAGTTATTTATAATAAATACTTGTTCGACTGCTTTCCCACAACTTTTAATCTATATGTCATTCCTGCCTTTTCCTTCCATAATCCCACCAATTACAAATGCACTATATTTCTAAGTGGGTCACTCCACTGTAGGAGAGATTACATGAATTCTTCCTTAAGGAGCTTGAGAAGTTATGGAAAAAAGTAAGATTAGAGGCACAAGGGGTAAGAAGCTGGTACAATACTGTTGTCTGAAACAATATATTAGTCATCAGACCTCAGTTTATTATAGAAATTATTACAAAAAGGAAGAATGAATCAGTATTTAAGCATAACTAGATGAACTACTCCTCAGTCACTATTTTTAATTAGAATAAATATTTTGGGGTTAATAAAATCTTTTAATTTTTCATTACCTTTCTTTATAAACAGATGTTCCCAATTTGTAATTAATTTTGTACTAACTACTAATTTGAAGTCTAAATTACTTAGAGGAAGGTGGTTGTTTGTCACTAGCTGTCATCATTTCAAAATCTGGAGAAGAATTTAGTATTTTCCAGTCTTTCTGTAAAGTATCAATAATAACTTTAAAAATCCAAAAGCAAAAATGAGATAAAAGAAAGGTATCTTCTCCTTTCTTTAGCCCTCTTCCTTTACAGCTGACAGCAGAAATAATAAATAAGTAAGATGTGCTGAAGACACCTATTTACCTGGCATTTTCCACTTGTACTGTGGCTTTTATTGCTGCATAAGAAGTGGGAGGTATAGCTGCTCTTGTTACTTCAAAGTAACAAGCCTCCAGCCACAGATGCCACGAAACTCTGTTTTCATTATATTGGCTACAGGGTAACGTTCTTTTAATTGTTGTTCCTGTTTCCACTCCATGCAAGTCAATTCCAGCCCTTTCAAGCACTTTGCATGCACCAGTTTATCCGTGTTGGGAGTCATTTTCATAACCAGTTCACAAGCAGTTTCCTATTTTCACTGTACTTTGTTCAGCTATGGTTAAAACTCATTGTACATCCTCCCTAAAAAGGACGCAAAATACATTATTCCTTGAGCAGAACAGCTAAATACTTTCCCCATGCTGGACAATAGCTTGCAACCACAGCTTTTTCTTGATGTACCAAGCAACAAAGACTAAGATGAGTAGAAAGGGTAAAATGTTTCCATATGACTGAACTAGGACGTTCTCCACTAATAGCAAAAATGAAGTCTGGACAAACTGTGTGTCCCTTATATATATTAAATTTGTAGAAGCACAATGTTTGTTTTTATTGAAAAATACCCTTATTTCCTTTCTAGTCCTCCAAGAAAAACTACTTTTGTCCGACAGTTTTTGAATCAAGGGAAAACAATGCACAAACATTATTGTCAAATGGTTTCCACACGTAACTCCCAGATGTTGAGACACATCTTTTACAAATATACCAGTGAATTTGACCCAGACTGTTGCTCAGATGCACACATATCTGCTCCAGTACAGCTATAGCGTGCTGTTCCCAAGAGAAGGCTGTAGTAAGGATCTAGCAAGTATTTTGCTGCCTCTATCTAGAAACTGTGTAATACCTGGAGGATGTGGCCAGAGCAATGAGCAAGGCTTGAAGAATCCCTCTGATGAAGACAATGGGATTCTTCTTGGTGATAAAGAAGTACATCATTGGCAGAATAAACAGCCCATGCACCACCAGGCCGCAAACCACCGTGATGGCATAGAAACCCAATTTCTTCCCAATGGCTGAAGGGTCATCCATTTCTAAGATTTTACCAGCAATTAGGAACACAATTCCGAATGGAAAATACCTGAGCAAAAAGAAAGACAATCATTATTAGGAGACAGCTTGCTTCCATCAAATGGCACGAGCTGGGAAATCCTTCCAGTAGCAGTGCAGTAACAGCAATAATATCAATAATCTGGAAGTGCCACAGCTGGGTTCTGGTGTTTTATCAGACTAAGCCCTTCTCTCTCACACTTGAGGAGTGTGCCCGAAGCACTGGGCTAAACAATCTTTTATATGAAGTGCTCAGCACAGCTGAGGCTATGGTGCTGGTCAGGAATGACTTTAAAACACCTTTGTTCAGAAGGCAGCTCAGATTTTTTAGCTTAAGGCAGGTCATTTACTGGAGAGAGGGGGAATGAGTCCTAAGCTCTGCTCATGTGTTTGTGCTCGTGTAACTGTTCATGGATTTTAGTTGGAAGCTGTTAAGTAAATGTTTATGTTGCCTTTGGAAGACATAGGAGAAACACCACCATGCATTAGACATGCTCTTGGACTGCCTGGGAGTTTGATTCAGGGCAGATGGGTAGGCAGAAGAATAATTAGTTTCTGAACCCCCTCTGGACTGGATGTGGGATAAGTGCTCTATCAAAACTGTTGTCTGTGCGTGGCTAGACACAAAGCCATGGGTGCAAAAAAGAATCTGGAGTCATCCACCCATCTTTCACTTCCATCTATGCCATCTCCAGAGACTTGCCACTTGCCTCTCATCCTTCCAGAAATTACTATCCCCTTGGACCCATCTAGTCAAGTGATCATTGCCTGACTCAGCTCAGTCAGACTGGGCCAGGTAGCTGGAAACAAAAGGCTGAGTGCTGGTAGTGGGATCCCCCCTGCCAGTGGGCTGAGACACAGTGGGGGACCTTCTGAAGGGTGAGAAAGATGCTAAGCTGGTAGTTTTTGCTGTTGGCAGTCACCTAGTGTTCCTCTGATCTTTGGGGCAGGGGGATTGGCAGGTCTAACTGGGTCTCAGTGTAATTTAGGATTGCCCTGAAGGCTTTTTCTAAGTGACATGCCCTAGAATATTCCATGGAGGGCTGTTGTGCTGACTGGAGACATCCCAAGTGCCAAGCACTCTCGGTGTATCATCTCCATTGCGCTGTTCAATGCAGAGACAGCCGAGCTAGCAGCAACGATGCTAACAGCAGTACAGTCACGTCAGCACAAGAGCCCAGCCCTCTCCTAAGCAAGCTGAAGCCAGGCTAGCATTTCTAGTGGAGCACTGCTGTAAGGGTGGAAGTACCAGCTTGAGCATCTCATCACGCTTCTCCCTTGTGTGGGCTGGGTGTATTACAATCCCTCTCAGCATGCCCAAAGATTGGCAGTGCCTCTAGCACACACAGCACACACCCCCACAGCTATACCATGTTTTGTTATTTGGGAGTAATATATAGGGTGCCTCTGGAAAAATGACAGCACAAGCCAGGGACAGGATGTGTGTATGTATCTTCCTTCAGATGCTGAGGCCCCACAAAGCTGAGCATCATTCACCCTCATTTATTTCCCTGGAAATAAGTTTATGAGATTTCTGTGCATCCTCTTCTGTTGAAATTTTCTTACTAATATAAAAAAAAAATTATTTTTTTCTAGAACAGTTACTTACCAAACAGCAACTGCCACTATCTTCATGACAGATTCATTTAAACACTGGCAAAAGCTGACCAAAGGAACACCACTGTTCCCCATTCTTCCCAACATTATACCTGCAAATAAAGGCATCCAGGTTTAATTTCTCAGGTGCCTTCATGCAAAGCCCCAGCGCTTTCATCCCCTGCTTTAATTCAAAGTGAACTGAGTGGGAGATGCCTGGATGAATATAGATCTTTGTGCTGTATAAACAGAGGTGGTATGTGAAAATCTCACGTTACACAAACACAGGAGTGCCAGGCCATAGCCTTTCTGCTTTGGCTCCATCCAGGGCTCTCTCCCCTAGCTGGGTGGTTTCTTCTTTTGCAGTTCCCTGAAAGTTTCCCTGTGGAGGCACAAACTTTTGTGCTGTAGATTTAGCCCCTCTAGTAGCAAGCCCGTTTCCTTAACTGTCTTTCATAGAGCCCTGAGAAGGATTTACCTGCTCTGAGGGACCAATGAAAGACAAACTGAAAAACATATTTCTAGCAAAGGAAGCTGTCTCTGCCCACAGTCTGCCTTACTGCTGTGCGCTGCGTACAACAGGGCAGCACCCATGAGACACTCCTGGGGCAAAGCCAGTATTTGAGGTTTATTCTGGTAATGGGGAATTAGTAAGGGAGTCTCCATCTTATTTTTAGTAATTATCTGTCTACAACCAATCTTCATAATCAGTCAGGCTTTGCAAAGTTGGGGGAGGTAAGGAAATGTAAATTCATCAGAAGAAAGCCAAATTGCTATACAGAGTAACCAGCAAAGAACAAAGCAAAAAAACCCCATTTATGTGCACCCAGAACTAGAAAGGAAAAAAACATACAGCTCTGGGATGTGTCATCTAATCATATATTCTCCAGACAGTGTTAGTTTCCAATAACGCATATAAATAGACATAATTTTCCTGTTTTATTTATTTTCTGCCATCACTCCCTGAAAGGATTATGAGTGACCAAGTTGATTGCTCAAGGGAGCACTTCAAAAGCTCGCTGCACTGAGTGAGACTGCCTTTGAAGGGAGTTTCATGGGGAAGCAGGGGGCTGTGTGTGGGGTGCGTGCTGCCACGTGCTCTGGATATGCAGTGTCCTTGCTTTGAGTGGGAGCCTGGGCTCTGGCCCTCGGAGCCCACATCTGTGCTTGCAAGCCACGTCTCAGGCAGCACCGCTTCCAGGGCAATCCCCTCCCGAGGCAGGGAGGGAGGCTTTCAGCTGTTTTATCCAGGGATTTCACAATAACAGCACATTCAAGATGTGGGTTTGTAAGCCCGTTTATATTCATGCAAGCTATAACTTTTAGGTCAGAAAACAACACTCTTTTATTAAACATGTTGCTCATCTTCGGTAATGGGACATTAAATACAGTTCAGCTGTTCTAGCCTGATTGGTGGCAGTTTTACAGGAGTCTCGGCTTCTGATTCTGCATAATGCCAAAAAGAAGAAATGCCTTCTTTTTTATTTTACAGGAATAAGTGAAATTTGCTCTTTAAAACACTGTCCTACCTAAGCATGTGGCTACTGGTGGGGATAGACAGGGGAGCAGCCAGGACTGGGGCCCTCTGTCTGCAGCCCTGGTGTACCAAGTTCTGTTTCAGTGCAAACATTTGCCTTGCAGAGAATAAATAACGTGTGCTTCTCCAAGAAAAAAAGGTCGGATGTCTCAGCGCTTAGCCACTTGTGACAATCTCTACCAGAAATTCCTGCACACTGTGTGAGAAGAGGTAACACAGCTAGTCACAGCTGAGCCCAGCATCAAGGCTTTTCATGTGGCCTGGCCTCACACTCTGCCTGTCAAATGTTGCCCATTTTAATGCATGCCTGGCAAAGAAGTCCAGTCGTTCATGCACAGCATTTATTCCTGGACTGAGATTATTAAGCAATTCAGCTCCCACTTCAGGAAAAGGAAAAGACAGTTAGGTCTGGTCTAAATTCTTGTCCCTTTGTGCTATTCTGATGCTGTTCAAGGACCTTAAAGAAGCTGTAATGAGAACTCATACCCACCCTAATGCTGGTTCTCTATGTCAAGGTGGTGCAAAAATACCTTTCTGCAAATAAGACTCAGCCAAAGTGAGCAAAACTGTTACAAAGCACCAAGGCCTCCATACCTTTTTTTTCAATAAATAAACACTTTGGAAGGATGCTATTCTTTCACAGAGATTCAAGCCACATGTCTTCTGTTTCATTGCTTCCATTTTTTGGGGGGTGCAGAAAGCTGAAGACAGTGGTAAATGTTTGGCTGCATCCTTTGTTCAAAATGACAGTCTGAAACAGTCACTGGTAGATGACAAGCTTTGAGGGTTTAACATCTCAGGTTTGTTCACAGCTAATGCAGTCAGAGCTGACTCAGCAGCTGGGGCTACGCTGCACGTGGTGGTACTGGCAGTACATTTTCTATACATCAGCTGGGACGAAACCAGCTCTCAGCTTCCATCTTGGGAGCCCCAGGCCAGCAAGACTTAGGGGCATGGTAAAAGTAATACATTCAGTTTTGGGAAGACAATGATTGATCTTCTGTTCTCAGAAGTATAAAGTTGCCCTTGATCCTAACAAGACTTGTAATTAATTCATTCATATCCAATACTTTTTTAGCTGGAATAGTGTCTGCTGTGACATTTGGGAATTGTACTTTGGGAGTTGACTATAAAATACTACAAACTGGGGCACAGTCAATTTCCAGCAGTGCTGCATGTGGAATACCACCCTCTGGAGAAACTAAAAAAGGAGAGACAAATCTGTTAATTCCAGACCTGATTTTTGACCCCTTGTGCTGATATGAACCATAATACACTAAATACAGTCAAAGATGTTTTATGGAACTACCTCTGCTGACAAGATTAACTTCCAATAATAAACTTAGATAAGGAAAATTTGATCAGCATTTTCTTGTAAAAATCATTAGAACTTTATGATTAACTAGGGCATGTTTGTTTAAATTGCCTCTTTCAAATCCACAAACATAATATAACACACATGGCACCAAGGAGTTCCTCCAGCAAGTGCAACTGATTAAGTTAGCCAGACAGAAGTTTTAGAGCCCACTGTGGTAAGCTACTAGATGGTTTATAACTATCAGCATTGCAAGATGGCAAAAATAAAATCAAGATGTTGCAATCAAAGAGAAGATCCACAGATTTAGAACTGATAAAACAATATACCTTTGTAGCTCACTGATTCGAGATATCACTGAGGCTCATTATCTGAATCATGTTCTTATATAGATAAGTGACAGTTATGTTCCACACTAATAATGTCATAAAATGTGACTAAGATTGGGCAAGGACAACAGACAGGGCAGGTTCCAGGGCTAACATAATTTTCTGCTTAGTGGGGGAACTTTAGCCAAGGAGTTGGTCTGGGAGCAGGTTTTTCTTGGACTGCAAGCTGCAGGGGTGAAACGTCCGGCCATGAGAGCAGGGGTGGAGTGGTGGGGTGGTGGTGTCTCAGCCTGATGCCCCCTGAACCAAGAGCAGTGTGGGAAGTTCTCTGTTCCTGTAATACAACACCTGGAGCTCTGGGCATTAGAATTGTGTTAACTTCCTGGGATTTGGAAAGAAAGTCTGTTACAGATCTGTTTATTTCAGAACTCCTTGAAACTTTCTCTGGGATTTCTGCTACTGGCCAGAGAGGGAAACAGAATATTGGCAGGGTCTGACCTGGTATAGTAATTCCTACCTCCTCTGAGCACATTGTATTAGTGTTTCTTACAGTCAGGAAAAATGTTCATAAATAAAAGCTCAAAATAATCCAGAAGAAAATAAAAACAAAAAGAATGTGTGTGCACGCACAGAAAACAGAACTGCATGGCACAAAAGTCATCAAGGATTTTGAAAGTTTATCTCAAAAGGTTAGGAGAACAGCTCTGTAACAGTCTTGCCTTTTCCCCCACAAAGTTTAGATAGAAGCAGTCAACAAAGGTGAATTGAGAAACCAAACAACCCAGCCCCTGTATCTTTTTCTCTTGAATGGATACTTGGATTATTACGAACCAAACATGTCTAAAACCTACCCATTGTGGCAGAGAATATCACGATCCCTAGCACATTCATGCCGTCACTAGTGCCTGGTTCTGACTTGTAAATCACTTCAGGAGGAGGAGTGATATCCAAGGCAAAATTCTGGACATTGGATCCATTCTCATCCTGGACTCCATATATTATAATGCGACGAGTGGTGCTTTCAGATGACGCTTTGTTAGATTTAATGATGGGAATACTCTTGGTGCGATACTGAAAGAAAACAAAACAGCTTTTATTACAATATCCCAGCAGGAATTAATAGTTTAATGACACCTCCTAAGTGCTGTGTTTCAACAAGGCTGCATGTTAAAGAATCACAGAATCACAGAATCACAGAATAGTAGGGGTTGGAAGAGACCTCTGTGGGTCATCTAGTCCAACCCTCCTGCCGAAGCAGGGTCACCTACAGCAAGCTGCACAGGACCGCGTCCAGGCGGGTCTTGAATATCTCCAGAGAAGGAGACTCCACAACCTCCCTGGGCAGCCTGTTCCAGTGCTCCGTCACCCTCAGAGGGAAGAAGTTCTTCCTCATGTTCAGACGGAACTTCCTGTGCCTCAGTTTGTGCCCATTGCCCCTTGTGCTGTCACTGGGCACCACTGAAAAGAGCTTGGCCCCATCCTCCTGACACCCACCCTGCAGATATTTGTAAGCATTTATAAGGTCCCCTCGCAGCCTTCTCTTCTTCAGGCTGAAGAAGCCCAGCTCCCTCAACCTCTCCTCGTAGGGGAGATGTTCCAGTCCCCTCACCATCCTCGTAGCCCTCCGCTGGACTCTCTCCAGTAGCTCTTCATCTTTCTTGAACTGGGGAGCCCAGAACTGGACACAGTACTCTAGATGAGGCCTCACTAGGGCAGTGTAGAGGGGAAGGAGAACCTCCCTCGTCCTGCTGGCCACACTCTTCTTGATGCACCCCAGGATCCCATTGGCTTTCTTGGCAGCCAGGGCACACTGCTGGCTCGTGGTTAACCTGTCGTCCACCAGGACGCCCAGGTCCCTCTCCGCAGAGCTGCTCTCCAGCAGGTCCACCCCAAGCCTGTACTGGTGCATGAGGTTGTTCCTCCCCAGGTGCAGGACCCTGCATTTGTCTTTGTTGAACCTCATCAGGTTCCTCTCTGCCCAGCTTTCCAGCCTATCCAGGTCACGCTGAATGGCAGCACAGCCTTCTGGTGTATCTACCACACCTCCTAGTTTGGTGTCATCAGCAAACTTGCTGAGGGTACATTCTAACTCTTCATCCAGGTCGTTGATGAAGAAGTTAAACAAGACTGGGCCCAGTACTGACCCCTGGGGGACACCACTTGTTACCAGCCTCCAACTAGACTCAGCACCGCTGATGACAACCCTCTGAGTTCTGCCATTCAGCTAGTTCTCTATCCACTTCACCGACCACTCATCCAGCCCACACTTCCTCAGCTTCCCTAGGAGGATATCATGGGAGACTGTGTCGAAAGCCTTGCTGAAGTCAAGGTAGACAACATCCACGGCTCTCCCTTCGTCTACCCAGCCAGTCATGTCATTGTAGAAAGCTATCAGATTGGTCAGGCATGATTTCCCCTTGGTGAATCCATGCTGACTACTCCTGATAACCTTCTTTTCTTCCACTTGCTTGATGATGGCCTCCAGGATAAGCTGCTCCATCACCTTTCCCGGGATGGAGGTGAGGCTGACCAGCCTGTAGTTCCCTGGGCCCTCCTTCTTGCCCTTTTTGAAGATTGGAGTGACATTGGCCTTTCTCCAGTCCTCAGGCACCTCTCCTGTCCTCCAGGACCTCTCAGAGATGATGGAGAGTGGCTCAGCAATGACATCTGCCATCTCCCTCAGCACTTGTGGGTGCATTCCATCGGGGCCCATGGATTTGTGGACATCCAGATCACTTAAGCGATAAGAATGACAGCTACTGTTCCTATGCTGCTAAAATCTTTAAAAACAGTTGAATCTTTGGAAAAGCGTAGCAAAATCAGAGTTTACTATAATCACACCCTTGTGCAGCAAACACACCATCTCCTGACAGAGCTACTTTCCTATAAGACCAAACCAGCAATGACTCCCTAGAGGTTCTGAGCATCCTTCTCTTTGTCTCACCAGAGGTAAGGTTCCCATGAAATACTCCCTCAGGTGAAATAAATATAGCCATGCCTCTTGCTCACTCAGAACTTTTAGATAAGGTTTTTCTGGCCACATTCCAATCTGAGTAATTAGGTTCTTCCCAAATACATTATTTTGTTGCTGTTCTTCCTTTGCACAGTGGTACTGTGCACTCTTAAAGAGATTCCAGCTACTCTGTGACTGCAGTCCCATGGTAAGAGAAACCATGCTCTAGGCATGCTGGCATAAATTGT
Organism: Opisthocomus hoazin; assembly: GCF_030867145.1. Lineage (NCBI taxonomy): Eukaryota > Metazoa > Chordata > Aves > Opisthocomiformes > Opisthocomidae > Opisthocomus > Opisthocomus hoazin. Next base: position 7,132,235 of record NC_134419.1, on the reverse strand, counting down.
TCTGCTCCCCTACAGCACCTTTCTCACAGTCCTCAAAGATCTGGCCTCAGGTGGAGGTGGAGCTGACGTAGGTGCACATGTCTATTCTCTAGTCACACTGTGCATTTTATGCTTGTTTGTTTTGCCTTTGGATACCAAGGCTGCTGAGGCTTGGGACTCATTAATTCCTAAATGCTGAAGCCACTAACAGTATCTGAAATAACACACAATGTCTGTATCTGGATTCTGTTTTATGAAGATACATGTTTTATATGATGCTGGCTCATCTCTTTCATCAGTGGTAAAAGGAACATAGCCACTTACCTGCTTGAATGTGGCCTCAACAAGATTGGCTGGAAACATGTTCCTAAAAATGAACAAATAAAAGAATAATTTCTATGGAACTGAAAACAACTTCTGTTTACCGTGACTTGGGTGTCCCACGATAAATCAGTTGTTTACCCTCCTAGAGAGCAAGGGCTGGACGGGTGCAGAAGACTGCCACTCTCTCCCACTGGTGCCATACAGCTGTACCTGACTGAGCAAGGTTCAACAGAGAGACAGTTCCTCAGAATAAAATTTTGGGACTTGCTTCTAAATACCTGGAGTGAGACCAGGAGCTCTAGTTTCAGTGTCCGTCTCTGCCACATTCTCCATGTTGTAACTGGGGCAACATAACTGCTATCATTCTCTTCCCCATCTGCTAACTGGGGAGAAGAATATTCCTTTATTCCATATTTTATCTTCCCTACTTATATAATGAGCTGCTGAAGACAAAGTCAGTGTTCAGGGATGTATTCCTGAGACTCCTGCGTGCTGCAAGCTACTCTGGGATTTCTACGTACTCCTGTGAGATGACTCGTAAGCTGTAGTACCTCCTGATACACTTTCATCACTAAAATTATAAGTGATGTAGACATTGCAGTGGTTTGGTCATGAACAATTTTCTTTTGAAAAAGAACATCTCGTTCCTGATTAAAAGAATTGAGATTAGAGCTGCACAGTCTCTGATAAATTTTATTTTAATATGGTTCCCAAGGCTTCAGAACAAGAGTCTGAAGTGAGGCAAACAGCTTCGTCTTTGCTCATAAGTGAACTACAGAGGAAGGCAATGACCATATGCTGTGAGATCTGCAGGGAGACCAATAGATTCTCAATTCCAAAAGGGACTCTTGTTGTCATCTTTTCTGACTTTCTGTAACTTCGGTTCGAGCTAGATTACTACTTTGCAGAAAGACATTCAATCGTAATTCGAAATGCAGAGCACACCCTCTACAGGCTTCAAAGAGGAATCATAGTATAGATGGGCAAAAAAGCTACAAAGTAATGTATTTCCATGCAGCGTCTGGGAATCAAGATTTGTGGGATGAGTCTAATAGGATCATTTTCAAAGTTCTGAACCTATGGGCAGAAGACAGCGACAGTCTATGACCCATTTATATGCTTTCATATACATAAATTTATGCAAGGAGACACTCCTGTATTCTCTAACCAAAACATTTTTTATTCAAAGTGCAGCTCAAGCCCTAAGACAGGACAACACCTAAGTATATGTGAAAAGCTCATGCACATTCCAAAGAGAATTGCTATATATATCTATATATAGTGAAATACATGCTGGAGTGAGCCATTTTCCAGACCTGCTTTCCTCTTTGCAGCAGCAGCATATGCCTGCTGCTAATGGAGTCGCAGCATCTTACTGTGCAGCACTGGCTTAGAAAAAAGAATTTTATTTCTATTTTAAGTGATCATAACATGACATGATGGTCACACTTCAAATTATGAGGTAGAATCTGTTTCAGTAGCATCAGGCACTAAGAGCAACTGCTACAAAGAGATAATGAATTATCCTTTTCAGGGTAAAGTAGAGGGAGAAGAATTTTAGTTAAAGAGTAGTAGTACTGTCTAATGATTGAAACAGATGATTGAAAATGGGGGGAGTTTGTTGGCCTGCTGTGTGAGAGCAGACAAGCCACGTCACAAAGGCATTGTATGTCACTTCAGTAAGGCTGTTTCTTTATGACAAACTAGTGTTACTCAGACAAGTTCCTACCAGGCAAGATATGAGGTTGATGTGCAGCACTTTAGTTACACTTGTTTAACAGTCCTGGCCTTTCTGCGCCTCTGTGGAGGCAAAAGAATTCAGCAACCTGATCTGCTACCTGGCATTCCTGCGGCATAACAGCATACACGAGCTGTGCTGTGCCCTGCAGCATCTCCTTCCATTTTACCAATCCTGCTTAAGAGCCCTAGGTACGATGATGGCTGTGTGCTATGGGGACGTGGTAGCAGACGACAGCAGCTTTGGCCATATAGAATCATAGAACGGGTTGGGTTGCAAGGCACCTTTAAAAGTCATCTAGTCCATCTTTCCATACACAGAAATTAGCATAAGTTAGCAAGTTTTAGTTAAACTAATGCATTCCCTTTGTACACACTTTCATTTAATTGGAGTGATTTAGCTTAAGACTCTGAAGGCACTGGGTAGTGATGTGCTTAGCGATGAAGAACACTCCCTGCACCATTGCAAGCAGTGCTGTGCGTCTGAGTGCTTTGCTGCCATCGAGAGAGCTTGCACACTGGTAATAGCAGCGCAAAGCATTGGGTTATCTCTGAAAATCATCCATAAAGCTGACGATTCTCTGATTCAAATGTTGAATCTGTAGCCAAAGCAAGACACGAACAACAGCCAGCTGTGCATCACTTTCCTATCAGATGCAGAAACAACCTTCTGCCCGAGCCTTGGGGGCTTGGCTGACACCAGGGACTGACTGCAAAACAGCTGGATGGGGCTGGACCTGGGAGGACGGAGAGGATGTTCATAGGAGAGGGAAGCACTGGAGAGAAAAGACGATTACTGCCTTATTATGCCTCACAAGGGAGTTCTGCTTCCAGATTGTTAAAAGCTTCATTAGTATGAAATTGTCTTTGTTTTGTGATTTGAGATGATCAGATGAAAGGTGCTACAGGAGCGCACAGTGTTAGTGTGATGATTGTGCTCTGACCTGCTGTGTCAAGGTGAATTATGAATTCCTGCACAGCTCTGAATGTGAACATCATTTATGAGCTGTAGCTTTACAAAGAAATATGAATTTAATTGCTGATGATTTCCATTTTCTCCCTTGGTTTTATAGTCCTAATTAGTAGAATTAAGAACAAATTAAGACTGCTCGAGAAAGGAAATATCATACGGTTAGTAGCTAGATTAAATGCTTGACAAATTTGTGGAGGATTAAAGCATTTTGTTTCTTTATCATTCTTTATCCTGCAGGAATTACAACTACCCACTTAATACTGGATGCTGGAATTCTCCCAATATTTTTTAATATATTATGCACTGTGATCCAGTCTTTGAGACTAGCCTTACCAGAGTTACACAATTTATCTAGTGAAGGGCTGACCTCAATGTGTTTGCCAGAGCTTTGCCTTATTTTTTATTTTAAGCTGGTTTACTTGGATTGAAAAAATCCAGTATTAGCCAAAAATTTTGTTTTGTTAATTAAAAACATTCAAGAGAGCAATTTGTGGACGAGAACTCTAATGGACTAAAAACAATTAATGAGAATAAAGTATCAAACTGTCACCTAGAGCTGGGGGAGGACTGGGAGTGTTTTTTGTTTGTCAGGCCTCTTCAAAAACACTGGGGAAATTCTCGCTGTAGGGGTGTGTTTTGCTGCACATTGCTATTTCCAGCCATGAGCTGGATGTTTGGCTGGGATCTCCTGGGAATGTTTCGGAACAAGAGACTGAAGTGAGACTGGGAGTGGAGGATTTGACTTTTTACCTGGGAACCGGGATAAGGAGGGCTGGCGGGATCCTCACCACTGCTGGCCAGGCTGGTGGCCCCAGGGCAGCTCTCCTGTGGGTCTCTGGCCTACCGAACCTGAGCACTGGGGAGTGCTGGCTGGGCTGGGAGCTTCAGTCTAGCTCAAAATCCAGACACTTGCATTCGCGCAAACATAGTACAAAACTAACGGCAGGGTGTTGCAGCCTGTTGATCTCTGCCCACCTATCTTCCAGGCATCCAGCCCACAATCAGACTGGCCCCTGCAGATCTCTGCTAGCTTTACCGCAATTCTGGACAAGACAAAGATCTACTCACATGGATCTGGTATCGGGATCATAAAGTGAGGCTGTCTCTCTACTCACAACAGGCACTGTGTTTTTCACTGACATATATTGAATTAAAGACATTGTCAGTACTTATGAAGTAATAACTCAAGCTGAGCTACTCATTGCTGTTGCCACCTATAAATGCTGTTGTGTTTATTCAATTAAGAAAGCTAAGTAGATAAAATACTTCTAAATTTCCAGCATTGCTTTCAGATTGCTTACAAGATACAGGACACAAAATAATAGTGCAGGAAACTTAGAGTGATCTGGGATTCATTTCTCTAGTACAAGCAATATTGCCTCTAACCTCAGTGGCACAATTCAGCATTCCTAGCAGAAATAATTTCACATAATAATATGGACTTAAATATAGTGAATAACAGTGAGTGAGGCTGGTGTGGAACATAGATAAATTTAGGTCTAAAAGACATGGATATGATTGTAAAACAGAAACTGAGACATATGGTTTCCGGTTACATAAAAAATTAAGAGCTAAATACTGCCTGCCCCGTGGAAGAACATTTCTCAGGGCATCTTCTGCTTCAGGAATTCTGGCAGACAGAGCAGGAGCATTCAACACAGGCTAAAAGAGTGAATGTGCATGAATCTTCAGTATCACCTCAGTGTGCATGAATCTTCAGTATCACCTCAGTGAACCTTCCACAGACCATGAGCTGTCGAGCCAGAGCTGGCACAGCTCACCTAGCCTGCATTTGCTGAAGTGACCTACTAAACGCTGCCTTTGACTACGACCTGCTCTGGTACACAGGCTGGTTCATTCTGTATGGGATAAGAGGATTCAGATGTAAGGATGTATTGAGTCAGAAATGTGTGTGTATGACTAAAGCAACACGTGTTCTGCAATGTGATAGCTGTAGAATTTGAGGTAAATCCTGAAGATTTATATCAAGTATAGACAGTACCTGGTCTAAGGAGTAGCTCTGAGAGTGCAGCTTCCCCTTACGCCCAGGACTACTTAGCACCTTACCACTGCCAGAAGTGGGAGGTCCTCTTTCCTTCTCCATTGTCTCCCAGCAATTAACCTACCAATTAACATTATTAGCTTGATTTTGCTTCCCGAGTTTCCCAATGCTTTAGGAAGCTGAATTGTGTTAGGAAGAAGCCCTTTTTCAGCTCAGGCTGTGCCTTGACACTGCCCTCAGGATGCAGGAGCCCTCTTACTCTCTTCAGAAGTTTGCTGACTCTGAGAACTACAGTAGTGATACAAATATCAACACTATTAAACTGTTTTCCTGCTCATGCTGTTAGCTGAATTGTCCACAGAACACTAGCCTACAGCTACAGGGACAGCCAGTTTGACGGCTGCTGGATAAATTCTATTGAAAATGACAGGCCAAATTCTGGTTGCAGTTATACTACTGAATATATGAAATACTCATTCTAGTCCTGACTGCAACATCTGTTAACTCAAAGCACTCAGCTCTTGCAGATCTTTTTAATAAGAAATTAGGCCAGCTGCCTGAGCGTAAGAGCAGCCACAAGTACAGCAGATGTTGTTTCCTTGACTCAAAACACTAATTCCCTCTGGGGCACGCTGTGCTCTGCAGCAGCAATCTGGTTTTGCTCTCAGACTTTGATGTTATCAGCACCTAATCTCTGCCACACCAGACAGTCTTTGGCTGCAGTCTCCCAAGCTGTGGAATTGAAGCCACCAGACTGGATTTTTGCTACATATGCATCCTTGTAATATTTTATTGGCCTATATTTGCACTGGGCATAAAACAGCTTTGGACACTCTGCTCTCAAATTTTGAACTAGCATAGCTGAGCTTGCAAGACTGGGTATTTGACAGTATAGTAATACTTCAGTGTCTGGGATCTTACCGTGTCTCTCTATACAGCAAGGCCACAGAGAGATTAAAAATGGAGTCTGACTGGCTTGACATGACAACTGTAAAGTTTCCAGGTTTTTCAGCTGTGCACAAGACTGAACAGCACTGTGGTTCCTATTTACTACAGGCTGAGGTCAGATGCCTCTTCTTCCTCAGTGACATTGCCTTCATCTCAAAAAATCAATGCTTTGCTGTCCTCTGCATGACTTCATCATCAATGGTGTAGATTCCTGATTACTGTTACTGTAGCACATGAGCCACAAATACTGTCCTCAGTCTTATAGGTATACATCAGAAATAGCTACCTGCTGGTGTGAGTGGGCTCCATCAGGGTTTACACTTCTGAAATCACGGGCAAAATTTAATTCAGCAAGACTGAACAACCGACCCACCTCAGGGCCCACAGGAAGATGCATCTTGAATGTCAGAAGTCACCTCCAGTGCCTCATCTCATTTCTCAGTATCAATCTTACTCCCTCTTGCTAGAAGGACCAAAGAATGCTTTTGCAGAATTAACGAGGCATTTAAGTCCTCATTATTGTGATATCAGATAGTAATAGAATGCAAAAATCACTAATCAAGTCTAAGCCATTTTGTCTTGTCTTTTTTGCAGATCAGAGCAGAACTCATATTGTGGAACCATTTTGCCAAACACGTGGACTTTTTATGTGTCCTGAGGGTGACACTGTTGCATGGCCTTTCAGTTCCAGTAAGGGATCTGGAGGGTGAACCTCCTTACCCTGCTTCTTCTGAAAGAAAAGGTCCTGACACAGCCCCAACTGGGCTCTGTTTTTCTGAGAAAACAATTCTTTGGAGTGGAAGCACAAGTACATCACATCTTTAGGAATCTTGAAAAGGCTGAATCCTATCAAACGTAGCATGACAGGCCCAAAACATTATGGTTCCAGCAAGGCAAAGTTATTTCATAAAAAGCGTACATTTACATTGGAAGGTGTCCAGGCCAGTTGTCAGGAGGATGGACGATTTATTCCCCTTCAGGGTTGAAGCTTTCCTAATGCAGTTTTAACTCCTGGCCCCCATGCACCTCCTCCTCTGTGACTAAGGCCTCCTGACCAGAGAGCAGGAACTGCTTTGTCGTCCATCTCCCCAGCATTGTTTTCATCATGGATTTATCTTTTTTCCATGTTGGTTTCCTTTTTGTGCCACATAGGAACCATGCATTTAGGGGCTTCAGAGTCCTTTGTAAACACTTGAGGTTCGGGCCTCTATGCAGCTTGAACTGCTAAAAAATAAATCAGAAGCAAACATCTGGTCACATACAGTGCAGAGCAGTGCTGGTACCAGGCTGGTTTTGTGAGATAAAAGAAAACTGGCAATGTGAAATGAGTGAAAAATTGTAGTTTGCCATAGGGGAACAGATAAATACTTCTATCATAGTACACAGTGGCTTTTGGCAAAAGATACATGAATGTAGGGCAAAGTTATTTTTAAAAGTGCTTTCATAGTTTAAACCCTGGATCATTTAATGCACTCTTAAATATCTTACTGCATGTATATACAATTCAGTTTTCAGCCGTAAACTTTTTAAAGTGTGATTTCTGTTTCTGCACAGCCTGGACTTCTTCCAGTCTACAGCAGATATTGGTTTTCTCCTGCCCTATTTTCAAGAAACGCGATTTCTATAAAGTAGAGTATAGCCCTTAGCTTGAAAAGTGGAAAAGGAAATGATTTTAAAGAGTGCTCAGGGTTCCCATGAAAACATAAATCCTCTACAATGTTTATATCCTCTTCGAACTATTAATGGTATAAAAACCCCACCCCTCTCTTCGTTAAGCCAGATTGAGTTTCCCGGTACCTGCTATTAAATTGCATGCAATCCTGAATGTTTAGTGCTAAAATGCTCTGACTTATCCTTCCAGTAAACTTCAGAAATGTACAGATTCATGTCATAGGTTTAGGCATGATTTAATCCTGATTGTATTCACTGAATTGTTTTATTTGGAGCTTTTGATCTGAATAAGCTTGTGATGTCATGCTGTCTGGTTAGACTTGAGGAAGACTAAATACATACGTGAACCTGCACTTGCTGGTGCTGAGATCTGCACACGCAGTCAGCCTTCTCTAGAACAGGAGGGTGAACCCCCAGTTTGGGTGGGATTTGTTTCCTCACGTGAATATTTATGGTGTTTGCTTGTTTGTTTTTACCTCACCAGCCAAATTTAGTTTCCCTTGGTGACAAAAGCAAGCAGCATGATTTAGGTTGCAACAAGATTTACCCTTCTAAATCAAAGGCATTTTGATGGTGGCAACAGAATGTGGTGGAAATATTAACTGCTAATGTAAACAGTGTGGTCCTGAGTCATATATCTTGTTTTACAACTGTTCATCCCCAAATAATAGACATTTTCTATTCTGCTTCTCAGATGAATATATGTTGCAGAATTAAATAAAGCTAATATTTTAAATTGAACGCTATTCCAGTAAGTATGTCCCTTTTTGTCCTTTTGAACACCCAAAGTCTGAATTATTTTAAACACTTGATCTATCACCTTTCTTCATTTCTTGACTCACAAAAGGCTACTAAAAATTCACTCTTTTATTTCTGGGGACATAATAGGTAATTTCAATAATTCATACAGGAAAAAGAAGGTAAAGATGTGTTTTGATTCATTGCTATTAATCCCATTGAGATGCCTCAACAGCCACATTCCTGGAACAAGACCCCTGCTAAGTCTTGTTTGAGCTGGGAATATTTCCTCTGGCACCACAGGTTTTTTTCAGCAATCCTCAGTGAGGTAATCTCTTTTCTGAATATCTTCATTTTCTAGCTATAAGAAAGGAAAATGATCCTTGCCTACCTCACAGAAGTATTGCACATCATGAGAATAAATCCATTAAAATTCATAAAGTACCAGATACTTTGGTGCATTAAAGAAAACGAGACAATCCTTAGCCTGAGCATTTATAGTTTTAAATATGGAAGTAAATATACCTTCATGAGCCTTGCAGTTCTTGCACCAGAAACCTTGAATATAATGAAGGCAGATTTGTACACCTGTCTCAATGTAGTAATAAAGCAGCAGCTAAACAGAGAAGCATCTTCAGAACAGCATCTCCTGTTGCTTCAGACTCACAGCTGCCTTCTGAATTACTTGTCCTTAGCCCAGATCCTGGCACACTGCTGGCAGAGAGGGGAAAGGTGTGGAACAGGAGACTCCTGCACAGGTGCGGAGGTTGAACTACTGTCTTCAATGGGTATCTTCCACAGACAGCAGAAGATGTGTTTGGTTTAAAGGTGCATCAAACTAAAGCAAAAATTCAGGCATTTAAGGCCAAAGCAGCACTAAAGATTTTGGGTATAAAGACTAACTGAATGTTGAAAACACTTCTGTTATGCTGCATTCACTGGCCTCTCTGTCCAGACTGAATCTAGGAGGAAATCAGTAGGGGCAGATTCATGTCCACATATCTTGTCCCCAAACTCTTGGGGTCCCTTTTAGAAAGAAAGCCTGTCAAGTACTTCTGTTTAGTGTGGCAAAAAATGGTTGACTTGCAGATACAATTTCTGAGGCACGAAATTCAGTATATTGATGAGATAATGTATGTCCTGCTTGATGTGAGGTTTAGAGCCATTTCAGAAGTATGCAGTGCAGTATCACTGTTATGTCCTAATCAAGTCACACACACTGGAGATTTTAGTGCTGTTTTTTTACATAGCAGACAAATATACAGGGGAAGCACTGTCTGCAAAATAATGCAGGCTAATAATGTGATTATTGATCAATGTTGCAAGTGTTTAGGATGACCATGAGGCTCTGCGGTAGTTCTTGGTTTCATTTATTGCTAAGTCAGTACATTCTTTAATTTCTGATCAAAACAACTTCTAAAAGCAAAATCCTCATGCAAAAATTCCAGAAATTCAAATTCTAGCAACATCCTCCCTGCCAAAAATTCCGGACCTGACAATGTCATATATAACACCACAAGAAATACTAATCTATTTCATAATTTCAAAATGGCTTCAAATCTGAAATCAGTGAGGGTGAATACGTGTATCACCATGCCAAGATTCATGCTTTTCAAATAAACCCCACAATTATGTCACATCTATCATCTCTCCACTTGTACATTTAGGATTCCTCATTTGCAGAATACCAGATGTTTCCTGGGTAAACTTCTGTGCACATATGCAATTGATAAATTGAGAGGAAATTAATGAACTGAGAAGATAAGCCTATCTGGGCCTAAAAAGATGGTCTCCAGCTGTGAATGGAAGTGATTTATCATTGAGCTAAAGGATCAGCTTTTCTAGCTCAAACCAGCAGACACATCATTACATTTATTCCAGACTTCCACATAGATATTTAGGAGTTTTGCAATTGACTTCAGCAGAGCCAGGATTTCACTCATAGTGTTTGCCTAGGCTGAAAGCCCATTCCCCACAGTTGTCTTATGTATTTATTTAGTAAATGTGGTTATTTCTGTAGTGGAGGAATGAAAACCATCATTTTGTGCACTCGGGGTAGAAAGATTGCAGCTGGGACTGCTGCTTAGCACAGCAAAAGGAGAGGGCTTTATTCCCTCTTTAAGCTTCAGTATTGAGTGGCTCATTGGCCTGTCATTGTGGACACCTGCACAAACCAGTGAAGACTTTTTTTGAAGACTAAAAGCACTTGCCTGGTTGGAAACATGAACACCTGAAATATGCATGCAAACTATTATAATTGGCTCAGGTAAATGTTTGTAGGAAATGAAATTATAGATGGTATTTGCAAATGTTTAGATCAGGATGTAGTATTTTACCTGCAATGAGGCACAGCAGAATAAGCATTCCCAGACCTCCCCACTAAACCTGTGGTGTACAGGGACTAGCCAGACAGAGATGAAGACATTAGATTGCAACTCACATCTCAGGTTCCAATCATACAGACGTTAGGTAGTTTTATGCAAACATAGTACTGTAGAACTGAATTTAAATTTTGCATGCCCAAAGTACTTTACATCTGACTCATCTCCATGAACTAGTTTACTCTGGGTTTCAAAAAGCAACTAGGCTGGTGTGAGGACAGGGACAGGAACCTATGGGTAGGGTGACCCTTTCCAGAGACAGCTGTAAGGTGAATCTGGATGTGACATTGCACCGTATGTCTCACTATGCCTTTACTTTTATAAGACTGAGGCCTTAGAAACAGCTCAGCACGCCAGAAGGCATTTCCAAACACTGCCACTATGAAGACAATCATTAAGATTAAAGTTTTCTTAAATTCCCTTTTACTTCTTATGCTACTCTGTCATACTAATGGATTCAAAGCTCCAGTAACTTGTTCCGTTCCTTCCCCTTGGTGTAGGAATTCTACTCCTTTATGTAGCAGAAACAAAATAATGCGACTTCACGTTATGCCACAAACACACCTGCGTGAATTCCACTGCACATGTATCACAGCAAAGTCACTGGGGAGATACAGATGCATGAAGTGGGCACCTTCCCACTGCAGAAGAAGATGGTGGTTTTGCGGAAAGCTACAAAAGAGAGTGTACTCAGCTGCTGCTCTATGACTAACATTGTTTGGCCCATTCTCAGTAAGACAATGATACAATAGAAGAACATGCGGGTTTCAGATGGCCTGGCAAAGTGCTGCTTGGAGGAGAAATAAAAGATTTTAATAAGATTTTCATCCCCGCTTCTTCTCATTTGAGGTCCCAGTAACTCCAGTTAAAGTACTTGGTGTACTGACACCCTGTCAGGGTCAGGAATTTGAGTTTTTGAAAGACAAACTGTGCAACATTTTCAATTTTATTAAGTCGAACTCCAAAGAGAACTCTTTGTGTTTTAGATACACACACACTGGGCCCAGATGCCTCTGCCCATTATAGTATGAGATCACCAGCTTGAAAAACTACCAACCAAAGGCAAAATTTGGTCTTTCTGCATGAGTAAAGTAAATCTGAGGCACGTACAATGTTCAGTCAGGAGACTAATCCCACTAGCACCCGAAATGTTGAGATAAAGAGGGGTATTCAGGCAAGGCTATAAAAATACCATCAGTGCTCTAATGCTGGTCTGAAAGAGCAACCCTCCCTTCTGCCAAACAAAGTAAAACAAACAGGAAAAACCCACAAAGCAGAACACACAGTGTGATAAAAATAAGGACTAAAAAGATCATAACAGTGGTGTTTCTAATTGTGTCCTTCATCGGAGAGTTGCTATGAGTAGTTGTAACAGCACTTCTAAGAAATGTTTCCTGAAAAAATGTGGATTTCAGCTCTTATATTTAAGGTTTTGCCTATTACAACTACCTGCCCTTCTTTAAATTAACAGTACATTTTAATACTGTCTCGGCCTTAATAAAAGACTTCATGATGAACTGTACAGGCTACATGCAATTCTGTGGGGGTAAAATAAACCTACCCCAGTGTTGTTAGTACTTCTGATCTATCTGATGGCCATTCATTTAAACTTTACTAGAAACAGCCAGTGTAAACATCCGATAACTTGAAAATCATCTTCTGAAATTTTATTGATTCTGTTTCTTGATTTAAAAAAAATGTTCATCCTTAGGTTCAGAACTTATCAACAGGCCACAGTTCCTTGTGCAGTTATGTACAAAATGTTACCTTCAGAAAGCAGAAAGAATAAATGTAGTTACCGGATTAAGTCAAGCAGTGCATCTGCAGAGCTCATGATGGGCTTTCCACCCTCTTCAGTGCTCTCCTTCTGTGCCGCTCCACCAGGATGGATAATGGAGACCATAATTATTCCCACAATCACAGCCACAAATGTTGTCCACAGGTAGTAAGTGACAGTTATGATACCTAATCGACTGGAAGTCTTGGCATCCAGGGCTGCTAGCCCAGACATTAAGCTGTAGAAAGAAAACACAACATGTATGGTATCTTTTGCATAACATTAATGAAAACTTAATTTCCTAATTATTCTGTTTCACCTGCTTCTCTCAGGATTGCCAGCATATCAATGTTTTTAGAAGCTTACAGGTCATGCTAAAGCTGTAGCCACTGTGTCTAATGGGATGCTTCCTAACTGCTGTATGAGATCCCAGTTACTTGAAGGAACGTGCAAGCTCAGGCTGCACACATGGGGACTGAATTCTACCAACTGTTCCCTGAAGTTTGAGGGACATTTTTACATAACCTACACGTGACAGCTCAGTTCACAGGAGCGATGGCAATAATCAGTCACAGAAACTTAGATATGAAACTATACACATAAATTTACAGAATCACAGAATAATTCACGCTGGAAGGGATGTCTGAAGGAAATCTGGTGAACCCCCTCATTCACTCCTGTGTGAGGCAGGACCACGACTTCAGAATTAAAAACACTAAGGGGAAATTTTGTCATTAGTTCATTTTTTACTTAAAAGAATAGCTTTTCTTTTTTTTTAAACCTATACAAAGCATAATGTATTTTTCCTTTACCAGAGGACACGCTGGAGAGCAGGCTGTGATTCAGTGCTTCCCAGCTGAAGTGGAGACAGGCTCTGTGTCTCCTGTATGGAGTGCAGAGGAAACCCCTTCACGGGCAGGTGTGGCTGCACAGTGGGTAGCAAAGAAAATGCTGTGGTCACTTCAGCCTTGTCTTTCCCCTGCAGCTCCCTGCCCACCATTGCAAGAGGATGACCAGTGTCCATCCTCTTGCCTGTATACCTTGCCTCTGCCAAGCTATACAACTCTCCACCAAGTGCTTGAACTCCCACTGACCCTCTTTTATAGGCAAATTAGACAGGGTGCTGTTTGGTCCCTGAACTTGCTCCAGGGTGCTCTGACTTAGACCCTGACGCTGTTTCCAAGTGACCTGAGGCTGAGATTGGAGTTTACAGTGACACCAGTGTAGCTTGGGGCTTTAAACTGAGATTTAGCTTTGAATAATTCTCTGTCAACTCTTCAAAGCATACACCTCAACAAAACTGTAGGTAAAATAAAATACCACATCTACTATTTGCTGTGCCCCACTGTCCAGCTTTCTCATCAAAACAGAACCAATTATCAGGCCTTTCCTCATAAATAGTCATTTACTAAGCTGCACCTCCTTGAATGAGACTTCCTTGACCTCACTCTGCTGAGTGAGGCTGTCTAGAGCCAATGCTAAAGTGCAGCTTAACCTTTATAGTAGATTTAATGAAATCAGATGGGTGGGATTTAGTGCTGAGGTTCCTGCTATCCACTAGATTAATTAAGAAAATGTATTGCTTATCTGCATTGCCAATCTCTCATCTGTGAGTTTTGTTAACACAGTAGGAGCAAGGGGAAACATTGGTTGCACCGTAATATGGATCATTTAGAAAATAAGCATCTTGATAACTCTCTCTCTTGTAACTATTGTTCTTCCCTCTCTTTTATCATTGTATTTGACAAAAATTCCACCTTTCTGCATGTCTGTAAAGCACTGTGTACAAACACAGCACTACATGCTAAAAAACAGTAGCAGAAACGATACTTAGTTCCTTGGCATTTGCCTTGAATGTGTCCATACGCAAGAGTAATTATTCTAAACACCTTATTTGATAAAACAGTTTAGTTAAATGCCACATTTATCTCAAATTACTGTGTTCATTTTCTGTAAAACAATCTCTATGTTGTTATTAGATTTTTAGGACTGAACTCTTCTCGAACGCTGAGGTTTCACGGGCCATTAAGCCAGTTCAACAGCTTGTTGATGCCCAAAGGAGATACCTATTTTGTACTAGACTTCAGCACTGTTCTACGCCCCACCCTAACCTTCCCAGAAAAAAAAGGAAAAATGAAAATCAGGTTGATTTTCACTAGCTGAATATTTCTTATGGTGATCATTTTGTGTTCTTTAGAATCATAGAATCATAGGTTGGAAAAGACCTCCAAGATCATCAAGTCCAACCATCACCCCAACACCACCATGCCAACTAAACCATGTCTTGAAGTGCCACATCTACACATTTTTTGAACCCCTCCAGGGATGGAGACTCAACCACTTCTCTGGGCAGCCTATTCCAATGCTTCGCAACTCTTTCAGTAAAGAAGTTTTTCCTAATATCCAACCTAAACCTCCCCTAACGCAACTTGAGACCATTGCCTCTCGTCCTGTCGCTAGTTACCTGGGAGAAGAGACCAACACCTGCCACACTACAACCTCCTGTCAGGTAGCTGTAGAGAGCAATAAGGTCCCCCCTCAGCCTCCTCTTCTCCAGACTGAACAGCCCCAGCTCCCTCAGCCATTCCTCATCAGACTTGTTCTCCAGACCCCTCACCAGCCTCGCTGCCCTTCTCTGTACACGCTCCAGCACCTCAATGTCCTTCTCATAGTGAGGGGCCCAAAACTGAACACAGTACTCCAGGTGCAGCCTCACTAGTGCCAAGTACAGGGCACGATCACCTCCCTGCTCCTGCTGGCCACTGTTCCTGATACAAGCCAGGAAGCAGTTGACCTTCTTGGCCACCTGGGCACACTGTTGGCTCATGTTCAGCTGGCTGTTGGACCAGCACCCCAAGGTCCTTTTCCGCTGGGCAGCTTTCCAGCCACTCGTCCCCAAGCCTGAAGTGTTGCATGGGGTTGGTGTGACCCGAGGGCAGGACCCGGCACTTGGCCTTGTTGAAAACTCATACAATTGGCCTCATGCCATCGATCCAGTCTGTCCAGATCCCTCTGCAGGACCTTCCTACCCTCAAGCAGATCGACACTCCTACTCAACTTGGGGTCATCTGCAAACTTACTGAGGGTGCACTCAATCCCTTCATCCAGATCATTGATAAAGATGTTAAACAAGACCGGACCCAAAACTGAGCCCTGGGGAACAGCACTCATGACCAGCCACCAGCTGGATTTAACTCCATTTACTACCATTCTCTGTGCTCGGCCATTCAGCCAGTTCTTTATGCAGTGAAGAGTATACCCATCCAAACCATGGGCAGCCAGTTTCTCCAGGAGGATGCTGTGGGGGACAGTGCCAAAGGCCTTGCTAAAGTCCAGGTAGACAACATCCACAGCCTTTCCCTCATCCACTGGGCGGGTCACCTGGTCATAGAAGGAGATCAGGTTGGTCAAGCAGGACCTGCCTTTCATGAATCCATCCTGGCTGGGCCTGATCCCTGGGTTGTCCTTCACATGCCCAGTGAGTGCACTCGGGATGAGCCACTCCATAATCTTGCCCGGCACTGAGGTCAGGCTGACAGGCCTGTTGTTCCCGGGATCCTCCTTCCAGCTCTTCTTGTAGATGGATGTTACACTGGCGATCCTCCAGTCATCTGGGACTTCCCCTGTTAGCCAGGACTGCTGATAGATGATAGAGAGTGGTTTGGCTAGCTCCTCCGCCAGTTCCCTCAGCACTCTTGGGTGGATCCCATTTGGCCCCATATACTTGAAGATGTCCAGGTGGCATAGCAGGTCATTAACTGCTTCCTCCTGGATTATTGGAGGTTTATTCTGCTCTCCATCTCTATCTTCCAGCACTGGGGGCTGACTACCCTGGGAATAACCAGTCTGACTACTAAAGACTGAGGCAAAGAAGGCATTAAGTACCTCAGCCTTCTCCTCATCTTGGTGACAATATTCCCCCCTGCATCCAATAAGGGATGGAGATTTTAGGTATATTTTAGGTATACTATGCAGGGAAACAGACACCAGTGGTATTAAGGCCTGACCCTTGACCAGCAGTTCTGTAATTTGTAGGTAGGACACAAATGCAGAGTAAATTCTTGGAGAGGGCACTATGAAGGAGACAGGCAGTACACTTCTTTTCCTGGTACTGCCCTGAAGTCACTGTCCATGTGGTAAAGCCACACTTTCTGTTGTCCTTGATGCTACTGTGTTGTGTTTGTTCTACAGAAAAACAGGGAGACGAACCCTGCACACAGCACTTGAACTGTCTTGATTGTTCACCTGAGAAGTATGTCCAGAAGTATTTAGTACTTAGGGGCAAAAATCCTAACTAACTGTGTCCAGTGGTTCATGTGCCTTTGGGGATGCTACCTCAGCCTCAAGATATTGGGCTGTTAGGATCTGGGAAGATGTTGTGCAGCTAGAATCTAATCATACATTGGCTCCTAGGTGACAAATCCTGAGGGGGCTAATAATGAGATTGCTCTGTCTTGGGGATATTCATTAACAAGATCATCATCTGTAATGAGATTATCCTGTCACCAGATAAAGTCATGCTCAGTTCATGCTGTGATGAGAAAGTCCTCAAAAGTAATTAACTATAGAGGTGCAATGGGGGTAACTGTGGTGTGACAGAAGCATGAACTAAGGTCTGGGTTCAGACAAAGCCCTGTGTTTTCCATGGCCTTCAATGCTCAGTTTTAAGAAGGGACCAGTGGAAGCAATTCTCCAAAGGCTTTGGAGTAACAGTGGTCATGTCATTTTAAGCAATTGCTCAGAATCATTTTCAGGAAGAAATGCCTGTAACTAGTACAAGACAGTAACCACTCATTAACTGTTTTTCTTTTGGCTTCATATGTTTGATGTCAGAGGGAACACAACAGAAGACATACAGACTAAGAGACATATTGATTATCACAGTTATTGTATGAAGTAATACATAGTTACATCACATGAATTCCTCACCATTGATCTCTAGAGCTCTAACATTCACATAACGTAGCCAAAGAATGACAAGAAAAAGTACTTTTCTTATTTCCTAGGGAATAGGGAGGTCAGGAGGAATAAGCTTCCAGGTGGTTTAACTTAAGATCATTGTAAGATGTTCAGGTTTTTCCTGTAAAACTATTTTTAATCAGACACTCCCGGCTACATAAAACTTCCCCAACAGTTTCCCAAGCTTCTTTTAAGACTGAACAAAGAGGTTCCCATGCCATCCACTAGAAGTCTCTCATGAAACACAGTGGAATGAAAAACAGTGCACCTTTAATTCTTGTCCAGCCTCAGAATCTGGTTAGGCTTGAAATAACAGGACAGATATTTGATTCATAGACTACAATCACTTGACTTACTATGTAGCTAAGTGGCTTCCACACGTATGTTTCATGCATGTCTTCCATAACATGTTTTAATGATTGCCAAATGGACAAAACAGGATTAAGGCAATGCAAAACAATGTGCAGTTTTTCTGAATAATTACAGTACATCTCACTCATTTAATCAGCCTGGCAAAAAAAAATTCACAAAAGCATCATTTAATTTTCAGGGACCATTCCTTAGTTTATAAAGAAAAAAAAATTGTGTCAAGCCTAAGGCTTCCAAAATATGTGTTAATGGGTTTTGGATGAGATATTAAATCCTGTAATGCAGAATTTAAGTTAAATCTCTGATTACTATGATTTAAGAGCTTTCTTCCACCTCACTTCAAAATATCTGGTGCTGGATATAAATAACAGACACCATAATAAAATACGTAGCCCCATGACCTCTGTATCTCCTGCATTCATTGTTGCTATTACATGAAAAAATGATCTTCCTGTGGCTTTTCTTTCTGCTGTCTAGGACAGTCTGCTTCATTTCTTTTGTTCTATCTTGTTTATCCAACAAATCTTGGATGAAACTGTGCATTCTTGGAGACTACACACAATTTGAAGAACAGCCTCCAAAATTGTTGTATCTGCTGTATATCTATGCAAATATCTGTCGTATGGCCCTTGTATGTCTGTGGCTTTCAAGCCTCTTCAAAGTTGTGTTTTGATAACCTGAAGATCTCTACACAATGCAAACCTGATGCTCCACAATATTTTCAGGATTATAATCTTTCTAAGGGTCATATTTTTACTCTAAAGTAAAAGATATCTGGCTTTTTTATTGGGGCTTAGGTAATTCTAAATCTATTCTGCTTTGTCTTCTGGGAAATAAGTTGTTCTGATGCAGCCACATCAGTCTTATCTCTTCTCTGAATTATCTAGCCACTTTTTTATTGGAGAAAAAATGTCAGAAAACCAGTAAATAAAATAGCAGCATTTTGATCAAAAGCTGCATACGGCCAATAATTCAAAAGAGTTTATTTACTTGCAGCGTTTTAGTGGGACAGATATTTAAGACAATTATTTCACTAAGACTTCAGTTGTTACATTGTTAATTGTTAGTTAAAAAAAATCCTAGCTACATTATTTTCTCTAGGATGGCTTGACAAAAGTTTTTTTACTTTTTTGGACAGTCTCCATGTGATCTATGAAAGGTAACAATAAATTAATTCTTTATCGGGTCCTTGTTGAGGGAGAAAGGTGAAGAGGGAAGCCAGGATCAGTGGAAGATCTAATGAAACCTAGATTAAGCTTTTAAGGGGAAACCAGAAGGAAAGAAGAAGATCTCAACAACTCCAGGAATTATTCTTATATATGACTAATTAAAAATGCAAAGTCAGTTACTAGGTTGTTTTAAATATTTGTAATAGTACAAATCAATGAAACTATTAAGTAGTAAGTTTCATGTCTGCTTTGAGAGAAATCTGCATAAGACCCCCCCAAATTACTATAGTAATTTTGATGTAATGAGGAATGGAAATTTTTCAATATTTTGGAAATCTAGTTAGTCCCATGCAAACAAGTAGCTAAATCCTCATGAGCACCTCTAGGCTAGTTCTGGCTGTCACTGATAAGCATCAGAGTACTTATGAAGTATTTTATTTACAAATAAAAACAGAGCTTTTTATCTTCTCTAAGATTCTTTACTTTTTTCTGTTGCCCTCTGATAAAAAGCACATTTTTTGACCTGTCTCAAGATCAAAACCTACATCCCCAGAAAGGGAAAATACAAGAAGCTGCTGTTAAGACCCCATTCTGCAGGTTTATTTTGTCTTCCTCTCCACCAAAAGCCATCTGGATGTTGCTTTGAAATAGATGGATTATGGATAAAGTTATCAGAAGGGATTAGTGTGATTAGAAAGACATTAATCCTGTGAAGAAGTAATGGTCAAGTATTAACCACCAACAGTTGTTCCTAGAATCATGTTCATTTTCATTCATCCAGAACCCTCCCTCGCATTCTCATTTTATAATTGCACATCGTAGAAAAGACCTTCCTAAGCAAGTTCTCCCAGTGGGCTGGGAAGCTCCTCTAACAGCTACATTAGAGATGATTACATTACAGTCAAGCATCATGAAAGTGAAGTGCTGACTTCACTAATGCTGCTTGATCATGCAGGCAGGCTGTCGCTTACCTTTTTATCAAGGTCAGTGCCTTCAAGTTTCAACATGGTAATAATCTCCATTTCCATAGCGCAAGCCATATAATCATCTTAAAATGCTTTATTAATATAACCTTCTATCATACAGGAAGGCAGTATCTCCATTTTATAGACAAGGAAACAGAGAAATTAAGGCACTTTAGATAAAGAGAAACAATCTGCCATGAAGAAAGATGTGCCTGAAGTGATCTCTGTATGGCAGTGGACCACCATTTTCCCCACCTGTGCCCAGCTATCTGTACTTTCATGACAGGCCGCTTCACTTCCATGGAGGTACCATTTACGGAGAAACAGTTTGCAACAAAGAAAATAAGACTCTTTACAGTAATGAGGGCAAGACATAAGAAACTTTCTCTGGCTCTTTCTCTAGTTTGATGCTTGATTTTGCTCTTAGTCTCTAGTGGAGTTAAAGTTATTTCAGCAGTGAGAAAGAGGGATCTGAATGACTTTTTCTTTCCAGGACAGCTGTGATAGAGAAGCCTGCTGTCCTCATCATGTGCTGGAGTGACAGTGGTACTGGTGGGAGGACCATAGCCTGTCCCTGTCTCTGCTTGACCCTACATGGTCTACCCTTTCTTACAGTCATATGTTATAGTTTAGTTTTTACATCTCATAGAATCACAGAATCATAGAATGGTTTGGGTTGGAAGGGACCTTAAAGATCATCTAGTTCCAGCCCCCTTCCAGGAGCAGGGACATCTTCCACCAGACCAGGGTGCTCAGAGCTCCATCCAACCTGGCCCTGAACAGTTTCAGGGAGGGGGCATCCACAGCTTCTCTGGGCAACCTGGGCCAGTGTTTCACCACCCTCATGGTGAAGAATTTCTTCCTGACATCTAATCTAAATCTGCCATCTTTTAGTTTAGAGCCGTTCCCCCTTGTCCTATCACTACACACCCTTGTGAAAAGCCCCTCTTCACCCTTCCTGTAGGCCCCTTCAGGTACTGGCAGGCTGCTATAAGGTCACCCCAGAGCCTTCTGTTCTCCAGGCTGAATAGCCCCAACTCCCTCAGCTTGTCCTCATAGGAGAGGTACTCCAGCCCTCGGATCATCTTCTTGGGCCTCCTCTGGACCCACTCCAACACATCCATGTCCTCCTTATGTTGGGGGCTCCAGAGCTGGATACAGTACTCCAGGTGGGGTCTCACGAGAGCAGAGTAAAGGGGCAGAATCACCTCCCTCGACCTGCTGGCCACGCTGCTTTTGATGCAGCCTAAGATACAGTTGGCTTTCTGGGCTGCAAGCGCACATTGCTGGCTCATGTTGAGCTTCTCATCCACCAGTACCCTCAAGTCCTTCTCCTCAGGGCTGCTTATGAGCCACTCTCCACCCAGCCTGTACTTGTGTTTGGGATTACCCTGACCTACGTGCAGGACCTTGCACTTGGCCTTGTTGAACTTCATGCAGTTCACGCAGGCCCACCTCTCCAGCCTGTCAAGGTCCCTCTGGATGGCATCCCTTCCCTCCAGTGTGTCAACCACACCA
The DNA here is from genome assembly GCF_030867145.1 of Opisthocomus hoazin. Classification (NCBI taxonomy): domain Eukaryota; kingdom Metazoa; phylum Chordata; class Aves; order Opisthocomiformes; family Opisthocomidae; genus Opisthocomus; species Opisthocomus hoazin. The sequence goes on along the minus strand of NC_134419.1, from coordinate 7,110,725 downwards.
CGCAGCTTGGTGTCGTCGGCAAACTTGCTGAGGGTGAACTCAGTCCCACTGTCCATGTCACCGACAAATATATTGAACAGCACCGGGCCCAGTACCGACCCCTGAGGCACACCACTCATCACTGGTCTCCACCTGGACATCGAGCTATTGACTGTAACTCTTTGTGTGCGTCCATCGAGCCAGTTCCTTATCCAACGAGTGGTCCATCTGTCAAATCCATGTCTTTCCAATTTAGAGACAAGGACATCATGCAGGACAGTGTCGAATGCCTTGCACAAGTCCAGGTAGATGATGTCAGTTGCCTGTCCTTTGTCCACCAATGCTGTAACCCCATCGTAGAAGGATACCAAGATGGTCAGGCACGATTTGCCCTTGGTGAAGCCGTGCTGACTGTCCCCAGTCACCTCCTTGTTATCCATGTGCCTTAGCATGGTTTCGAGGAGGATCTGCTCCATCATCTTGCCAGGCACAGAGGTGAGGCTGACTGGCCTGTAGTTCCCCGGGTCTTCGTTTTTTCTCTTTTTAAAAATGGGGATGATATTACCCCTTCTCCAGTCGGTGGGGACCTCCCCAGACCGCCACGACCTCTCAAATATGATGGAGAGTGGTTTGGCAACTTTGTCCGCCAGTTCCCTCAGGACCCACGGATGCATCTCATCAGGCCCCATGGACTTGTGGACCTTCACGTTCCTTAGGCAGTCTTTAACCTGGTCTTCTCCTACAGTGGGTGGTTTTTCCTTCTCCCAGTCCCCCCCTTTGCCTTCTGCAACTTGGGCAGTGTAGCTAGAGCACTTGCTGTGGAAGACTGAGGACATCTCCAGATGTCCTAGCACATTGCACAGGAAAAAATGCCTCCTGCCCATACATGTGCTAACAGCAGGTTAGCACATCTGTCACTTTATACCTCCATACGTATTACAGACAATCAAGTGCATCTTGGTTGGAAGCTGGTGCCACCCTACACCTCCAGTCCCATCCACCCACTTTTGAGTGATGACAGGACCTCTCCTATGGCATGACACCATTTGTTGAAGTACAGAGGAAGATAAAATCCTGCAATAATCCATGTTCACACCCTGAACTAAGCTGGATCAGGTATGGGTTGTGCACTTGTAGAAGTGCAGCCCATTTGTACAGATGAACTCTGTGAATGTTTGTGTACAGTCCAGGCAGGCAACAAAATGACACATAGGGTCTCTGTGAATTTTACTCAGGCTCCAATAGTTTTGCAGACTACTGATTTACCAACAGGCTTCTGCTGATCTGAACACAACTAAGGAAATACCATGATCACTTGTAGTCAGTGGAATGATCCCCAGTGTCATGTATTATTAAAAGTTTCATAGTATTACAGCGTGAATTTCAAAGGAGACAAGAAGTCTAGAATCCTCCTGAAGGTCCAGAGGACTACTAAGGTTCATCTCCTTTGAAAATCAAGTAATAGGAAATGGCATTTGTAAAGTTTAGATATCTTGATATAAATGAAAAAAAGTGTCTATGCTCAAAAAAACAAATAGAAAAAGTGGAAGCTGTTTTACAAATAGGACTGTAGCAGCAGTTTCTGTACGGTTAGATTATCAGCCGTAAATAGCACTTGAAATGTGAATTAACTTTTCAGAGAGCCTTGGTATACAGCTATTTTACTAAACACAGTGGAAGCTCAAAGGTGTCAGGCATGATGGAAGATCTGGCTCTTGATCTTCAGACAATGAACAATATGTTAGAAGATCTCGCTGTCTGCAATACACTGTTTGCAGTGATTGTGTTTAATTTTAAAGATAGGCTGCTGGAAAAGAAACTTAAACCTACAAAAGAAACCGAACTGACGTTTCTATGACATCATAACATGCAACTTTTTGAGATTCTGCTTTTAAAATAATGCTGTATAAAATCATATGAGTTTTATTTTTAACCCAAAATGCTGAGGTCTCATTTTCCTTAATATCTAACACTTGTAACTGTTAAGGATTCCTGCCAGGAATTCACATCATGCATTGTATTTTCTCAGTGTGCAGTAGGAAATCTGTTTTTATGAGCTAATGTAAACAAGATAGTACTTTGTACAGCACAGAGTGAAGATCAATGTCCAACTATTTCGTCACTGCTTCTCCCAGATAGCCCCACATGTGAGGTTACGGTGACATATCTATGAGTGCTGGAAGGGACAAACAGCAACCTTTGATCACTGACTCATAAAGGAGATCTGAGACATTGTGGCATAGCTCACACAGAACTTAGGCTGGTTTGTGGACCTTAGCTGTTCTGATTGAAAAAAAAGGTATTTCCTAAATTCAAAGGTCAGGAGGCAAATGAAAACAAATTATCTATTAAATGTGGATGTGCAGCTTCACATTTGTGGAAAAGAGACAAGAAACTTCATAATACTTGATTATCTGTTCTGTCACTTCTTTCAAGTGCTTTTAGATTTAAAAAAGGGCAAAAGGATTTGAAACACAAATTTGGATTGTAAAGAAATGTCTGATTTATTCAACTGTTTATAGTTCATAGATGTTTCTATCCAAAGGAAACAGAGGGAATGTAGCCAGTCCCTCAAGATCCACATGTCATTGCCATTTTTTTGTGAGACACTAAGTATTTTAGAGCTCTTGGAGGACTACAAAAAAATTCTGCCAGGTCACAAACTTCTCACACCCCATCTGTAATCACTTTAGTGCTTTCCACACCCATCCACTTTGTGACCATAGATGTCTATTGCACATCACTAGATCCCTACGGGCACCGCCTAAATAATTTGTACTGATTTGGTCCAATCTTGTCATTACAACATGCATACCTCTGCAATATCATTTTTCACTGAAAGAGTTTGGACCTCTAAGTTGCACAAGCAAAAGAAAACACTAGAAGACAGCATGGGATTTGACCATTAGACTCTGTATTCCTAAACACAGCTAAGAACATCAGTAATGTTACCGATTATAATGTAGCGAAACCTCTGAAGATGTCTGAGGGATGGAGGAGGGATTCTTAATAAGGTTTCCTAAGAAGGTCAAATGGAATTTTCCTCTACAAGCTCAGGCAATCTCAAAGCATCCTTTGGGGAACTTTTGGGGTAATCTGACATCAGTTCTGCAATATGGATAATTTAAAGTAGTATAATGGTGTCAAGTGAGATGGCTCTTTGATCAGTTCTTCTTACCCTTGGGTAATCCTTCCCTTTCAGTTTCATGCAAGTGCCATTTTGCTTTTCACTCTGAAAGTAAATATATTTATGCCCTCTAGTCATACCCTTAAAACTCACATCTCTAGACTGACTTTCTCCACAATAAAGACTTCAGATCACATATGCTAGGCAAGGGCTAACAGCTTGCTCTCACTGGGGTGAAATGTATTTTCATTATTATTTACATCATGGTGATACACATGACAGGTAGTTCAGAAATGGGGCATTATACACACTTCATGTTATCATTCAGGTACCCCACAGATTTCCCAATACTAACCCAGCAGAAGGTTTATCCTCCTTGGCTGGGGAAGAGCTGTTTCCGAGTGCCAATATATTTCTATCAGCAAGGTAACACAGGTGAAATTGAGGGAAAAATCCAGAGTCTAATAATGTGAAGCAAAAGACCTGTGTTTCCAAGAGCAATTTAATTCTATGGAAAATACATACTGCTTTGGTACATTATAAAACATTGTTCTGAGCAGGCTCCTCAGAGAGCTGTAGGCAGCTTTTTGCAGCTGCTCCTCAACACCTCACTAGATACTACAGTACATAAATTTGATTGCACTTGATTATGGCCCAGTTTGGCAGCTGCACAAGCGTAAGTACAGAGCGACTGGTATTTAGGAAAGAATCACCAGAGGGAATAGTTTAACTCTTACATAGCAGAAAAGACCAAGCCAACACTGACCAGAAGCTCATGTTATCGATCCTTTCCCATTCAGTCTTCAGTTAAATTACACGAATTTGTCAAGACAACATAGAAAGTATCTCTCAGTACCAGGAATGGACTAGAAGAGATAGTACTGCACATAGTTTCATTCACATAAACCAGTATTATTGAGTGAATTAATTTTAGTGGGCCTCTTGGTTTAAATTTAGTGATAAATAAGAAAAAAAAGATAGATTTCATAGCCTTATCGAGATCTACATTTTCCTTCTGTATAGACATTGTATTGACCATATCAGGCACCGATTTATAGTCACGCTAGAAGATCTAGATTGCAAATTTCAGTACTGGCCTCTGAGCATTTGGGTCAAATTTTTCATCTCTAACAAATTGTAAGCTTAAGCAGTATACCAGACAAATAATCTCCAGTCTGTGGTCTGTTACCAGTTTCATCTACAGCTGATGGCAAGCAAAACAGTGCATGACACAATTTACCCAAGCTAATGGTCTGTCTCACAGCATGTTTTTACCAAACCCTAAACTCCCAAAGAATATACTGTTGCTGTGACGTTATTGAGGGTATGTCTGCACAAGCAGCTGCAGACAGCCGTGAACTCACTCTGCCTTCGCTCTGAGCTGCCAAGGCTGGTCCGGAAGCCATATAGCCACACGTGTCCTTCGCATACCAGCTTGGGCGCAAAGCCACGCTAATGCGGCTATACGGCTTCCGGCATGGATCCGGCACCGGCCTGCCCAGTTTGGCTCATGGGCTAAGCAAATTTACATCTGCTTGCACCCAGAGCGTCTCCACATCCTTTTGCACAGTTTATACAATTGTCAACTCTTCAAATGTAACTAATTGGTCCTGAGAGGCAAAATTTGGTATGGCCCAGTACAGCTGAATGATATCAGAATTCCATTAAAACAGAATGAGCAATATTTTTCATTCTTGGGATGTTAAAATGCCAGTGCGTTCCCCAAACCAGAGAACTGTGGGAAAAAAATGATATGGGGAAAAAGGTACTATAATTGAGTAGTTTCTAATTAAATACTAGGCTTTAACAGCATGAGTAAGAATGACCCACTCAGGAATCTGAGCAGAAGGATAAGGGATTACCCGAATTGATGGCATTATGGACAGGAATCCCCTTAAAGAAAGACAGTTCTATATTTAGCATATCGTGTTTAATTCAGCAACAAAGCCTCAACAGTAACAAATACTTATTACTACCCCCAAATGAGCCTTCAAATAAATACAGAATTTTACTACCATATAATTGTTTGTATCAGGCACAACATACTCAGAGGAATGAGCCTTATATTTTTTAAAAATACAGGTCAAATCAGTTATTTAGATTTGACTGCTAAGGGAACAATCTTTATTTAACAGATTCTCCACATGGAAAAGGATGAAATCCCTGCTACTCATTATTTCTTAAATACCTAGAAAATGGTCAGTGGTAAATAAATGCCAAATGTAATATTTATCCCAAGCTTAAACAAAACAAACTGCTTCTTCTAAAAGGGATATTCACTGGGGTTACAAGCCTGTTAGGCAGCTGAACAGTTCAACTCTGCCCTGACAATTCTTTCCCACACATAGTCTCAGTGCTCACTGCTCATCACAGTCTTAGAAAACTGGGCCCTATATCTATTACCAGATCAAAGCTTAATCATATAAACAAGGAGGGTGTTGAAATAAAGGATGTAATATTCTATCAGGTAGACATATAAGACAAAGAGAACTCAATAGGTTCAGCTGGTGTAAGCCTGTGTAACTGGCTTTAGCCTGCTTTTCTGGAGAAGCAAGGCTTACGCAGTCAAACTCTGTGTGTGCGAGAGCCCTTACTAGTAACATTTTAATCCATTTTTCTCTCTAAGCACACAGGGGGGATGGAAAGCTCCGAAAGAGAGAGTTAGGGTCCTGTAAGGTCTGTGAAACTACATGGCTGAATACACGAAATAAATAATCTGTGCGCTTCTCGAATTATCTCAAAATAAGAACCAGGGGCTGCAAGCCCTGTCTCTCCTCCCAGCTCTGCAGCACACAAAGGTCGCACTCCGTGTGCGAAGGTGCAGGAGCTCCGGAGCAGGTGATGGTTCTGCCTGCCCAGAGCTTGCTCTCCGGGGTAATGCTGCCATGTAAGCTCTCTGCCTGCTGGAAGGAATCCATGTCAAAAAGAAGCATTATAAACACCTCGGCAGCGGTAAATTTTTCAGTCAGAATTTGCAGCTTCTTCAAAACCTCAGTCACAACAAGATACGAAATTGCAACAGAGCAGGTTTCAGTAACAGCCTCCCCCAAAAACTTCAGTCAATGCAGTTATGCTCATTAAAAATCAACTTTCTGGCCCACTGGAAGTCGATTAGTACAAAACTGGAGATGAAGACGATGGGGCAGGGAATGGGCACAGGGACCAAAGGGAGGTGGCCAGGCCTGAAGTTCTGGCACAGTACCTGCCAGCACCGCTGGCCTGCGCTCCAGCCAGCGCCCGCACCGGCATGGCTGGCGCAGATGGGATTTGGTCAGGGGGTTAAAGATAATTACAAAAGGCGTTAAAGATAATACAAATTATCTTTAGAAAATGTAAAAATATATTGAAGGGAAAGTTGGGTGCTCATTTCTCTCCCAGTTTTTCGCTTCACGCAGAGCACAAGGACGCTGTGTCAGATGTGATTAGTTCAAGCATTTCAGAAGTTAAGAAACTGAAGTGATGCGCAGGTACCTCTGCCAGCTGACTTGTACTGAAAGCAGCCCCTGCAGGTGAAGGACACGTGTGTGTGTGTGTAACTTTATAACTAACCATCGTGGAAGAAAGTAGGGATCTCGTTATTTTCTGGGTAGGCAGCAGATGGGAAAACGGGCGGGAGGAGCGGGCTCCCGGCGGGCAGGTCCCCCCCGCGCCGGTGGGACCGAGCCCCCGCCGCAGCTCCGGGCTCCTCAGCCTTCCGGACAGGGCCACCTCCCGGCCGGGGCCCGCAGCACAGACCGAGCCTCCACGCACGCCGGGAGAGGCATTCCACCGAGGGAAAGCGGCTTTAACACGCTTGAGCACCTTGGGCCAGCTGACCAGCAGATGTCTGTCTGAAGACCTGGACCCACAGCTGCCCAAGCATCAGAGGACTCAGGGCAGGACGCACTGAGATTCACCTCTGCACCGCCACATACGCGTGCGCCTGTTTGAAAACCCAGGGTATTGGCCGAAACCTTTTGCACACACGGGAGAAAATATATTACTTGCATTGCGGTTGTCAGATGAGGATCAAGGCCTCTGTCCCCAAAAGAACAGGGAACTTCAGATCTCCTGTAGCTGATCTTTCAAGCTTGTTGAGGAGATCCCCTTGTCTAACTGCAGTAAGAGCCCTGGCAGAGTGTAAGCGTGTAACTATGAATTCAGATTTGGCTCCTATTCTCTCTGAGCTCTCTTAATATTTTTTTTAAATTAATAATTAATACGGTTTTTAAAGTAGCATCCTATGTTTACATATATAATAAATACTGTACATCTGGTAACTGCAGGGTCTAAAATGTGATCTTGTAACACTCCCCTACTGAGTGGCTGATACAAATTGTCAGACTATTTGTTGTCATTTCTTTCTTACACTAATTTCTTTCTTTATGCTAATAGAAGCAGCATCCTTTGTTACGTGGGTACCTGTCCTCAGCACTGAGCAGAGCAAACTCTATACACAAGACACTTCCTGGATACAGGGCTAAACCTCAGGCAGAGGACAGGGGCAATCAATACATACTTCTTTTAGGCTCATTGTATGATGCTATGAAGCTTGTTTATGTAACCAGACAACTGAAACAATATCAGCCGCTATCCTTAATGAAGGTCCATGTCACAACAAAAACAAAAGCTCATGAAGGGCTCAGACTGGAAGGCTAGTTTTACTGGTGGTTGCTTTTTCAAGATACAGGTAGTAGGAGATAGAAGAAGCTGGTACAGGAGCTCTGGGACACAGCGCTTCTGAGGGCTGGGACAGAGCTGGGCGAGACAAGCGACTGCACGTTGAACAAACAGTCTCCTGTTGTTCGACTGATTTCTTTCGCATGCAGGAACTTTCCAAATAAACACAGCTCAATCAGAGATACCTGACTAGATCATCAGTTTCTCCTTCCTAATGGATACAGTTTGCAAAGTCCTGTTTTAATTCTCTAACCATCAGGTCAAAAGAGGGATAGTACCAATTTTCACCCACTTGTTTACGGTTGGATTTGTGCTAGTGACCTATAAGTGCAAGATTTTCTAGTCTGTTTTCAGTCTTCTGAGCCACACACCTGCCACCTTTTACTCCTGCCACAACCCTTCAAAACAAACTCTGGACTTGGAGGCGGTGTATTTTCACTGAGTACCTCTTTTAATCCTCCTTTCTCACCTTTCCTTTTAAAGTACTTTTTTTTTTAACTAGCTAATTTAAGAAAAAACTTGCATTAACTTTGACTAAGAGAGTAAAATTAGAACTTGGTGCTGTACCCCTGGCTTTTGTAAACAAGAATACAGAGTAATTTAGAAGATAATTTAAATGTCATTGTTCCCACAGGACAGGCTGAGAATATTCCAAATCCACAAAGAAATTTAGTTTAAATGTGTATGCAGATTGGTAAAAACACAGAGCACTGGTTTACTCATTTTATGAAATATGTGTGGGAAATACTGTGCTTGTGAAAAAAAAAGGACTGTACAAGAATGTAATTATATCTGGAGCATTTTTTGTTTGCAAAAACCTGAAATTTCAGTATGAAATAGCAAGTGATGGTTGGATTGTTTTACAGGGATAGAGACTCATGCTGTCTTGCAATGAGAGCTAATCCCTTTGAAGATCTGTGAAGTCTCTTCTCTTTCTTCCTCAGAGGACTGAGTCGGTTCTAACAGTGCGGTTCAGAGATTCACTCCTGACACATCTGTAGGTAACCTAGAGCTATCACAAGCTGTGTCAGAGCAGCTCTTCCCCACTGTGCTGCTTCTCCTCCTGGCATCTCTAAAAAACAAGGGGATTTAAAGTACTATCCATTTTAGGGAAAGGCATGTGACTCTGCTCCAACCTTCTTCTGTCCTTACTTCGTCACTTCCTCATGTGAGACTCCTGTTGTCCTTGGAAAACTCTCACCTTTCACAAAAACTCTAATGCATTTTGTCTTGAAGTTCTCTAGCTGCACGGGACAGAACCAGGTATGATTCTATGGTCATGCTATGGCCAGTTCTAGGTATGCAAGCACCACGAATCCACTTCATTCTGTGAAAAACCATGAGAAGGCAGATGTAAAGGTAGCTGATTTAATAATAAAAGTGGTGCTGGGTTGTGTTTATTTTCAGCAACTCTCAGCGGTCTGACGCCTAGAAACTTATCTTTTTCTTAAAATGGAAGAAGAGTTTTTGGCATATGTATTCAGTTCTAGATGCTGAGGCTTCAAGGAAAGGCACCAAAGAGTGTAGGATCTTTGTGACAGCTGTGGTTAGGTAAAGTTAGCTTTGTTACTCTGTTACTCTCCATCTCTCTTTACCTCTTCTCTCAGAGTTGGGCTAAGAGCTTTCAGCCATTCAGCTGGTATTTGTGACTGCAGTCAGTTGGAAAACAAGACAAATTTAGAGGAGAGAAAAAGCTATTCTAAATGATGCTCGCCCCCTCCAAAGGCAGCTACCATGCACCATCCCTCAGGACCAGGATCTAGATCATTAATCCTGTCACCAGTAAAGTGGCACCACTAAAGGTTCTGCCTTTAATGTACTAAGAAATCACTTTCACTTCCAGCTGAAGCCCAGCATATATTATTAGCTCACTGGAGACACATTTTGTTTTTCAATATTCATCATACTACAGCATATCTCTCAAAATACCACAGAAGACTATAAATTTACTGTTCTTCTCGTCTTATCTGTACGGTGTATTATTTCAGTCATTTAGATTTAAGGTAAGCTTTTTGATAAGGTGTGTTATTTATTCCATATATTTAACTTCTAGTTAGCTTGAAGGAAAAAGTTGTCCCATTGCAAGGAAAAAAGAAAACATAAATTAAAAAACCCCCATGAGTTTTTAAGAAAATGATACCTATATGAGATATTGCATAAATGTTCCAATTGATTAAAAAATATGTTCATAGCTCCACTATAAATATGAATGTACAGCAGTGAATAATGTTCCTGGCACTTGGACATTAATTCAGCTAAATGCCAAATAGTGGTGATGACGTGTCTCATTTAGGAAACTTCAAAAGTTATTGGAACAATCATTGTCCTCACTTACCTTGAGACAACCAGTGGGAGAATCAACATTTTCAGCATCCTCATCAGTAACTCACCAGGAAACTGGAAATAACTAATTTCCTAGAAATACACGGAGAGATGCTTATTGTTTTGAGACAAAGACTATCTGTCTTCACGAGTCCTGCTACAGCTGTGGATCAGTAAAATCTGCAGCTTTGGTATATAAGGTGGCAAAGACAGTCGCACTTAAAAGATCAGTTGAAAATTAATTAGGTTACATATTGTGTTGTAATTCAACACAAACACCCTACATCGTTCGTTCCTTTACAAAGGAAGGCAAAAATTAAATACACTGTCTCTTGGGGACTACTGTTAATAGGTTGCCCTGAATAATCTCTTCATTCTACATTTTGTGTGTTTTGCTAGATGTGTATGAGGCTACTGCTTGGCCATAAAAAATGTTCAGACTGCAGTTAGCAGTAGCGGAACAAAGAATTGGTTTAGTTTAGTCACATTTACTAAGTGCCATATTTTTTAATTGAGATTTATGTTTTGTGCTCAAACAATGCATTCAGCAATGCACGTTGCCCTCTCTATTCTGTCTAATACAGCAGAAAGAAATGAGTGCCTGCAAGGAGCTCAGCTGAAGTATGCTGGAGGAGAAATTCCCAAGTGGCTTAAATAACATGGTCTGTTAATGATGGGAAATCTCAAATTTATTAATACAAAATACCATTGGTGTAATACAGACATCTGTACCTCTGCACATCTGATGACGAAAAATATTCCCAGTGTTTTCTTTAGACGTACATGTCCCAGAGTAATACAAAATCCAATTAATATATTGCACTACCAGTTTTTCACAGCTCTGTATTAGATGCTACATTCCATCTAGCCCAGACACCCACTATTATTATCCATACTGGCAACATTATAACACGCTTGTGCTAGACTTACTAGATGTCTTAAAGACCAGAACTGTTTGCAAACATATTGAGAATGTGTGAAAAGCCCCAAAGAATAGTGTAGATTAACAAGCAAATGAAATTAAACAAGTTGAACAAACACACATACATGCTTTTTATCCTCAAAAGTCCATCTTGCAGTTCCACGAGCTGCTATGTCTTTTGTTACGTAAGTATGGTATTTTCTGTGTAGTGCTACACCGCCGTGCCACACATACCTGCTGGGAGAGCCGTCTCGTCCTCAGGAAGAATCCCAGAAGACAACCAATGGTGACCGACAACACCGAGAGAATGAGCAAACCATTTCTTTTACAAACATCCTTGATCCGAGCGAGGATTGCATCAAAAGCCACTGCCATGCTGCCCTCCGTGCTCTTTGGAGAAGAATCAGCATCCCATGGAGAGAGAATCCCCTCGCTCCTCTTGTGCGGGTGGACAGATCTAGCTCTGTATAGATCAGATCAAAGCACTTCCAGTTCTGCTTAGCTGACCTGCAAGGTCACCCCTCTGCCAATAGCCACCAAGCAAGCAGCTGGCATTATTGTTCCAAATTAATACCAACAATCCTATTATCGACTACATCATTAAGAGCCTGGAAGAAGATTAGGGAGCTCTGGAAAATTAGAACAGAATGCAGTAGTATTTCTAAAAGAAGACTGGTTCAAAACAAAGTGACACTCCTGGGAGAAAGATGGTGTTTGAGTGTGTTCCTTGGACTCCCCAGTTCAGGCTGTGGCCATCCAAACCTAGACAGGGAACAGTGTAAGTTACGCGTTCAGACGGGTTACTGCAGTTTTTCTAAAAGGCAGAGAAGGTAACATTTCGAACTGGACTATCACAACAGGGCAAGCTAGGTGAAACTAAACTTCATTAATTAAAGCAGGCTTGGGTTTTTTGTTTTCATGGCAAAAAAAGGCTGAATGAGTAGCATAAGAGACGTGTCGAACAGAAAATCGCTGTATACTGAGACACGCAAGGACACCTTCCAGCATTCGGCATTTATTATCTTCGAAGCGAAATGATTTCACTTTTTCTCCAACCACTCTGTTGATTAGAGCAGGGCCAATTTACTTTCAGAGGATTACCAGACTAAGCCCCCGGGATTGCTTTCCTTTCCTTTGCCGTGTCCGCATTCGATCCCAACACGGATTTTTATGCTAGGGAGTATCTGATAGAAATACCCCACTGCAACTGTTCCCCATGCCACCCTTTCCTACCGAAACATTTCTGTAGCTTCTGGGTTATTCTAAGATGATTTGGTGGGTTTATGGAAAATATTCCATACAGTACAGCAAAACTGTGTGCTTACAATATTTCACACTCTGTTTGTTGGTACATGCTCACAGATGAGTAAAAAAGCTCACCAGAGACTAAATTGTTCTCTTCGGAGGCAGGACCTGAATACTGCACGGTCAGTACGACATACGGACACGCACCAGGAAAAAAAAAAAAAAAGAGAAAAAAATACGTGGAGTCTACATGCACTGTCAAAACAAGAGGATCACAGAAAATTTTATTAATGCGTATGCAGCAGAGGACTCAGCTAACGTCGCACCGTCCCGCTCCAGGCACCTTCAAACACCGGGTAACTCTGCCACCTCAACAGCATGTCCTTTCCCCAGGAAACAAGAAAAAGATGTTTCGCCAAGCCACGTCGCCCTCCCCGGCCCTCCACCTACGGCCCGAGAGGACGCGGGGTAACCCCTGCGGGCCGCCGGACCCCGCCGCCATTCGGCCGAGCCCCCCGCCCGCTCCGCCGGGGAGCCAGCCCCAGCCCCCGCCCCGCCGAGCTCCCGCCTCCGCCCCGCCGCCGGGAGCTGCCCCTGAGCGCGGCGCCGGGAGGAGGAGCGCAGCCGCCCGCCCGCGGAGCTGCCGGGGGTCGCGGCGGCCGCTCCCTCCGGCCCCGCGGCGGCAGCGGAGGGCGACGCGCGGGCGGCGCCTCAGGGCCCTCTGACGCGGGCATCATGGCGGCGCGGCAGCTGCTGCTGGGGCGGGCGGCGGCGCGCTGGCGGCGGGGCTACAGCAGCGCGGGCGCCGCCGCCGAGTATCTGCACCGCAGCGTCGTGCCCACCATGCACTACCAGAAGAGCCTGCCCAGGTACGGCGGGACGCGGCTCCGCTCCCCGCTGCACCCGGCGGGACGGCCCGCACCGCGGCCTCCTCAGGCGCCGTCGGTTCGGGGCCGGGACGCGGCCCGCAGCGGGCGTCCCTGCCAGCCCCGGGGCGGCCGCCGAGGGCACCCGGCGGACCGAGCTGCGGGGGGCCGCGGGCGGGGTTCGGTGGCGGAGGCCGGGGCCGGTGGGAGCGCGGGGCGGGCGGCCGTGGGGTGCCCGCCGTGAGGACCCAGCAGTGAGGGGAAGGCCCGATGGAGGGGTGGCTGCAGGGCTGAACCTTCCTTCTGTATAGCTGCTGCTCCTTGCAGCGGTTCCTCTCACCGGATTCCCTGTGAGGTACGAAGACCCTGCATTGCAACACCTTTGTAACAGTCAAGTTGGCTTTCTACTTTGTTTTCCAAGAACCTTACGCTGTGGTGATGTATGTCCATCTATTCCCTTTCTTCTCCTCTTCTTCCACAAGCGACTTTTGAGCCATTTGATTAATGTGGGGTATAAGGAAGGACAGGGAAGTGGAGAGGCAGACTGCTGCATAAGAAACTGAGGCTTCACTGGTACCATCGCTGATAAAGTGCGTGTCTCTGTTCGCCTTCCTTCAGGCTGCCAGTTCCCAAGCTGGAAGATACGATTAGGAGATACCTAAATGCCCAGAAACCTCTTTTAAATGATGACCAATTCAGGTATGGACAGACAGGATACACATATTGCAGTATCACGTGCTGCTTCAAAGCCAAGTGTTAGGTATAAAGAATCGGGCTTGTGACAGCATTTTGATTCTTTCATTGATTCGTGTAGGAAAACTGAGGAAGTGGCTCGTCACTTTGAAAAGGGAGTTGGAAAAGAGCTGCATGAGCAACTGGTTGCCCAAGACAATCAGAACAAGCATACAAGCTACATCACAGGTACGTTCGCCTACTGGGTATAGAAAGAGTCTGTAGGTCATCGTGCTTGATGACAACGGCTCATAATGCTGCAGATAAACCAGGGTGAAGCTGAAGTTCTCTACTCCATGAACCTGGAATAACGTGCTGTGAATGAATACTGCCTGTGACTGTGTTGGAGCAGATTCTGAGTCTCTGATGGAAAGAAGAATGCCCATCTTTTAACTTATATACCAGAATTCTGGATAGATGGATATTGAAAAAACAGTACTTTTTCATGAGTTACCGTATTTAACTTAGAGTTTACAAAGTTTGTCTTTTTTCTTTTTTCATTGCTGCGTCTTTATGGTTATATTAATAGAGTGTGACGGATAACTCCCTTAAGGGAACTAAAGCAATCATTTTCAAATAATTTCAAGTTACTTAGCAAGAAAAGGGAACCGGAAGGGGACTGTAGGATATGGCTGAGCTTTGGGAGGCAGAAGTGGTCAGTGCTCTGGACCTAAACCAAAACTCCCTAAAACAACAAAACCATGTTCTTTTAAAGAGCAAAAGAAACGGAGAGACAGAAAGAGGAGGATGGGAATAAAGAAGAACAAATTGAGAGGGAGAGTATGCATATAGTTTTTTATTGTTATTGCTGATTGTTGCTTCCACTGACCTCCAAATACAAGTGCCTGCTTATGAAAGTATTGGATGGATAGCAACAGCGGTGGAAATATTCAAATACCTGGGGAAGCAGAAGTTTGTGTGTTCCCAACTTGAGTGCACTTCTGTCCGTGCTGTTGAGACCACCTATAAGGGTGTTAGCTACCACAAATTCTGCAGAGAATACCAGATTATTTCACAAAAGCTGCTGTTTGTTTTGTTATCTTTTACTTTCCATTCCCTTTGAACAACGTCTGGGTTTTAACTGGTGGCTTTATGGTGCTTGTCAACACTAATAAGCATGCTGCGTTTTGTCTGTGAACTGTGGGGTGTTTGCATTCCTTTTTGTTTAGTTATTACTCTTTTTTAGGCCTCATAAAAGACCTGTTCCACTTGAAACTGGTTCCTGAAAGTACGTATAGTTGCCTCCACCTTGGACTTTCAAGTCCAAGGTTAAAAGGCTACATGATGATGATGGGTGTGGTTTGGAAACTGTAGCTGAATGCTAGTTACTCACCTGTGAGGACCTGGAATTAAAATTGCAACTTAGGTCCCCGAGTTAGCTGTTGCCCTTTTACAGCCCAGCTAGAAGGTTCTACTTGGGACCCATCCAGGCTTGGAATAATAGTTTTTAATAGATCAGCTGTCTCGAGATGAAGGTGGTGTGCACTTGCTTCCTTGGTCTGCATCCAGTCAGTGTGCAATGCCGGAGCTTACTGGGTTTGAAGTTGTTAATGATGATGAAATAGAACGTACGTAAAAAATCTCCTCTCTGCCTATGCTCCCTGGGTTGTCAGTTACTCATAACAGGTGTAAAGGTGTGACTACTTTTTAGAACTATGATTGATTCCCTTGGTTTTGGCAAGCGCAAAACCTTTGAGCCACATTCATGCTTCTTGATACGCGGACAGACTGCCTAAAACATCTGTGGGTGTCAAATGTAATTCTGCTTTCCGAAGTCAGTTCTGGGTGTGGAAGAATAACCGTGAGGTCTCCTCTAACCTCGTCTTTTTGCCAGCTTGGGAAACCGATGGTAATGCATCGGTGTCAAGAGTTTTGCCCCGTGCTGATCATTTTAGCGGGTAGAAAGAGGAGAGAGGTGGAAATGCCAGACAGCAAATGTAGATGGAGGAATGCTGCCAGGAATGAGGGAAACACTGGGGTCAGAAATAAAGGTGGTTCGAAAGAGAAGCATGCCCTCAGTGACAGAGGTGCAGAAATCAATGGCTTAAGAGTAGGTAAAGGCATGTTCCTCTCCAAATGTGAGGTGTGCACCAAAATATAGTGCTGGGGAGCTGCACTGTATCTTGCGGGAGTTATGGTTTATCACTGAGCCATTTAGAAAACATGGAAATTGGCCCTCGTTGCTGATGACCTTGATGCTCTTGATACAGATTGCTCCAAATAAAGTATTTATACAATTAACCAACAGTACCTTTCTTCATAATTGCAGGTTGGAATAATCCTTGGGGGAATTACTGCATAGGTTTGTCTTGTTCGTATACACTTCAATAGATGTTTAGTCATGATCGCTGTTGGAGGCAGGATGTTGCACACAAACCTCTGGTCTGACTCAGTAAGCTGCTGACCTATTTCTCAACTCTCCATTTTCAGGTCCCTGGTTTGACATGTACCTAAAGGCACGTGAACCTGTTGTTTTGAATTTTAATGCATTTATGTCTTTTAATCCTGATCCGAAATCTGAATATAACGATCAGCTCATACGAGCTACGAACATGACTGTTTCTGCTATACGTTTTATGAAGACCTTCAGGGCTGGTTATCTTGAACCAGAGGTTTTTCACCTCAATCCAGAAAAAAGTGACACTCAGATCTTTAAAAAAATTATCCGATTTGTGCCTTCTTCACTTTCTTGGTTTGGTGCCTACATGGTCAACGCATATCCCCTAGATATGTCTCAGTACTTCAGGCTTTTCAATTCTACACGGCTGCCTAAACTCAACAGAGATGAGCTTTATACGGATGAAACGGCAAAACATTTACTGGTGCTGAGAAATGGGAATTTTTATATATTTGATGTTATTGATAGAGATGGAAATATGTTGAAACCTTCAGAAATACAAGCACACTTGAAATACATCCTTAGCGACAACAGTCCAGCCCCGGCCTTCCCTCTTGGCTACCTCTCCAGTGAAAACCGAGATACATGGGCATTGCTGAGAAAGAATCTACTGGATAATGGCAATGAAGAAGCTCTTCAAAAAGTAGACTCTGCTTTGTTTTGTTTGAGTTTAGATGATTTTCCCATTAAAGACTTTGTGCACTTGTCCCACACTATGTTGCATGGAGATGGTGCTAACCGCTGGTATGACAAATCCTTTAATTTTATCATAGCTAAGGATGGCACTGCAGGAGTTAATTTTGAACATTCCTGGGGAGATGGTGTGGCTGTGCTCAGGTTCCAGAATGAGGTTTTTAAAGATAGCACCAAGGCACCAGCCATCAGCCCCCAGTCCCAGCCTGCTTCAGTAGACTCTTCTAGAGCAGTGCAGAAACTTGACTTCAAGCTGAATGATGCCTTAAAAGCAGGAATTACCAAAGCCAAACAGAAATTTGATGCCAGTGTAGAAGCACTGTCTCTTAATCTGATTCAATTCCACGAAGGCGGTAAGGACTTTCTAAAGCAGAAGAAGGTGAGCCCGGATGCGGTGGCTCAGCTTGCCTTCCAGATGGCTTTCCTTCGACAGTACAATCAGACTGTTGCTACATATGAGTCTTGTAGTACAGCAGCTTTCAAACATGGTCGTACAGAAACTATACGTCCTGCCTCCATCCATACAAAGAAATGTTCGGAAGCTTTTGTCAGGGAACTGTCCAAACATAGCACAGAAGAGCTTCAGAAGTTGATAGTGGAGTGCTCAAAATACCACGGCCGTCTGACAAAAGAAGCTGCTATGGGTAAGTAGGAATATATCAAACACTTGCTTTTGCACTAAAATGTCTATTAAGTAAACATTTACTTCACAAGTAAATAATTTCATTTTGATGGAGGTCTAATAATGTAAACTTCACAAAAGCAGAAGGCTGCAGTTCTCTAAGGCTCGTTTCGTGGCTCATTTCGTGATGGAGGAGAATGCCTCTGTGCTTCCCACTTCACTGTTAATGTGTTGAGAATTTTTTGTATTTCAGTTTTTGCCTTTATAGCAGCTGGGCTATGTGAAGATTTGATAAATACTTGGTCTATGTTGTACTCCCCACGGCAACCAAGAACTTTGGCTTTGTGTCTAAGGAGTTACTATTTTATCCCTGCAGGGTACAAAGGCTTTAACTACTTCCAAATCAAACCGATTCTTTGGCTGTGCTACTCCTGGTATTTTTCTGAATGCTTTCTTTTGAATTGTCCTTCCCAGAAGCATAACTTGTATTGTTTCAGTAAAATTGACTGTTGAATGTTACCCCGTAGAGTATAAAATTTGCCTTCTTTTGTTGATTAAAGATCCTCTTCCTCTTTAGATTTATAAATTTTAGGAAAGCCTGTCTCTGTTTTAAACAACCAGTATATGTTCAGATAAATAGTTAATCAAAGAATGCTATGTATTATTAAAATTGTCTGTTAACATTTCACTTTTGTTTACTATCATGATTCCTGGTGGAGGCTAGCAGTAAACCAGCAAGCCTTCATTCCCTAGGATACGTGCAGGAAAAGTGCAGAATGTTGGGGTTCTGAAAAATGATTCCTGCTAATACAAAAATAAACCCCAGTTCTGAGAACCTCCTCTTTTGTGGCTGAAAAACGATGTGATGTCAAAATAAGTGAGTTTACTTCCCACAAAAATTAGTCATTTCTCTAATACTTGCTATTTTATTTAAACAGGTCAGGGATTCGACCGACATCTCTTTGGCTTGCGCTATTTAGCCTTATCCAAAGGTACTGCGCTACCTGATTTCTATCAAGACCAAGCCTATGCTCGGCTAAATCACAACATCATTTCTACAAGCACGCTGATTAGCCCAGCTGTGCAGTTAGGAGGGTTTGGCCCAGTGGTGCCCGATGGCTTTGGAGTAGGATATCAGGTACATGATGGCTGGATAGGTTGTAATGTTTCCTCTTACCCAACTAGGAATGGTAAAGAATTCCTTCAGTGTATATACAAGTCACTAGAGGATATCTTTAATGTTTTAAAGGGCAAGAAGATCGGTAGTTAGACATACAAATGTCAGTTGCAGTACAAAATGCAGACTGTGTCCAGCTGGCATACTAATCAGTGTTCAATGTGGCTGAGACTGCCCAGCTTAATTGGCTTCATTTATCTTCATTGAACTTGAATACTGTTAGATTGACAATGAAATTTATATCTATTTTAAAAAAATCAAGTTCAGACCTTGAATACGTGTTTCAGGAAATACAGACATTCACAATGTCAAAATTAACTAACAGATCCATCTGTTCCAACAGATCCATGTGTTCTTAAAACACATTATTTAAAATAAAAAGCATTGTTACCGACTTCATGAGCTAGACAACAGCACTGTGATACCAGTCTTAAACTGTTGAAAAAAAAAAAAAGCAATAATTTTAAATATGAAGGAGTGGTTACATTTGCACTCTTGCAGTAAGCTTGATTATTGTCACACTTTTTGTCTTTGAACTTGAATCGATATCGGAACTGATTGTGCCTCAGCTGCTTGAAGCCTTCCCACTGTAACAGCTTTCTGAGAAACAAAAAATAGAAGTGGGCGGCTTTAAGTGACCTGCGATCACCAACTGTGTTGCTAAATTGACTGGAAAAGACTGTATTGTAATAAAGCTGTCTATTAATAACCACAAAGTTCTTTTATTGCCATATCAAAATTGTACAGTATGGGTAGTCCCTTTATCAGTAGCTCATGTTTCTTTTAAAGCTTGAAAAGAATATTGCTGAAAGCATTCTGCAGTGTTGACTCTCCCCTTCCATACGTGAAGTCTGTCCAATAATCTGCTTTTGTTTTGCTACGTAAAGCTGTGCTCTTGTGCCTTAAAAAAGAAAAATCACCGAACTTTATCTTTTGGGGTTCTCTCTTTCCAAACTTCCTCTTACTGTGGAAAAGTAACCTCAACAGAACGTTTTCCCATTTCCTCCTTGTTCTATCAGCTAGCACTTTTCATGTTATTTATTGTAGCAGATGACAGAGTCTTAGTGCCTAGAGCTGTGTCTTTAATGCACTGGGGCTTGTTGCAGAAATTGCGAAGACTAAGACTTACCAGGACGCTCTGAAGGATTCCAGGAGAGCTTGAGCGCAGACATGAGTAAAACTTCGCGATGCTGTGAATGCGAGATGAAACTGATGCAGACAAGTTCCGTATGTGCTGTTCCCAGCTGGGACTTTGCCAGGTAAAGAGGGTGATAGCAAAAGGGGAAGGGCCTTTGTCGGTCCAGAAGCCAAAGGTGCTCAAAGTTGCTGGGATTACAGCACAGATGCCCTTTGCATGCGATACCCCTTTTTGCACAAAACTCGTTGTGGTGTGTACAGCTTGAACTCCTCTGCCTTTTAAACCCTCGACTTCCACTCCTTTTCTTTTGGGAAGATGAGTCTGTCTTGGGAGCTGAGTAGCGCAGCAGTGCTTGCCTCTGCAGCTCTGTGTAAAACTAACACAGCTCCTGTCTTTCAGCACAGCCCGCTGTGTCCTGGACAACCAAATCTATTAGCAGAACATAAAGTCTGAGCATGTTGGTTGGATGTGACAGATCAGGTTCAGAGGCTCAGAAACCTGCTTGCCTTTACTCTTGCTTTGGATATCTCAGCTTCCAGGTTCTCCCAGTGTTGTTTTTTCTTTATCACAGTAAGTGTAAGCAATGCCCTATCTTGAAGTATGAACTGCAGATGCTAGGAAGGGGAGAGGCTTGCTTTAAATATGTAAGTCCACAGGCTGTTCCTAGTCAGGGCTGTTACCTCTGCAGCCTGTAATGTGCTTTTCTAGTTTTCAGTTGAAAAGGATTATTTTAAAACTTACTTTAAAACTTACCATGATTATTCTTGCTCATTTAAACAAAGAAAGGAGGGTGACCATTTGGTAGGGATGAAGGAAATAATCAGACCAAAAGTCTTTAAATGAAATTCACTAAAGAAGGTTTTTGGGTTTGTGTTTTTGGTTGGTTGTTGTTTTCTTTAAAACACCTGGCAAGACTGTGAGTGCACTTGCCAAGGAGTAGAAGATCTGTCTTCAACTAGAAATGAGTGAAGTTTACTTACTGACACACTCAGAAAGATAACTTAATTTTCAGAAGATTGTAACAGCTATGTATAAGTGTCAATAGCGGTCAAGCTTAGTAAGTGTTCTCGGTACACTCACCTCGGTGTCTTTACTGGAACTGACCGAAAGCTATTAAAGACGTACCTTTTCACTTCCAACAGTTAACACAGTCCCTTTACTAATACTTGTGGCTGTTTCCTCATGATAGGAGCGGTGAGTGAAAAGATTTTTTTGCTTATGTTAGAGAATCAAATGTGGGTTCTCCTGGGGATAGGCTATTAAAAACCTTAAGGCAGTAAGTTGTCTTAAGTAGTTACTCTAAGTAGTTACTGTTGATACAGTAGTTAAGCTACAGTCCCTCACAACCATATATATTCAAAAAAACAACATTAAGAAAATGGCACACTTCAGTCAAACGTATATACTCTTTTCAGTTTGCACTGAGGGCATCTCAAAGTGCTCTGTGGAAATATTTTATTAGGACATCCTGGGGACAGTGAGTACAACTTAGGTTTCCATTTCTGAAGAACAGCCACGTAAAAAGTATCTCTGAGGAGACAGAGTCTCTGATGGTTACAGCTCCTTCAGCAATGAACAGGTCAGTATTTATTAGGGGTCTGAACTTCAGCATTTTACAAATTTATGGGTAACTTCATAGATTCCAACAGATTCCTTTGTTTTTTCGTCATAGTCATTCCAATCCTATAGGAAATAAGATTTCACATTATCAGTCACAGAAGATAGAATGCAATAGTGTCTAAATCACAGACTGGAATTCAAACTGAAACTAAGCCTTGCTCAAAGTTTGGGTCTTAGATTTCTGTGGAAAGCACTGTGCAGTCAGTAAGCTAAGTTCTGGTATCCGAGAGAAGCAGGAGCACTGACCTGAAATTAAATAAGCTTCAGTCTCAGTGTTTGTACTTAATAATTTTTTTTTTCATATGTAGTCCACAGCCTGTAGTGGACAAGACAGCTACCACGGCAGACGAAAGGATTATCTATCATTTACAATACCCTCGTCAGGTGGGTAAGCAGACAAGCAGATCCCTGCCAAGTAGGATTCCAGGGAACAGATTTGACCTTGAGATTCTTGCTCACAGCCAAGGAAGATTTGCAATGCTGGAGTCATTATCCTGAGCTTTGGAGGACAGTGTCTTTATATTACTTTTTAATATCTCTGCGCACAGGAAGAAGTGCAGGCGTATTCCTAGAAAAATCAGTTCGCCACTCTGAATAACCCCAGCCATTTAGTATTCCAAGTGTTTGCTCACTGGAATTCCCGAGTGACTTAAAAGAAAAGTTGCATTTCTACCTTTGTCAGCTGCAAAGCTATAAAAGGCGCACTTCTCAAATGACGCTGTTAGTAATGCTGGTTGTTCACAGTCAATTTAGTTTCTCCAGCTATGACCTTCCCGTGCCTACATGAAAGAGCAAAACTAGTCTCCTGCATGTGCAGGGTGTGTATTTTGGACTAGTGACTTAGGGAAAGAAAGGTAGATAGTTAGATTTACTATTGAAACTAAGACACATACCTTTTCTAACAAGTTTATGTCATTAAAAGGTGTGCCAGATTCTGCACCTTCAGCGACAAACCCTCCCTGTGAACACATTTGCAGTAAGGTTTTAAGAATAAATTGTACCAAGAAAATAATAAATATGATCATTGAAACAGTAACTCAGCACAAACTTTTATTGTATTTCTTTTAAATTAGGTAGAAAGAATGGTCCAGCTCTTTCCTGGTTAAGGGTCAGTATAAGGTTGTGAACCTGTGTGTGAATTGGGTAAATTCAATCTAAGCAACCACGGAGTAAAATGAGGGAACGCTGCTCCTCTACTTTTCCTGACAAAAATGTATTTCCAAGAATTCTGGATAATGTTAAATCTGAGTTTCAAAGTTCACATAGCAGCATCCAACTACTAATAGCTTTCATTTGTGTTCACAATCCAGATAGGCATTATGTATGAAATAGCTTCATAATAAACTTACACTGCAAGAAATTAATAGAAAGAAAATGTGGAAGAAAGTTAATAGTTTTGGCTTAAGTATTGTCAGAATCCAAGACACTCTAGAGAAGGAACAGCCTGTATTGGATTTATGTGCAGAAGTGACTAGCAAGCTTTCCGTGAAAGGAGGATCAGCTGGCTGAATGAAGGGATTAGGACACCCAAACAGTCATTTCTAAGGGAAGAGTTCTTCACTGGTGTTAGTCGTCGTTTTTAAAGACTTGAAAGAAAGCATAGCACTAAGAAGGAAGTAGCGTATCAGTGAGATATACCACAAGAGCAAGGTGTTCTGTCTTCTATTGGAACAGCTCTCTCCTTTTAGGGTTCACAGTTATCAAGCTGTAAATTAAGTTTTATTAGTTTTAAAAGTAAATTTAAAAATCTCAGCTGCCTCTGTAGCGTACAGGAAGGTTTCTTACATTGCCATTTCTGACTACAGAATTTTAGTAAGAAGAGGCTAAAAAGCAAAGGTAGCTTCTTCCTTTGCAAGGGATCTACACTTGCATTTTTTGATAAAGAAATCCCCACTGGTGCCAGTCAGACATCTAACTGTGTAAGAATGTGTGAAGTAAGCCACGTGATTTTAAAATATTTTGGGATTTGAATGGAAGGTTAAGCACTTGGGAGTTAAACCACGGAGTGTGGCAGACGTAACAACAGGAGAGCTATCTGCAAGGCACAGTGCGAATGTGGCCTTTATGTAATTCTCAGCAGCCCATCTCAGGGGAACTGCTTGGGGTGCAGAAGAAGGTCAGCATCGTGGGACAAAAATGCAGAGCTGCAGTACAGAACAAACACTAGAAAAATAAAAGAAGACTTGCTTTTGCCACCTGGAGATATTCAGCAGCCCTCCAAGGAACAAGAAGCCATGTGACTGGAATTACAAGCTTCTCTGCCAGACACTCGGCGGAACTTCTGTTCTGGCAGCTCTGTCATCAGTGCAGAGATTCGGTGAATCTCTGCAGCAGGGAGCTGGGACCGGCGGGGACTTGTTGGCCCCAGCTGACTGCTGAAGGACCAACAGCTAAAGCATAAGCACACCCCGAAGAAGCAAAAATGCCTACTGACTTCTCAACGTGTTAGTTACCAGTGAAGTTATTGGTTGTGCCACAAACCAAAGAAGCTTAAGAAGGTTTAAAAGAGACTTTGTAAAGAAACCTCCATGTTCTAGTTGAAGCATTCACTTGAGGGACGAGGACAAGAAAGAAGCTGAACTATCCTCAAGTAAAACAAAAAATTATATATCAGATTTGCAGTACATGTACCTACTTAAGCACATTAAACAAGAAACGTAAGTAATTGGGGGCAAAAAAATTGTCCTTGCCCATTATTAAGACACACAAGTACCTAGACTGAATTTGTTGTTGCTGCTACTAGGCAGGAAAAAAAGGTTTCTGTCAGAGAATCAAAGGATACTTCCTCCTCTTTCAAATGTTTTTTCTGAGAAAACTACTATAATTTAAATAAGACATGCATGCATTAAGCCACTCTAAATTGACTTAAGGTATGGTTGTATTATGTCTATCAAAAAATACAAAGAAAATACAGTAATGCTATGGCCAATCCTGTTTGGTGCTAATCAAAAGCCAGACCTAAGGTTGTGGAGAAGGCAGGCTGGCTTGGATCATGTCAAGTATAAAGCAGTTTACAGAATTATTTGGAACTGCAGAAATATATATATTTAGGCATCAGAAACTTCAGTGAAATATCTGCTCAGGGATTCAAGTGTGCTTTCCAAAAGAGCGCACAGACCAAACTTTGAGAACATTAAATTAAAAGCTTTATTACAGCTGTGAAGTCTTTGTACTGCAGATTAAAATTGACAGCTAGGATGCAGAGCTATAAACATTTTGTAGTCTCATAGATTTTTTTCTTGAAGTGCAAGTTCCTAGGTCTGGCTGCAAAGCTTTCAAACAGGAATAAACCAATAACCATTCTGTTCCTCGCAAAGATGGGCTTAGCTTAGATAAATAAAGACTACCTCCTGCAGCACACTGCAGTGGTGATTTTATTTATACCAAATTCTTCGTAGGATCAGCACTTTTTGGTCTGTTTCTTAGCATAGTGTCACAGTCTGAGGGAAGGATAAGACAGGTTTATATTTGTCAGTCTATTTACACCTAATCCAACTGGAATAATAGGTTAAATATAGTAGGGAGTTAGCTTGCATACAGCATGACCATGCACAACCAAATGAATGGCTGAAGACTGGCTTGGCCCTGAAGAAATCCTTTAACTTGAACCTTGAGGTTTGCTTTGCAACAGTCTTTAGCTGCTGTTGATCTTCAGTCTCTGTCTGATCAAGAGTCGAATGGAAAAATGTCAATATTCATTTCCTATGGCTTTGGTGTGTCAAAGCTCAAAGACAATACGATTTTTTGAGAGGCCATATCCTGAAAACTGTTCATAACCTGAACTTCTTTTACTCTCTGTAACATACCGAGAAGCAAAGTGGCACTCTCCTGCACATGGCTATCCAAAGAGGCACTCCTGCAGTTCCCCCTCAGGAAAGACTCCCTTCTGCAATAACCTGAGCAATGAAGACCTTTCAAGTGAGTTCAGATGAGCAGTGCTGAGGCACCTGTAAGGCAATTCGAACACAACTCCAAGGTGTGTTTAATTTTCGATTTGACTGCCACAAAGAATACCAGAGTTCTTAGTGTTCGCTGCTTATGGGTGGGTTTTTCTTTTCTGAGTCAAATAAAGTAAAAGAAAGAACTGTGGAGAGGGTGGAAAACTGGGGAGGTCTAGGACGTTCCAGGAGGAGCAGTACCATTTCCAATAGTGTGCATTTTATCACTCTCGAGTCTATAAGAAGTGCTCTTAAAAACTGAGAAACAAATCACAACTAGGAACTCACCTGTGGCTGGAAGTCAACCGGTTCCAGGCCTCGGCATTCAAACTCCACTATTGTTTTGAATTTCTCGCTGTCTTCAGCCTACAATTGAGTCAGAATACCATTAGTTTTCATCTAACAGAGAAAGACAGTGATAAGCATTAGTCTAGGAATAAACTGCTTTAAAGGCAGTACTATCAACTGATGTCCCCAGTGACAGCAAAATTCTAGGACTCATTTAATAGGTGATAATTAACTAGAATTCCTTAATCTGCCACAAGGAAGCCTTCAAAAGGAAACTAATATGGGCATTGTATGATTGCCTCTAATTTCAGTGATACAATTTTGTGTTTTACATATGAAATGTGTCACGGATGATTCTACATTTGAGACTGCATGCAGGAGTCTACAGGAGACAATTTTCTGTCAGAGGAGAATACCAGCTTTTTGTGTTCTTGGAAGAGGCATGTGATGATAAAGCAAAACCTAAAAATATTATTAATATTTATCTTTCACTTGTTATATAGAAAACAAACTTACATTGTAAGGTTTGATTGTCTGACTTAAAATATCTAAAAAAAAAAGAAGGTAAAAGTGAGTGGCATTACGTCTTCAGTTTTATGCAGCACAAACCAAGCACCACCTTCTTCTTTCAAAGAAATTCCCTTATACAAAGTAAGAGAAACAAAGTAACCAAGCAGTTCCTGCTGTTGGCCCTAAATTCCTGAGAAGTTTACATTGCACCATTTTGTTACCTGCCAATGCAAAAAAAAAATTGCATGCTTTTGTAAAATGACAATACGGATATGAGTTTTGTTCCTGAAGAAACCCGAACTCTCCAGGAGGCCCTGCTGTCTACTTCATGAGCATTATGACAAGTAAGTACCTGTTGTAAACTCAAGCACCAACGTACAAGGAAAAAAATCCCTGCTGAATATTCTTTACAACACCATCAAGCAAAAATGGGGACTAAAAAATAAACTTAGGAGAGAAAGTGTAAAATGGATGATGCCTCTGAAATTTCTAAGCACATACCAACGGAGTTCTCCCTGCAGCACAGCTTGCATTTCTGCACCATGGTGGCACTTCCTCTGCCTCCTTTCAGGGGAGCACTGTCCTAAAAACCACGGCAACAGAGACATCGTTCTTAACTGCGCTCTGGCTGAGCCACTGGAGTGGTTTTACAGCAACCGTCTTTAACTTTTTAAAAATACTGCAGTGAGAAGGCTTTTGTTAAACTAGAGAGATCTATAATTCAGAAAGCTGTGATTGCAAAGAATAATTCTGTTCTGTATTTAAAATGGTGAATGATGGATAGTTATGTCTTGTCCACATAGGCATGTTCCATTAATTCCTCAAAACAGATTCTTACCATTCAGTAGTATGCAACAAAAAGGGATGATTATTCCTAAGAACACAATTTTATCCTGCATTTTCAGTTTCCAAATGCTAATTTAGCACGCTTAACTCAACTCAAATTACCTGAACTTCTCCAAAAAGATTCCATCAACATCAGAGAAGTATGCTACAGGCACACCCTTATTCTGATAACACTTCAAAATTTGTTTTCAAATTACATTTTTACAGAAAGGCAGCTTTACTAAGCAGATGTAAATACTTTGTCACCAACAGTCACCATTCCAATGGCATGTCAATTAACAGTCTCCAAATATTTATTTTACTATGGAATTAATTTCCTGAATGCATGTAGCTATTAAAATACTATCGCATCTCAAGTGCAAGTCGTCACATCCCTGACACTAATATCCCGTGCATGTAAGAGGCAGGTGTGTTTTCTCATTTTTGTTCTGATGCAGGTTACAGCAGGGAGACATACCATCAATCGCAGACACTGCCATTTCTCAGAAACTTCACCACAGTTCCCACATTTCAGCTGAAAAATGAACATAAATCAGAGAATTTAAAGCTGACACTCATCTGGGATTAAAAAATTGAAGAAGCTGATGCGAGCCCTCCAGAGTCACAAACCCCACTGGTTCACAGCTGAGAGGAGCCGGAGGCACAATTGTAGAATCATGGAATGGTTTGGGTTGGAAGGGACCTTTAGAGGCCATCAACCCCACCCCCCTGCAGTGAGCAGCTAGACCACGTTGCTCAGAGCCCTGTCATACCCGGCCTTGAATGTCTCCAGGGATGGGGCATCTACCACCTCTCTGGGCAACCTGTGCCAGGGTTTCACCACTGTCGTTGTAAAAAACTTCGTGTTTATCAGTCAGGGTATCTTTGTTCATCCGTCTGTCCCGACAGGCCCGTGAGCTGACCCGACCGCTGCCGCAGAGGAGCTGCCCTTCGGCGCCTTGGATGGAAAACGCGTTAACAAAGCACGGTCACAAAATAAAAGACGGGAGCAACGCATCTCACCGTTCACCGGGTCAGCTGCCGGTGGACACTGGACTGCCAGCCGCCTGGCCAGCGGAGGCACCCACCAGCGCTCGCACTCCAGCCTCTCCAGTAACAAACGCACGTGTCTGTACTTCTGCCGCCGCTCCCGCAGCAGCCCGCTGCACGCAGCGGGGAAAGCCACGCCGCTGTGGAAGGGGCAGCAGCGGCCCTGCCGCCCGGCGCCCCGCCGGACCGCCCGCAGCCCCGCTGCCGCGCCCCGCAGGCCCCGCGCCGCCGCACCTTGAGGAACCAGGGGAAATCCTCGCCCTCGGCCCGCAGCCGGGTGATGTTCTCCAGCGTGGCGCGCAGCTGCAGCCCGATCCTCTGCAAGGCAAGGGGCGGCGGGAGCGACCGTCAGCTCCGCGTCGAGCGCTGCCGCCCGGCCCGGCCCGGCCGCGCCGCCTACCTACCCCCATGGCCTCGCGGGGCGCCCGGCAGCTGAGGGGGCCGCCGCGCTATCTGGGCTCCCCTCACGGCCCACGGGCCCCGCAACCCCGTCCCGCCTCTCGCGGGAGCGGCTGCGGGCCTCACGCCGCTCCTGCGCGGTTCTACTGCTGGGTGCGTTCGGTTTCTTTCCAGCCTCCGCCGCGCTGCGTTGTTGCCCTCAGTCAAGATGGCGGCCGCCTCCCGGTGCGCTCTGCCGGGCTGAAGCCGACGCGAAGCCGAAGCTGCCCTCGGCCAAGATGGCGCCCGCCGGCGCGGTCCTGTCACCGCCCCGCCGCAGCGGCCTCGGGCGGGAGGCGCCGCCGGTCCCGGGGGGAAGGCGGAACGGTGCGGGGGGAAGCGGGGCAGGCGGGTGGGCAGGGCGCCCGGGCTGCTGGCGGGAAGGGCAGACGGTGCCTGTGCCCAGAGGGAGAGCGGGAGGCGCTGGCACCGGGAGTAGGGGTCAGATGTTTTCACCTTTAAAGAAGTCGTTTCACCACAGTCTCTGCTGTTTGAGGAAAAAAAGGAAGAGGTGCTACAGAAAGCAAGGGCAGGCGTTGGCAGTGATGGGCTGGGAACAACACCCTCAGAGCCCGGCGGGTCTCTGTCAGTGCTTGGCAAAAATTACCTCTTCAGCGCTGGGAGGTGTTTGGTCCTGTAAGTCTCTTCATTCCGCACAAAAGCTCTGCTAGTCTAGAACCTAACTAAATACATTCTACGCTGCTTTTCATGTCAGTTTTTCTGAAGCTGGGTGGGAGCGCCAGCGGAGGTCCTGGGCGGCTGCCGGGTGCCTGCTCCCGCTCCGAGGGCAGACGGGTCAGGGCAGCAGGCCCTCGTGAAGGCAACGCGCGCCTTTGCTGTAACCGGCGACCATGCGCAGAGTCGCAGCTTCAGTTGTTTCACGTATTTGAGCTGGCCAACAGAACATCCAACTCGGGATAGCAACAAAAGCTTATCGTGACAGCTGGTAGAAGCGTCATCTCACGGAGCCAGACTTAATTCCATTTTCTGCCGCTGCACAGAGAGAGAAGTGAAATACAGCTTTGTCCGAAACAAGTGAAGTAACATGCCCTGAATGGACCACGATAAAAGAAGTATTAGGACGTCAGTTTCTCACCAGAACTTATAAATTAAAAATACAAATCTCACCATTTTATTAAGACAGTCACTGACAGTTTGTAAAAAAAATTTCTAACATACATAAAAGCTTCAGGCCAGAAATAGTGAGAAATTGAAACACCCCCACCCCCCGCCCCATAGAGACACTGAAGTACAAACTTCAGTTTGATTTAAATTGGCTTAATCTTGAAGTGTAGTCCAATAAGACTGAAGACTAGACACTTCAGGTCCTGGACCAGGTAGTAGAACACTCTCAAGCCTTCTGGATCCCTGCAGTGCACAACAGAAGGAAGGAAAAAAAAGTTAGATTGATGTTTTTAGACTAGCCTATTAAAAAAAAAACAAAACCAAAACAAAACAACAAAGCCTATAAGGAGACTTTTCAGAGGTCATCTTGGGCATTAACAGATTTGTTTCATCCTACATGGACTGATAAAACACTCTGCAGCCCTAGTTTGCAAGTTATAGTTCTTGACCAAATGTGCATTTTTATCACCAAGACAAGCAGTAACATCACTTTGGATTTACAAAACATGACGTCCAGTCTTTCCAGCTCAGGTGAAATACAGGAGCTTTGGTTCTCCCAGAGACATTGGCGTGTACAGGAGTCGTGGTTTAGCCCCAGCCGGGGACAAAGAACCACGCAGCCGCTCGCTCCCTTCTCCCCGCCCTGGCGGGATCAGGGGGAGAACTGGAAGAAGGAGGCAAAGCTCATGGGTTGGGATAAAGACAGTTTAACGGAACCGCAAAAGAAGAGGAAAATAACAATACTGGTAAAAAGAACATACAAAGCGAGGGATACATAATGCAATTTTCTCACCGCCCGATGCCCAGCCTGCTCCCGAGCAGCGATCACCCTCCCCCAGCCAGCTCTCCAGCTATACAGCGAGCGCGATGTCACAGGGTACGGAATATCCCGTTTGCTCGGCCAGTTTGGGTCCACTGTCCTGGCTGTGGCCCCTCCCAGCTTCCTGGGGAAATTAACCCTTTCCCAGCCAAACACAGGGCAACAGGCCACTGGCGGTTCAGTTCCGACTCTGAATACGCCTAACAGTAAGGTGAGCTGCTTGGTGAATTTGAAAATACAGCGTGTAATGTCACAGCCTGAAAGCTTTTCGTACATTACGTGGGAACACAGGGCCCCTGTGCCTCCAGGAACTGATCTGTACTTTGAAACAATGTAAGAGTACCTAATTGTCAGCAAGTTCTAATACACATCGTTACATAAAAACAACAGCAACATAAGAAAGCAGAGTACGTACTTGGATTGATTTACATCAATGAGTGAACCGATTTTTGACGTGGTAAACGAGATGTGCTCATCACCAATTACTATTTCAAGCTCCTGAAAAATAAATTATTATAGGAAGTCAAACTACTGCTTTGTGGCCAGCAGGTCGAGGAAGGGGATTTCTGCCCCTCTGCCCTGCTCTGGTGAGAGCCCCCTGGGACTCCTGTGTCCAGCTCTGGAGCCCTCAGAACAGGACAGACCTGGAGCTGTTGCAGCATGGCCAGAGGAATGATCTGAGGGCTGGAGCACCTCTGCTGTGAGGAAAGGCTGGGAGAGTTGGGGCTGGTCAGGCTGGAGAACAGAACGCTGTGGGGAGACCTTACAGCAGCCTGCCAGTACCTGAAGGGGCCTGCGAGAGAGCTGGAGAGGACTTTGTACAAGGGCACGGAGTGATAGGACAAGGGGTGATGGCTTTGAGCTGAAACAGGGGAGATTTGGATTGGACATAAGAAACTATTCACCATGAGGGTGGTGAGGCCCTGGCAGAGATTGCTCAGAGAAGCTGCGGATGCCCCCTCTCCAGCAGTGTGCAAGGCCAGGTTGGACGGGGCTTTGAGCAACCTGGTCTGGTGGAAGGGGTCCCTGCCCACGGCAGGGAGGCTGGAAGCGGATGATCTATAAGATCCCTTCCAGCCCAAACCATTCCATGGTTCTATGATTTATGATATTAGTTACAGAAATACTTAAGTACCAAGATGCTGGCTACGCCATTTTTATTATAAAAGTATTGAATGCAGCAGGTCTGTGAATCACATTAACTCCCACAACTAAATTGCCACTTAGGCACCACACAGGTTTTAAAATAGTATTTGTTTCCCTCTTGGCAAGAGACAACACTGACGCAAAGAAAAAGTTCAGTTACGCTTCTTCTGAGCTAACGCGTACGAATTAACGCAGCGCCCGGAAGAGACGCAGCCCACCAACCTGCCGGCCGACTCTGTCAGGAGGTGGCCACAGGGCATCGTCCTCCTTGGTGATCTCGCTGTCGTCGATGATCCTCTTCAGCTCCTCCATCACACTCTTATGCACGTACGCCTGCAAAAACAGCCCGGCCCGGAGAACCAAGCAGCCCCGAGCACTGCCTTGCCCCCCACCCTGGCCCACACGAGCGATCTGCCTGGCCCGTTCCCCTCATGGCAGCGGGAGAAGCCTCCCCCCGCCCCCCTCACGGCAGTGGGCACCCTGTTCCCCTCACGGTATGGGGAGGGCACTCCTCCCGTTCCCCTCACGACAGCGGGAGAGGCCGCCCCCCCCTGCTCCCCTCACGGCAGCGCAAGCCCCCACCCGCAGCCCCCCCCTCACCTCCTTGCGGATCATGACGTCATTCTTGTAGTTGCTGTTGTTGGCGTAGCGCAGCTTCCCTGGCGGAGACGGGACGGACGTTAAACCCGCGGCGGGACCCCGGCCCCGCGCCCCGCCCGGCCCCGCCGCGCCCGGCCCCGCCGCGCCGCTCACCGTCGGGCCGGAACTCGAACTCGAGGAACTCGTGGCCGAACTTGCCCTTGTGCCCCACGTAGTAGCGGAGGTAGAAGTCGCTCGCCATGGTCCCGCCGCCGTCCCGGCAAGCACCGCGGCGGCGCGGCCGAAGCGCGTCACGGCGGGCGGGGCGGAGCGCGCCGCCACCTCCGATTGGCCGGCGGCCGAGGCGCCGGTGGTTGCGGCCGCCCCCTGGCGGGCGCCGGTGGGTGCGGGCGGGCTCCTGAGGGGGCCGCAGCGGTGGGAGGAGGGCGGCAGCTCGGCCGGGGATCGCCCCGGGGATCGCCCTGTGCCCTACCGACACGAAGCGGTACAGGCGATCCCCCCGTTCCCTTCCGACCGCCTGCCCGCAGCCGAAGGCTTCCCCTCTGACCGCCTGCCCGCGGGCGACGGCTTTGGGCCTCGGCAGGTGGCTCCCCGCGGGGGGCCCGGAGCGCGGGCCACGCGGCTCTTCCCTCGTGGTAATATATGTGGTGTTTGACAGAAAAAAGTCACCCTGGTGCTTGGTGACCGCCTCGCCTGTCCCTGCGTGGCAGCTGTGGCGGCTCGGGTGCCATTGCTGAAACACGGAATGGGACTGAGTCGATGCGCAGGGATTGGCGTCGGTCGGCACCGTGCAGTTCTGTCAGCGCGGTGTGATTCGCCCTGAAAGCTGCCATGTTTCTGTAGGTGGGAAATGAAAATTATATTATTATAAATTCATATTATGAAAATAGGAAATGAAAATTATTTATTACTAATAAAGGCCCTCTGGTAATATTTACACATAGTAGTAATACAAGAAAAAGGAGGTGCAGCTGGCCTTTGGTTACGAGCCCAGCCGTGAACATTGAGTGTTAGAGCTTGAAGCAGTTCGTGCCTCCCTCGGACAAAGGCAGTGACCCAGCAGGGCTGCTCTGGGGCTGGGTTTGGTCCCCGCGCAGCCGGTGCGCCCCTGCGCCTCCTGCTCGCTGGTACCAGTTTGTTGGGTGAGCCTTGTCAGTGGTGGCCTGAAGTCTGAGAGTAAGCGGACTGGTGGCAATATCTGCTTTTTTACTCCTTGGGGAACTGCTGAGAGAAAAGGAAATAGCCAGAGAAGTGCCCTTTTGTAAAATATTCCCTTCTGAAAGAAAAATTTAGCAATGGGGTATCTGTGGTGCTGGTCGCTAGAAGGGACACTTTTTATTGAGGACACTGAATGGGGGAGGACATTTCATACAGTGATAGTATTGAAAATGGATTTTACACTGATGAACTTGATTTTATTTAGGTGGTGCAGGCAGTTAGTGCAGGGCTAATGAAGCTCACTCTGCTTTACTCTGGAGTTACAGCAAGGTTAAGCCTGGCAATATTTACTATTGTGAACTGAGTGGAGGTAGCTGATCTGCTTCCAGATCTAATCCATTCATGGAAACAACATAGTCTTTGGTACGGTATTGTGTAAATAATCAAATAAACCTTTTGATCTCAGTTAGTTCTGGGGGGAGGAAAGCCCTAGGTGTCCACATCTGGACATCATTCGCACATATACTGACTAAACCCCCATTGATAGGTCGGATTTGGCTGAAGTTTGTTTTTCAGGAGCCCTGTGTGTTTTATGGTCCAGCTTCCTCTTCTGACTATGCAGGAGTGCTAAGCTTTCACTAGTATAGTCAAACTGAAAAATGTTGAGACTGGTGGTTGATTTCTTCTAACATAAATTAATGCAGTGAGAGGCAATCCAGTAGTTTTCTATTAGTATTTATATTTCTATGAATGTTTATATCTAGGCACTCATGAATTAGGGTTAAGTAGCTACTGTGGATATATTTTAGGACTTCATTGGATTAAAATAATGGAGCAAAGAAATTGCATCTTTGTCTCATTTGACTTAAATTCCTGTTGGACCTAAAGACACTCTTCACTGGGGACACACAAAATAAAGAACAATTTATTATAGGTTAACCAAGAGTGAGAAAGGAAAATCAAAACACAGGTACAGGGAGGTGAAATATTGAAGGCTCACTCTTGAATGGAGAATGGCCTCCTAGTGTCATTCACTGCATGGTGATAGGTCAAGCTGCTTCTCCTCTGCCTAGGCTAGACAGCTTTTCTTGTGTTCCTTTCCCCAGGGAACTGGAGGGTATTGAGGGACGATGATTAGTAGTCTGGAGAAATCTATGAATAAAGACAAAAAACTAAATACATACAACTCAGCTAAATGATGAAGTAGAGCACTTTTTTAAAGTCTAATATGGCAGTACTCATTGCATTTGTATGGGAGTTTGATTGTTCTGTGTGATGTGGCATGGGACATGCTATGTTGTACTGTGTTTACTCAGAGTAAATTTAATTCTTACTTGTAGTTAGAAGTTAATTGAATGACATCCTCAGAGTTCTGCCAGATGTCATTACAAAAGTGAGGACATCTTTTGACATTAGATTTTTTTCTATTAGAAAATCAGAATTGTGGTTCATTTTGAAGTAAACTCCACAGAAGAACCTCAGAAGGTGTTAGTGAAATAAGACAGAAGTCTGGCAAACTGAAATAGCATTAGGTTAAAGATGTTCACTAAAGAAACTGTAAAGGAGTTTCTTTGAGTTTCACAATATATGAAGAGATGTTTCAGAGTTTAAATTTTAAGATAAATGTTTAATCACTTTTCTTCTTGCATTTTACATTATGGTTATGAATACTGGAAATATTCAGTCTGACTGGGTTTGACTGGAAGGTGTATTTGACTGCAGAACATACATGAGTTTTTTCTGTTCACAGCAGAGATGCTAGGAGGCAAAGTCAGAATGGAAAGCCGACCTGCACGAGGAAGTTAGTGTATCCGCTTTGCCTGGATTTATGTCTGGTTTACTTCAGTTTAGCTTCTCATGGTTAAGTGACTGGCACATGTGAAAAATAATTCATATGCTACACTCGCTCCTGTTTAACAGAGACTGACGTTACACTAATCCAATTAAATGACTTTCTCAAAGCCTCGTAGACTCCTCTGGTTTACAGCTTCCTAATGTTCAGCCTGTTCTGCATATTTGACCAAAGTGTATGCATAAGAAGAGACTTAATGTTTTGCAGGAAATGTTGGGAGTCCTTTTTTCCTGTTAAAAATTTGGAGTAGCAGTCTTTCACAGCATTGAAGGATCAAACACTTAAATGCCTTTTTATTCCATTTCTTCTTCCTGAGTTTTTCCATGTAAATAAAGATCTAATGTGGTTATATCGCCTTATTCTGTTACTGTCTGCCAACTTCTAGCACTGACAGGAAGCTGGTGTGGTTCACTGCTATTCCGTCTATCCAGTAAGAAGCACTTTCAGTGCCACTCCACGTACGGTGTGAATCTTTGTTTAAATAGTATTGTCCTTTTCTAGGAATATTGTCTTGAAACCGATCACTTGATACAGTCCTAATTCTTTAAAATGAGCAGACTACCAGTTAGCAAAGCCCTCTGATCCAAACAGATGGGAGCTACCACTAGGAAGCCTTGCCGGACGTGGGCATCTGATGAGGAAGTTTTGCCAGGGTGAGTTCTGTCTAAATGACTGGGACAACGTCATGCCTGTCCTGCTGGGCTTAGGAGCCTGTGCTACTAAATCAAAGGCCCCATATCTTTCCCATCACAAGAAACCTACCTGTCTGTCATTCTGTCACTTATGGCACCTTTCTGGTAAATTTTTTGAGTTTTTCTCCAGTTCTCTCACAATTTAGCTGGCTATAGATAGTATCCAAAGTGTGTTCATTCAAGAAAAGTGTGTTCTTCTGGAATCCCAAAGGGCTGTTTATAATTAAAATAGGTGGTTAAAATTACTGATTTCTTGGCCATAGTTTCATGGATTTCGGGCAGACTCTTGGTAGTAACTATATAAATGTGAAAAAGGATTCACTATTTTTCGTATCTTTGGGCTTCAATATTCACAGTTGCATTCTGCACTCTTAATGAATTTACATTCTACAAAATATCTAAAAGTTGACCCTTCAGTAGAAGAGTCCTACTGATACAGAAATAGCTAACCAACTGCTTTCTTAATATTTATGGGTAGTGCAAAGAAATTAAAACACACGCCTAAAAAAAAGTACCATTCATATTTATACTAGGCTAAAGGATTTTTGGCAGAACTATTACCCTGCTCATTATATGAACTTGGTTGTCTGATCTAAAGGTAATACCAGGTGTAAACTTTGTATGTTCCTCAAGTACTGTCTGGTTTGACTTCAAGATCAGAGGGTTTTTTTTGTGAGAGAATGACTCTTCTAAAATTGTCTAATTTGTTTTATAAACGTTTTTGGGAATATCAGTGCTTAATGCATTGTAGTGAAAATTACTGTGTTGGAAGGAAGAGCAAACTGGAATATGCGTTATCCTGAGAACATGCATTTAAATTCATCTGGGAGGTGTCAACTGTCTTTGAGTTCTGTGTACTAATTCTAACATATTTTATGATGACTGCATATTATGGGTGAGATAAAAATGTTTTTTGCTGTGTGTGTGTTAGTTTTTTTGTCTTCTTAAAATACATGTCATGTTTGATGGCATTACAATAGGCAGTGTATTGCTGCCACAGTGGTGTTTGTGTTATCTTGACACATTTATAATCAAAAGGCATGCTATGCTTGAATGCATTGGCTTAAGGTTGTATTTGTGAAAGCCAGAAGTGTGTGGATTGTAGTTCTTTTCGTTCTGCTTAAACAGTAATTGTTCTGTCTCTGAAGAAATATCTCTAGAAATACACATTTTTAGCATTATTGTTATAGATATGATAAAAGGACTGTAGTAGAACAATGTGCATATTGAATCTTGATACTGATAATGGTTTATAATTTGGGTGGGGTTTTTTTGTTGTTTTAAGAAGAGCAAAATTTACCTGATTTTCACTTCTGACCTATGGGGAGCAGGTATCTATGGGTCTTGGTGAAACAGGAGAAATCAGATAAACATGCTCTGAATATTTTGCTTCAGTGGTGTGGGGTTTTTTTTCCTCATGTCAGTGAAAGCTAGCGGAAAGCTCTAATAAATCAACCTACTTTGGATCCCTAATTTAACTTAGTTTTAAGGCTGAAAGACTGTATTTTTTTGTATTTTCCTGAAAACCTGCTCGTGCCATTGACCTAGTTGTATTTCTGCCATTTTCTTCCTCTTTGCTAGAAACGTTGAACACTTTGGAGAACTGGGTGACAGATTCTTTTTCACAGATTCCAAATAAGTGAGATTTTTTTCTGATATTTTTCATGTCTGTAAGCTGTGAAACTATGTTCTAAACATGCAGAATTTTATGCAATTTCTTTTCCTTGTACCTACAGAGGCTTTAATTCTTACTGATTCCCTTATCAAAGAAACTGCTTTCACTGTCTAAATGAAGACAATATAATCTATGGAAGCTATTGAATTCAGAAAAATGTTTCTTTAAAATGTATTTGATAGCATGTAATGTGTTCCACGGTGTGGCTCTTGACTTTACATGTAGATCCCTGTTATACCTGTGTTACTTCTTTAGTTGCTGGGAAGAGAATTATATTCTAGTTTTGAAGAATGTTAATTTGTATGCCTCTGCATTGTGTGAAAGATAATTAGTATCAAATTTAGCTGAGCTGGCAGTTTGTTGTGGCCCTTAGAGACAAACTGGCTGTGGATTTCTATGTTAATACTAAGCTATGCGTTGTAATACAGTATTTAGAAAAGACATCTCGTTTTGTGTCTTGAAATTGTGATGTGACTAAGTTGTATCTACTTCTTTAAAAATACAGCTTTGTAAGAAGTAGCATCTCCTGTTGTGGTGCCAAGTAAAATGGCCTTACTACTCTCTGAGGTACGGTTTTCCCTGCTCTGCCATGCCGCTGTTGCCAGCTATTGACAGAAAGACATTCTTTGCAAACACACGTCCTTGCTTACAAGACAATACTCACTGACGATGACTAAGTAAACAGAAATGTGGTGTATTGGCATCCCTGTTAGAAGAAAAAAATCCTAAGCCTAGCATGGACTCAGATATGTAAATGAGTGTCTGAGAAAGAGAAAGATTAATGGAAATTAATATAAAACCGGGCTGGAAGGGACTGTCAGGAGTTACCGAGTTCATCCCCCCGTCCTCAGATAAGATCGGCTGGGTCCCATGTGCATCGTTTTGTGATTTTTAATGAAGCTTTTTGATTTTGATTGATTTTGATTCTCTGCTTTTTCTATAGATGGTTTTAGTGACAAATGCAAGTTTATCCTGTAATTTACTTTCTCATTTGACAAGTCAGCTCCCATATGAATCTGTTTGGTTCTAACCTGTGTGATTTGGCAATGCTAGAAGTTGGTGTACTAGAACTGCTAGCTGTAAAGACTAACAGGGGTGTGGTACAGGTGAATCCATCTCATTATAGTTTATTTCCACTAATAATTTTTTAAAAATATATTACTTAAATTGGGTTTTCTCAGGGTAGAACTGTGGCTTCAACTTACACAAAATATTGTTTGCTCTTACTTAAAAATAGATGTGTGTTAATTCTCATGTCAAACTTTTACAGAGATATTTATGAGGGCTGACGTGGGGAAGCTTGTCTCCAGTGGCTTCTTCTGAGATGCAGAAAGAATGTGGCGCATCTTGGCTGAAGTAAGCCTTTGTGAATTGTTCTCTAAGTAGTTCCCCCAAAGTGTTGGTATTGCATAAGAAAGAGGTGTCTTACATCACTACATGTTTCAAGCTCTTCTTTCTTAGAAATTAGCCAAGTGCTGTATTCTGTTCGTGTGTTTCTGTGGAAGCTGACAAATCTGCCAAACTGTTTGAGGGTTCCCCAAGTGGCAGGGAGCGAAGGTATTTGTTTAACCTTTAGCCCGTGATCTTCTGTAAGGGTGGGTTATGTCTACAACAGGGCTGTATGTCTGTGGAAATAATCAAAGAATCGTTGAACATTTTACCTCTTTGACTGAAATGTCCAGGTTCCGGTCCATGTCACCTGAAAGGACATCTTAGTTGTGTTGAGCTGCTCAGGATGATACTTCAGACCTGGGCTACTAAGCAGCTGTTGCTTGCTTCCACGTGGCCTTGCTTTGTCCTTAGTAAACATTGTGCTAATTTTTTTTTTCTTTTATTTGAAATGGTTTACCGAATCCAAGTGTTGATCATCTGACAGAGCCTTGTCGCACACCAGAATTTCACAGACTTTACAGGGTGAGGGACCGGGGGCAGTGCATATATAAAAGAAACTTTTAATTTTAGCTTTAGAGATGTGTTTATGCTGCTCTGAGTTTATGCTGCTCGTGTTCTCTGTTTTGCTTTGACAAGAAGCGAAATTGATTTTTATTTCTTTCTAGCATTTTTTACCTGTGTTTCTGCCTAGTTCTTAATTGTTTTTGCATTTAATTTTTTTTTTCTCATGCTTGTCATCTCATCTAAACAACTCATGTTCTTCCAGTATCTTTGATTCCAATATTTGGTTCTTTGCTTTTCCCTTATTCTATAAAGAAGGAAACTAGTCTAGTAGATCAGCAGATGCAAACATAAGGCTTCATTAGCAAAAAGGTAGAGACCTCTGGTACGTCCTGTCTTCTCACAGAAAACTGCCAGGCCTTACTTGTCCCTTGCATGCGTCAGATTTTCCAGTCTCTACACCCATTTGAAAACTTAACCTCAATAAAAAGACATCGCTATCCTTTTGCATAGATAATTGTACCTGTGAGCAGTCTTTGATCTGGTGGATGCAAAAGCACCATCCATTTCCTGTGCAATCCTTATTTGTAAAACCTTTGTATAATTTTCAGAGATCCCTAGCAAGAAGCAGACAAACCCTCAACTTTCAAGAGAGCCCTTGCAGATAGACTTTTAGGTGCATGTGATGTGCTGAATTCAGTCAGGGTTGCCATGGCAACCTTTTTCTTCTTTATCCAGAAAAAGACTGCTTTGTCAGTAAAAGTACCCTTTCACAGTACCCTGTGACTTTTGTTCAGGGCTCTCACAGCTGTTAGAAGCCATAGATAAGCGGGCCCCGAAATCAGCAGTATCGCAGGGCCTCTGGTGAATCTTTGCTCACTTAATGTTCTTTATCCTTCAGCTGCAAGTATACCAGTAGTTATTCCCTCCACCTTCTCTACGTTTGTTGGGGAAAAGACTGTCCCTTCCATACTGCATGGAGACATATAATTTCATATTCTGGGCTTTGAGCACTATTATTTTATAGCTAGGTGATACAATTTCAGTTGTGCTGTTCTCCTGTCCACTTCCCCTGATCTCAAAGAGTTCTTGGTTGTCTTTTCCCAGAGTCTACTTTGTTGAGCATAACTGCTCTCCTGCCCCTAGGAGCCATCAGATTAGTTCTGTTTCATGTCACTGACAGTTTTTTTCAGTGATAAAAAAGAAAACAGGAGGATGGAAACCCAAAGTGAGATGAAAATGATGATACAGACTGTAGTAAACTAATCCCCTTCCAGAAGCAAAGGAGTTATTTCTCTGCGTGTAGATCTCATAATAAAGTGATTTGACTCTCTTTGAGAAAATTATTCTGGATTTCCAGTCAGTCAGGATTACTGTAACTGTAAGTCTGTCCCATTAAAGCATGGGGATGGTGCATAAGCAGTGCCTTATTGACAACGTTTTCAGAATGGTGGATGGCGGCTTAATGAATTAATGTCTATATACATTTCCCCATATGCAAGTGCACATGCATATGGGGTTTTTTTCTACATTAAATAAAATAACTTGCCCACAGATGGTTCTTGGGATTAAAAGGATTGGAAATAATAACACATTTCTATTGTCAATGAATAAACCTATTTTGCAGTTATCCCAGTGCACAACATCCATCTGTTGAACAGTACTTGGGCACTGCCCCCACAAGAGAAAAATAACAGGTAGAATGATGTTTAGACTATCATTACATTAATCATGTAATTATTATTAATTTACATTCTAATTTGATGTCATGCTGTTTATAAAACAGTTTGTGAGGAGAATCCAATAAATGATCAAGGCCTCACCTTGTGGTAATACCACAGGAAAGGATAATTTCAGGAAATGTATTTTGTGCTTCTGATTCTTTGAGAATAGCATAAAAAATGGTATCAGTATTAGGTCTAATACCGCAATGCTGACATAATAGATATAATATCCCATAGACATATCTCACTTTTAATGATCTTCATTGTACAGGCCATGAACTATCCATGTGTGTTGTAGGACCTCTGAGGAGATGCAGCGCTGGTTTGGATGGCTGGTCATATCCCAGCCTTCACTGCTTTTAGCCTCGGGGTCCCCAGCCCAAATATCCACTCTGGTTTCAGCACCAGCCTTTTCGGCTTCCTAGCCTGCGTGGCCTTTGACTCAACTTTGAGGGAGATGTTACAGATCTCTGATGGTACTTACAGAAGCTCCGGTGTTGAGGTTAGGAAATGTGTGCACGTTTTCCCCTCTATGGTGGCACAAAACTTGGATTTAGGAAGAGCAAAAGAGCTTCAATACTTGCCCAATCACTTTGCATCCTGCAGTGGAATAAGAAAGGTCAGGCAATAACTCATGTTCAAAAAGAAGACTTCAGTAGAATGAATTTGGTTTATTTAATAGTAAAGAAAAGGTCATGTCTTTTGTTCTTTTATTTTCACATAAATTGATTTTGTAAAGTTGAAGTTGGTTTATCACTGTTTGTGTTCTATGGCTTTGATATTTCAGTACCGGAGAAAAGGTCATCTTCTTAGTGACTACCTGATATTCCATGGTCCATTAAAACTGCATTATTTCTGCTGAAGCTGAAGTTCTTTTCTTTCTTGCATTTTTTTCTCTTTTCTTTTTTTCCCCTAACTTTGCCTGTCGCAAGTCAACCCCGCTCCAACTGGCTACTTTGTCATGCCGTCTAGTATATTAGAGGTGCCTGCATATGATTGTATCTTCGTTTTATTTGGGCTGTGGAAACTTGAATGTCTTGGCTGTGCTAGCCTGTACGCCATTTAGATTCATGTAGATAGTTTTCATATTTTGTTCACTATGCAAGAGCTCAAAGAGATTCCCACTGTAGTGTCTTTCCTTAGGGGAGTGAATTGCGTTACCTGTCTCAAAATGAAGTGTCAGCAGAAGACAGTGACCAAGTATTGGCATTTTTATTGTTTTATTGACATCTAACTTCTCAACATGAAGCTGCTCCAAGAACCGAAAGTCTTTCTAACAAACAACTCAATCTATTTAATCTTATTTTAAATATCCCCCCCTCCCCCACCATTCCCGATTTCTAGTAGAGATCTAACTAAGAAAATATGAGGGCATCTCAGGAGTCCATCTCACAACCCCACTCAATGCTGCAGGCTTGGGGAGGAGTGGCTGGAAAGCTGCCTGGTGGAAAAGGACCTTGGGGTGTTGGTCAACAGCCAGCTGAACATGAGCCAGCAGTGTGCCCAGGTGGCCAAGAAGGCCAGCGGCATCCTGGCTTGTGTCAGGAATAGTGTGGCCAGCAGGAGCAGGGCAGGGATCGTGCCCCTGTACTCAGCACTGGTGAGGCCGCACCTGGAGAACTGTGTTCAGTTTTGGGCCCCTCACTACAAGAAGGGCATTGAGGTGCTGGAGCGTGTCCAGAGAAGGGCAGTGAGGCTGGTGAGGGGTCTGGAGAACAAGTCTGATGAGGAGCGGCTGAGGGTTTTTTAGCGTGGAGAAAAGGAGGCTGAGCAAAGACCTTATTGATCTCTACAACTGCTTGAAAGGAGGTTGTAGTGAGATGGGTGTCAGTCTCTTCTCACAAGTAGCAAGCAGTAAGACAAGAGGAGACAGTCATAAGTTGCACCGGGGGAGGTTTAGATTGGATATTAGGAAAAATTTCTTTACTGAAAGAGTGGTCAGACATTGGAACAGGCTGCCCAGGGCAGTGGTTGAGTCCTCATCCCTGGAGGGGTTCAAAAAACGTGTGGATGTGGCACTTTGGGACATGGTTTAGTGGTAGAATTGACAGTGTTAGGTTTACGATTGGACTCAATGGTCTTAAAGGTCTTTTCCAACCTAAATGATTCTATGATGCTATGAGAGCATTTGGGAGGCAGGAACTACTTTGGGGCTTGCAAGACTGGTAGTAGTTAACACCGAAAGAAAACCAGAAAAGTCAGGAACTCCAGCTCCAAACCTTGCCACCCTTCCTTCTCCTCAAAGCTTCGTATTTTCTCTGTATAGTCAGAAAATACTATCTGGGATCCACAGAGACACAATACAAAATAAAACTATGCTACCATTATTACTAAAGTGATATTCTGTAGGATGACAGTTTTTATTGAGAAGCTTTTTAATGTAGCATTTATATACTGTAAGAGGATATTTTGTTATTGTTTTAGAGGCCTTTTCATTGCCTTTG
This sequence comes from Opisthocomus hoazin, assembly GCF_030867145.1. Lineage (NCBI taxonomy): Eukaryota > Metazoa > Chordata > Aves > Opisthocomiformes > Opisthocomidae > Opisthocomus > Opisthocomus hoazin. The sequence continues at coordinate 7,067,047 of NC_134419.1, read as the reverse complement.
ACATAGAGTGGCAACACTAGCATCTATAAAGATAATGGAAACGGATAAAGACATTGTGCCAGTCTTGAGCAATTTACAAACTGAATAAACATTAAATCTTTTTTCACCAGAAGGGTGGCTTTTTCTGTTCTTAATACAAAGTGACTACAATTCCAAGTTCTCTTTAGTTTTAAATGTAGTTCAAAGCACGCAAGTTGGTGAAAAAACAGAGCAGTCGAGAGGAAGAGTATCTGCATACGGGAATTGAAGCTGACAGTGTTTCTGCAGTTGTTTTTTTTCTTCTCACTCTTTCTTGCTGACTTTCTTCCTTCCTCTCAGCTTGTGTACATTTCCACCTTATTTCTTCACAGGTCTGCAGAGAGGTAAGAATATGTCTCTGTAACCTGCCTTGTGGACCAACAAGTCACTCAGTTGGTGGGACAACTCGCATGACTGGCATGCTGTCATAGATGGCTACAGACTCTTTAGGAAAGACAGGTCAACAAGGAGAGGTGGGGGAGTTGCTCTATATGTGAGGGAGCAACTGGAATGCATTGAGCTTGGCCTGGGGGCAAATGAGGAACAAGTTGAAAGCTTGTGGGTTAGAATTAAGGGACAGGCTCACACGGGTGACATTATGGTGGGTGTATACTACAGGCCACCTGACCAGGAGGAGGAGGTTGATGAAGCCTTCTACAGGCAGCTGCAAGCAGCCTCACAGTCACAGGCTCTGGTTCTCATGGGGGACTTCAACCACCCTGACATCAGCTGGGAAGACCATACAGCTAGGCAGGCGCAATCCAGGAGGTTCCTACAGAGCATCGATGATAACTTTCTGATGCAAGTGGTGGAGGAACCAACAAGGAAAGGCGCGCTGCTGGACCTCGTGTTAACAAACAAGGAGGGACTGGTGGAGGACGTGAAGGTTGGAGGTAGACTCGGCTGCAGTGACCATGAAATGGTCGAGTTCAGGATCCTGCGTGGAGGAAGCAGGGCGATAAGCAGGATCAAAACCCTGGACCTCAGGAGGGCTGACTTTGCCCTCTTCAAGGAGCTACTGGGAGGAATCCCGTGGGCCAGGGCTCTCGAAGGCAGGGGGGTCCATGAGTGCTGGTCGCTTTTTAAACAACACTTCTTCCATGCACAGGAGCAATGCATCCCCCTGAGAAAGAAATTTAGCAAAGGAGGCAGGAGACCTGCATGGTTAAACAAGGAGCTTCTAGCGGAGATCAGGCAGAAGAGAAAGGTGCATGGCATGTGGAAAGAGGGACAGGCCACTTGGGAAGAGTACAGAAACGTAGTGAGAGCATGCAGGGATGCGACAAGGAAGGCCAAGGCTCACCTGGAATTGAAGCTGGCAAGGGATGTCAAAAACAACAAGAAGGGCTTCTTCAACTACATCAGCAGCAAAAGGAAGGCTAGGGACAACGTGGGGCCGCTGCTGAATGAGGCGGGTGTCCTGGTGACGGAGGATGCGGAGAAGGCAGAGCTAATGAATGCCTTCTTTGCTTCAGTCTTCAGTGCTAAGACTGGCCCTCAGGAATCCCAGGCCCCGGAGGTAAGAGAAGAAGCCTACAAAGAGCACGACTTTCCCTTGGTCGAGGAGGACTGTGTGAGGGATCGCTTAAGCGATCTGGATGTCCACAAATCCATGGACCCCGATGGAATGCACCCACGAGTGCTGAGGGAGCTGGCGGATGTCATTGCTGAGCCACTCTCCATCATCTTTGAGAGGTCCTGGAGGACAGGAGAGGTGCCCGAGGACTGGAGAAAGGCCAATGTCACTCCAATCTTCAAAAAGGGCAAGAAGGAGGACCCAGGGAACTACAGGCCGGTCAGCCTCACCTCCATCCCGGGAAAGGTGATGGAGCAGCTTATCCTGGAGGCCATCACCAAGCAAGTGGAAGAAAAGAAGGTTATCAGGAGTAGTCAGCATGGATTCACCAAGGGGAAATCATGCCTGACCAATCTGATAGCTTTCTACGATGACATGACTGGCTGGGCAGACGAAGGGAGAGCTGTGGATGTTATCTACCTCGACTTCAGCAAGGCTTTCGACACAGTCTCCCATGATATCCTCCTGGGGAAGCTGAGGAAGTGTGGGCTGGATGAGTGGTCGGTGAAGTGGATAGAGAATTGGCTGAATGGCAGAACTCAGAGGGTTGTCATCAGCGGCGCTGAGTCTAGTTGGAGGCTGGTGACAAGTGGTGTCCCTCAGGGGTCAGTACTGGGCCCAGTCTTGTTTAACTTCTTCATCAACGACCTGGATGAAGAGTTAGAATGTACCCTCAGCAAGTTTGCTGACGACACCAAACTGGGAGGTGTGGTAGATACACCAGAAGGCTGTGCTGCCATTCAGCGTGACCTGGATAGGCTGGAGAGCTGGGCAGAGAGGAACCTGATGAGGTTCAACAAGGGAAAGTGCAGGGTCCTGCACCTGGGGAGGAACAACCCCATGCACCAGTACAGGCTTGGGGTGGACCTGCTGGAGAGCAGCTCTGCGGAGAGGGACCTGGGTGTCCTGGTGGACGACAGGTTAACTATGAGCCAGCAGTGTGCCCTGGCTGCCAAGAAGGCCAATGGGATCCTGGGGTGCATCAAGAAGAGTGTGGCCAGCAGGACAAGGGAGGTTCTCCTCCCCCTCTACGCTGCCCTGGTGAGGCCTCATCTGGAGTACTGTGTCCAGTTCTGGGCTCCCCAGTTCAAGAAGGATGAAGAGCTACTGGAGAGAGTCCAGCGGAGGGCTACAAGGATGGTGAGGGGACTGGAGCATCTCCCCTACGAGGAGAGGTTGAGGGAACTGGGCTTGTTCAGCCTGAAGAAGAGAAGGCTGCGAGGGGACCTTATAAATGCCTACAAATATCTGAAGGGTGGGTGTCAGGAGGATGGGGCCAAGCTCTTTTCAGTGGTGCCCAGTGACAGGACAAGGGGTAGTGGACACAAACTGAGGCACAGGAAGTTCCGTCTGAACATGAGGAGGAACTTCTTCTCTCTGAGGGTGACGGAGCCCTGGCACAGGCTGCCCAGGGAGGTTGTGGAGTCTCCTTCTCTGGAGATATTCAAGACCCGCCTGGACAAGGTCCTGTGCAGCCTGCTGTAGGTGACCCTGCTTCGGCGGGGGGGTTGGACTAGATGACCCACAGAGGTCCCTTCCAACCCCTACTATTCTGTGATTCTGTGATTCTGTGACCAAGACAGCAAATTAAGTAGTGCCAATTAAAATCTCCAGTGCAGATGAAAATAAATGCTTCCTTTCTTTCATTTAATTTTCACTGCATCTCAGTTGTTATCTTTGGAGGAGGTAGGAGATGGCATATTTTTGCAGGAGAAAGGAAATGCATAGTAAGCTCAGTATGAAAGTAACTGATAACCCTTCTGGTAATCAGAATAATCTGCTAGAACAGAAAGCTATCAGAGCCTCTGCTGGAATGGCCGTCAACCGTGGGCAGCACGTTCAACAAGCTGAGAGAACTCTGGTGTGTGGCCGTGGAAGAAACTGCTACAGAGCGGCAGTGAAGTGTGGTGTATTACACAGGTTTCCGCTCGTAACTCTATGAATATGTTAAATCCCCCCCACGTAGCATCCCTGCTAACGTCTGATCCACACTGTCTGTTGAAAGAAACTGGATAGTCGTTCTACTGTAAGAGCACGAAAGAGCGTCATGAAAGGGAGAATCATTTATTTGAAATATCTTTAAAAGCCTGTATTTCACCAGGTCTTAACAGTGTAGGTTTTGAATTTTTAATAGAAATGCCGTATTTTAATACTCTGGGGCATTTCACAATTTTTAACCATCATGAAAGATTCCTTAAAGTGATAAAACGCATTTATACCTGTTTTGACTTTATCACAACCACTTCTGTTTCAGGTAAAGTTATGAATCTTCCAAATGTCTTCTCTGCAGCTACCTCTAACACATTTTTTTTTTGCATTGTTAATATATAGCAAACACACTTTACTGAGAGTTAATTTAGTCTTTGAAAATTAATTCTTTATTAAAGGTAGGTGTTATCCTTCTATACTCTCGAGAATGCCACAGGAAATCATACGCTGATACCTTTTTTTCCTTTTTCTCTGACATACAAGATTTCCAAGTTTTGTGCCAGAAAAACTACAAGGCATCCTTGTGTATCCTCTGAATGGAAGAAGTAATAGCTGGGTGTTGGAAGGTCTTGGCCTGCTTGTTTTTAGAACTATTGACTTGAATGTTTGTTTCTTTTCTATGTTGGTTCCCACTCTAATGACCTTTTTCATTCGCATAGTGTGGTGTTTCCAGACACTTTGGTAAGCATCCTCTCTGTGAATCTGCCAGAACCAGCCTATGGAGCTGACACTGCTAAACTGGAGTACAAACTGGTGGCTGGAGAGCGTGGTTTGGTCACTAGAGTGAACAGAGTCCATCGTAAGATACCTGTAAGTACTAACAGCACATTGTCCTGAAGGAAAGGGTTAAAGAGATTTTAGTAGAAGCAGCCTTGCCTAATAGTTAAGGAATTTAGTAGAAGCAGCACTGCCTGATAGTTGCTGTGCAGAGAACTGATAGTGCTTAAATTAACTGAGGCAAAGTCTTGCATTTCCTTACAAAGGGGGTAGTTCCTGATAAGGGCTGGGGAGTCGCCTAGGACCCACTAAGACTGACCTTGCAGTTTGGATGGGAGCCAGAAGAGACCTGAGTTTGCTCAGAAACAAAGGTCAATCAGCAAACACCGAGATGAAGAGGATGAGCCTTCATCTTGGGAGCCCTGATGACCACCACCAGGAGGCACTGCACAAGCGCGGTTGGGTCATGCATATGTATAGGTGGATTGGGAAATCTGATGAATATGTAATACTTGACTGTATAAATTGAAGAGGCAAGTTACTGTCCGGCGTGCACGGCTTTGGTGGGGCTACCCCCCATGCCCCCTGGCGCCGAATAAACATAGCTACTTGACAGTCTTACAGATTGTGGAGTCTGCTTTCCGCACGTCAGTCCTTAATAGAGTTCAACAAATCGTATGTTGAGCATTATTGTCTACATTAGTCAGAAGCCTGAAATGCCTAGGGTTACATTGCAACTTGTTAATTCATAGTTTTATGTTGTTTTAATGGTTTTACATACAGTCAAGAACTACGTGCATTTTTTGCCGACTACCTCAAAAACTGTGAGGTTAGTGAGGTGAAGGCTTGTGGCACGTAGTGGAGATTTTATGACATGAATTAGAAAAAGAACGAGTGTGGAGTAAAGGAGACTAAATGCAAAGCAATTGGCCTTTGACTAAGGCAATGTTTTTTGCATGGCATAAGGAAGAAAATAAAATGAAAATGTTTAAAAATACTGAGGTCTGATGTGAAATTTATAACATGACTCTTCTGCAAAGGAAATGGCATTTTCTTAACAGCCAGCTCATCCTTGACCATTTGTCTGACTTCGGTTTTCCTCCATCAGTCTCTGAGGTGATTAAAGAGGGACTAAAGACCACGTACTTCAGTGTGCCCATCAAAGCAGAGATGTGAGCCAAACGAGTGTCAGTGGGAAAGGTGTAATTTTAGGGTAGTGGTAGAAAAGAAAGCAAGCATCTTTGTTCTGTGTTGTCATAGTAGCGTGAAGTAGTGGCTTGAGGAGCTGCCTGTCTTTTTATCAGAAATTACCATGCAGCTCTTTGCATAGTCTTGTTGAATATAGTGAATGCCAGCACAATAATTACCTGTGAGCACAATTTTCAAACTGCCAAATATTTTTGCTTTATACTAAGTACTAGTACTAATGATCAGGTGCCAAAGGTTGACATGAAATCACATAAAAAGTTCTCCTGTGTATTTTTTTCTTATAGTTACTTATGTTTCTTCTGTCAGCAGCACCTGTGTGTATGTACTTGGAGGTTAAAATTCCTCCTATAAAGATTATCAAATTGTCTGAACAATTGTCAGCTGGGGTCATTCCCCTCCCAGAGCTCCAGCCCAGCTGCCCTTTGCTTCTTTCTAATTGCCATTGCTCTCAGATCACTTGCATTTTATGCTCTTTCCCTATCTGTTCCTCTCATCCTCTCTGGAAGCAAAGTTTATTTATGTTTTGATTATAATTTAGACAGTTTTTGTTTATTTCCTTTTTTTAAATTTTGGTAGAGAAGAGGAGATACTTGAGGCCTGCTGCTGCAGAGGTGGGGGTAAGTAGACAAAACTAGTATTGCACAAGATTGGTGTTAACCAGCAAAATTTCCGCTTGATTCGGAGGGGATCGCTTACTGCGGTCAGAGCTTCTCTGGAGCCTAAAAGAGCAAGAGAAACCTGGAACCTTCTCAACAGAGCGAGGGAAACCACGTTGCGAAGTCTCTCGAGTAAAGACAGTTGCTAGCACTGTATGGATGTAATGTGACATCTTATTTGATATTCATTGGATCTGATAACATAAATATTCTGATAGCGCTGTGTGTTGATTTATCTCAAGGGAGAAAATGTTAATCAAAACCATATGTGGCTGTGGGTGCCTGATCTGCAAGAGCAGCTGCAAGTTACTCCTCTGTGGCCTTATTCTTGTTATGAAGGTAGCATGTGCTCTGAAAGGGAGATATATCAAAGATTAGTGTATTCTTCATAGCACTAATAGCTATTGACACTACAAATTATGTTGTCTTCATTAGGATTTTGGCTTGAATCGACTCACTGAAATTAAAAGGCTTCTGTATACCTGCAGATTGGAAGGCACTGCTCCAGTATTTAGGATGAATTTGAGCCTTTTGCAGCCTGCTGTCTAGGTAGCACAAACACTCAGGGAAGAGGGAGGAGACAAGTGCATCAAATAAATATATAAATATGTATACTTTTATATATATATATATTTATTATATATATTTTTGTGTTTTGGCTAAGATGGGAGTGGGTATTTGACACGTTTTGCTCCCTTCGGAAAGCTCCAGTTCGCTGCTCTGGCCCACGCCTGCCCTGTGCAGCTCTGGGCGGTGGGTTTGCCAAACGCATCTGCTCTGTGAGGTGCAGGCTCTCAGCAGGTGCCAGCTCTGAAGTGAGGGTGCATTATCAGGTGAGGCACGGGAGATCTGCACGTAGTTGTTCATATTGTCTGTAGTGGTTTGGTGCGCAGTCATGCTTTAAGGCGCAGTCAGTGCAGAACCGGTCTGCATGATCGCTGTGCAGGAAAAGTGAATGGAACGGTAGTGATTTTGTAAGCACAGTTCCTGTGCTCAAGACTTACTAAAATCTTTGATGAAATTACAGCTTATATTACTTTGTGCATGCTAATTTTGGATATGTATTTTTTGCTTTTCCCTATGCCAGCCACTGCAGTCTTAGTTTTCCCACCTGATCTTTCTTGCCAGTTGATGCTTTTTTTCCCCTTCAGTTAATTCAAGATAATCTTCCCACCTATGCAGCAGATCCCAAACAAGCCCCGTTGCTTTCTGTTTTGGAGGCACAATGGGAAACCAGAAATTGTCAGCTTGTTGTTTTGAATGAGAACTGAGCGTTCAAAATCCAGGCTGGATTTGTTTGTTTATTTGAGGCTAGGGTGAGGAGTTCAAGAGAATATGTCCTTACGGGGTTGCTTGTGGTAAGTTTTGACCATTCCTAACAAATCTGGAGTGCATATTAGTGTGTGTATAGGCTGCATTTACATACTGTGCAGTGCTTGGTACTTGGAAAAATAATGGTTAATATTAAGAGAGGTCATAACTCTGATGACATGTACATTTGTCAGTCCACTGGCACTTGTGTGGTGTAAGTACCTGCGCCTGTCCTGGTATGGTACTACAACAATGCACTATTTCACTTAAGGAATGACAAATATTTTTATTATAAAATATAAGTGCTTGTGAAGGTTAATCTCCTGTCTTCTCCTGTTGCAGAGACATAGATTTAACTGTGTTTGTTCCTTCCTAAATCAGTGAGGACAGGGGAATCTGGGGGGAAGTTCAGTGGGTTTAGTCCGTTCTTCCTTGATTTGACCAGGCTCGTCTGCAGGGTCTGAAACAGCGTGGGTAAGGTAAAACACCTGCTGCTGTGAACAGGAGTACATTTTGGCTAAATTCAAGCTGTATTTCAGATGCACACGGAGGAGCCTTGTTTCAGTTTCCTGCAAGCCAAGGAACCACCTGGACAGGCTCACTGCGGGGAGGTGGAGCTCCCCTTCGGCTGTTTCCTCCTGAACAGTTAATCCCAGGTGCCTTGTTGCTGTGGGAAGCCATACCTGTAGCTAATTCCTGGAACAGTGTAGCTGAAAGTAGTGTACGATAAACAAATGCAGCACTGTAGCTAGATGCTTCTTTCACAGCTTCTCAATGAATTTATCTAGGCCCACAGATGGGCCCTTGTCTTCTCTTTGGTCGTGTATAAATGAGGCTTAGGGCGCATCCCTGCCTGTGTACATTTGTATTTCTTCAGGTCTGCATCTAGGCCAGTGATCATGCTTTGAATATCACACCTTCTCTGATGTGATTGCGTTGGTGCCTTATCTACTGAAGTTACGTGAGCTTCTGTACACTGATCACAGGACTGAAGAAAAACCCAGAATGTTCTGTATTTGGTGGTTGTCCACGTAAGTTGTGATGCCTAAGACATCACTGCTCATTTGTAGTTAGGGCAAAGAGTGATAGCTGAGGCAAAGGAACAACTGTAACTGTCATTGGGGATTGTGGGCCAAAGCCCTACGTTTTTGTCTCTTAGTCTGCAAGAGGCAAAGTAGATATTCAGGATCAGAGTCCGTAGGGATAGTTATTAATGGGTCGTTCTCAAATCGCAAAAAAAAAAAAAAAGGAAGATGTCTCTTGGAGAGTTCATGCCTCACTGCACTGGGATGGAGCTGACATCTGCTTAACCCCAAAAGGCACAAGGATTTGAAATTTGGCCTTTCCTGCGGAAAGACCAGTGCTCAGAAATGACAGTCTGTCAAGGAATCTCGTATGGTTGAGAGAACGAACTTATTCTCAGAATGAACTTGTCCAGCTAGCTAAGCTATTTAAAATTTCTTGTTCTTACAATGCTTGATTTATGGTATGGTGATACAGATCTTGGAAGCTCATGTTTATCTGTCAGTTTTGGAAATGAAAATAATTTTACACAGGTGTTTAAAATCTCCGCTGTGTATACCCAACCATGTTTTGCAATGTTGAGATTGCACAGACTGTGAGTGTCCTTTTAGCAAATAATGTTCTTTTTTTCTCAAGTCCATTGACCTTAAAATTTTGCTGTTCCGCTTTGCTCTGTAAAGATTCTAATATTAATAATAATAGGGTGTATGTGAACAACAAAACCTTCTAAAATACCTATTTTGACATTAATAACACTGGGGTTTTTTTTCTTTGTTTGTTAAGCTCTATCATCAGTTTTAGTGCCTGAGCAACTCTGCATCTTTTTGGGTGATGATCCTTCTGTTTTGAGGACTGCTGCTATTGCATACGAGTTTCACAGTTTCCCAGGACTGTCTTGCAGGCAGAGCAGAAGTTAAACGTGCCAGCTGGAGCCACCGTCTCGTTCAGCTCATGGGGGTACGGTTAACAGTACTATGCAATCAGACTGAGTATTGCCTTTTAAACAAGGGATATTAGGTATTTATCGGAGAAAGGCGCTCCAAAACAACAACAGGAGGCAACGGAGAGGAACAGAAAGGCAGGCACAGGCGTGGCAGTGCTACTGTGACCTTGATAGCAGCCTAAAGACTTTTGGTCAGGTGTTGCCTGAGAGAGGTAAACTGTGAAGGTTTTCTTTCTCCTATAAATGTTAAGGAATAAGGGAAGGAAAGGTGTGTAGTTGTCTGGTATGGCTCCACAGGGAACAAGAACTGCCTTTGAGGTCCGTGAACTGCTTTGTTCGTAGGGACAATATGTCTGTTACGCTTCCGTTACTATATTTTCTAAAAAAATTCCATGTTCTACGGTAAATAAGGCAATGATTAAAAAGGAAAGAAAAACAAATATGAGAAATTACTCATCTGATCATCAGGACTATCATATTGCATCAGACTAATTCTGTTTACCTCATCTCCTATCTGATAGCAGCTAGTAATGGGTGCTTAGGAAAATAATTACCCCGTAGTGCTCTCTCTGCACCATTAATGGTTTTATACGCAGGTGTTGTACGTCCTCTCTGCTGTGTCTTGCCGAGTTGAAGCTTTGAAAAATGTAAAAGCTTTCTTAATTATCCTTGTTGACCTTCTTCGTGTCTTTTCTAGCTGCATTAGACCTGTTTTAGAATGGGAAGATCAAGGTGGTATGCAAAATTAAAAATACATATTCACCATGAGTTTCCTCTACAGCAACAGATTCTGCTAACCTCACCTGCTCGTTTGCAGGCTTCCAGCCTCTCGTGTTTGAAAAAAGTTTTTATTATTAACTTCTTCACGAATTTTATTGCTGCCAATGCCTTTAGCATCAAAGGAATATGAAGTCAATTAATGAGGTCAGGCTTTTGAATGTGGTGCACATTTTGGACATTGCTAATAATTTAGTGTACATTTCCAATAATTTCATGTCAGATTTTCATATTACAATAAGTCTAAAACTCAGCTTAGCCTTTTTAAGAAAATTCCTGTCGTCAAAACTTAGACCTGAACATTACTTTCCAAGGTTTGTTTATCTTCTAAGCATTACTGCAAGGTGTTTTCTTTGCTTAGATCTTATTTAGGTCTGTACCTTAGCAAAATACGTAGATTCAGGGTTTTTTCTGGAACATTTGGTCATAAGGCTTTCCATTATCCTTTATGTGGCATGGCTTGAATTGAATGAATGTATGTGCTGCTTTCAGCTAAGTCCCAATGGGGGAATATATGCATGAAAATAAATTACTACAGTTGGAACTAATTAATTCCTTGATTGGCAAACTCAGCAGATAAAATCCTGAATAGGGTAATGTGAAATGCCTTTGTTATCTGGCCTCGGTTGTACTTGGCCAAGAACTGTGCTTACAACCTCTGCTCTCCCACCTGACTTTGCAGGCTGTAGGCAAGGACGAAAGAACTGAACTGAGGTGAAGGGCAGAAAAAACCCGGTATCAGTTCAGCCTTCTCTTTGCTGTAATCCTGCATAAGCCATCCCTGCAGCCAGGCTGGGGCCTATCAAAACAGCAGGGAGATTTGGTCATTACACTGTCGTAACTTTTAGCTCCCTGTTAAGATGGCTGCCTGGGTGTGACTGACAAGATTACAGTGACTTCCTTCACACTGTGGAGAACTTGACAGGCAGCTGCTGCTAAGCCCTTGAGATAATGTTCTGAGGTACACAGGGAAATCTGAATGCTGCAAATAACTTGAAAAAGATTATTACTTTTTAAATCACGTTAATGCTCATTCTGCTTGTTGATGCATAGGCACAGATACAAGTTAGTGTTACTAACCTCTCGCAGGAGCTAAGAACATAGCCTTAACTGGTGCTTGTTGGTTTCTTCTGGTTGATGCTACCACTGTTGGCATGACAAACCTGAAAGTTCTGCGTCCTGAGGCAGGTGGCCTCACTTCTGGGGACACTGGTGTGAGGTAGGCTTTCGTGTTACTGTGTCTGCTGCTGTGATATCAAAAGCCACAAGGTCATTTTTATCTGTGTAAAATTTGATTCTGTGAGACTTGTGTCTTGGCTGGGGAGCCTGTGCTCGTAGCGAGACAAGGAAAACAAGGTGCGCTAGCTCAGTTCGTTTGCTAACGATCCAGGCACAGCAAGCTTAGTAAGCTGTTTGCCAGGCACAGTTCACCTAGCTGAGAATTGCCGTTTGTTCTCTGTCACTACCCCGAAGAATGTCAAACCCCCATTTTCTCTTACAGGGACTCCAGGTTCTTTCCTCAAATGTGTGGCTCTGCAGGTTTCTGTCCTGTGAGTAGGATGACCACTGTTTACCTTTCCTCCAGTGCACTGCAGCAGGTGAGGGTTCAGTCTCACTCCCTGTGTGCAAGAGATCAGTCAGTCCAGTCCCTGGCTTTGGACAAGCGGGCGCAGACTTTGGGAGCTCTGGCTCACAGCGGATTTGTCACACTGCACCTCACCATGAATGACAGGCTAGGCTAGGCCATTCCGTGGGAATGATCGTTTGCAAGTTGTTGCGGAAACAGCTGCAAAGCTGCAGCTCCAGTTTTTGTCATCAGGACAATCCCCAGCAGCCCTCAAACTACGACTGCAAACAACTCTGTCAAGCCGTCGCCTCAGACTGTACCGCTACTGTCATCAACCGGTGTGCAGCTCCCAGGGCACCCTCGGGCAGTGCAAGCTCTTGCAAAGTGCTCCTGGCGTAGCTGTTCGAAGGGCGGGCACCAGGACCGGCAAAGTGAGGGTGTCTGTGGCCGTGGCTGTTGAGTTCATTAGAGCTTTGAGCTGGCCACTAAGCACCCAGCAATCTTCAAAAAGGGCAAGAAGGAGGACCCAGGGAACTACAGGCCGGTCAGCCTCACCTCCATCCCGGGAAAGGTGATGGAGCAGCTTATCCTGGAGGCCATCATCAAGCAAGTGGAAGAAAAGAAGGTTATCAGGAGTAGTCAGCATGGATTCACTAAGGGGAAATCATGCCTGACCAATCTGATAGCTTTCTACGATGACATGACTGGCTGGGTAGACGAAGGGAAGAGCCGTGGATGTTGTCTACCTTGACTTCAGCAAGGCTTTCGACACAGTCTCCCATGATATCCTCCTAGGGAAGCTGAGGAAGTGTGGGCTGGATGAGTGGTCGGTGAGGTGGATTGAGAACTGGCTGAATGGCAGAACTCAGAGGGTTGTCATCAGCGGCGCTGAGTCTAGTTGGAGGCCGGTAACTAGTGGTGTTCCTCAGGGGTCAGTACTGGGCCCAGTCTTGTTTAACTTCTTCATCAACGACCTGGATGAAGAGTTAGAATGTACCCTCAGCAAGTTTGCTGATGACACCAAACTGGGAGGAGCAGTGGATACACCAGAAGGCTGTGCTGCCATTCAGCGTGACCTGGATAGGCTGGAAAGCTGGGCAGAGAGGAACCTGCTGAGGTTCAACAAAGGCAAATGCAGGGTCCTGCACCTGGGGAGGAACAACACCATGCACCAGTACAGGCTTGGGGTGGACCTGCTGGAGAGCAGCTCTGCGGAGAGGGACCTGGGTGTCCTAGTGGACGACAGGTTAACCATGAGCCAGCAGTGTGCCCTGGCTGCCAAGAAAGCCAATGGGATCCTGGGGTGCATCAAGAAGAGTGTGGCCAGCAGGACGAGGGAGGTTCTCCTTCCCCTCTACACTGTCCTGTTGAGGCCTCATCTGGAGTACTGTGTCCAGTTCTGGGCTCCCCAGTTCAAGAAAGTGAGGAGCTACTGGAGAGAGTCCAGCGGAGGGCTACGAGGATGATGAGGGGACTGGAACATCTCCCCTACGAGGAGAGGTTGAGGGAGCTGGGCTTGTTCAGCCTGAAGAAGAGAAGGCTGCGAGGGGACCTAATAAATGCTTATAAATATCTGAAGGGTGGGTGTCAGGAGGATGGGGCCAAGCTCTTTTCAGTGGTGCCCAGTGACAGGACAAGGGGCAATGGGCCCAAACTGAGGCACAGGAAGTTCCATCTGAACATGAGGAAGAACTTCTTCCCTCTGAGGGTGACGGAGCCCTGGAACAGGCTGCCCAGGGAGGTTGTGGAGTCTCCTTCTCTGCAGATATTCAAGACCCGCCTGGACGCGGTCCTGTGCAGCCTACTGTAGGTGACCCTGCTTCGGCAGGGGGGTTGGACTGGGTGACCCACAGAGGTCCCTTCCAACCCCTACTAGTCTGTGATTCTGTGATTCTGTGTTGCTGTGCGAACGGACTGTGGCTGGAACCCAAAAGGTGGGTTACGTATCCCAGGCTCATTGCACTCTCTCTGTTGTTCTCTTTCTCCCTTCGACGACTCCTGCCGACGCTGGCACTGTGCGTTTAGCGGCCACCTGGCATTGGCACTACTCCGTCAGCTCCTGCACCGAAGCAGTGAAAAAGCTCGCGACAGACCAGAGCTATAGCTCCCTTCTTGAAGGCACGGATGTAAATTAGGAAGGCAGCTTTAAAGGTGTTTCACACAGCTGAAGGACTGACTGGATGGAGAACAAGCTCGGTGTGAGGAAGCGCTGCATACGTACTCCTGCAGCAGGCAGACAGGTGACTGCGTTACATAAACACTGAAGGGATTTATATGCGTACGAGCAGTTGTACAGCACCTTAATGACAGTAGGCAGCACAGTGTTAGTGTGGATTACCTCAGACTGTACAGTTACTATGTGTAAAAAGTGAAACAAAAAAAATAACAGAATTTTATTGCTAGTGCTGTACAGAGTCAAAAAAAGGGGGAGGAAAAGGGAAGTTGTTTTAGCAGGCATATCTCGATGCCCCAGCCAGGTCTGCGACTCTCTGATGAGGCTCTTTTGCTTCTTTTCAGTTGTGCTTTCCTCTCTAGTCAGACCTGGACAGATTTTTTTTTTTTTTTTGGTCAGTTTTTCTATTTGCTACCATATTTGCCCCACTAAAATAATTAACTGGAATGGAAAAATATTTTAAAGTATGAAAAATCTATTTTCAGTTAAATAGAAAATTAACCCACCAGTATTTACCAGTGCATGACTCCATATTACTTTGGTAATAACTGTGTCTGAAAAGCGTTAGCTGCTTGGCAGCGTTCCTTTAGGGACAAACGCTGACTGAAATTGCCTTTCAATACATGCACGGCTTCCCCAGGCGTTGTAACCACACATGACAGCGAAAGGCGGTGTTGTCTTCAGCGCTCTGATTTCTAATGCTTCTTTGAGTACATCCAGCAGCTTACCTGGGGTAGGAAAGAGCAGGGTCATCTGACGCAGGGTTTGGTTGTCCTGGCGTCCGAGAGGTACGTGTCAATGGATAATACCTGTAGTTGTGGACAGTTCATTCCCCTGGCTGGTAACTTGAATTCCAAGTCAAGTTACACACAGACTTCCCACAAAGACAGGCCACGGGACACACGGCCATAACTCACAGGAGAGAAGTCAAGCCTTTGACTGCCTGCTTGGGCGTCTCTCTGCACAGGGAAGTGGCGCACAGAGTTCACACGGGACCCAAACCGTCCATCCATTTTGGAAAAGGCCTCCAGACGTCCTTCCTCGTTCACAGTATCCTTGTTTTTTGTCTAGGATTTCAGGGGCGGGGAAGAGAGAGCAAGCTAACTGCACATTGAGCTCTGACTCCCTTGTGTCTCCAGCTGAAGCTGTCCTTCTAGTGCAGCGGATCTCATTTCAGCTTTATTTCCATCAAAGAGATGATTTGTATGTTTGTTTTTTTTTTTTTAAAAAAAAACCCCACAACAACTCAGGGCTGCCTGTTGTGATTCCAAGAGCAGCACTATTTCTGTGGGGTTTTTGTCAGGATAGCAAGAGAGTGCATAATTGGCTGTAACAAGTTTTTCAGCCTCAGTAGATACGCTTTACCAAAAACTGTACAAAGAAATTCAGTGGTTTGCAGCTAGGCCTTGAGTAGTCCAACATGTAACAGCTGGGGTTAAAAGCTGCACCCGTTTTGTTGGATGTGCCATTCACTTCTGAGGCATTTTCTCCCAGCGCGTAAGGACTAGTGTACGTGTGCTGCTGGCAGGTTTACGCACTTTGGGTACATCACTGATCTAATTGTGCAGCTCAAGGAAATAACAAACCTGGTGCTGTTTCCCATGGGATCTGACGATGATCCAAACCAAAGCGGCAGAGAAAGAGAATTCAGAACCAAACGGTCTGTTAATTTTTGTGCAGCTGTACTGAGAACAGCTGAGTTACACGCCGGCATTCCCCAGTCCCACAATTAACAGTCAAGGAAAACTCACATTATACAGTCCCAGGTCTAGCACAGCATTTTAAGCACTCTAATTAGGTTCAGTAGTCCCAGATAAAAAATTTAATCTTTCTATAGAAACAGTGCACTGTTTTACAAATGTGTTCATTTGGTTTTCAGTAATCCGTATCGGTGTGAGTACAGCAAGAGTTACACAGAGCAGATCCCGCCCCCCCCCGGTCCTTTTGTCCGTAACATAAAAACTGAAACACAAAAGGCACCAAGCAAGAACTTACTCCGACCGAACTTCAATATGACAAGACAGAGATCAGAAATGATTACAATGTTAAATATCATCCTAACAATCTGAACCATTATTTAAAATAATTAATTTCTTAAAAAACAAATTTGGTGTTTGACTTCTCAGTAGTTACAAATCTGTAAAGTTGAAATCAGCACTGCACACAGAGTCATTTACAATGGTCTGAAAAAACCTGCAGCCTTTTATACATGGTTTGTACAGGTTTGTTTGTGTGTATGTGTTCTTAAAAAAGTATCAAAACTGTAGAACTTCCAAATATATTTACATTTGTCTGTTAGTTACAGTGTTAGCACATACAGCCTGTCCTCAGTTTTCTCCTTCATGCACACAGTGCATGGATTTGTAGAAATGGAGCTTCACACCTTAAAACAAGAATTGGGTAGCTCAATCATTTTTTCACTGCCATAAAATCTAAAATTTGACTAGAAGGATGCTTGATTATTTATGTAAAGTCTATGCAGGCCACAAAGTATTCTGAGAGTACGCAAGATGTTTGTAATGCAGACTAGGGCCGCAGACACTTACTTTCTTTTCTTGGGCAAGAATCAACTTCCAGCTCACATTACACTGTGAATTTATTCTAAAAGGAAGAAGAACAAATGGAAAAAAACCCCAAACCTTTTCAGGCTGAGTTTCTTCTGCTTGCTTGAATACAGAAGCTCGGACTGATGTGAGAACGCTGGGAAGATTTCTCTGCGTTTCGGTACAGCTCAGGGAGGTGCTGGTCTGTTAGCAGTGGCAGGTGAGTGCATTAACTTCCCGCAGAATTCCTGGGGAATCTTACAGAATAACGAGCAGAGAAAAAACTGCGTTCTTCCTGCAAGGATGAGGGATGACCCAGCCAAAGGCACTGGTGAGGCTGCGGGTTTTTAACCTCCTTTAACCTCCTTGCCTAGTGCTCTGCGGTACGGGAGATCCAGCGTGGCGTGGGTGGTTCCACTGCAGTAATTTGGATGGCAGCCGCTGCGCTTCAAAGAATTCTGCATACGGTGAGCTAAGACACTGCCCCACGGCGAGCGCCTCCTGAATCTGGACTCCTGGTCAGTGGGCGAAGGGGAAAAGGGCAAGGAGGGAAGGGATTTACTTTTATTACTGTGTTGGGTTTTTTTCCCTGATGAGCCGGGTGAGAGTGTTCCCGTTGGGTGTACAGGGAAGTAAATGGCTAAAATCTTTGTTTCTGCTAATTCTAAGCTCGTTTGAGAGGTGCAGGATTCCCAGTGGGGAAAAGCCTTTAGATTTACATTTAGAAACAAACAAAAAACCTAAATCAAATTTGTACCAAGCTGTAAAAAGTAACAATACAAAACAAAAAAATGTGTGCAGTAGGAGTTTCTCCTGACTGAAATGCTGTAAACAAAAGCTCTTCAGATGAAGCACTGCAGATGAATCCTGCTGGGTAGACTGGAAAATGGGAAAGCAACCCTTAGGAGCCAGCTTGGAAAACAGGAGCCTCGTTAGGGGAGCGCTCCGTTTGTCCGCTCTCTCACAGTACAGCTCTTTCTTACTTAGTGTCTTTAGATTTCAAAGCAAACGTCTCAAACATCCTGTAAAAATTCAATTATCTCTAATTTTCATAAATGTAGGCTAGTAGTTTTAAAATATATGTATATATTTTTATATATATGTATATATTTATATGCCTATATATCTATCTAGTCTAGATAGATATATACACAGATAATCTATGCACAGCAAGCCAAACATACAAAAAATAAATACTCTCACCCCTCTACGATATTTACAGAACAGATCCTATAATTCAGGTTTTGTTAATAAATATTTCTAAACTGCCTGTACAGAATTTGTTTTACTTATGTTGATGGATAGCCACAAAGCATATTCAACATATTTACAAAAAAATATCTATAAATATAGTCTTAAAATAAAGCAGTAGCTACCGAACCTTCAGCCTGGCTGGTTATGTACGTTGAGTTAGTAGCTCAGCTGTCGCTTATTCACTATCACAAATGGGTAGTGCAACAAGTTAAAATGTGTATAAAAGATTATACATACAAAACTCTCACATCCTTTGGATGTTTGCAGTTCATTATAACTTTGTGGTTACCCTTCTGCAACATAAATAACGCTTAAAAAGAAGCAGCAGGTTCTGTAATCCAAAGCAGATTTGTTCAGTGTGTTGTTCGGAGCAGCAGTGTCATCCTCATGGCAACCCGTCGTCTTCTAAGCTTAATGCTACGCGCTGTGAAGGAAGAAAAACCCCACACTTCAGAAAATTTGTGACTTGAGATACTGTTGCTAATTTGTGTTTCTTGTTAAAAAACTCGTTGTCCTCCCCACTGTACTGGTGACAGATCAACTTTATGCGCCGATTTTTTTGCCCCTAAATGGGGTCGCTCGCTCAAGTGTTATTAAAGAGGTGCTGGAAAGTTTATTTCACTTGTGTATCACATGGATGAAGTTCCTTGTGAGGGATGACACCTGCTCTGGTGTGACCTTTAGCAGGATCTGCAGATAACGTAGAGCATTACCTGTGTGCCTGCCTGTAGAAGCTACGTTGCCTTCACTCATTACTTACCGATCTTTACGCTCTCTTCTAACAACACAATGCAGCTGTCACAGCCAGCGCTTCACCTCGCCAGGGCCGCTGCTGGGAAGGAGGCTCCTCTACAACGTGCCATGCACAACAGGTTCTCTCCCTTTTGCGTACGCAGGACTTGCTATCAAAACAAGTGTTTGCTTTTTGTAAAGCTTGATCTTGCCAAGGCAGATTTCCGTAACCTCTTACAGAACATCATTCATGCCTCCCTGTGAAGAATCTGACTCTGCTTTACACTGTTGTATTATACAAAAAAATATCCTCCCTGGTTTGTAGAGAAACTGAAGTTATCCTGAGGGTAGTTTAGACGCTCGGTAGCAGCCTGAGCACAGATACAATGGAATCCAGTGGAGGATAAGTAAGTAATAGCTGTCACATACTGAGCTCTTGAGATAGCCAGCAAGCGCAAAGCAGGCTTACTTAGGCACAGTGCTTAGGACAATCACTCTGCATTTGAACACAATCTTATTATATAGACGACTGTATTTCAAGAGAACTGCATGAGCTGCCTAGAAGTTTAGGCTTCTGCCTATTCAATGATTGTTAAAGAAGTTCTGTTTCTTGCTATTATATGGCAAATAACCAACCCTGTAATCGGCTGGAGATAATTCTGTACCTCAGCTCTCAACAAAATTAACCTTCTGGTTCCGCAGTTTCCACAGATACTTACTGCTGGGTAGACATGTCCAATTTGGGCAGTCCGCCCAATGTGGATTTCGTCTTCATCTTCCTCTTCTGTTGTCTTCCTGTACACCGGATTATCAAAATTCATGCTTTTAGTATTCTTCCGTTTCCAGTTTCTCCAGATGAGGTATCCCCCCATGCACAGCAAGCCAATGACCACTGAAGGAAGGCAAATACAAGGGCTGTTAGCCAGTGTTGTGGGAGGTCATGAATCTGCTGGGGTGTTCCCACACAGATATCCACCCTTGCACAATTTTCTCCAAGCCAGGCTACTTTTCCCCATTTCACCAGTTCCTGTTCTCTTTCCCACCCCCAACCCTGGAAGTCAGAGGAGGGTATTTCCAGTAGCATTTTGGTATGATCTCCTGCAAAGGTTAAATCAAATCAGCTTACCGACAGGAATGACAATTCCAATAACAGCTGCTGTCACAGTGGAATCAAAGCCTTGGTCACTATTGGCATCTGTAATTAGAGAAGTAGTTCCAAACATTTAATTAATTTGCTGGTTTTAAAGCCACGTCTAAAGAATGTTTTATGTTAGTAACCATGTTGTTCTGCCCATGAGAAAGCTTCTGTACTCAAAGAGTTTATGAGAAGTTTTGTAATAATGTTATTATGGAGAAGACAAAAAGCACGTACGCACAAACCTGAGCGAAGCTGAACTGTGTCTTCTTTGGAACGATAAAGAGCCTGGCCCCGAGGTGCTGCTGCCCTCGTAGGATGGCAAACCACGCACCAGGAGAGCGCGGCCAGTTAAGGGATGTGCTCAGTGCAGCGTTGTCAGAGAGCGAAGCTCTGGCCAGAAACGAGTCAGTGACTGCACTTGTGCCTCTAATTTTCAAGTGCAAACAAGGACGCTAGTTTCACAAAACGTGACATTTAATAGCAATTCCATGCACGGGTCAGGGGATGGTGAATAGCGCTCTTAAGAATCCACAGCAGAACACTTTCTAGTACTCGCACAATTAATGATTTATTGAGCTGTCAGAAAAAGTATGTAGTTCAAAGCCATCTGCATAGCTTTTTTTTTTTTTTTAAATTATTTTTGTAGTTATTTACAGCTAAGGAGTTAGTCAACACATACATCACTCACTGCTGCGGTCTGCCTCAGCATGCAAGGGTGACCCCAAAACACGATATACTTACAAGGGAAAGAAACAATTACAGGGAAAAATAATAATAATAATAAAAAAATCAATATACCTTTCAAGATATATAATACTTAAAAATGTTTGCTCTGAACTCTTATAATAGTGGATCGGCACAGAAAATTTATTTTTGCTAAAACATCAGGAATTGAGAGAGGGAGCTCTTTTGATATACCAGTTCATGGATCTTAAAAGGCAATTTATCCTTTTAAATACTTCCCTGTGGCAGGCTGTTCTATTACATAGTTATTTACTTCATAATAAGCCAGACTACTTCAAATGTGGGCAATTAAAGCACCTTGCTTCTGTGGCTTCTTGAAAAGTTAATTACTGCATTTGAAAGAAATTTGCACAAAAAGAACTCAGAAGAATGAATTTTAGAAACTGGATTCTGCTTCCCACATGCAGTACAGAGTGTGCTGCGTTGCTGTTCCTACAAAGAGGCGCCTCAGTCAAACTGGGATGGCTTAGTTTTGCTTTCCAGGTGCAATGGAAACTGCCTATCTTGCTCAGTGAAACGTTTAGAGGGGAAAAAGTATTTTACTGTTTTTAAAGCAATCCAGCTCTGTTTGAGGTCTTGCATCATGACAGTCCCAGAGAGTGAAGTCTTCTCTCTGGACTACTTTTTTTCCCCCCCCCGAAAAGCAGTTCAGCTTTTCTGCTTTGCCTTGGCAGCACGATCTAGAGGGGTCACCTGTTAGCCCTGAGACAGTACGCTGACGTTTCATTACACGCTCATTGTGTAGGGTGAGCTTTGGAGAGTCTGTTGGCGCTCTCCCTTGGGATACGTATCTCACATGTCACGGAAAACTTCAAACGTATGTCAAGGCTCAGGGCACAGGAACAACAGTGCAGCCTGTCTTGGGCTGCAGTAATGCCAAACACCCAGCAGGGCTGAAGGTGGACCAGAGGCATTTTTCACCCACAACTTGTGCTGGAGACCATTAATAATTAAATAACGAATTAAAATAGGTGAAGCCCCTATGGAATCATCCATATTACGGTATGCAGTGCTACAAACAGCACCAAAGCTGGGATGAACTGGTATTAGGCACAAGTCAAGGAGTAGTTTGAACTCTTGGGGCCTGACCTCTAGAGTCTGTTTCATGTGTGTTGGATGAAAAAACGACCTAAATTCCTCAACATCCTGAGCGGCTGGAATCGCATCAGCCATCGCAACGCAGATGTCTCCAGAAAGAGCACCTGACTCCTCCCGCTGTGCAGCAGGATGTGCCTGCATCTGACCCGTTCATAGCTCAGACGGTCGGTCAGGTCTCCCACCAGCGCAGGAGTTTGTGTGATGCAGTATATATAGAAAAAGAAAAGAGGAAGCGCATTCTCTTACAGTGCTGTGATAAGTTGCTGTTTCCAGTGGTCATCTCAGAATCTATCAGGATGGGTGTGGTGGACGGTAAATGAAAACTCGGGGTGGTAACCGTAGCTTCTGATGCAGCTTTGGGGATGGCTTCAGTGGTGTTATTGGCACTGCCAATTACAGTCACGATGGTCGTGGTACCGGCAGTTCGGGATGTTGCGGTTGTAGAAACCAGTACAGTAGTTGAAGTAGTTGGAAGATCTGAAAAGCAAGAGCAACAGTGTGATTCGGTAAAAGTAAGTACACAAAGCAAATCACAAATGGTGATATAAACCTGGGCCGGATTCTTGCGTTAGTACTGAGTAGAAGCAGAAAGCAAATTCCAATTCTATTTATCAGGTAGCCAGGCTAGCGACAGTTCTCTGCCTAAAGCTACAGAAATGATTTCCTGAAGTCAAGCTTTATTTATTAATGGTAATGAGGTATTCTGGATGGAAGGTAGTTAAAGAGTTCCAAAACTTAGGGGCTTTTTCAGTACCTCAGAAGACAGTGAATTTGCACCAGGAACTATCTGCATGTTAGGGAAAACTACGCTGAAACCACCCGTCTCTTCAGGACATTGTCAGCAGTGACTGTGGCCTCTCTAGATCCAGAATCTACAGGGCAATAACGTGCCAAATTTTAATGATTTATTGACCATTCCCACTTCTTGTGCTGGGCCTTATCCCTTTTTTCCTCTTTGTGCTGTATCTTTTCCTGGTTATGCTTTCAAGGCAGCAAGTCTGTGGAATACAAAAGCTAACGTTTGTGTCCCACCACCAGGAAATACTTTCACTCCAAGCATGACTTTGTTGGAATAGCGCAACAGCGGCGTGGCTGTATTTACCTTTGTAGCATTTTTTCATGTCAGGACCCAGCGACATGCTGTCAGGACAGGCACACGTGTACTTGGGAGAGTGGGGAGAGATCTGAGGCGCAGGGAGACACAAATACTCGCAGCCTCCGTTTGGCTGGGGGCTGAGCTCACAGGAATCCGGAGCTGTTCAGGGATGGAAGAAAAGACGAGGTATTTTTCTCATTATTTATTTCTTGTTCTTGGCAAAGAAATACCAGGTCCTCTAAGAAGGCTCTCTTCCACTCCCTACCTCAATTAATTGGGCTACTTAATCATCTTTACAGTTTGGAGTGAAACCTTACAGACTACTATAAAACCTGCCCAAATATATAATGAACGGCAAGCATCACAGTGATGAGAGTAACTCACTGTTACCAAAGATGCTAATTAAACACCAGACTTTTCAATAAATGCTGCTGCTGAATTAATTACGAGGAACTTCAAACCTAAGGCATTGATTTCCCATTATTACCTGTGCCTTCCCTCTCATCAAGAACCATCAGAAAGCATTTCATTTACAAACTACATAAACCTGATTTAGGGCCATGCATATACTCCAAGGATGCGTCTTACCTTTGGGCTGCTTTAATTCGTGAAATACCACAATGTCATGAGGATTGTTGAGATTTTCTGCCAAAACGGAGATGTCCAAGCCATTCAGCCTGTTTGCGCTGAAGATTGCTTCATTCTCCAGGTCGGTCCAGAACACTCTGTCCTGCAGGAAATGCACAGGATTTCTGGCCTGACCCTGCTCAAATCCAGCTGGATTAAACTCCAGTAGTCACCAAGTCATCACACTGTGTTCCTACGTAGGGGCACCTTCAGTTCATGTGACTTCTACCTGCAGTTTTTTTCTTTTTTTTGGACATTGTCATTTCTAATGTTTAAAAGTACAGCAATCCTGCATGTTTATGAAGTGCTTAGTAATTATGAGTAGCTACAAGACTGAGACAAGGGAGCAGCAATTTGGTGAAGTACAGGAGAGTTGCATCCATTCTATTTCTGAACCAGCTTTTTTTTAAAGACAAGGTGGGTCATGAGCAGAACCAGAGGGCCATTCCAGAAACTTCTGTTACCTCTGCTGATTTTTTTCTCCTTTCCAAAGATAAGACCTGCATTAAGCAGGTATCTACGAAGAGGCCAGTGCCTACGGCACACCTGGAAGATGAGTATCCGTTTCTCTTCTATGATTAGTCTCTTTTGCATGGCACACTATGATGGAAGGTACAAAATAACTGGTCGGGGACCTACTCAGGCATTGCAAACAGTATTTAGCTGCTTGCTCAGCTACGTATGCTGCTGCCTGCTAACGACAACATATATTTCAGTAAGGAAAGCCACGCTGCTGGAGAACAAGGGCAAATTATCAAAAGCAAACAGGTTGGCTGTTATTCTAAGCAGCCACTCAGATTAGGAGGGTGTAGAGAGGTTAAATAACCCAGGAGATCCTTCCAAACATTGCTGATCAGGATAAAACTGAAGAGCAGTGATGCCTTGGGGAAACCCCTGCCCAAAGTTAGCTGCCTAGGTATCACGAACATTGCGCAGGAGGAAGAAGGGTTTTAAGGTGGAGGGGTTTGCCGAGTCAAAAGCCAACCCAGTTAAGCGAAATGAAGAGAAAAGAAAGGAGGCTGTGACACATGCCTTGACAGGGAGCCAACCTGACACCTTTCTGTGCTGTAGCTTACCTAGAGTGAGGTGCCAAAGTTGAAGCTTTTGTTCCCATAATCACTAAAATAATGACAGAAAGGAGCTCAGCTACAAGAGAGAAGACTTCATTGTCCCAGGCCAGTCATACTTGGCCGTCCTCTACCAGGGGAGGAAGGGCTGGATTGTCTCTCTGCTTCCACCCAGGCACCACAGGGATTTGAATTATGTCTTCCATACCCCTGGAGTACTCCTGAGACAGGATGGGGAATGCAGAGGTTTGAACGCGTGCTTAGCATGAGACACAATCTGCAAAGAAGCCGTTAGCCCTGGGCCCTACCACGGGGTAGCTGTGTATAAACTAATGGCAGAAATGTGGATACCCATTTATGGACTAATTTCTGCAGATCTCAGCAGGACTTAGTCCTTCCTTGATGACATCTGAGGATCTGAACTGTATTATTTAATTACTGCCCTGCTCTTAATAAGGCTGCAGTGTGACACCGAATTACATGAGAGCACTGAATCTACAAGACTGCTGGGGTTTTCAATGGAACATGCTCAAGAGGGAGCTGGAAGCCTAACGCCTTTGTGAAAACAGTCTTATTGTCTTTGTAGGATCACAGCCACCTTGTTTTTGGACAAGGAAGTTTCTCTGATGCGTGGCAGGGTTTATGTGTCCTAGCTGGAGCAGTTCAGCCTGAAAGAGAATTACCTGACCCTTTCAGAACGAGGTGAACAAGCACCTTTTCAATGCCAAGTGCCCAGCCTCAGCAATGCACCGGGGCACAGTGACTGCAGGGGGAGCCCTGCCAGCGCTCTGCTGGCACAGATTCTCCCAGCTGAAGCCTTGAGAATCCTCAGACAGGTGAAAACCTTTCTAACGGGGCTTCTGCAGATGCTGGGGTGGACAACAGAAATAGCCAGCCAAGGCAGCAAAGTTTAAGGGTCCATCCTCCCCTGTGGATTCTGCTGGCACCAGAAAATGCAGAGCAGGTATGCAAAGAGGGTGTGAAACAAAGCTGCTGAGACCAGCAGAGCGCTCTGCTGCAGGCTGAGAGGTTCCTCTGAGCCCAGGCAGCTCCCCTCTATGTCCGACTTCTAAAAGATGACAGACGTTGCAGTGTCACTCAGTGAATGGCTGTCCCACCTGCTGAGCACAGTAAGTGGCTCCTCCATTCCCCTGCTAACAGTTTTGGACTTTACACGGACAGTTGGCTCAATTCAAATCATTGAGGAAATCCCATCCCACATTTTCCAGCTCTGTGGGAGGTGTTGTGCTGGGCACCACCTGCCCCTCACGGATGCACTGGTGCTACATGAGGTAGAAGCATGAGACAACGCATCGATTCTGATTAAGGGCTACAGAAAACAATTTTCCCCACTGAACCCACACCAGGTTAATCGGTTTCTATAGCAGCGAATGCCCTCGCTGAGCTTTCTGTGCTATGCAGAAGGCAGAGCTTTTAATCAAGAAGAGCTTTGAGACCTCTTGCAGTCTCCAGTCTGTTCTGCATCCGTTTCTGACTCTTACCTCAAACACTGCTAAGCCAAAAGGATGGCTCAGGTCGTCAACAGAAGAGATCAGAACTTTTCTGTTGCTGCCATTGAAATCAATGCAGGACAGCGAATGCAATTTGGAGTCTACCCAGTAGAGACGCTGATTCAGCAAATCTGAGAAGTGAAACACAATGAAGCAAAATTACACACAGCTCCTGCAACTCTTTTTCTCTTGCCCAGCATGTTTCTCCTGCTGGCAGCATGACTAATCTCTTTATTATTGGGTCTTTTTTTTTTTTAACACTAGTTCTGATGTTGAATCAGTGCCCAGATATACTGGGATAAGACCCTATAAATGAGATTAAAAAGGAGGAACATTCTGGTGTGTGTGTGGGGGGAATGCCTGACTGACAGCTTTGTACAATGAGGTTCTTTTGTTACCAGGAGGAGCCGGGCAGCTGCAGTTTGGGCTTCCCAGAGTCACTCCATCAGTGCCCCAGCAAGAAGCTTCATCCCTCTCAAGGCTATTCAGTCCTCGGCCCCTTGCTGGAGAACAACAGTGATTCAGTGAAACACCCCCCTGCAGGCGGTGGGCCATTTACACTGCTTCAGCCGTGATGAATGCTGGGTCCACAAACCCTTCTTGTGCTGCAGGCTGGGGAGCGCTGGTGGTGGGGATGCTCCTGCCACAACCAGCCAGGTTTGGGGGAGGGCGCAGGTAAGAGCGGGAGGGAAGGATCCAGTGTTGTTTAGAATGTTAAGCACTGAATTTCTCTTCCTGGAGCAAATTCACTCATTTTGGATGAGATTCACTAATTGGAATGCAAGTGGATGAGTGCCAACATAAAACAAGTTCTGTAATTAAACAAGTCATTAATTAATTTCTTAATTACTAAGGATACCATTATTTGTTCACAGCAGTAGCACTTCAAACACTATGCATTGGTAGCAGCATTTTGTCCTACATCCTTGTCATGGCGAGACTTTTCAAATATAAAACCAAGCAGAGGACCTCACATCTGCATGGCGTTAAACACGCACGGCTGTAGCTCTGGAGGAGGCTGCCCCATGAGGTCAGCAAACCTCCTTCCCACTCCAGCAACCTGGTGCAGCAGCAAGAACGACCACAGCCCTCTGTGTGCCAGCAGGATGCAGGGTACGGGCCAAGATGGGTACGCGGGGCAGCTGGGCAGGCACGTCGACGGGGAACGGGCTCCGCAGGCTGCATCTCTTTGCTTGACGTACCGTGCATTGATCAGTCCCACAAAGTATCTGGACACTGCGTCTGAGACAGGTCCAGAGACACTGGCACCCATGACTCTCTGATGCTTCTTGGACTACCAAAGGATTGTTGCAGCTCTACATCCTTCCCCCAAATTTCCCTCTGCCTTAAGGCACACCTAAAAGCAACGCAAAGCTCCTGCTGTGGCAAGACTTACTGCCAACGCTCGCTACAAAATCGCCCGTGTTGTTAAGTGACAGAGTATTTCCAGGATTTTTGTGTGCAGTTTGTGTTTGCACATTTACAATGTTGTTTTCCTATTTAACAGTAAGAATAAATTTACGTCAGCCGCAGTGGATGCTGTAGCTCTAACCTGGGCACTTACCAAGTGTGATGCCATTTGGCCACTCGATGTTGTCAGTCACCAGCACTTGCCGCCCCACGCCATTCAGGCCAGCTTTCTCGATCTTCGCTTTGTCTCCCCAGTCAGACCAGTACATGAACCTGAAAGAGACAGATGCAAGAAAACAGTAAATTGGACCCAAGGGTCAGAACTCTGCCCTACTGATCGGAGTAGGAGGTGCAGTGTTCTCTCCTTAACATAGCAAAGCCCCTCAGCCACTTCAGTTAATTCTGGTACGCACCTAGCAAGCCACACTGTCCCAGAGGATACTCTGCCACAAAACTTGCACCAGAATGCAAAACCCCACCTCAATAACCCCATGAGAACTATCTCCTGGTGTGTCTGCTATGTGGTACGTGGGCTTCCTTTGTCCAAGCAGCCCCTACACGTCAGACAGACGACTTCATTTCCCAGCACAACCCGTGTGCCTGGACCAGCTCAGGCCCGTCGAACACGACCTGACCATTATTTTCAGAACTTGTTTTAACAGCAGTGGCCTTCCAAAGATGTAGCTGAACCATCTCAGCAGTCCTATTTAAGTTCAATGGATCTATCTACCTTGCAGGACACCTGTAAGTCTTGATGAGATGAGCACCACCCACAAGTTTGTAAGAGAGGCAGAAAGAAGACTAGAATGCCCCTGTTAGTGAAGGGAGTGTCCGTGGTCTTTACCTACCTCCGTGTGGGATCAACAGCAATGGCTCTTGGCTCACTCAGGTCAGTGTTGAAAAGTGTCCTCCTCCTGCTCCCATCTGCAGTGGCCACTGAGATGGTCTTGTTTCCGGAATCTGTCCAGTAGATATTCTTATGAACCCAGTCTATTGCCAGTCCTTCGGGAGAGTTCAGCTGGCTGTCTATCAAAATCACCTGCTCAGCTGTGTCACTCGCTTTGTCTATGTAGGCACTGCAAAGACAGGACTCGTCACTGCGCTGACACACGGCACAGAGCGCCGTGCAGATGTGCAGGGGGTTGGACCTCAGGCAGCTGAATGCCAGGTAGCACCACTCCACTCCCACGGCAAGACAGCGCACATGTGGCAGCATGATTGACATAAAAACCTTTACAGCTGCATGCTGCATCCTTCCACTTTCTCCTACAACGTGTTTTTATTTCCCTATATCTGGTCAGCAGGCACTTCCAGAATAGGGAAACATCTTTTTATTTTTCTACCTGCTTCCTGCTATAACTGCCCAAGCCAGCAAAACATTTAACTTCAGGCATGTTAACTCCAATAGCATTGATTCATGGGATTTATGGACATCAGAAATGTAATCTCCAGTGCTTTGCTGAACAGAGTTGAACTTAGCATGCAAACAAACGTGCTTAAATGCATTGCAGGATTAGAACCTGGGTAACTAATTATGATTCATCAAAGGAATTCATGGAGCTGTACGAATTTGGCAGCAATCTCATTAGATACAAATAAAATGTTCACTAAATAGCAGTGGTAGCCTCAGAATTTTTCAAAACACTAATGAAAGGCAGCAAACCCCACATGGCTGTTTCACAAATAACTCCGTGCTGCTCATACAAGCACACAGGTTGATTCTGCTCTGTTGCACGTGCACCAGTATCGATTGGATGGAGTGAACTAAAATAGAATTATTCTGAGTCTGCATCAGTGTTTCTAAGAGCTTAGTCTGGCTCTTAGAATAACTTGGTACATCTTAGAAAACTTACAAAAGAGCAGAAAGTTCCCCCCCCCCCCCCCATCCTTGAAACCTTTTAGATGGTTTACATCTGCTCACTGCCCATCCTGCCCTTGGCCATGGAACGGGACAGTAAGTCATACAGGAGCTGAGCTCTCAAGTACCAGATCAGAGACTTGGAAACAAATGTCTAAACCCAGGAACTCTTGACACTGTTTCTGGTCTGTGGCCCAGGCAGGAACGGCTATGCAGAGTCAGGCTGGATTAACAGCAAGCTACTGACCTTCACTACAAGGAATGGTTTTGGTTTCTCTCTGACCCAGTGCCCACTGAACGGTACCATTGGGGTTCTGCAGGACGTCTGACAATGGTCCCAAGACTCCTGTTTTATTCTGATGGGCACCACAGGTTCTAACTAGACAACTCCAGGTCAGTTAATCGCTCCCCAGTGAAACAGCCATGTTCAACGCTTCCCGTCCACCACTGCGGTGAGCTGCTGCGCTGTACCCTCAGCGTGACTCACTGCACTGGTGGGGAAGCTGAGAGAGGCTCCCGCGGCTTTCAGAATGGGAGGGCTGGAATGCAGGTGACATTTCAATTCTCCCAGTAACTAAATACTGTAAAATATCTTCCGACACCCCAACGGGGACATCACCTCGACAGGAGAGGGTCTAGAAAGGCAAATGCGGTGAGCATTAAGAAAGATGGGATCTCTTGTCAGTAATTACGTCCAGTACCATAGTTTCACCTTGTGATAGCTTCTCAACTATAGACTGCTTTTCCCTAGAGGACTGCTGCAGGCAGAGTCCTGTTCTCTGCTGGAGGGACATGGTGGCCTTTGGTTTAGAAGCGTTTGACATTAGGGAGAGTAGCAGTATCTTAATCAGGAACCTTAGTTGTTACATTATGATTGCACAGCTTACTCTGCAGAAAAGGTGGGACTTCCAACAAAGCTAATGCAAGCAGGAGCAAGAAAGAGAAAAATTCTGCTGTTTGGAAAAAGTCTTGGTACAGCCATGTTCAGGGTATGAACACTGCTCAGGGGCCCCCAGCGCCGCAGGGCATTCACTGTCAGAGCTGCAGAAGCAGCAGGGTATCTTGAGTAATTCTCTGCATATGAATACGAAGCCCTTGCCTACCCCTGCCTGTGCCTACAGAATCAAGAGCGAAAGCAGCCAGCTTTCTTCTGAACCATCTCCCCATCTTCAGAGCCCCACAGGGTCGCTCGGGGTACCTGCCTAGCTACTCGAGTGCTTAATACGCAGCACAGCGTGGGCAAATTCCCCTGCCGATGGCATGGGAGCTACCACAGCCTGCAGAAACACTGCCTTGGCTCCCACGCACTGAAACCAATCAACCTTTGCCTGATCATTAGCTAAAATCCAGAACAAATCACTGTGGAAGCTGCAATAGGGGGCAATAGCTATGCAAATCAGCATACACACAGGGGATTTTCAGCACATAAATTAAATACATTTTTGACTCAGCACCCTCACAATCCCTGGTACATAATGCTGTGATGGATGCCATAAAAACAGATGAAGGAGGAGGGAGAATGAGAATTACAGAACGGGTACTGTGGTCAAGTGCTGTGAACTTAAATCCAGTCCGCCAGAGACTGCAGTGGGCAGCTAGCATCTGTGTGGCTGCCTCCTTGCTCCCACCATTTGCCTCCTTAGTGCTTGCAGATGCGAAGTCCTTTGTGGTTGCACGTACAGCAAGCACACAGCGCAGCACCGGTCTCACGCAGCACTGCTTAGCAATATTGTGATTCAGTAAACAAGAGTCTACGTGCAACTGCACAAATGCAGCAGGATCTGTTATTGACGAAAAGCCTTCCTGCCTTATCAAACCAGATAACTGCACAAGCCCCTGATTTCTTTATCAATTCCTAAAAAAGCTGACAAAGTCTGGGTCACAATGGGTAATGCAATAATGGAGGAAAAGCCCTCAGGTTCACTGTACCCTGCATTGTTCTCTGCAGATTGTGCGTAAGGGGTACAGACTGAACCACAGCTTTGGGAGGGTACCAAAACACACATCCTCTTTTGCCCCTTACCTGTAGATTTTTCGGTAGAACAAATCACACCAATATATTCTGTTTGTTGCCACCTCCACGTCCAGCGCCACGACATTCTTCAGCATGGGAATGATGCGAGAGTAGTCCCTTTTCACCAAGTCTATCTTACGGACCTCATGGCGATTGGTGAAGATCAGGTACGGACTCTTGCCTACCACAGAAAACAAGGACATTTGTCATTTTAGCAACTGACCCAAGGGCTGGATGCAGGTTTCATTTCTCAAACAACAACAGAACTATCAGTCACTGGTAGTTCTGCTTCACCCCACACCAGAAGCAAATGTAAGCAGCTTCCAGGGGCAGAGCTACCACACGGGGACACGGAGGACTGCAGCACCTCTGTGGTCACTAGCCGCACAATGGGTCTTGCTCTGCCCATTCTGCTAAACCACAAGCAAAACTCTGGGGAACGTCCTCACCTTTAGTTACACATTTTAGATACAAAATACGTTGGCCAGATTTCGGTGATTCATGGCTAGGCCAAGGAAGAGACAGCCCTCTGGGCTGGCTGGAGGGATGGGAGGCAGCCAGACTTGAGGCATGACAGAGCCACACTGAACCCAGCAAAGCCACGACTGGTTGCCAGGGAGGAATTTTAGACTGTCACGTGCACGCAGAACTCACACCATCCATCCGAGCACTTGGGCTCAGCCAGTTCACATCTCTCTTTTGTGGGGCCAGAGCCAGCAGCCTGGGTGCTGGTGATACCAGGAAAAATTTCTTCACCCAAAGGGTTGTCAAGCACTGGCACAGGCTGCTCAGGGACGTGGTTGAGTCACCATCCCCGGAGATATCTAAAAGACGTGTAGATGTGGTGCTTCGGGACATGGTTTAGTGGTGGACTTGGCAGTGCTAGGTTAACAGTTGGACTTGATGATCTTAAAGGTCTTTTTCAACCTAAACGACTCCATGATCCCATGATACTGCTACTGTAGTTGTGATCTCAGGCCAGCCCAGGCCAGAGCCTCTCAAGAAGCATAAAGTTGACCTGAATTTTCCAAAAGACAGGAGAGCACCTCCCTGCTTTAGAGAGAGACAGGATGGGAGGCTCAAAATGAGCGTGAGTGGGTTAGATTGGTTTGTCTGCAACAGTGGCCAGTAGAAGATCCTAGTGAAGAGTGTCCTTCCACTGGGAAGGATAAAAGGGGATCAAGGAGCATGATACTGAAAGGGAAGAGCTAGGACAAGGTTCTAGCTCTGGAATACATTGTGCTGCAGGGCTCCCAGCACACACTCGCAGGCACAGTAGAATTTTCTAACCAACAAGCAGATCAGTGTCCCAGGATCTGGGTCAGTCCTAACTCACTGCATGTTTGAGACCAACAGGCTTCATGAGGACAGCAGGGGACTGTGCATATCATATCGAACCTGGGAAGAAAGAGGCCATATGGATGTGCAGGATAACACTAGAGAAGCAATTTTGTACTGCAGATAACTCACCCTTCCCCAAGAGACCCATTATTTCCATTAAAGCAATGCCCAGCATAGCTAATGCTCAGTCTTGCACAATTCAACTTTCTATCCCTCTGACATTAACATCCATTTTTGCAAGAAGGTCAAGCCAACTGCTGGTGTTCATGCTGGTGTAAGAGGCTGGGAGGGTGGAGAGCTGGCTAACCCACCGTGCTTTAATTGGGATGTTTTCTTCCTTTTAATACTACTGCCACTAAAAGTTTTTGCTGCACTGTTCTTAATAACACTTGTCAAGAAACTTTCTTTTCTAGTTTCAGCTTCAAACAGCCAACTAGCGACTGTAATCTTGCTCTGTACACTGTTAAAATATTCTGATCTGCATGATCAGTAGTTCTTGCCTAGAGACGCATCTGCTGTCAGTGCAGCAGTTCTGTGCTGCTCAAAATGAAATGTCTTTGCTTGCCTGCTTTGCTAGTTGCCTTTTGTTTCTGTTCCTCTAGCCTCAGCCCTGCAAGCATGTTTTCTTATCGGAGTTGTGATGTTGAGCAAGCAGAGTTTAAGTGCCTGTGGCGTTCTCTTACCTACAGCTTTGCAGTTCTTAGACAGGGTGTCCATCTCATATCCCTCGTAGCACTCGCATTTGTAGTCCCCCTTGTAATTAATGCAGATCTGGCTACAAGCGTCTGGATTCTCACATTCATCTATGTCTGAAAGGAGTGTTTGAAACCCATCAATAACTTGAAATCAAACCATCTGTGATGGAGCAATGCTGAAGTGAATATAATCACGTTTCTGTATGGTGAAACACAAGGGACTGCTGTTTGCATGTAAATTACCTCCACACGTTTTTTTATCCAGAAGCTTGTATCCGGGCGGGCATTCACATTCATAACCAATCTTCAAGTCTTTGCATATGTGTGAGCAACCACCGTTGTTCATAGAGCATTCATTAATACCTGGAAGGCAGATACAGATTATCTATGACAAAGGAGGGCTTTTAGTTGCAAGACTGAATAAAATTAAGATAGGTCCTCAGAAATTTTCCTGTATCGATCAGCTTTTGGTAGCCAGGAGCTGGCCCCATAGAGCACACAAGTGACTTCACAGACAGTAAGCCACCACCCTATCACTTTCTTGCTCTTTATTATTCCAAACGAACACTGTAGGATCATTTTGACTGAGAGCTAGTGGCTAATAGAACAGGGAGCCCCGGGGATACAGCGTATGTGAATCTCTGCATCTCATCCCATCAGAGAGCTGCTGCTTTGAGCGTGTTCTGCCACATGTGAAGAACTTCCAAGGGACCCAAGGGCTCTCTCCAGGAGACTCTTTCTTCCCGTGCGCTGGTTCATGTTGACTTTTCTGAACAGTCTCTTTGAGTTTTAATAATTCATGCTGGGGGAATCTCATGTCCCAGGGGCCAGCTATTTTGAAATACTGTACTATTTTCCCATCTAGCTCCAAGGAATGATCTATGTGAAAATTCCAGAAAACACCAAAGTACAGTCAGTGAGAGATACTCCATTAGCACTGAGACACAGTCCTCCCACAAACACCTCCCACACAACAGTCTCTGCTGGCAGCCTGCATCAGCCCACGTGTGCAATTTATGAAGCAATAGCCCCCATCCTCTCTTGAGGCCCTGTCTAAACCGAGGCCACCTCTCTGATCCTGCTTTCAAATGATGAAATGACTAAATGGATCCTTGTAACTAGAACTGAATGAGAGGTTGAGGAAAGCTGGTTTCCTGTCAAAAATAACGTTTCTTATAACCTACACAAGGTGAAGAGAAAGTCCTTTTCCTGAGTAAGACTGAACAGAAGCTGTAGGATTTCAGGGATACCGGTGTGGTGGTGCAGCACCTCCTCACACCTGTCACTCCCAGAACCAGCCAACATTGTATTCCTGCTTGCACTGCAGGAATAGTTAGCTGGTGTGCAGTGCATCGGGACAGCTTGGCACTTTCCTTGCCTTTGTACAAGAGCAGTGAGTTGGGCTGATCGGGTGCTCCCTGACTGCACCTGGAACTCCTGATGCCTGGAGTCGCACCCGCCTGGTAAATGTCAGAACTGTACATTCTGGGTAGTACTGGAGTTGTACAGTTGCTGTCTAAATATCAGGATTGCATCATGTGGATTATGACCGGGATGGAAAATTGCTGATGCCTAAAGTCAATCATCTTGAGACCCTATAAACAACGGTACCAGGGAAGGAAGGCCCTTTGAGCTCTCCTGGTCTGCAGCGGGCTGCGCCCAGTAACTCCCTCTGGGTGGGACGCTTCTCAGAGTAACTCGTGAATACCTGGGCTGATCTCCTTCAGACTCAACCTTTGCCCGTTGAGAAATCATTTGATTTGAAGTGAGTGTTTCACCAAACTCCAGGGGAATTTTTGTGTGTGAATCAATTCAAAACATAATATTCTATAACTGTGATCATAATAGCAAACTCTTTTTAATCACTTCTGTAAATGTTAAGTTAACCAGTGATTAGTAGTTGCTAAATTCCTGTGATTCTCTCTTTCTTTAAACTGTGAACACATCCTGAATTGCTGCTGAACATATCCTTTAGATATAAGCCGCTGTAGTCTAAGGCCGGTTCTGCATTCAGCCACACCTAGGCTCCTCTCTGAGAAGCAGTTTAGAAAGCAAGGGGGTCCAGTCTGAACCTGGTGACTCAACGGGAGGGTGCCCCTATCCCCTTATACTTTTCTTTCCCTCTGTATAATTCATCTTCTATTCAAAACCCCTTTTGATTTACTATTCCATTCATTTAATAAGTAATAGAGCGAACCTTGCCAATGAACTTTGTAAGATCACATTTTCTAAATTTTCAGTAAAATTTTTTCTTGCAAAACCTTTGAGTGATTGTTTAAACGACCTAACCACTCATTTGTGACATAGAACAAGCAAAACTTATTTGCCTCAATCTACAATGCAACTTAAAGGCAAGTTTTTAATTTATCTTTTACTTCTTGATTCCTTGCCAACTGCAGGTGAGCAGTACAGCAGAGCCATTAAACAACTGCTCTTGGAAGAAAACGAAAACAAGCACAAACTAATTATATCAGCAAGACTAGGAAAGTACCATGCCAGAAGCAACCCCATCTCAGCTCTGGGGTGCTTTCACCTTCCTATCAAAGACACATACATATAGATATCAACACATTATTAATAGAGCCAGTTCACTAGGCTCCAAGCAGGTGTCCACAGAGTCACACTGTGCGTTGCCACTGTTCAAGGATGTTTATTAATGGATATCACCCATGCCTACACTTGCACAGGCCTCTAGCAAGTTGGGGCATAAACACGCACAACTGCTCTCTGCAAAATACCGCAAGGGCTGTTTTGACTAACAAGCAAAGCCTCACTCAGATGATCCCCATGGTTTCAGACGTGCTTTGTGGAAAGGATGTAGAAACTGTAAAACAAGTGCTGGTTCACTTGCTGCACTTCTCTACAGGAGCTGATGAGGAGCCAGGCAGAGACCTCAGCCTGTTGGCTTTCTGCTGGGCAGCTGCTGCCCACTCCCCAGACTTCAGCAGTACATTCACTGCCTGCCTAAAAGAAGACAAGTGATGTTCTGTCTTCTGCCTTGCTTTCGGGGCAATCTCGGAGGGCACTGCAGCATCTAGCACGCAGCTAGACAGACACACCAAGACGAGGAGCATGTCCTGCACCTCCCGCCTTCTGCGTGGATTACTTGTGGGTGAGCGTTACATTCACAGCAGTCCACATCACTCTGCACTCTTAAAGAAACCCTTGGGGGCTATTCTCTGTTCAGCTTCCTAACTCAAAAGACACTTCCCTGCCAGCCTGGGACTGCACCAAGTCAGCCATGGCACCACCGTAAGGCTGAGCACCAAGCCCAGATGTGCCGTACCACTGCCCAGTCTCCTGAGACAAACTGGGCTGCAGCTTTGCTGGGTGACGTCCACAGACAGACAAGTTGCAACACCCACTCAGAAAGACAGGGAGATGCAGTTTAGTGCAGAAGAAAGCAAGGGCATACTGAAAGCACAAGGTAAGAGCATCCTCACGAGGCATGCACACGCACTTCTTGTCTGGTACAGAGGAGAGAGCAACAGTTCTTCCTGAATGGGAGTTCTTTAAAAGGCAGCCACTGAGCTCCATGCTACTGGTGCTCCGTGATGCCATGGAAAGGGATGCCACTCTGAGACATGTCTGCACTGGTGAAAAAGCCAAGTCTGTTTGAGTAATGCTCCAGAATGGGCCTGGTGCCCACAATGCCCGGCGGGAAACATGAGAGAGGGGATGCCCGAGGCAGAGCGGCACAGCTCTGTGGCCTGGGCTTTCCGTTCTGCTGACTCTTGACAGCCCAGACGCAGACCTGGCTCTCGTGGCCCAGAGATGGCAGGACGCTGCAGAGAGCAACCTACCGTCATTTCTAAGGGAAGCAGCAGCCACATGTAAAACCCAGAAATGGCTGGAGTGATCTCTTGGTGATTGCTGCCACTCTGTGTGTTTTCACCTTCAACGTGTGTTCCCAATGCTAAATGTTTATGATGTTATCATCGTCCTACAATTCAAAGATAAATTAGGCAATGAGGCTAAATAAGCTGGTCCATGCTAGTGGAGGACCCTATTATCTGGAGAGGAGGAATTCCTGGTTCCTAGTCCCGTGCTCAATTCATACATCTCTCCAAGAATAAAAGCCGAGCTGAGAAGGGCACAGTTCAAACTTGCAGATGATCAGACCATGCTACTAATTATATTCATATGAAGGGTTATGAGAGAATAAAGGCAAGGAAAGAGAGGCAGAGTGAGAAATAGCATTAGCAGCTACATGTGGTTACACTCAAAGCTGTGAGCACCAGATGGAGGAGAGGGGAAGCAGTTACAACAGGAGCAACATGTAGAAGGCAAGTACTGTACCACATTCTTTCAGAGGCTCGTCAGACCAGTCCCTGCAGTCTCTATGTGAATCGCACACTTTGCCTCCGTCAATGCACTCTCCACTCTTACACTGAAACTTGCTGGGACTTTCACATGCTGACTCTGTCATGTCGGGCAAGAGAGGAAAGCAACTAAGTTAGAGGAGGCTCATGACAACAAAAAGCCTGACATAAAGCTTCAAGAGGGTGTCATTAGCAGAAATGGAATGAGATTAAGCAAGTGAACATTAAGCCTGAGTATCATGCAAGGAACTTTCCAAGACATGCAGTCTGCCTGGTCAGCACAACCATCTCTCCCAAATAACCCCACTGCCAGAATGGCTTAAAACGCTCTAGAGGAAGCAGCCTGCTATGGCCCAGAGGAGCAGCACAGGCCTCTCCCCTTTCCAGCGGCCACACAGCTCTCGCAGGCTTACACCACAGAGCATGAGGAGTGCAGGGCTGTCTGTACCTACCTTGGATGCAGCCTGCCTCGTCGCTGTTGTCAGGACAGTCGTGCACCTTGTCACACTGCTTTGCTCCATGGATACAAGTCCCATCGCCACACTGGAATTCATCTGGCCGGCAGGTCACCAGAGCTTTAAGACAACACATTCAAGCATTAGCCACACAGGACTTGACTCATTTGTGTGGTACCTTTTATCCACGTGCCTCTGACACTGCTGGAGCTTTGCATCCACTGTCAGCAAATGGCACTTAGCATTGGCTGCTTCCACCAAAGCAACAGAGGCAGCAGCTTCCTCAGCCACTGTCCTCCTGTGCCGCTCTGTCACTCCAGGTCACCGTCTACATTCTTGGAGAAAAGAGGCCCAAAGCCTGTTTGAGCAGATCTAGTAAAAATAGAATCAGTGCAGGCAGTGAAGCTTCTTGGGTGAGACACAAGAGAGCAAGTGGGCAGCAAAACTATGAGCAGTGGGGCCCCTCTGGGGTCTTCAGTCTATGCGAGAGGCCAGGCTGCTTCCCAACTAGGAGTGCAGAGTGGCTCTGCATAGGCAAAGGCAACTGCTCCTCAGCTCTCCTTCCTTCAGAAAAAAATAATATTTAAGATGTATTTCAAAACATGTTCAGGCTAAGGGCATGGGCAAGAGACATGTATTGACTCTGCCAAAGCCAATGTGGTCACACTAGGGACGAAGCTAGCAATGCAGACATGATCATTCGGGTTACTAAATGCCCATGAACTAACAGACCACTGGAAGGCAGAAGAGCTCCACTGCATGGCAGCTTGGTGTTTCTTGAGGCTGTAGGCCAAAGGAGTGTCAGGCAAGTTTCATGCCTGGAGCTCATTTGCACAGGTCAGATTATTACAGAGTCAAAACAGATCTGAAGAACAGCAAAGTTGGGGAAAAAAAAAAATCACAGTACACTGACCATACTAAAAGCAGTCATGTTTCCTCCAGAAGGCTACACTAAGTGAGACACCTCCCTAGCTAGGGCCAGACTTGTGCTGACAAAGGGTACAGGCACTTGCGGGCCAGCAAAGGGCTGCAGCCTCTAGCTCACTGGCAAAACAGGCTCCTCATTCCTGGGACATGTTATGCAGCTTACTTCTGAGAGGCCCATCTTACAGATGTTTTCTGAAAATCTATTAAGTCAGTGCACGCTGGAGAACTCTTGATTCTAGCCTTTCCATCTTGCTGATTGCGTCCTGGTACAGAAAATCACTACCTCTGCACAGCTAGAGGAGGTCAGCAATGATGTTACTACATGGGAGGCAAGAGCTACATGGCAGACCTTCCTTGACAATTCGACAATTGGTTCTAATACAAAAATTACTACTTTCAGACAACCCATGAAGAGCCATAGATATGAAGAGAGCTACCATTGATACCATAAAGTATTAGTTGCACAAAGGCTCAGTATTATTTGTGATTGCATCCCACAGGATGCAGGATGCAGATTCACGACTGCTTCACTGGACTTAGCTCTAGTGCATCTTCAGCTAGTGAAGGGCACATGAAACGGGAAAAGCAGCAGCTGCAGGGCTGGTGAGGCAAGGGAGAAATCCTGCCTTTAGAAATATACAGTATTCACATGAGAGAAGTTTGGAAATAGCACTGCTCCTTTGAGAGGAAAGCCATATGCACTATATTCATAAAAAGCTGCAAAGCAAGAAAAAAATCCCAAGCAATAAGCATAGTTATAGGACCAGCTGTGTTGCCACATTCCAGCTAATAAACCCAGGCACAGAAACGGGGAACCTTAGTGGAACATCTGGGACAGCAGCTCCAAACCAAGCACGTGGGAACTGCTGCTCTAAACAGCGAAAAACGAAGGAGAGGAAGAAACGAAGCTGTGGTCTGGGACAATCACAGACCACAGATCTGGAAGTGACACTGAGAGCTCCTGCAGGGAGGCAGAGGCACTTCTGCTTGAACTGTTCCTGCCATGTACAACCACCTGCCCGGAGAAAGCCCTGGCAACAGAGAGACCATCTTCCCCTTACGAAACCCTGACCAAGCTAAACTGTGGCCATTGGCTTTTCCTACTGTCTAGCTGAAAATTCCCTTGCCACAATTATTTCTTGTCTTCACCCTCAACATGAAACAGTTCACCTTTTCTGTAGCAACTTCTAGATGTGGAGACAGGAAAGGATGGTCCTCCACTTCTAACCACAAGTACTAACCCCCCACAAAAGTGCGACATGTCCTTAAAGTGTCTTGTCTTTCCTGCATTAGGAATGAGTCTCCAGTTTATCAAGTAAATCTGCATGACAACAGCTACAGATTTGGAAGGCAGCCGTTATAAAACCTATTAATTGTCCTCAATTGTAATCTTCAAAGCTCTTCTAGAAAGCAGTTACAGCTACATGCTAAGAATAGAAAGGTTTCTAATCCTAAAACAAATTGAAATGAAGGGGAATTTTGCAGGAACTGCAAAGACAATGTTGCAAAGGCACAAGACAGAGAAAAATGACAGCACGGCTCCCAGCTTGGTTGCTACAAGGACTGCAAACCACAGATACGGGACTGTACAACATCACTGCACAAAGTTTTTGCTTCCAGAAGAAGAGACAGAAATTTGGAGACCAGGTTTGTTTTCCTGGCTCACCCCTCACTCCAGCAGAGCTGTGGAAGTTCAGACCTTTGAGAAATAGCCCCTGCACCTCTTAATGGACATCCAAAAAGAGGATATACAGTGACAACCCTTACTAATCACAAAGTTATTAAATTGCATATACAGCATTTCTCTATTGGTGCCTTTTTCAGTAGGAGGAGAGAGAACGCTATGTTTACACCTGGCCTGGAGAGCATAAATTTGAGGGGAGAGGGCTAGGAACTTTGTTATCCCGAAGCCGGGACACAAACCCATCTCGGCACCACTGGCAGAGCTGACAGCAGGTCGCCATCAGGGCCATTCCCAAAGCAGAGCAATACCCCAAGGAGAGGCAAGAGCTGTGCTGTTTATTTGCACAAGCTGTTCAGAAAATTGTCATGCTATTTTTGGGGGTTTAAATCAGTGAAGTCTCAGCAGTTTTATAGCCATCTCCTCTGCTCTGCAAATCAAATACGAAACAATTTATGAAAGCCCTGCTAAATTAACAGGGCCACTCAAACAGACACACTTCCCATTTGCAAATACTGGGCACAAAGCTGTATTGCTCAAAGTCAGTAGATATATTCAAGATTCCAAGTCTGAGGCTGTGATTCTTCTGTTTTCTGTTTGTTGGGTATTTTTTCCCCCAAATTAACTTCATCTCAAGAAAACCCCAGCATTTTCAAAATGCATCAATCTCATTTTATAGATGGGGAGACAGAGGCACAAAAGTGTGAGGTCAGGTCTCAATGGATCTGTTTTCCAGCTGTCAATTGTAAGCATTATTTATTCTCCCTCCTGGATGCCCTAATGTGAGTTGCAAAGGACATTTTAAAATATAGCCATTCCAGATTTGGAGACTAATAAATCCAACCTAATGTTAATTTTGTAAATATATATACATATTTGAATATATACGCTAGGGAAAAAAACCCCAGCCACTCAATGTTCTCACACAGCTTTCCTGAAATGACTCATTCCCGCCTATTTATTTGCTGTCTCGCTGCCAAAACCTGTTCACCAAATGTCACCCTTCATTTCTGCTCTACTCATTTATCCCCCCAAAATGATTATAATGAATGACTGGTGATGGCCTCCTGACATTTTTTTAAAGCATTAGCTCCCATCCATCTATTTTATACAATGCAAACCCCATATGACTCCCATTTGCAAGAGAAGACATAGTGCTAGTATCTGCAGTTTGAATCAAGTGAAGCCTAGCGGTACTTGTGCCATCCCTGTTGCCAAGGGGATGGAGCAGTGTCATCCACCTGTAACTCCCCATGTGCCTGTGATAACTGATCTGAGAAAAACAGTTCCTGGAGAGGGAAAAAAAAACGTCAATCCCTAAACTCTTCAGCACAACAGATAAACAGTGACGCTGAGTTTCCAGAGCGCTCAAATGTCACTTTCTTAGCACAGACATGTGCACCCAAGCAACAGCTGCATTTAGGATGGGGAAGCAACGTTAGTTTTGACACTGACCCAGTTGACCCATCAGCTACACGAGCACTCAGTGCCGCAAGTCCCCTCCTGGTTACTACCTTAAAGATTCCCCTCCCTGCAGTGTAAACAGCAGCAGGCTTACGTACCTCTGTGGCACTGGGGCGATTCCTCGTTTGCACGGGTGCAAAGGGCAGAACCCGGCACTCTGTACAGAGGAGCACCACTGTAGCTAAAACACAGGGCTTTGAATCCACTGTTTCCTGGCCCACAGGACTGAAAGCAGCATAAGCAGCTCACATGCTCGTTTCTCCAGGGAAGACAAGCTAAACACTGTGCTGTACTGAGACTTACTGGGAAAAAACCTCGGGTGCTAAATCTCTGCTAGTCAGGGGTATAATTGTCTCCAGTCACTTCTGCCACATTCCCTCCTTCCTCTGCTGGTTGTCAGCGCAGTGCTGTGCTGCAGAGGCGTCCAGCTGCGTCCTCTGCCCCACGGAAGCTGTCCTTGGCCTGTCTGGAGATGCTACTTGGTGAAACTGCTCTGTAGCTGAGGGATGCTGTCATACTCGGAAGGGGGTTGACAGCGATGATATCCTTGTACCCAGCAGTCAGAGCTGCTCTCTTCCCATCAAAATGCATTTGAGATCTCCTACTCTGCTCTCATCTCTGTTTTAAAAGAGCCCTTGGCTCTTTTAAAGGCTCAACAGCTCTAGGGTTACCTGTGGCTCATCCCCCTCGCTCCTGCAGTGTGAACAGTGGTGTCCAGGACTTACTACATTGTCCTCCTCTTGCTAAAGAAGCCACTGAATTTGCATCTGTCTCTCTCTGCCTGGAAGAGATTCTGATCCCCAGCTCGCTGAAGGGCTCTCCCACACCACACAGCTGCTCTGAGCTCACCAGGCTGGACTCAATGTTGTCATGGGTATGAAAAGATGGCGCTGGCAAAAGTGGTAAATTTTCTTAGGTATCTTTGCAAAAATGTCTGGTTTCTGCAGCTGGTTGCTGCCTTCCTCCCTAGAGGGTGCCCAATGTCAGACCTGCTAAATGTATACAGCTATGTAAATATTTTATTTTATTTCAATCTTGTGATTATGAATATTTTAGCAAAACATTTTGCTCTTATTTTCTTGTCTCTCTCTCTCTCTCCCTCCTCAGGTAAGTGACCAGCTTGAACAGTTTAGTGGCTAAAAATGGATGAAACATTCAAAATACCACGCACATCAACAACACCATGTTAAATGCATAAAGCCAGCTGAAAAGAAATCCATTATTTATTAGCTCTGTGCCTTTATCAAGCCAGGCTCAAAGTGCATTTCAAAGTGGATTCTTCAGAGGTGCTGCTCATGACTGCCTTGTTCAGTATACTCTAACTTCAGAGGCAGAAAATTAATTATTTTTTTTCTGCTGATCATATATTCCCTTTGGCATTGTGGCTTCTAACCTCCAGGCTGTGACCCCACCATGCAGCCTGAGGGCTTTGAACATTTTTCCTGTTTTCCATTCCTTGTCTTTCTAGTGAAACAGATCTCTTCTGAGGCACAGTACCATCCAACAGCTCTTGCATGCCCCCTCTGAATCCTCAGGGAAAAATCACAGGAGGAGTCTGGAATATACCTGACCCTGCTGGGCTAGGCACCCAGCCATGCCATTTGGGAAACAAACACTCCTTGTCAGGCACACAGCTGCTGCACAGACATCAAAGACTTGCCTTAAAACACAGCCCACAGCAGCCTTCTGGCCCCTGTCCCCCACAAAGGAGGGCCCTCAGCCCTGCCCTACCCCTGCAGACACTCACGGCAATCCTGCTCATCAGACTTGTCCTTGCAGTCTT
The DNA here is from genome assembly GCF_030867145.1 of Opisthocomus hoazin. Taxonomy (NCBI): domain Eukaryota; kingdom Metazoa; phylum Chordata; class Aves; order Opisthocomiformes; family Opisthocomidae; genus Opisthocomus; species Opisthocomus hoazin. The sequence goes on along the minus strand of NC_134419.1, from coordinate 7,023,328 downwards.
CGTCCCCGTCGCATTTCCAGTTCAGGTGGATGCATTCACCATTGCTGCACTGGAACTCATGAGCCGCGCAGGTGTTGAGGGCCTTCGCATCGTAGCCACACTTCTCTATGGACTCGTCCGACTGATCCTCACAGTCCGGCTGGTTATCACAGACCCACAGCTCTGGGATGCACACGCTGTTGTTGCACTGGAACTCATTGGGGTTGCAGGTCAGAGGGGAGCATTTTCTTTCATCGCTGCCATCCCCGCAGTCATTGTCACCGTCACACACGAAGATGATGGAGATACATGACTTGTTACTGCACTGGAACTCATTGGGAGAACAGGCTTGGGAAGAAAAACAAACAGGTGAGCTGTGAGGTCTCCCACCTACCACCCCTCACCACTGTGCCAGCTTTAGCACGTTACGAATGTCTGAGACAGGGGCAGGGCGAGGGGCACAAAAGCATTACCTTGGCTGTCCTAACCGAAAACATTTTTCCCCAATAGTAAACTATTTAGCAAGGAGCAGGTGAAGACACAGCAGTCATCTGCACGGCTGTGCCATCGGACGCACCCTCTACAGGCTGTGGGCAGCCCTGAAGAGGAAGGGGCAGCAGGGCTGCGAGAACTGCAGGTAGGGAAAGCTGTGGCAATGCCCTGGTGTTGAGGCAAGGGCAGCCAGGCAAGCCCCGGTGTACAGGGTGACGGCACGGACAGAGCGGGGAGATTGCAGGGCGGGCTGGAGGTGTGCTGGCACGTGCCGGTGGACTCGCACAGCGCTTCGCTTTGCTCCGCGCTGACACTACCAGCTTCCTGACTTTCACAAGCACAGAATCAGGTTTCGGGATTTCACAGTGTGCCTGGTTTTGGACATATTAAGTGGGATGTGTAGGGTAAATATTTAGTGAGTCGAGCATCAATTTAGCTGCAATCTGCCAGTAAGGCCCTTTACAACACACTGAATGGCTTCCCTGGAAATCACAACTCACATTAACATACAAATGAGGCGTTTGTCAGATAGGAAGCCAAGCGGAGTGCTCTCCTCTGCAAGCCTAACGGACAGCTGAACCAGCGAAGCTTGCTCAAATTAAACTTTCAGCTACTCCAACAATGTGCAGTTCACACTCACTTTCTTTCACCAAGGTGTGGGGGAATCACAACCCTGGAAGAAATTCTCCCTAAGTACTTTTAGGTAGTTACTTCAAAATAATTCTGCTTCTGCAGTTTCAGTTGTCTACAGGAAAGTAATGGCTTTGCTAAATTACAAGTACAATAAACATATACAAATAAATTACAATCAACTTTTTTTTTTTTCTACATTGCATTTGGGAGTCTTCTTGTCTTCAGAATCAGAACTAGTTACTGTCATATCTGCAGAGCCCCTACGATAAACCACACAGTTCAGATGTACCGATCGCTGCAATGGCAAGTGCATCCGGAAAGCAGCAGAATCTCTGTAAAGGAGTTGTCATATCCCAGCTTTCAGCCAATGACAGGAACCCAGTGATATTCTACTGAAATATCATGTCTGTTTTACACCTGGGAATGAAACTCTATTCATTCAATAATTAAGAACACTTTCACTTGTACACGGATACTTATTTATGTCCTAGCTTGCAAGCTTGCCTGGCTCTGTCTGTTAACCTAAGCAGCCTGTAGTTTTACATCAGAACGTAACAGCACAAATATTTCTCCTCTCCTGCCCTGTGCTCTGTCCCATTTAGTCCCAGGTTTTCCAGATGTTACTGTGTCTACCAGAGTAGTAATCTGCCTAATTAGAAGACAAAGAGGTTTGCGTTCTTTGGTGCAATACTACCATGCACTGGCTAAACCCAAGCTTCCTCCAACAGAGGAAAAACGTTAAAGAGAATCTCTGCTGCACACTGCTGTGTGCCCAACTTGATACCAATAATTGAATGCAACAGAGTGTGGTCACCAAGGGAGCACTTGGTGTTAGACACCAAAGTATCATCTGGTCCAGGCGGGTTGCTGAGGCTCCTTCTGTAGTCGGTAGAGTATGTTGGATATAGAGAGATGCCCTCAACAGGCAACTCCTGCCACCTACCTTGGGATAAGAACTGTCCCTTGGAGGGGCTAATATTCTCCTCTCCAACTGAGAGGCAACTGAGATCAGACAACTAATATTAGGAGATCAATCTCTCTCATAAGGACCTGAAAGATGAGCACAGTCTGATGGAGAATCATCTAAAAAAACCTGCGTCTTTTGCATGGCAGAACTGAGACCGTTAAAATGTTCCAGTTTTCACCCAAGTTCTGCTCTTTTTCTTCATTGAGCATACTTTTCTACCCTTATCTCACACCTAGAAATAATCTATTAACCCTACTGATCAGCTGTATAACCTAACACTCTCTTCAGATGATGCATAATATGGAACTGCCAAGCGGAAATTTAAGGTAACAGCTATAATCTTACCAATCTATTTAAAAAAGGAAGTGAAAAACAGGAGTATTTCTAGGGCTATGTACAGTTTCTGTAACAGATCATGGCTGAGAAGAGGAAATTGCTTTTCTGCCATTATTTTGATACATAAATAATTTTGATAAATAAATAAATCAGTGAGCAAAATTTCACACAGTTGTTTGATCCCTAATTTTTGGGCAAGGTTTGGAGCATGCAAATCCTTACAATGTGCATTAATTTCCTTCCCCCAACTGTAATGAGCCCATCTTTTTTCCCTCGTTGTTTTCCTGGTCCCAGCTCCACCCCTCTTTCTGTCTGTATGTGTTTCCCTTCAGAAATCTGCTGCGCTGGCAAATTAGTGACTGATAAACATATGTGTGGGATACAGACAATGGAAGTTTGCACAAAAGCTCCTCCTCTGCACCTACAAATCTCAGTATGGATATAAAATTACTGATAATTGCAGCCAGAAAATAGAAGCAGTTCAGCTTTTGTAACCTCTCATGAGGACTTTCTCAGTGAAGCTTGTGAATTACTAGCTAGAAAAATTGCATGGTCGTGATTATTTTATTTCTTTTCAAAAATTAAATTTAGTGTGATGACGGCACTAGAGACTACAAGTTCTCCCTCCAGTGTAAAAGCACAGCAGTCTGGCTGTTGCTAACCCGCCCTTCCCGCCACCACAGTCCTTAGGTGGGGGGGAATCAAGCTCTGCAACTCACGGGTGCAGCTAAAGCCAGGGGCAGCAGCACCAACACTGACAGGGCATCACCTGCACTGGGACATGGCCTAGGAGGCAGAAGAGCAGCTCTTGGTGCTCAGGTCTTCCTGCCTGCAACTACCGCAGCTATATGCTGCTGGGACTTATGGCTGCTACCACTGTGCCGCAATAAGGAGGCCGCCGGACAGCCACCAGCATTGTCACAGGGACCACTGCAGTGGCAGTGCCAAACGGGAGCACCCGGTCCCTCACTACAGAAGGCTGCTCTAGACACCTCCTGGTGAACTCTAGAAATAAAAATGCTTTTTTTCTTCTTTTACAGACCTAATGATCATCTTCAGCCTAGCTCAAATAGGACTTTCCTTCTGGGTCACACATGCCTCTAGCAGAGACGTCCGTCTCCGTGTGCAGCTGGCTCTCCTGCTGCCCACAGGAAGGCAGATAACGTCCCAGTTCCTCTCACCCTTCCTTCATCCTCTGACGCCTAAAATCTGCAGGGCATGCCAGGATAAAGCAAAGTCTGCAGCTCACAGCCACTCAGGGATTTGCTCTGGCACAAACAGCCAACAGAGGAGAAAAGCAGCTTACAACTCCTGTGTACCTAGCCAAGAGCCAGCAAGCTCATGCTCTTCAGGGTCCCTGCTGCATGGCTTGGTGCTGAAGAACCTAATAAAATGCAGCACTACAAATTATCTTACAGAGCACCTGGAGAGAGGAGGATGGGGAAGTAAAGTCCCAGGGACAGTTTACTTCACATCTCCTTTTGAAGTCTGTCAGGGTGCCTAGGTAGTCCCGTCACTACAGCATTTCACTGCCTCCAGAGCATTTCAATAGAAAATGAGCGAATAGTAATTAAATGATCACTGGGGTATTCTTTCTTTGACTTGAGCAATATGTTTACTTTCCTTGATTTTGCTGCCTGTCCTACTGTAAGCTTATTCATGCAAAACAAAGGAAACAAACACTAGCTTGCTTTCCTTAGCACCAAAGAAATTAACAAATGTCATACTCTAAGGTGCAAAACCTACTTCAAATATGAAGTGATCCCAGCAGAAATCTTGGAAAAGTTTGTCAAGAAGTGTTTAACCAAAAGGCTTCAAAGCTGTAAACAAGCATAATTACAAAAGCAGTTTTGCAGAGTACTGTAATCCGTTAAGGTTCTTCACAGTTTTAGGAAGCAAAATATCACATCTAAATTATAGTGTACATGTGCTTTAGCCTGTAGACAATATATACCAGAGGTGTTCTGCATTAATTTCTGCCTTGTACTGTATACCAATACATATAGCACAACTGTCACAGTTGTTGCCTCACAGCCTCCAGCTGCAGTCTTGCCACATCTTTGGGGCGAGTGGAGCAGAAGCAGTTTTTGGACACAGGAAGTTCAAATAAAAAAAAAATAAAAAAGAGAGAGATTGCTGTTGCGGAGTTCATGTTTCATTACTGGCTGGTTCTCTTGCCTGGAGCCAGGATTTAACCAGAGGCTTCAGTGAGTAGTCTAGTGCAGCAGGGACAATCTTAGCTCAGGTGCTGCACCAAAAAATGAAGATAATTCCACCACATGCTTTTTAAGTGCTTAGAGAGAAAAGTAGAAAGTTCTCTTTGAGCACTGTAATTTCAAAAAATATATATTGGTATATAACAATGTTTCTGCAATGGACAGCTCTACCAAACATGGATTCTCAGATCCAGCTAAAACTCAAAGTATGAAATAAACAGGATATCCATCATTAATAAGATCTGGGAATTATGTACAATGAACTATAGCTGCTGCCACTGCTAATCTTTAATTAAAGATTTTCTAGCTTTTCAGTAAGAGTCAGATATTTAATTCATCTCTCTCTTCCAAAAAAATAAGTTCCACTTGAAATTACATGCATGGCTTAAAGAAAGATAGTTATTTGGTAAAATCTGTGGCAAAGTGGGTGACAGCAATTACTGATGCTGAAGACAAGAAAATAAGATGAATTATTACACTGTATTTTTGCGACACCATCCCCAAAGCAACTTAAAAAAAGTGTGGCTCAAAATTTCTTGTTTTCTTCAATCTGATAACGGATCTCTAAAGACAGCAAAGGATGATCTGCGCATAGTAACATTTGCAATGGGGAGCGAGAGATCCGGTGTTAATTTATCACCACTTCAACACTGGCAGGAAAGGCTGGTGGACTTCAGAAGCTCAGCTAAGCTGTGAGGTTTAGTATCTGAGCTCCACATGGCTGCAGGAGTGGAATGCCTGAGCTCCATCTGCCCAGGTATTCCGTGCAAAGTGCAAATCCAGCTGCCACAGCCCACATAAATTAATCTCTGAGCTGGACTGTGGATAAGCAGGTCACAGAGTACAGACAGGCTAAATGAAGTTGGAACTCTGAGGCCAGTTACCAATGCTGTCATCATGTTACTTTTATTTAACTAGTATTTATTTTCAGGCTTAATTGTATCTAAATTATTTGTTTTGTCTGCAGACAATTGGTGTGCTTAACAAATATCTGAATATTTCACACATAGCTTGGGTCAAATTCCAATCTTTAAAGCACAGATTCATGCCTAGAAGGACAAGTTTCCCACGGAAAGCTGCCCTCTAGGAAGGGCAGCAAAAGAGACGGAGGTAAATGAAGATGACCTTGAAGCACATTGCTCTGAAAAAAATGACAGGCCTCCCATGGAGGGAATAATGCAGCTGAATTGCAGTCTCACTACTAACGGTGGTTGTTGCTATGGTGATTGATACCGAAAAGCCCATATAGATGAAGACTGCAGAAGGAATAGTAATTCCTGATACTGTTCAAATCACTAATGTAGCTAAGGAGCCATTTCACGCACTCTTGCAAATTAATATTTGCACGTACTCATTGCCTTTGCCACACTGCTCCCCTCAAACACAATGTGTTATTTTTCCATTCTCTGCAGCAGTATTTGCATAGTATTAGTTAATTATAACAGAACAACCAGATGCCAAAGCCCCGCTGATAAATAATAGTTGGTTCAAAAATGTGTTTACTGATTTTGAATATAATTCCTGAGAATCATATATTCATTCAAAGTGGTTTAATCTTCCGAAAATACAATTAATTATGACCCCATAATTTATGGAGAGAAGCAGCTTACATACAAAAGGTATGCACACTCTGAATTTGTTCGCTGTCTTTAATCTTACTTCTGTGCAATAAGGTTGCGAACTCATACTTGCAGTCTCCTCAATTTTACTTCATACTAGGAAAGTGTTAGGAAGTTTATCACAGGTTTTTCTGCTTAAATGACTGAAAATGATCTCAAAATGAAAACAAGTGAGTCCAGTGTTTTTAGGGTTAAAATAACGCAACCTGGGAGAAAAAAATTGATGGTCAGAATGCCTAAGGCTGATATTGTGAAGCTTTTTGCTAAAATCCAAGATACCCCACGAGGATCTTGTGGGGATAAAGACGTATCACCACTCTTTTATATTCTGATTGGAATATAATCAGCTGAATCAGACTGGAGATAGTCGTTGCTAGCTGAAATTTAAATGAAAAAATATATGCTGGGATGTGTTTTGTAGGTTTCTTTTCTGACTTCGAAAATTGGAACCTGTATGGGTCACGCTGACTCCTATTCCCTCAGACATGACCTGCTTATTAAAACAACAATTTTACAAATTACACCAATTTGGCAAATCCCTCCGAAGAAGCTGATAATATCCATGAAATCAACAGCTGCTCTAATATTATCACACAAACGCCATAATTCTAAGGAATATATAAATGTTCTTTCAGCAACCAGAACAGAGCATTACTGAACAGGGCCTTTATCCTGTGACAGTACACACAAAAACCGCATTACTGTGTACACAGACCTCTGGGATTCATCAGCATTCCCTGTGGTTATGAGGATTGCCTGCACAGACCTTTCTGCATCACCAGGATGTAATTTTGCCATTGCAGAGTTTAAATCACAGACACTTTGCCAGGAAAAACCTACTCCATCGATCTCACCTTCCATCCATTGGGCAGACGTCCACTCTGGGTTCAGCTGCTAATACAGAGACACGAACTGCCTTATTATAGACCTGCCTGTTTTCTCCACTGCTTTATGGTTTCTTACGCCCAGCTCAGCAGAGAGACGTCACCAGAATCTTTAAAGCTACACTTCAGTCACATTGGCAAGTGACGGCACAATTTGTTTTACTCTCAGAAAATCTGCAAGCCTTTTTTTCTGACTGGGAAAGGCAAGGAATTCAAACCCACGTCTGTCAGTCCACAGCTATGTTGCTGGCCTGCCACTTGCTCCTGCCTCACACATTCCCAAGCACAGGCATGGCACCAGTTTAACCAGTTGGAAAACTGAACTGTTCCACCAGAATCAATCAAGTCTTTTACACTGTCATAACTAAGATGCAAATCCTGGAGGTTTGTAATGATCTACAATACTTATCTTTATTGAATGCAGATAAGGAATGTGGGAGCAGCAGCTGACACTACAAAGCTACATGCACTGCTAATGCTTGTGCAGCTACTCTCACATCACGAAAACTGCGCACACCTCAAAAGCACTTGCAGAGAAAGAAAAAAATCTGAATTCTTACACAGAATTCTTTGCTGATGGAATCACTGCACGGGCTTATCTGTGAAAAACAGAGCAAAGAAAAGCCACGCTGGCCACCCACAGGATATGTTTCTGAGCCAATGGCCCCAACAGCTAAGGCAGACAGAAAAGCCTGGACTCAGCCTGATAATCTGGTAGCTACAGCAATGGAGGGTGCACGGGTTTTAACTCAGCTGAGTAATGAGGGGCAAAGCAGCACTCACATTGCAAGCAATGAGGTCACTGCCCCACTGAATCTCTACTTCTACTAATTTACTTTGCTTGATGGGAATTCTCTGTAAGAGGAGATAGTTCTTCTTATTGCAGTTTACTTCACTATCAGACTTAAATATTCATTGCATTTAGAACATGGCACTATTAACTCTTCTGGAGCACAGACAAAACAAGGAAACGCTGAGAGTTGTCACACCTCACACCCCCAGTTTACCCAACTGTCTCTCACATCTCTCCAGGAAGAGATCCAAAATGGAATATGAATGTAGGTGCAATAACAATTAAAAAGATGCTTTTGAAATAAAAGAGCTTGTAAGACAACGGATCTGAAAGGAAAAGTACCTTAAAAAAAGAAGCATCGAGGACACAATGAGACAACTGGCAGAATTCCGTGTAATTCTTGCTTATGAATACAAGCTTATTCATTCAAGCTTATGAATACAAGCACATACTATATTGACTAAGTCTATGAAGACAAGACCGCTGTGGTGGTTTTGGGAGGGGGAGAGATTGACAGACTTTTCAGGAAACAATCACCCCCTAATTGCTTTCACTTCTGTGATATTAGGGGGCACAGCTATTATTTGATGTAAACAACGTACCCACATAATGCACCCACAATTCCACAAAAGAACATAAATCAATTTGAGAAAAAATGTCTTAGATTTTCTATTCAAACGGAAGATTTAAGCCCTGAGTGACACTTACCACAATTAAAAGCGTAAAGGTTGTGTGCTAACGGCACTCACTTTAACAGTAGTGAGATTTCTATGGCATTAGGATTTGCCCTTTGGTTTCTACAGCGTTGAAATAGAAGGCAGCTCTTTGCTGGATTTGGGCTGAGAAGAAGAATCAGTTGTACAACATGAGCAATTACTTTAAACTTTTTGGAAAAAAGAAGTGTATTGAAGTGTACTTCATTGTGAACTAAACTTTCCCAGTTATATTTTACGAAAGAAACAAATTTCTTTGTAAAATATAAGCAACGCTAATCCAACTATTATATCTTCCTCTATATGAAAATAATGGATTTCAGCCACTAAGATAACTTTCAGATGTTGTTTTATCCATTAACATGACTCATAAATCAGCTTTTTTTCGGTTTTGCATTTTCTCCTGCGTAGGACTGTGCTGAGTTCAAGCTAACTGATTCTAATTTAGTCTTCAGATCATATGCTCAGGAAGCATAACTGTTAAGCACTTGTTAATTAGTGTAACGCATATGTACCCATGGCCACTGAAAGATGGAACTCCTACCCACGTATCAGCCATCATAACACGATCGTTGGCACTGACAGCTACAGGAGATTTCCCTTAAAACTAAACAGATTCTTGCTTTTTGAATTGATAAGCTCAGAATTATAGGTCCATTCTTATGAAGAAAGCACTTCAGGGACATGAAATACAATCATATTTGGCAATAAGAGATACGATGTCTTGGGTGTTTCAACTCCAAGAGCTCTAATTGTCGAAAAATCATCTGCCCAGAAGATAAACACAACTACAGGTCAATTTTTGCTCCTCTGACAGTACAACATGTAAGACTGGAAAGAAGAATCGGAGACAACTTCTCCAGCTAAAGCACAGAAAGAGCTGCAGGACAAAGCTTTTGTGTGTCTGCACAGGTAACATGCAGTGCAGCAGTATTAGGGTTTTGTTTTAATTATCCACAAATCTTTGTATAAGACCAGTTCTTTCATACCGCTCTTCCACAACTCTGAAAACTCGTGTGCACACGTGCGCGCATGCTTGCAGCATGTCCTTTGCATCCCACTCTTTTTTCCTAGTGTACCTCCAGGGAAACATTGTAAAAGTACCAAATTCTAAATTGTGTTGTTTTCATATTGTGCTTTCGTCTATTATGCTTTAAAGAATAAATTATTCATGAAACATACTGATATGGACAATTTATCTATAACTGAGCAAACGTGCAGAAGCCACCACCGAAGCCTGATGTGGTGAGTGAGACACCACTCAGTACTGGGAAACTCCATTTGCAGAACGTTACACAAGTCTGTTCTTTTTTAAGCCTCAGCTCAAGAGACAGCAGCAGGGAAAACAAAGCCATTTTGTCCTAACCTTCTGCAGGTAGAGCCCTGGCACAGCTTAGGCCATGACTTTCAGGTTTAATTCTTGACTTATGTAATGACTATCTTGCCTCTAAACTAAGTTCACGCAGTATTTTACATTTAATTACAAGAAGCATCCAATATACTAAAAATGCAACTACCTTCATTTTTCCTAAGAGTGCAATTAAAGGTAACTACCAATCTCATTTTTCTTGCTATTTTGTTCTGAAGGAACTCAAGACAAATATGATTACAGACTGAGATTTTTCCTAAATAACAATGGGGATTTTTCAGCAATTACTACCGCTTTTGAAGGAGCTCTAATACTTTAAGCAGTGATAAAGTGGCAGCTGTACACGTTTAATTTCTGAGAGCCAGGGCATAATGCACAAGCATTAATCCCTCCAGCTGTCCAGTAATTAAACATCATATAAAGCCCAGAGGATATCATTGCTGTGCTACCTTATCTTATTTATGAAGGACTTTCATTTGTTAAATCTACAATAATTTTCTTTCCATTCTTGGAAATAATTGTCGATTCCTCCTCCGTGGCAAGTGTACTCAAATTACAGCTACCTTCTATAAAAATGACAGGAATCTCAGGCTAGCCATGTCTCTTTGCATCACATGCTGAAATAGTCATAGTGATAGCAGATAAATATTTCCTCTACAGGCACAAATGTACTACTATGGGCTTTAACCCCATTAAAACTGGTGGGTTTCGCAGGGGCAACACATGGCAAAATGTGATCCTTTGGGTTTGATTTCCCTCTGAGCTGACTGAGGAACAGCACATCACTGTGCACCCAGCCTGTTAATGAAGGTAACAAATAGAACTTTGAAAAAATCATGTCTTAATCAAGCTGCAAAGGAAGATAAAATTAGTGCTACCTTGTCATCAAGTAAAAAGCTCTCAGTAGGTTCTGTGGAGATTTTGAATGAACAGAATCAGTATGGTCAAATCCCCATAACTAGCACTGGAAGCGTGACTCATGCAAAACATAGGTACCTTTTACTGCCTCAAGAAGAAAACAATGCTGAGACAACATGATGCTCCTTATTGCTACAGCACAATGATAAAAGATGATAAAACAATTTAACTGTCAACAGAAATGTCACTTCATGGGAGTGTAGGTGCAGGAGCAGTGTGGAGGAAGGTGGCTTTAAATCAGCTTTGTAATTTCCCCACTTCAGCTGGCTCATCACCAGGTAGATCTGCTGGAGGGATCAGACCAGCTTTAGCCTGCTTTAAGTTCTGCCTTCTGCCAATGGTTCTCAGGTGACGTGAGGGCTATTGAGCAGGGCATTGGAAAGAGTTGATTCTGAAAGCTTTCTGCACTTCGACCTTCTGAGAAAAGGGCCCCTCACCTGCAAGCACTGCTGCTTTTTATGGAGTATCACACATATGCCTAGAGGTTTGCCAGAAAAGAGTGAAAAGTACTACCCCAAGGATCTTGTAATTGATGTATGTACCATGGAAATGTGAGGGCTGTGAGCTACCATGGCAAGGACATGTGGCTTACAGCTGAGCAAGACTGGGCTTACTGTTGTTTCCTTTATTAATTTAAAAAAACTTTACCCAGTTTGTTCACTTTTAATCTGGCATACCATATCATAGGGCTGACAATCTAGAACTAATTCTGAGATATACAGTCAGCAATGAAAAGCTGGAAGACCAGGGTCCAAAAGAAGATGCTCTTGGTAATGAGGCTGTCACAGTCAGGAGATTCCTGCAGGAATTTCTGGCTCTCACTCTTGGACAACTTTACGATATCTGTGTAAGTATGTCTGCTACCTGCACAAGTTCCCATGGATCACTGTCTCTGTACTATAGTTAAGCAGAATAAATCACGGTATAGGAAAATTGCTTATGATGCTATCAATATATCAATGACTACATCATTTCACTGTATCTGACTATTGGGAAAGGGGAAAACTGTACACTTGCAACTCCTCATCTACAAGACACAATTTCCATGCTGGATGGAAGAATCAGTCCAGGTGAAAACCAGCAACGCATTCAGAAAAGATGAGGCCAGAGCCTTGATCTCTCTGTAGACCATCCCAGAGACCTGCCTGGAAGAACAAGGGATGTGTGCATTACAGGGGTGCACATTACAGCTGTTCCAGGCACTGGACCAGGTTGCCCAGAGAAGCTGTGGCTGTCCCCTCCCAGGCCAGGTTGGATGGAGCTCTGAGCAACCTGGTCTAGTGGAAGATGTCCCTGCCCATGGCAGGGGGGTTGGAACTGGATGATCTATAAGATCCCTTCCAACCCAAACCATTCTATGATTCTATGCCCATTTCAGCTGTTACTGGCCAGGTAGCTCTTCTGTTCTAAAGCCATGCTGAAATGCTCTCTGCGTTCCTGACCGGCTGACAAAATACTGGTTAGTATCTCTCTTAGCAGAGATTTAACAAGTTTTGCAGTAGTTAGTAAAGTCCAGACTGACCCTGAGCTGTGATGCTTTAATTACAGTCTCTCATATTTAATTTCTCTTTTTAGTCTCAGTAAACGCATTCCTAAGCTTGTCCAATCAATTGTGACAAAGGTTAGGTACACTGGGAGCAGAAAACATCAACCAGGGAAATAAGAAAGAGGAAGCCAGCAGCTCCAAGCCAGCAAATTCAAGACTGCTCTTACATTATTAACTGTTGATGTCTATGTTAAAGGACTAAACCTGATCTGTGACTACAACACACTTAGTATTGCAAAGACACAAATTACTTCTGCTCCAAAGAACTGAAAAATAAGGTTTTTTTCTTTTTATATACTATTCTATTTTAAAAAAGCAGATATTTGCATTTTCATAAATTGTTTGTGCACTGGAAGTTAGCAGTGGACCTAAAGCCTACCTGCTGGAAGTAAATTATTTAGGCAGACAGGCACTTAGCTACCTACATGCAAGGATTAATACCTGCAATTAATCCTGGTGCAATTACAGCCTGTGCAGACACAAATCTGGATCCCTAATCACTGGTGCTTTATCCATTGCACATTAAATAATTCACAGTTTCCTTTGCTTCCTTGGGAAGTTCATCCACAGGGTGCAAATCACACCATTTTTGCTCCTTGCTCACGGGTGAACAACAACAATAAAGTGCCTTACCATCCATTGATAATGGCTTCCAAGCAGTATGATGGGGTCAGTGCCTGGACTGCTTATGAGAGCAACTGCTTTCCTAATACTGGTACCAGACCAGGCCTAACAGGACAGCAAAGGTTGTTTTACACATGTCTCTGGAAGTTTTTATTTGCATGGATTTCATCTATCTAACTGCTGTTTCTCACTCCAGACATGGCAAACAGGACCCTTATTTCAGATGAATACAGTCTGCTCTGCTTACTCTAAGGCTAGCTTTCTATAGGGCTAGATTGTACAGGGGGAGATGAGGAGCTCAGAGGAAATATTTGACTTATCCATTGTTTGAGATGGCGCACCTTTTTTTTTAGCATACCTGCACTCAGGTAAGTCCAGAGCTTGCCAACCACAGCTGAACCCTTTGTCTAAAGGAGATTACACAAGGATAGCACAGAAGACTGCAAATTCTCTCCTTCCTTGAAGGAAAGATATTCTCAGCACTTCTGTGACAACCCCTTTTCAGATCCCACAGAGTGCCAATCAAAACAGCAAGTCCTCCAACAGCGACCAAAAGCAAAGGAGAGGGATGTAGAGCACCAGTTTGTTTCCATTTGTGCAAGGTGACGCACCAAAGACGTGGCTGATGCAAAGCACAAAGGAAAACCCAACTCAAACAGAATCTTCTCTTCTTCGTATTCTACACTTTTGTCCCCAAATTTCTAAACAGCAGCTTGCTCCCTCCAGCTGGGTGTGCCAGTGCCTACACCGACTATGCTGGATAAATTTCACATTGATTCAAAATGCAATTACATAATTCTGAGAAGAAAAATCCATCAGGAATTATCAAATCCAGAACAGTATCTGAAAAGCAAGTTGTTTGAGGCCAGAAGCAGACATAGGAGGAAGAACCATAACACTCGCACTGTTTTTACAGTTTTGGATGATTCTCCTACCATAATCGTTTTTTCCTCTCCTGCACTCTCCTGCAGTAGATCCTCCCTTAATGTGGACTGTGAACATTTTGACACAGGGACAGGCATCTGCACAGCCTCAGCACAACCAGGCCCTGCTCTTGTATCTGGATACCAGCACAATATTGTTAGTGGTATAAACTACCAATGCAGAAATGCAGACTCAAGTAATGTTCATAAACTCCATATCAAGTTCTTTTGAAGAATTATAATACTAAGACCAGTTATTCCTATGAAGAAATAGGAGTATCCATAGTTAAAATATGTTTAGAGTGTCACAGAAGCTTGAAGTAATAGCTTTATTAACATGGATTTAGAAAGAGCTTAGGGTTTTTCTTCTGGGTGCCCTCACTTATAATATCTTCAGGTCATCCACTTGTTTATTGCACATGCAAGCCCTCATTGTAGAAATTATCCTGAGCACAAATAAACTCCTTTCCAAACATTTCTCCAGAAAGATGTGTTATTTATAGACAAGTTGGTCAGCTCTGTGAGAGATGCAGCCTATGACAGGGTGCTCTGCTCCAAGGGGCTGCAGTCAGTGCCAAAGCTTCATTTAAAACGAGAACAAAAACATAAGTGCAGAGGTTAAAAACAAAGTCTGAACCTAGAAATAGACTTCTTTTTCTCAGAATACTGTGTGCTGCTGAGATAAGAGAAAATGGATTCTAAACAGAGAAGAAATGGGAACGTTAACAGAGTATCAGTGGATAGGCTTAGGAGGTTTATCAGATTTGGATAAAAGAGAGGATAGCTATCAACCCTCCACAAGCTCTCAGAGTTTAAACAGCTAACACATTTGTTCTCATCCACGAGGAAAACACCTGAATTTGAGAAGCAACCTCTCTGAAAATGCTCCCACTACAGCCATTCAGCAGTGCCTCCTGTTTCCTTCTCAATGTGAATTTAATGCCTCTCAAAGGCGCTGAGTCAACAGATACTAGGACTGAAAGCTTCTGATGTTTGCACCCACCCAGGAAGCTCCAAGTTTGCCTGTCAGTGCTTTTCTGCCTGGTCCCCTGGCCAGAGAACAACCCATCCCACGTTCAGACACAGCAGCAAACCTCGGCAGATTGCTGATGTGGGGACAACATTCAGTCATAAGGAAATAAATGGAAGTCACTAATTCATTTCACATGAGTTATCCAACAACCATCAGAAGATGTTAATTTGTCCTTGAATTAAATTTCCATTTTAAGAACCTGCACGTGCACTAAAAACGTGGAAGATCAGCAAGACTAGAGATGCTGAAACATCCAGGAGGGAAACACTCAGCTATTTCTAAATCCATTAATAGCATCATTATGCTGAAATTATGTGGCATTCAGAACATATTTACATTTATTTTGGGGGTTACCTAGAGCCTTCAAAAAAAAGAAGTTCAAAGCAAGTTCAAGTAAATTTTTATTATAAATAAAAGCCTCCATGAGACAACTCCTACTGGTGTAAGCAGCAGTAGCATTAGATTAGTGGAGGCAGCCACCAGTGTAAAAGCTGTTTTGTGCTATAGAGAGAACACTAAGAGTTTCATACAGAAAACAAACAAAAGACTTTAAAACTGCCAAAACATCATCAGCTTGAAGGACACAGGACCAGGGCTCTAAGCACATCACCAACTTACACATCATGGTAATTTATTACTTTGGAATTGTCCATGCAAACACACTCAGTTCCACATGAAACAGGAGACAACGTAAAGGCAATCTATGCCTTTTCCATGCGAGCCCGCCCAACTGGAACTACGCTGCACAGGCTCAGTGCAAGCACCTGTCACTGTTACCCCTGGACCCCTAGTCCTGTGCAATATGGAATGGAGACGCTTTGAAAAACTTTAGTCTAATCTGTAGTTAATCAAATTAGTGAGTCGCATCGAACCCTCACATTGAGCTTCACACATAACAAACCACACACTGGGTTTTGTTTAGCAAGAGTGAGGCCAACAGGTTGAGGGAAGTGGTTATTCTCCACTCGCTGGTACTTCTTAGGTCCTATCTGAAATACTACGTCCAGTTTTGTGCCACCCTGACAGTACAGGACATGCATATGCAACCTGGAGAGGGTCCAGTGGAAGTCCAGCAAGATGGATATGGTTCTGGAGCACATGATATAAGAGGAGGGGCTGAGGGAAATGAGTTTAGTTAACCTCGAGACGGTTAGAGGGAGATCTTTTTTCAATTTTCCAATACCTACATGGGTGATACAGTGAAGCTGAAGACCAACTCTTCTCAGAAGTGCACAGCAAAAGGAGAAGAGGCAATGGGCAAAAGATGTGACACAGGAAAAAGTGAAAAAAGGACAAAGGAAAAATATTTTTACAATGAGTGGCTAAACACTGCAACAGGTTGCTCAGACAGCAAAATCTTTGGTAAGACTAGATTTTGTTTGACAAAGCTGACTGCGAAGAAATAAATGTATCCACAGTGTTTTACTCAGAACCACAAAATGTTCACATAAACCACATTTCATTACACAACGTCAGTAAAAAATATGATGTGGATTATGAACTGTCTACGTATTAGAGTCCAAAATTCAGTTTTCAACTGAAGAAACATCAATGTGTACTTGCATGTAATCATTCAACCCTTTCACCAGTAATCTGGAAGTAAAAATAACATTGCTGATAGCACTTGTAACACCAGAAATATTGATAGATGGGTGAATACCTACACAGAGCATGAGACAGCTTCTTAATAGCCTGGGATTGTTTGCACGCAAAGAATTTAATAAAGACAAACAGAGTTATATAAGAACAGTATTAGAAAGGTGATTTTACTTCTGCACAGATTGGTAAAACTGATATTCCCAAAGTTCCCGTGGTCTGTATAAAAAGAAAGTTGGAAAATCAGCTAGGATACAGAAGGGAGCCACAAAAATGAGTCAAGCATTCATTCAAAAGAAAATACTTGACAACAAGAAGCATAAAGAACTAAACATGTTTGGTCTATCAAAAAGACAGTTTGAGAAATGGCTTGATTACACAGCGTAGGAGTTTTCACGGAGGGAAAACACTGTTAAAGAGCTCTTTCATTCAGCAGAGAAAGGCCTAGTAAAAGGCAATGGCCATTTAGGGACTGAATTTAAAACTGTTACAGTAAATAGTATATCATTCTCTCTCTGTCCAGTGAAACCAACAAGCTATTAATAAAGAAGTGTCCAGCCCTACCTATTACACCCCAGCAGAAGCTAGCCTTTTTCTGTAGGGTTACACTCTGCAGGAGGAAGGACATGGTGGTGAGCTGCTGAGCTACCACATAGGAAAGTCTGAAAATTGTTATTTAAGTCCCTACCACATCATCTAGGTACTAACCCTGATAATCATGTTCCACGCTAACTACATTCTGCTACAGTAGTAAATGAATACTTAATTATCCATAGAGTTCACTTTATATTCTCCAGCCAGCTCCAACTGGAGAATCCTTCTTTCCTCTCTTTTTCTAAAATTCACTACTTAGCATTGCAAATGCAGAGTGGATGAATTTGTTGGCAGGAAAAGTCAGCCCTTTACATGCAATTTGTAATAGTCACTCTAGGACTTTTATAGTCCTAAAGGGATATGTTGCATACATATTAAAGTATTCCTCTAACTCACCAGGAGTGCAACCAGCCTCATCAATACCACTTTCACAATCCTTCTGCCCATCACATCTCCAGGACGACGGGATACATTTGTTGCTTAAGTCTCCACAGCTAATTTTTTCAGCTGGACATACTTGCTTGGCTGGAAGAATAAAATAAAGAAAAAAGCCCAGGTTAAACATAGTTCTAGACATTTCTAACACTGTTTGTACTTTTAAAGTTACTTTCATTTTGTATGGCTCAATCCTGAGACATACTGTAACAAAGTCCCAAGTCAACACTAATTTTGAGGTATGGCTGCTTACATGTCCCGTATGTGTTCCCCAAAAGAGATCAAATAAAAAAAAGGGGGCCAAAAAATTTGCCACTGTTTATTTCAACAAAATCCAAGAAACGTAACTTTAAGCTCAAAGGAATTTGGGGAGAGGAACAGAAGTCCGACTCATACTCAGCTTCTCCTACCTAGCATTTCCTTGCAGTCAGGCTCTTGCTTCTGGCCATCCCAGTGATGCCGAGTTGCTGTAACCTGTGCATAGGCCCCGTGGCTCTTTACACACTCTCGGGGCCTGGTGGCCCTTTCCCACCTTCTCCTTGCTATCTCAAGTCTGTGCAAATCTGTGCATGGGCTAGAAGTGCTCAGCTTTGTGCTGCCACCTTCCTCTCTGCAACATGCTGGTGCCTCTTGAATCAGGTCTCCTGGCACAGGCTTCCTCAGCAAGAAGGACCTCCCCATCCTTCCAGCCTGTGCCTGACCCAGCCAACCCCTTCCAGGAACAGAACTCTACAGGAACACGCAAAAAACCCCCAAATACCACCCCTCACTCTTATTTTCAAGCTTAACTCAACCAAAATGAACTGACAGAGTTGCTTCAGTAGATCAGCAGGGATTTCAACTAAGAACCTAGGGCTGGTTGTTAAGTGGAAGGACTGAAATGCTCAGCGCAGCAACAGCACTGCCTGTTTGTGATGGCCTCAAACCCCCAATGCACTGTGCTTTTGCTGTTAAAACACCAGCACCCTGCACACAGCAGCAGTAGTACTGGACAAATTACTCTGAAAATACTACCTCAAACAAAGTCGGGAAAAATAAGTTGCCTATTTTTAGTACAAGGGGTTACTTGTATGTTTGGTATCGCAAAGCAGTTTCTGATTTTAATGATCTAGGTAGATGATGGTCAGTCAATCTAGGGAAAAAGTGGCAAGCACAAGCACGAACTCACACATATTAAACAATATGTAACTGTAAGTGCCTCAATTAAAGGTGACTGTGATCAAAGACATGGAGACACAGGAAGATATGCAGAAACAAAAATCACAGTACATGCAAGAATGCAACTATGAAAAAAAAATCTGCCAAATTTATCTGGAACCAAGGAAGCTGTGAAGCTCGTTCTCTTGTAACTATTTTGCATTGCCAAAATTCCCTTTTTTTTCATACTAGTGTAAAGAGCAACAGATCTACATTTATTATGACAAGGCCGCTCAAATGTGTAACGTTCCACAGTTTGAACAATTGTTTAGTATTCTGGAATCATCAGTTTGGCAAGATTTGCTTATTAAATAGACCATTTTCTCTCTTTAAAAAATTACATGTTTTCAAATAGTTCTTCCATTGGTATTAATGATGATAATGCTATATATGGCCTGCACATCTACTGAAAAGGGAGGAACCTAAATTCTGAATTAAAACCATCTTTCACATTATCCTGCCCCAGTAAAGGTATTTATGCAAAGTCAATCAGCTTCCCAAGTACTGAGCAAGAGAGGATGAAAATGATACCTCTCCTCTTCCACCTGAACAAGAAGGCTGTAGAGAGGCATCTCATAGCCCCAAAGCATCGATCAGCCACTTAAAAAGCAGTGCCATTTAATCCCAGGACTTCTCTATCCTAACACCTTGAAGTGCCAGAAGAAGCAGTTTCTAGAAGCTGTGGGCAATCAGTGTATCAAGAAAAATTAGGTCCTGCCACAGATGGACAGTTAATAAATGACATAATGAAGTTTTAGAACCCTGAGGCAAGACAGCATTTTTGTTGAAATTTGCTCGCTGCGTACCTAAATAACATTTATGAATGTTGCATGATCTACAGAGGGGAGTTAAAAAGGCATCATTACTTAAGCTTTTTGATTATTTTACCAGCAGGTCAGTAATAAAAATCACCTGACACTGCAAAGGCCCCGCAGCATCCCCAACGGGGATCAACATGTCTGCCAGCTTGGGCTGATGCCTTGCCACAGGCCAGGCCCTGTGTCCCGGATTTCCCCTGCGGCCATGGTCCCGCTAAGCTGCAGGTTTATCATGCACAGCTATGGGGACGCTTGGTGGAGCTGAGCACTCGTGGCCTTCCACAGAAGTCAGACAGCACGTCTGAAAACTGGGTCACTCGCCCACCACACAAAATGGCGTCATGCAAGGGGCTTGCCCTCACCCTCGCGGAAGCCGGCATGCCTCACCACGGCTGAGCCGCTGCCAACACCACCCCCATGGCTGTACGCCAGGGTGCACCATCCTTAAACGTGCCCAAGTAATTTATGGATACAGAATCACAGAATGTTCGGGGTTGGAAGGGACCTCTGTGGATCACCTAGTCCAACCCCCCTGCTGAAGGAGGGTCACCTACAGCAGGCTGCACAGGACCTTGTCCAGGCGGGTCTTGAATATGTCCAGAGAAGGAGACTCCACAACCTCCCTGGGCAGCCTGGGCCAGTGCCCCGTCACCCTCAGAGTGAAGAAGTTCTTCCTCATGTTCAGACGGAACTTCCTGTGCCTCAGTTTGTGCCCATTGCCCCTTGTCCTGTCACTGGGCACCACTGAAAAGAGTCTGGCCCCATCCTCCTGACACCCATCCTTAAGATATTTATAAGCATTTATAAGGTCCCCTCTCATCCTTCTCTTCTCCAGGTTGAACAAGCCCAGCTCCCTCAGCCTTTCCTCATAGGACACAGGAAAAACAAATCCTGTGGCAGCTGATTGGCAACCCATAGCCCCCTCAAACAAGGGAAAATGGAGCTAAAATGGCCCATTTGGCCTAGCAGCCCCGTAGCCCCTCAGCACCAAGGGCTCGCACCCCAAAAACACAGCTTCTGCCAGCCTTACCCAGCCCCCACATGCACAGGTGTGAGCCTGCAGAACGCTGCGCTGAAAAATAAAAACGTGCAGCCATGTCTCTACGTAACTTTTTTTTTCCCCCCATACCTCTGTACAGAGCCATACCAGGGTTACAGACTGCGCCTGTCAGAAGGGGCCAGCGAGGGAAGGTGCCGGAGGCCTCGCTTCACCACCACGGGCCCCTCAGAGGAGAAAGGTGACACCTCTGAGGAGAAGATGGCCACTTCTGGGAAAGGGACAAGGGTGGCCACAGGCCACGCGTGTGAGGCAGCACAGGAGGCTGGGGGGGGGTGAGCGCACAACGCCCGGCTATGGGGAAGCGACCCCAGCAGCCGGGCTGCACTGTTTTCTGGGGGACCTGCCAAACCGTGACGGTGAAAATACCAAATACTGTACAGAGGGATGCTGTGACCGGGGTCTCCAGCAGCTACGTGGCCTTTGCATTCCTCCGTCAAGGCCTGCAAAGCCTCTCAGCTCCCAGGTGTGCAGCTCCATGGCCATGGACACCCAGCCACCCGCTCCCCAATGCCTCCACCATCAACCCAGCTGCCAAGGAGCTGCAGCAGAAGGCCAAGCCAGGCAGGTGGGAGCCTGCTGCCAGGGCAAAGAGGCCACAGCTCCCCCGGCCCTGCACACGGCTGCGGGAGACCAAGTACTCGCACTCTGCCGAGCCCCTCTTCTCCCCACATTTGATTCAAGGCTGGGCCCTGGGAGGAGGTTTGCTTCTTGGCTGCCCCATGCTCTAAAAGATGTTTTTACCATAAGCAAACACATCCTTAGAATACAGGTGATAACATAACTTTCCTCGCTAGATTTATTACTCCAAATGGATTTCCATGCTTTTGCACATTGAAAGTTTGAGTTTGTCTCCTGTCTGCGTTTGTGCGGTGCATTCAAGAACATGGTTTGCACTGGACTGGCATACTGGGAAAAGTGGGGGACCAAAGAAAGTCACAAAGACATTTATTTATCTGGTTATTGGTCCACATCCCCCAAAATTGTTCTAGCTCTTCTTGCTATGGTGATGGAAAGGAAAATTTCTTTTGATGCCAACTAGGACCATTTTTTTCATCCTTCTAGCAAATCTCCAAGACAGGTGAGAACATTTTCCACACACCTGATTCTGAAGAAGGTGAAATATAGTTATAAAATGGTATCATAACACACTGGGATCATTAACCAGCAAAAGGTTATTTATTGGTCACAGTTTAAGTATGGGCATTACTTTTGCTTGGCTGCTGTGGGCAGATGCTTAATGGCTTCAGGAAGCTGAAAGGTTTGGAAAGGTATGGACAGAAGACCCCTATTTATAGAAAGGAATCTTTGTGTTAATCAGCACACTGACAGAGTAATTACAGACATCTAAAAAATGTAAATCAAAGCTTAAACTTGCAGGGATGCAGCAACAGCAGCTGCTGTTGGTCACAGTTCATCAAATCTCTGCATTCCAGTGGTTTATGCACCTGAGCAATCATTGCATGGAAGCCAACAACTTGTAAGCACTGGCAGATAACAGATAGGAGATCTTGCATAAAACTCAATGCAAAATTGTGATGAAAATACTTCTGCATTATTTCAGCAAGTTGGGCCCCGGAGATGCTGCAGTGGTGCAAGTGGACTCAATGTTGTTCACGCTATGAAACAGGTTTTTAGCTACTGCAGTCCAGACTTCATGTTCCTGTTTCTGCACGCTGCTTACACAAACCCGGCCTTTTGGGCTTACGTGAGCAAAATGTTTACTTCCTACTTTCCTCTTCATCCACCCAGAAAGGAAAGGGTTAGTGCTGTACGTGACGGTGAGTGCTCTTACCCTGGATATGTTCTGGACCAATGGGAGTTATAGCAAGATCCGCCTTTTCAGCAAAGCACCATTAAACAACTTGGTTGAAATGTCAGACACATCAAGACCAATTTATCACAATGAACTGCAAATGCCAAGGATGGACAACAATGGTTTATTTATAAGGAGACAAGAGCAAAGAAGACAAGAAGGTTCCATTTACTCACTACCGCCAATGGCACATTCTTCTTTTTCTTTACAGGAGGCTACAAAGTCTTTCAGAGAACCATAGAGCCTAACTGGCGCCCCACTGTTTGCTTCCTCTTGTGCCACTGCTGTGCTTTTCAGGCTCCGGACATCATGTATATTCAAGAAAGCCCAAGAAAACAGAATTGATTTACTTTCAGAAGACCATTTGTCAGGTTCTCACCAAACAGGTACTCTAAGAGCATACACAAAATGTAATTAAGCAGCTTCTACTGGTGGGAAACCCACAAGACTTTTCATCAACAGACTGAAAAGAATGCCCTTTGTAGAAATACATCATCTTACAGGTCTGAACAGTTTCTCTACATGTGCTGAAATAACTCCCCATCCTCTCCAAACCGCCTCCCATGTTTTTCCCAGGTTCTTCAGAAGAAAAATCTCAACCCTAAACTTCATTCTGCAGCACAGAAAATACCACACTAAAATGGTTTAATTTACTTCTGACACGCCAATAAATTTTTCCTGCAAAACTTCCACCACTACCTTTATTATGGAACTCAAAATTCCTACCTCCCTCTTTCCTCTAGCAATGGTTTAGTTGTTGGCTTTTTTTTAAAGGAATGGTTTTCAACAAGGACCTTCCCTCCTCAAACACTGCCCTTAAATCTTCTTTTGTCATAGCAGGCAGTCCTATCTCAGAGATGTACCACCAACAAAATACGTATTCATACCTGCCCATGTACAGGACTAGTACCTCTATGTTTCCAGCCAAAACCCGTGCAATTGTTAAAGGAGCAACTGTTCAGAAGAGGGCAAGGGAGCCGACAGGTAAAAATTGCTTAGAGAAATGCAGGGCTCAGAGTTTCCAATTCCCGGAGATTTATGATTCAGAAAAACATCTCAGTCACAAGTTTTCATATATAGCAGTTCTTTTATATATATATGTCTATATGTGTGTATATAAATATGAGTGTATATCCCAGTCTACACTCACTACTGACTGACATCTGATACTTTCCCATGGAAGTATTTAGAGTGCATAAGAAACACATTTCAAAATCCATCTTGTGACTTAAACTACCATCACAGCTGAAGATGTGTCTGCCTTCCCTCACCTCTTCCCCACCTCAATGTGGGTGCTAGAAACACTGGCTTCTACCCTATTCACACACTAGTTCACTGTGCAGCTCAGGACAGGTTGCTGTTGTCTTAGTTTACCTCACTTAACCCTGCAAGACACATCAGACTTTCTGCTAAAGAGTGTTACATAATCATATTTGTTATATTTACTTAATCTCTCTTATCTCCTCCCTGTGCCAAGCCAAGCCCAAACCAAACAGTCTCAAACAAGAGCCTCATTTCCAGTGAGAAGTGTTTGCTTGGGGACAGCAGCATCCAAGGTGGATGTGTCTCACGAATTTCTCTGGTGTTGGTGCACAGAGCACACACACTGTGACTATCCAGGAACCCCTCTGAACCC
Organism: Opisthocomus hoazin; assembly: GCF_030867145.1. Taxonomy (NCBI): domain Eukaryota; kingdom Metazoa; phylum Chordata; class Aves; order Opisthocomiformes; family Opisthocomidae; genus Opisthocomus; species Opisthocomus hoazin. The sequence goes on along the minus strand of NC_134419.1, from coordinate 6,999,134 downwards.
ACACCTTCGCTGGGTGCCTGCGTTTGGATCTATGCGATAGCAACACACAAAGACAGAACACCTTACAGGGAATGTCAATCAAAGAATTGTGTCTGCAAAGGCTAGGATTCTGCAGTGAACTTCCCCTTCTGTCGTGTAAAGCAATACGCTATGAGCATCAGCCTGCTGGGATGGCAAACTTGCAACTTTTAAAGCTGGTGCAGCTGCAGACAGTAGTAGCATGTGGTTTGCTCGTCTTACCTGTATTGCGCATACACTTGCAACCCCTGAGAAAATAAAGGCAACTTTACATTTCGAGTTGAAACCAGCCCAAGCCAAAACGAGTATCATGATTACTGGCTTAAGTGAATTAAGATTACAGCACTCGGAGATTTGGAATGAGACCAAACCACCACTACAACTGACACCTTTGCTGACAGAGGAGGCTGACCCATCCATCTGCTGGCACAGGATGGTCTGTTCAGGTCAGAACTGGGGCATGCTGACAACACTGATTCCCAGGACCTGGGATCTTGGACTGCTGCTGTCCAACTCTGCATCTCTGAGTAGGTAAGTACACACTTATGTGCAATAACCTTTGTGGGAGCACACAAAGGCAGAGAAATAGAAAATCTATTCTTTCTGCACAAAAAGATAATTAACTTATGGCTGTTACCTTTAAACTTTGAACATAAATTACTACAAGTGACTCAGAAGCCAGATTAGGAAAGGATACCAAGAAACTATACTATAAAGGTCAAGAAATCATATCATAAACAGTGTTAACAGTTATACACCTGATAAAAAGTTAGACTCTGTGCTGTGATTTATTTGATGGTGACTTATGTTCAGAAGTTCCCAGGGGAATGGAAAAGGATTTACACAGATTTAACTCCACTGCACTGCATAGTACAGCCCTTATTAAGTCCATCTCGTGTGCTTGCAAGAAAGGCTTCTTTACAACAGCATGCGTTAGGAGTTTTCGATGAGTCTCCAACTCCTCTACCTACAAGCTGGAGTGAGAAAATAAGCTTAGTGTACACAGGGTTCAGCACGTCTAAAATAGATAGCATGTACCTTGCTCTTGTGCAGATTATCGCCTCTGAGATCAGACTGAAATAATCAGGAATTCAAAATCCCAGGATTAATCCCAATTACTGAAACATAGACTCACTGTCAGAATAAAAGTGAGGTTGCTTTTATAGGAGAAGCATGTTTCAAACAGAGACACTGCAAACAACCTCAATGCCGAAAATGATTCTCAGGGTAGTGTCAACAGGGTAAACTGTATTTGAGCACAGCGTAAAGAGGTAAGATATTTCTGTAGTAGGCTGAAAAGACAGATGGCATCAGGTTTTATAGTAATCAATAACTTAGCTTCATGTCCCACAACTTGAGTCACCTGCATGGATCAGGAAGGGATTCTTTACCCAAGTTCAGAGCTATCCTGGCACACTTATGGTTTGTTTTTAAACCTTTCCCAGAATCCTGAATATTGGCACAGCTCAAGACAGCATGCTGGATGGAAAGGACTAGTACTCTTGGGCTTCCAGCACATCATTTTTCTTAGATTCCTGATTGCTATGTCTTACCCATTTTAAAAATCAAAACTACCATCAAACTTGGATAAGAAAAGCACTTCCTTCCCTCCATCAGACTGGCAGGACTTCAGCTGGTTTTGTCTTTCTGTAAACACAGCAAATGCTCACTTGTTGCAATCATCTGAGCATGTCTCACCTAATTAATTTCATAGCTTTGCAAGATATTGTTTTGATGGCACTTCTGTTCTCTACCTGCCCAACAGGCCCTGCTGCCAAGAACTGAAGTCCTTTAACTCAGGTCACTTTGCTCATTTTGAGTAAATCCAAGTCAATGTTAATGGCCCATGGTAAACAGAAGGTCAAACTGGATGATTTCACGATCCTCCTTGGCCTCAAACTATAGGAAACTTGTGATACTTTCAGTAGGAGTCAGGAAGCTTCTTAACTGTTATTAACCTAGCCTTATGGTTATAGTTTCTAAAGTTTCAGAATTTGCAAACTAAGCTCAGATGTTTAACAACAGTCAGCACATAGGTTGTCGAGCCTCATTAAATTACTTCAGTTTTTTTTGTTTTACTATCTAGCACTTGTAAAATGACAATGTTTTAGTGGTGTCTGTACAATACAGTGACATTCCTCTACTGTCAAGTCTCGCTGAGCACAGAGAGACCAGTTTTAAGATATTACAACAGGTTAAGTATGAGACAGATCTACATGACACTATAGGGATTTTCTGCTGCCAAACAAACCATGTTTCATTACCTGCCATTACACACACAAGAATTCAGGAACACACTGCAAAGGCTCATTCGCTACAGCAGCTTTTATGCCCAAGGAACTTGTTACGAGAAAGTTCCCTTCCCAGGGGACACTTTAACACCTGCGCACAAAGGGTTAGCAATTCCTCAACAGGGTCAGTCCTTGGACTCTCTTTGCCTTTGTACTCCATCTAGCTCATCCAGCCCAGCTTCTTATGATTAGTAGTACTTAGATGTCTCTCGTAGATGTTAGTTAAATGTCTCTAGGCATTGATCTGGTCAGACATGCATGAATCCTTTATTAAAGTTGAATGAAACATAACTTAATCCTGGGATTCCAACCCTTACTACCATTTCATACAGATTCTGGACAACAGTAACACACAAAACAACTATGACGACCACCTTCGACTTGTGGCGTCACGATGCCAGAAGGTGTTGATCCTATTGCAGAGCTGAGCATGAAACGTAAGAGTCCACATGGCAAGGCCCAAGAGGTGTACAACAGAAACAACGCTGGCGTAGTCCAACTCCATCTGAGTAAAACCTTGCTATAGTGTGTGTAGTCATGTGAGATACCACGACCCACTTGCCACTTCTAAATGCTACAGAGTTTTACATCTTTCCTGACACCACAGCCATATGGTCACTAGAAATGTTTACTCAGATTAATCCAGAGAAGAAATTAATACAGCCCTGTAATGACAGGCTAGTTCCTAGCTTAATCACTATGAAGCACAGCCCTTATTGTTTAGGGGAACAAAAAGAGGATTCCAACAAACTGAAGTCTGAGACCACCTGCCAGCTTTTCCCCCTACCTCTACCAACTTTGGCCCTTTTCATGTCTTCTCTATGGATGAGACAAATCCATGATCTACCCTGGACTTCAAATGCAGAAATGTTCAAGCATGTGCGGAAAAATCCTGGCCCAAGAAATATGCTGCTGACCTCAACTGAATCAGGAATCAAGTCACAGATCATGTTGAGAATTTGCCAAAATGGGTCCACAGTGACTGCTCCATCCCAGCCAGTATCCTGAAGTCCAACATTAAATATGGAAATCAATCAAAATATATCCTTGTCATTTGTGCCATTTACTTCCTTATATTAAGTCACAAAAGGATATTACTGCTACAGTGATCTTTTAAGGGGAGAACAGCTATACAGAAGATTTAGTTTTGTACTTTCCGCAGCAGTAGTCATAAGGCAGACTAGACCTTTTAAACTCAAGGGGGGATAAAACCTTATATCTGCTTACAGGAAGAGTTCAAGATACTCAGTTAATTAGCACAACAGTAGACTCTGTTGGTATTTATGGGTAAAAAAGTGCAATGTCAGAGACTTCAAACACGCTGGTACTATGAATGCCACTGAAGCCCATCACGTAGCCAAGCAGGCAGGTTGGGCACAGAGTCTGAGTGGCTGGATGCTTCACCCTGCGCTGCCGAAACCCTAACATGGTCCCTCCCTGTGAAACCACCAAACCTTCTTGCCCTTCTCTCTGCTCCACCTCTAAGCCAGGACAGAACTTGCCTTCAAGAGGAGTTGTGACACTAAGACATTATTCTGGCTGCTGAAAATGCGAGTTTCCATATTAGAGTTCTTCAGATCATTTTGCACTACTTAAAATTTTGTTTTCCCTTCATTGATGAGCATCTCTGATCTCAGGGATCAGCTGGTCATGCCCTTAGCTTGGCACAAAGGAATGGAGAGAAGATATTAGTAATAAAAACAGGGAAAAAAATAGACTTTAAAGTAAGAAACAAGAACAGCCAAAGAAGAACCTGTTCTTGGTGTACCTCAAGCAGCAATGTGCACTGCTGATCTCAGACAGTTTAATAATTTAATAAATTGACAGTTGACTTCATTAGTTAGCAAATACATTGGCCTGCTGGCAAAACCCAAGACTCCTAATTTTCTTTAGAGATAGCTTTCTAATAGCAAAGCTATTAAATATTTCCCTTTTGCAAGAAGCACTTTTCATGCTCAAACGAAAAGATTAAAAAAATCCAACAAAGAAGTGGCTAAGTCAGTTAAAATATTCCCCTTTTTTCTATCCTGAACATAACATCTTCTTTAAACTCTATTGTTTTCAGAGCTAGTTGGAGAGTGAATGATGTACAACATTGTCCTGTCAAACCTTCCATCCCACCACTGCCTACATCAATAATTACCCTGTCAGTCTGTGCACGCGTTGCCAGTTGTAGCGCAGTTCAGCTCCCCTTCATTTTGCATTAACAGTAAAGGGTAAGGTCAGGAAAAAAACAAAAAGAGGAAGAAAAAAAAAAAAGAAAATGAATTTGCCTTTCCTATAACCCAGAAATCACACTGAACTCTAATCTTTGGCACGGTTGCAAGCAGACCTCTGTCTCTCAACACAGATCCTCTACCTCTGCTTACATCCAGGGATGCCTACTCTGAAAACCTAAGTCTGGCTACAGACAGCCTTTAAAAATCTATCACGAGCCACTGTGTTCCCCCATGATTAGTGATGCATGAAGCTTTCAAGGCAATTCTGATTCAGGCAAGCCTTAGGAGAATAAAGCACTCAGAGGTAACAGCTGACCCAGCACAGACTGGTAGCAACGTGGCTGGGAATCAGCGAAGTTCAAACACAGACATGCTATGGGAAGAAAGAAGAGTGTCAAGGAAGAAATGAGAGTTAGGAGGTTAAGGCGGCACAAGCTAGGCATGAATGGAAGTCAGCTAATTAACCCTGAGAAATGCAACTTTTGAAAGGAAAACTTGTTCACTGCCCTAGATCAGTGATTCCGAAGCCTTGTGGGCAAACAGATTGTTGAGCAACTTTCAAACTTTCTCACGGAGCCACACAGCTGACAAATTGATGCATTTAACTGCTGAATACAGCACTCAGGGCCCACGATGGCCTTGCTGAGCAAAGGTGCGCAGCTGGGGAACAACTGCCTTAGCCTTCCTCCACCAAAGTGTGAATTCTTACAAGCCTTTTGTCATTTATTCAGGTACCAGTCTGCCCGTGTCACCCCTGAGCCTAAGTAGTGCAGCCTAATTCACATCACCTGGGCATCCCATGGGCACACCAGTCCCAGCTCTGCAGCCTTGACTTATGAAGCCTATCCCTCATGGCCTGGCTTAGCAGAGACAGTCGAAAGAGCTATTCTCTACAGAAATGTAGGTAATAACTCTATTCTCCTGATCTGTAGTCATACAGTAGGCTTTTGGTCCGAATACATTGCGGCTTTATCAACATCAACCTTCTTCACTAAAGATTCAGTGATAAAATACTCCAGATTGCAGCACATAATAAATCAATCATACCTCCCCGCGTGATTTGTAACTCAGCAGTTTGAAAGCATCTTGGAACAGTTTCTGCACAGATACTTTTAGACAAGACACACATTTACTTTTTATTGAATCAAACATTATTTGACTGTTTTTGGTTCACAGACACTAACGACAGAGTTTTTAGACTTTCTTCAAATCTGTGGCACTGTGACCCTGAACTGTTAAAAAGCCTACCAGCCATAGTCACCTTGGTCCCTTGTCAAATTCTCAGGCGAGCAGCTGAGCACAGCACCAGCACTGATTTATCTATTTCTCTTCCCATATACTAATTTCTAGAATTCATCATAATATGCATACCAGAGTGCTCCATTCCTATTACAGTATATCCAGAAACAAATTCCAGAAGAAGGCTTACTTCATACACATTCTGGCACACTTAAGCTCTTGACTTCTCCACTTCCTTTGAAGCAGATTAATGCTCAACTCAAAAGTAGGTTTTTAAGCACCATTTAAAAACCAGTTCACCAGACTATATCACAAAATTAACAAAAATTAGTTACCAGATGTCAGTCTGATCTTGAAGACAGGAAAAATATTGTACTTTGTAAGTACTGAAAGTAACTACAAGAATCATGCAAGTTAGCAAAATGCCTCTGCAAAGGTGGCTCTGTTTTAAGGGGCCAGTACACAGACTGGAACCAAGAGTACTTAGCAGATCAGAACATCCAGAATGAAACTGGGATGAAGCCACTGGCCGGCTACTTTGGTAGAAGGGGTGTCACGGGAACAAAAAGATACGAAAAAATCTTTAATGATCCTCACAGTAAGTGGCTATACACTGTGCCCATTTAGCAATCACAGACAAGAAATATGTGGGGTCAACTTCCATCTCCAGTTCTTTCCAGAAAACCTCACTTCCACCAAGGCAACATGAGAGTACTTGGCCTGTAAACTGAGATGTAAAATAATACATATACATAAAAACTCTCAGAAAACAGATATGTAAACTGGATTATATAAATTTTCCTGTGGCAGTTCCTGTCTCTCACTCTTATCACTTAAGCAATAACTGGGAAATTGTCAGATATTCTAGTACTATCCTGAAGATAAGCATAGTTTGCTATCTGACGAACTCCTAATGAACATACTGTTAATTGCATAACCTTCCTTCAGTACAGTAACTTTTCTGTTCATCAAGGGCATGGATTAAACAGCTTCTCTGCTTTAAAGCACTCTTGTAATTAATAATATATTCTGCCCACTTCTAAATATAACCTATAATGAGATGCTTTAAAGAATCCAAGCTGCACCTTTCACCAAGCACTTTTGATCAGCAGAAAACGAGCCAGAGTTTGTTCAGACAACAGAGCCTGCTGTAACTGTGACTTTCAGCTTCCCAGCAGGCCCAATCCTGAAAGCCAGCAAGCCTACTTCAAGCAGGTCATGGCAGCAAAAACCTGCCAATGGCAGAAAACACCTTCCTCGATCTAAAATGTAGTGTCTTTTTACCTCTGGGGCTATTCTGTGCAGATCAGAGATGAAAAGAAGTATATATAAATATATCAGACACAGATAGTATATTAAAGATATTATACACAGATATATATATATTAGATAACTTCTGCTCAGTGAAGAATAATTAACTCCATGAAAACTCTGCCATCAATCTGCCTATCAGGCGGTAAGCTAATACACTGTGCAAAATCTCCCCAATTACATTTTCTATCCACATGCCATGTTCACTCTCAGAGGTTTCTCCTGGTTTCCATCTGTTGAGGAAAGACAAGGATCACAGAGCAGAAAAACAGTTTCTTGATACCTTTGAATGTCTTTGGAGCTCTACAAATGATGATCCACTGTTGTGGAGGAGGAAGGAGAGTGGCCCTCCCCTACCCACGAACAGACTACTTTCCCCTAACCGAACAAGGCGATTTTTGACCTGAAAATTCCCTCCCAGTGAGCTGGACACTCAACTGACTCCCAGATGGAGCACCTCCCAGTGGCAGGGCTTACTGGGGCTTGCAGCAGCTGGGCTAAACGTCTTTACGTATAAAACTGTGCAGCTTCACTGACATCTGTCTGCACTAGCTCAGAGAACTACCCATGTTTAACAGCTACAGGACCATTAAAATCAGCTGAATGTTTGTACAGCAAACAGGTTGTCATTTCTACATCAACACCCCACTTAAAAGACAGGATATCTTTACGACAGGTATCTATTTTCATTTAAAGACTTCTGTTGGCAAAGATATCTGGACAAGTAAGTCCACTTGTTTATTTACCACTACAGTTAAGAGCTGTATCTTATCTCTAGTTCTAGTCCTTATCTCTAGTTCTTTTATTGAGTTTCGGCTTCTGTTCACTGGATCAAACTATGCTGTTTCTTGCTAAGCTAAAGAAACAACTGTTATGAAACCTCTAAAGAGACAGGTGTGAATTGATAAAGGCAACTCTTAGCCTTCTCTTCAATAAATCAAATACCCTTCTAATAAGGCGTATTTTACAACTCTATAATCATGTGAGCCTTGTAAGATTGTTCACAACCCCTTGTCTAACAACCTTTCCACTTTATAGCTGCTACCGACATCTTGTACCACCTCTGTCACCTGTTCTTCAACGTGTTTAATGCGGCCTCTAATTGTTCTGTAATCTATATTTTTGTAACTTTAATGCTGAAGTCAAATCACATATTACAAAATACACATAGTAGCTTATTAACGCACAGTATCTTATTAACAAGGCCACGATTCAATCAAGAAACAGTGAAAAATAAGACAACTCCTGTTTTCCCTAAAATGTTGACACAGATTTAAAAAAAAATTTTAATATTGATGTATTAAAATCCATTATCAGCCTTTCTATGGTTTTGTCCAAAACTAAAAGCAGCATGCTCAGCACATACAGCTCTTGGAGCTGAATTGTGTACTTTTGCAGCAGTTAGGAACTCAAGTCTTGGACTGCAGACCTTCTACAGCAAGTTCTGTACTGTGGTCTGTTTAACCTTTTAAACTACCATGAAAATACCAGCTTTTACTAACTTATGGAAACTTCCACCAATGTTCTAATATCTGTTAAAAAAAATAGTAATAAAAGTTAAAAAAAAAATCAAAATACAGATCAGAAACCTCACTGGCTGTGTCTTTCAATGAGAGTTTGGGACTACTTCTGTTCTATAAACACAAAACTTTAATAGCTACTGTTTAGTAGCAGGCATCTCGTTAAATGTGCAAATGTATCTTCTTCCTCCTCTTTCTGAACAGAAATTAGAAATACTCTCAGTATTTTCTCATGTTCTGCCACTGTAGCTTGTTGTTTCACTCTCATTGACGACTACCACACTAAACGGATTTGCTTCTCATACAGCTAAAGAATTGCTTACAATCCTTAATGTACCCGGCTATAAAATTTTCATGCATACTTCTGACTTTCCTTATTCAATGTCTTTACCATCTAACTACCCCTTGTACCTAGACTGTAACTGTTTCAACTTTCAATATTATAGGTTCTTATGCTGATTTCCTGTGGAAACAAAGCTTCCATAAATAATTTTAAAAAGCCCAAGAATCTATTTCTCTGTCCTCGTAAATTCTAAATGCAGTGGCTAAATCAAAGAAAATAACAAAAAGATAAGAGGTCTCAAGGAGAGTCCCTATAAGGTCAGCGAAAACACATGACTGGGCAGAACGCTCTGACAGACCAAGAGGCTGCCAGGTGAGCTCAATATATATCGAAAGATGAAGAATCCACGCAGGAGGAAACTGGGGAAAATGCTTAAGTGGAATTCTTACCCTCTTATGGATGAAAAAGTCAAACAAGCCCAGGACATTAATGAACAGGGAGGGGGGTGGGAGAAAAATCAAACTTCCCTAGGTCTGGTGCTCCTGAAGCTGTTTGCTAACCGAGTGACTGTATTACCTTTATTTGCAAGCATATGACCCACATAGCAAGGGGGGGAAAAGCTCACAGAAATAAAGTATAATGCACTGATTCTTAAGCACTGGTACATGGTGCTTTAACTTGTTTTTTTTTTTTTTTTTTTTAAACAGGAAGATGTTCTTTCCACCCTAGCGTAACTAAAAGAGGTAGAAAAGATCTCTGAGACAAAGTTCTGTTGCCAGTAGCAGGTAAGATTGCATTTGGTCTAGATAAAGTAATTTTTATGACTTTCAAGTTGAAAGCACCCCTCATTTCCTATGCAGGTCAGCTATAATTTCCTACACAGCCACCTAAGACTTGATGGAGTCTGATGTCAGAACTTAAAATAACTTGCTGCCCTCGCAGTGCCTAACCTTTCCAAAACCTTCTCTGACAACAAGAGAGAGTTGTTTTTATGTAGCTTTTTCCACCCACCAACCACAGGAGTGAAGACACACGGAGCTCAAGGGGAAAGGGTCTAGCAGGCTGTAAGAGGTTCACTGTCAGACTCAAGGCACCTGCCCAGCCCTGCTTCACACTAAAGACAAGAGTAGCAAGAAGCCACCACCCCGGCCTGCTAACATCAGGGACACGGGAGCCCTGGCAAGCACATGCCTTCCATTAATCATCCTACTCCTTGCAGAAAGGTCAGCTACGCTGCCGTGAGCCAGCTCCGCTGCAGTACGGGCATCTGTGCCATCTTCCCCGAAGAAAACAGATGCCAGTCTGCTAATCTGCTTTTAGAAGAGGGGAAGGATAGCCTGGCAGAGATTGTGATCTGTGTCACAATTACAGTCTAGTGCTGGAACAACACCCACTTCTGATAATCCCAGGCTGCAGTTAATAACAAAGGCTGAGTTGAACCAGTATAACCTTCAAAATGCAAAGGAAATAATCTCTTACATTTCCCCTAAAAAGTAACTGCAAGTATGAAAACTGTCTAAATACCTAAACCGAGTACCTACTTCATTTTGTTGAGGTAAAAAAACCCAAAACACCACAAAATAAATCAGACAAGAGCAGCCATGTGAAACCAGCAAAATCAAATATCCATTTCTTACTGTTTGAAACAACTCCAATATCCTGACTGACTATGCCTGGAGAAGAGTGCTCGTAACAACGTTCAAATGTATTTTGTGATTACATCAGCCTTTTCAATGAAGGTAACACTGTGAGGCCACACAAAAGAATAAAAACAGCCTACAAGTCACCCCAGCATCCAGATTCCATCACTATTTTGGAATAGTGCCTAGTCTCAACAAACCAGCGTATACAGAAAACCAAATTCCGCGAGCATACTCAGGACAATATAACATGCGCTTGTTGACTTTCAATCAACAGAACAACCTGACTTGTTCTGCTGTCTAGATCCAATTCATAATATGGTTTTAGCTGACAACACCTACACACCACACGATGTGCAGGAGCTCCAGGTGTAGCAAATGTTTTTTAAAAGACAGATTTGTGCATCCACGTGTTGTGTGTATTGGCACGTGTCATCCATGGCTGCCACAACGGTGCATTGAATCATCACTGTCAAGGACTGCATGCTACTGTTCCTCCTCTCAAACCTCTCCATTCTCTCCGTCCAGTCAGTTTTGATCTCTAAAGATCTCTGGGGTTTGGGAAAATAGTTAACCAGTTGCACTACAGAGGAAGTAAGTCAGCACATGTGCGGGTTTGAACCATCAAAAATTTTTCCTTTGGCTCAGTAGGAGAGAAAATGCCTTGAGAGCCCAAAACATCAGTCCTAGTTCTCATAATATTTGGCGGATGATAGGGATGTATTCACTCCTTCTGGGACATGTGTTACACAACAGCTTCCAGCGGCAGCTGCTTTACACTCTTTGGAAAAAACCACTTCTTCGAAGCCAGGAGCATAGGAGATAAATGAAAAAAACCCAAGTGAAGAAGAATATGCAGAATTGTTGTTAGGCTATGAAAAGGCAAGAACTGACCCCACAATCGTGAAGTTCCTGATTTTGCCTAACCATTGAACACACTTTTCTCAGGAACCTGAACCCCAGACTGTTTTTTTTTTTAATTCTTTCGCACAATTTTAGAGATGTCTCCTCCGTTTATTATGAATAACTGGGATTACTTTTTTATTTACTTTAAATTGGCCCTTTCTAAACATCATTCTATAGCTTCAAGCTATTTCCCTTCGAAATGTTTTCACACTGGTTGTCTCCCTGGTATTTAGAAATCACCATGACTAACTTCCCATAGCTTCTTAAATATATGCAAAAAAAAAAAAAGGACTTTGATTTATGTTACTAAATGCAGTCACACCACAGACTGTCTCCTGAAGTCAACCAATAATAAATATTTTATACCATATGATGAAAATATCATGGACTCCCATCTCATAAAGCAAACACAGTCATACACATGGAAACTCCTTGCTCATTAGTCTGTAGAAAGAAACTGGAATGCAGAACTTAGACACACGTGTGTACAGAAGTTGGTATGCATAAGTGCAATGCAATGGCCACCACTAGATAAACGGAAAATCTTGCACATAAGGACTCCAACTGTGCTCAGAATTCAGGCCACCAGTGATCTGAGGCCACCAACAGTTTAGATGTTACTTTTTCTGTTTTTCATCTCAAGTACTGTTTAAAAGGATAATTCTGCATTTCAGATAAAACAAGGTGTAAAGTTTACACCAGCACAGCCTGGCAATGAAAGCAAGGGAAAAGAACAATCAAAACTCTGCTTTTTCTCCATAATCCTGACATATGACACTGTTTAAACATTTCTCCTTAAACCTTCACAACCAAAACTGCTGGCTCATGAAAAGCAACAAGGAATAGTTCAAAACACACTAAACAACGGAGCATGACTAGTACTGAGATAACGTCACACTGCTATTCTGTAGTGACGTGCTGAATTCTAGACAACCCCAAAATCCATGCTCCCAGTCCAACAGCAGCTGGAAGTAGCAATAGTGACCTTTAAATTTCAGGACAACAAAGTCCAGCTACATCATGCATTAGAACAGCAAGACGCAGAATCGGAGAGCACATATGGAAGGGACAATCTGTGTCTGTAGGCTACAGAGATTCAAAACTTCCAGATTTTTTTTAAAAAACAAGACAAACCACAACTATAAAACCCCTCAAACCTTCACATGGGTGGTTCTGAAGAAGTTGCTTAGGCTCAATTTTTGTCAGAGCCTGTGCATCTCACTGCCCTCACTAAACTACTGATGTGTGTACACATGATATTAAAGCCTGGGCATGGCCAGATGCCGCACTTCGCACTAGCACTACAGAAGTAAAGTCTGCAAAAGAAATTGCTTCCTAGAAGCCATTAATTTAGAGCATTCAGCTTAAAAGAAACCACCTACACTGAAGCATCCAAAAAAGGTACATTGAAGAACTGGTAATCTTTTTCAAAAGTCTCAGCCCAGAGCCTACAGATACTTGCTTCTGCACTTCTGAGGGTCTAGGTTTTACTTCTTGCCTACACTCCTTAGAAAATGGTAACTTCAGAAAATATCTTTCTAAAGAGATGTGAAAAAAATTAAATTGTGAAAGAGCAACATTCAACTGAAAATGTCCCCATGTGCTAAACTTTTACTCAGTTAATAAAAAAAAAAAAGGGCAAAAAATCAGACCAAGAAGAGTACCACAGTTAAGAGCTTTTAAGCCTGTAGTAAAATCCAACCACAATTCATAGCCCTGTTATTAGCCGGCGTCTATCAAAGAGGAATATAATCAACCGACGTACTCCAATCACCTGGTACGATACAACAGCATCACTGTGAACAGTTTTGACAACTTCACACCACTCTGTTTTTGCAGACAGTGACACTTTTAACCACTTCACTCACCTACAGCCCTACCACGAGGCAGCAGCAGAGCCAAGACAAACCTAGGTTTCCTGACTGCCAGACTGGCATCTCAACAACTTTCCTGAGCAGTGTCCTGCAAGTGACCTGAGAAACACATACCAGTATCTTAATTTGCCACCACTGCCTCAGCGTGGAAAGCAGAAGCAGCTGTGCTCCACCACTGGCACGAGACTCCTGTTTCGCCCACCCCTCCCTTTCGCCCTCCTACTGCTGCTCACCCTGCCCTTAGGACAGAGCACCCTCTCACACTTCTTGCTCACGCTCTTTCTCTTCCTCAAATCTGCCCTCACAGGCTACTTTTGTCAATTCTATAATAAACTTGTTAATAGAATTATGTATCTATGTATCTATTATATATCTATGTATATACAAGGGCAACAGTCAAGCCATGCTTGGCGTCATTTGAGGGACCCCTTTGACCTTACTACTATAATCTTTCTTCCACTCCTGCTATTACTCTGTTTCATCAGTCTTCTTGCTGTAAGTGAGTCTGTGCTGACATAAAAGCCGCCCTGCCAGCCCCCGCGTGAGTAAGCTCACCTCAGTGGTGAGCTTGGTGCTGGCAGGCAGCTGCACGGGGCTGGGCAGAACCCCACCGGCTTCAGTGATGCTCTGTTGCCAATGCAATTATTTAATTGCAAAGGAAATGGTGAATAGTGTTACGGGACTCACGTTTGATCTGCTTTTCTGAAGTACCTCATGCACCTCTTGGTGCTGAAATAACCACGGAGTTTAATCACGGTTTCTAAAGTGCTTGGTGGTTATCGAAGTACAATTTAGAAGGGGTTCATAGTAGAGTAGTTAAGTGCAAAAAGTATTTAAAAATGTGATTTTAAGATTGACAATGTTTCTTTATTCCCTTAAAAGCAGTTTAGTTTGCTGCCTGGCTTGAACATAATGGATCGGGAACTGTTTCTCTGAGTTTCACATCAGATAAGCAGTGAGGTAATTATGGAAACAGAATGGAACTTTAATTATGAGAAACACCATAGATTGTTCTATTGTGATCTTCCGCAGCATTGCTTTTTCTTATAAATGAGCATACTGTGCAAGCTGGGAAGAAACCATTGATTAAAATAATCAAAAGCCCTACTAAAAACTTAGACACGTTTTTCCTTTGTACAAAACAAAACATTGTATCTGACTGGTTGAGAGATTTGAATTACCTCTTCCAAAGCCTACTTTAATTTTTCCTCACAGATTAATTTAATTAAATCTATTATTGGAGGGTGGGGTTTTTTCATTTTACATAAACTATATGAAAACTTGGTGTACTCTGATAAATCTAGAAGATCAGAAAATTTTACCAATAGCTTTTAATCTTGATTTCCTCCAATCATCTCCAGCTGAAACAAACGGTTTGATTAACACGCTGCTTCCAAGCATGCCAGCAATCAAACATTTTAAAACCGAAACATCGGCAGTGGCACTAACAGGTACCTGATAAGCAGAGCAACTTTTCAATTCCTGCTCTGAAAAGCTGGAATATCATTAAACACATGGCCAGAGAGGTCAGAGACATAGGGAGGAGTCCATAATGGGAGTTATCGACCATGCCAGGCTACTAACTGAATAGTCACCACTTTTTCCCCAAACAGCTGGGTTTTGTCAGCAGAGCAGGGGCTCTGCAGTTGATGCCAGCCCAGGACAGCCACATATGTACCAGTATTTCAGGAGAGATCGGGCCAGTGGAGGCAGCACCACTTCTCCGGATGCTCAAGAGTATAAAGGAGACTAGGGGGTTCATGTACAAGTGCACATGTGCGTGCTGGCTCCTTCCCTTTCTCTCTCTGGCTAATCAAGAAGCAATTCTGTAGCCTGGGCGCTGGGAAGAAGGAACGCTCACAGACCACACGCTGGGCTCCATCGAGAGCCCACGGGTTACAAACAGCAATGAAAACACAGCCTCTTCAGAAGTCTCCCAACTGTGGCTAAGTGTCCAACACGCCCGTGCGGCTCTCTGAGCCTCTGTATCAGCAGCTGCTCTTTCATTTTCCCTCTTCCCAGGCTCATTTTCTTTCTCTCGTTCACAGAGATTACTCCAATTCTAATCAAAACAGGGAGGAAAAAGCCCCACAGAACACTACAGGGACAAAATTATACAAAGGATCAAGGAGCTGAGTAGCATTGAGACCATACCCATTTGTGAAAGAGATTATGGTTGCAAAAGTGCTTCTTATCAATAGCAAAAATAAAGCCACTAAAGGTCCCTAGATGAGCAAACCTAATGAAAGCTGTGAAAATGAGTGATAACAATTGTGAAAATAAAAATTATACACTCTCCAGGAAACTGCCAGAATTAATTGTAAAACATTTTTTCGTGCTACCTGAAGCCTGCACCTTTTTTTAATCCAAATGAAAAGCTTGTCTAAGTATGCTGCAACATATTGGTATTTCACCTTTTATCGGCCATTACAGTGTATTCTCTCTGTTCTATCAAAGGATCCAAGTACATCAAACAGCACCTAGGACTTTTTAAAAATTCATACCGTAGAGGAAAAATTAAGTGCAGCATCACACTCTGCTTTACACTGTCTTCAGCGCCCACAGCAGCTGAAAGGAGGCCATCCTGCACCGCTGCTGGTACCAGCTGGATGGCCACAGGGAGGCAACGGCCTCATCCAGATCTCAGTGCACACTGAGTGAAGACGCTGCTTTTTCATGCTCAAGTGACAACTCTTCTGAGGTGTTAAAGGTATTAACAAATGAATTCCTGCTCAAAGGGACCAACAGAACATAAAGAACCCAGGGCAAAAAAAGGATTCAGTAGACAATTGTAGACTTAATACATGTCCTCACTCTTATATGTGCAAAAGAAAGTAAGTCTGAAAAGGCTCTGCTGCTCTTGCTATTAAATAATTGTGTTTCTTATCTTAGGAGTGAACATTTCATCTTTTATATACATACAAAGAAATCCCCACCTGTTTTCTTCTTCAGAGGATGGAATAGGAAGCTTAGATGGCAATTTTAATTGAATGCGTTCAGGCTGTTGCACAAGAATAGTGGTGTGGAGACCTGTGGCTGAGAAGAAAAGACTTTCCCCTACCACCTACACCTTTACTTCATTACAAATATCCCCGCTGGTTCACACAACTCGGCTCCAGGTTTGACACTTGTAACATGTCCAGAGGCAGGAACTGAAGCAGAAACATATAAATTCTAGCATAATTCAGCATGTGAATTGCTGTTTCTCATTCACAACCCATACAGGGCCAAAACACCTGCTGAAATGCTTGAATGGCATACCATTATTTTGTTGTGTCTGTGCATTTCTAAATACACATGTATAACTTTACCAATATAAATGCACACACAGTGACTAGAAATGAAATTGCTGACAAACATGCTAGACTGCTTCTCCCTGTACAAGAAAAAAGGGAGAAGCATGGTTATGTTTGTGCTAAAATGATTAGTGTTTGCAACCTCTATGCCAAAACAGAGAATTCACAGTCTTCATACAATATCTTGACTCTTGTACAACAGTACACTTAGCGAACTGAAATGACATGGTAAGATGACTACGCTAGCAGTATAAGCCAGAAAAATGGTGCAATAACTGTCATGAGTCCATTCATACCAGAACATGTAAGCACGTCTGCTCTAACAAAGCTACTAAGTCCTCTGTATTTTAATGCAAAGGATTCTTAACATGTTTTAATACGTTAAAACACAAGACAGAAAGGGTGAGCTGAAATCTGTCACTTCACATACAGCATCCCTAGACAGGGGGCTAGAAGCTATTGCTAAAGCAAAGCCCTGATTCAGCCTCTCGGCAGCCATGGAAGCTCACTGCATCCCAGAAAAGCACAGGGTGAAGATCCACACTGTCCTCACATGTGCAGACAGCGCTGCCAGTGACCAGGCCTCACCCCAGAGCACAATCTGACTGAAAGCATTTCAGAGAATTAAAAATTTTCAGTGCAAGGTTTAAATTACATAAATTATCCACCAAAGCATGCAGCGACTGCATATTAAACCAGTCTTAATCATGATCCTAATCCTCAAGGAAGCAGGATGGAGTATCACGAGGCCCTTATTAAAACTGCAGATAATTTCAGTGGGAGTTTGTCCTGAATAGAAACATGATCCTGCAACTGTAGAAATGGAGAAAAAGAGGAAAAATACACATCAAGGAAGAGGTGGTGGAACTAGAATTCACAGCTTGAAGATGCAATTCATGAGGATACTAAAACACCGAAGCTATTTAAATGTGAAAAATGTTAAAATAATGTCATTTGATATTCACTTCTTTTCCTCACACCTTAATTCACCCGCTTAATAAAGGAGGAAGGATTTGCTTTCTGTGCTCTTGCAGTACAATACAGCTCCATTCAGTTAGCAAAACATTTCAATTTTCAAATTATGTTTTGCCTTTCATTCCTAGAAATTATTTCCTTTTCACATCAGCCATAGTAAGTAAACC
This sequence comes from Opisthocomus hoazin, assembly GCF_030867145.1. Taxonomy (NCBI): domain Eukaryota; kingdom Metazoa; phylum Chordata; class Aves; order Opisthocomiformes; family Opisthocomidae; genus Opisthocomus; species Opisthocomus hoazin. The sequence goes on along the minus strand of NC_134419.1, from coordinate 6,981,395 downwards.
AACCGTGAGCTCCCACTCACAATAAACAAGCAAAAATATAAATATAAAAATCAGGTAATCTGAATTTCAGAAAGCAAGCAGCAAGAGAAAAAACAAAAGCACTAGGCAGTGAAAAGCTGCTTGAGTCTTTCTGAAAACCTCAGTTTTTACTAGTTCAATATTTATGGCCTGTTAAATAATTACACATACAAGAGCTTCACTTGCTCAATTTTCACTTTCCTGCTATTCTCTCCTATTGAAATAACTGCAAGATTAACTATAGCCATAAAAAGGCAGCATCAAGGCCTCTTATGACCATTCCAGTTTATGAACTGCATGAAGGCATTAAACCAATAGGAAAAATATTTAAATGCCAGCATTTAAGTACTTGTAACAGTCAACAAGCTAAAGCTCAAAGTTGATCTGAGGTACAGGAACACTGCAAATGTCAAAGCTTGCAATGTTACTTGAAAAAGTGACTGTCTCACCAGGTAACATTGCTTAAGAAAAGAACAATAAAAACATCAGAAAAGACCTGATATGTATTTTCCATTGGTTTTCCTATTGGACTCAGCCCTCTGAAAAGGTCACTTCTGAGATACAAGCTCTAACCACCTTCCTTTAAAGCAAAAACACATTTAGTTTTGAACGGGTATTACTTTAAACTTTTTAGCACTGGTAAAATTGGAGCACAGTCATTACATACCCTAAATTCATTTACATCTCTAGGTAAGTAAAATGCTGAGACCACCAAAGCCATGTAATCATCAGACAGGAGCTGTAACTCTCTGCCCATGAGCCACAGATACAGTTCTCCCGCTAACAGGGATACACAGCTAGGCTCTGAGTGCGCTGGATTTGCTTTGATGTAAAAGGATAATTTCACGCTTCAAGAAAAGGAACAGGATGCAGGAAAAAATGGCTTTGGTTCCCTACCCTGTCAGAGACGTCTTGTGTTAGTCCCTACGGTTTTGTGTCCTTTGGGACACTGAGGTCAGCTTGGGGTTGCTCAGCAAGGACACACCTGGAGGCATGCGAAGCGGCTACAGAGGTTAAGGAACCAGAGGCACTTGGAAAGCAAGCATACGCTGGCTGAGATCGGACGATTAAGTCAGGACTAAAGGTACATTTGTGAGAATTTGAAGAGTTATATACACTTTGGATGAAAAGGATTTTAAAAATCTGCACTGGCCTATAAGCCACCATCTTTAGGGAGACTATGAGTCTGCTCAGAGGCCTCAACAAGTCTTGTCCATCTCTAGCGTACTGTTAAACACTTCACAGAATCACAGAATCACAGAATGTTCGCGGTTGGAAGGGACCTCTGTGGGTCATCTAGTCCAACCCCCTTGCCAAAGCAGGGTCACCTACAGTAGGCTGCACAGGACCGCGTCCAGGCAGGTCTTGAATATCTCCAGAGAAGGAGACTCCACAACCTCCCTGGGCAGCCTGTTCCAGTCCTCCGTCAGCCTCAGAGGGAAGAAGTTCTTCCTCATGTTCAGATGGAACTTCCTCTGCTTCAGTTTGTGCCCATTGCCCCTTGTCCTGTCGCTGGGCACCACTGAAAACAGTCTGGCCCCATCCTCCTGACACCCACCCTTCAGATATTTATAAGCATTCATAAGGTCCCCTCTCAGCCTTCTCTTCTTCAGGCTGAACAAGCCCAGCTCCCTCACAGGACAGACGCTCCAGTCCCCTCATCATCCTCGTAGGCCTCCACTGGACTCTCTCCAGTAGCTCTTCATCTTTCTTGAACTGGGGAGCCCAGAACTGGACACAGTGCTCCAGATGGGGCCTCACTAGGGCACAGTAGAGGAGAAGGAGAACCTCCCTTGTCCTGCTGGCCACACTCCTAATGCACCCCAGGATACCACTGGCCTTCTTGGCAACCAGGGCACACTGCTGGCTCATGGTCAAGTCTGGAACCTCCTGCTAAGTAGACTTGGAAGCTAAGTAGCATAATAAAGACATAAAAATGAATTAATTTTCAGGTTGTATTTTGGATGTGGTAAAGCTTTGACAGAAGTGACTGAACAATGCAAAAACCATATGCCGGCTGTAGCATTGCATCATTTCCAATTATCTGACAAAATAATCTGAAATGAGAGACTATATAACAAGGAGAGGTTGAGGGAACAGCATCTGTTCAGCCATCAGAAGAGAAAGTTAAAGGAAGATTTTATTGCTGCCTTTGATGACAAAATGGGAGGGCCTAGAGAAGATGGGGCCAGACTGCTCTCAGAGGTGCATACTGACAGGATGGGAGGTGACAGACACGTCCTGCAACAAAGAAAATTCTGGTGAGATACAGAGATTTTTTCTTCATCGCTGAGGGTGGTCAAACATGAGGACAGGGGTCCACTTTGAGCCGGAGATTGGACTAGATGACCCCCACAGGTCCCTTCCATCTTAAATTATTCCGTGACTTCATGGAGAGATGATCATGGGGTGCTTTCATTTTATTCTGTCTCAATAAATTTGATCACCTTGACAATTCAAAGCTTTCATCATTAGCCCTACAAACCAGTCTGGGCATCTGGAAAATGAGACTGCCTCTTTTGTGCCTTGTCGCTGGGAGGATCCTGTAGCTCTAGAAGTGTTCCCACAGCCTGTACCTTGTCCTCTATTTGTGTTACAGATGTGGTGGAAACCTGGGATGCGGTGGAAACCTGGGGTGCGGTCCTCAGCTGCCGCAATTCAGCAGGGCTCCCAAGGGCCCACCGGGGACACTGATGGGGACCAACTGCAGGGGGACAGTGACCAGACTGTCGAAGCTGCTGCGTTTTATGCTGGCAGTAGCCAGACAGTGCAGTGGGAGTGTTGTTGAAGTGCACACCTGTACATCTGACATTATCACCACCTCATACAATTTCCTGAATGATCGGTAACCAAGTAATCCAACAGAATAGTCTTTAATTTACACGTTCTACTGCATCTACAATTCCCCACCATCTTATCACATACAGACAAACAGATCTGCTCTTAATGTTGGGGGGACAAAAGAAAAAAAAAATCCTCTCTGTTACTGCCCCAGGTCCCATAACCCGGTATCTGGCTGTGCCTGGCTGATGTGGCCTGTTTTTTTTTTCTTTTGCTACTTGAAGTTCAGCGGCCCAGTGTATGTGATGCCCTGAATGAGACAGTCCGCCCTTCTCCAGGATAAATTCTCCAAGGACAAGGAACAGTTTATTAAGCAACTTTCCACAAATGTGCAGTAATGTCACCAAACCCATTCAGTCACGCACGTGATCTGGATCAAAGGACAACAGTAGAGACATAATCTCTTTTGGGGTGAATGGGGAGCTAGAAGAGGGCTCTGTATCGGGGGGTGAGCAATACCATCAGCACTACCAACGGTTATAGAATTTTGCATTTGGGCAACTTCATAGAAAATGAGGACAGAACTGATCAGCACTGCGAGAGATCAGCATGCACAGCAGCAGCACGCAAAGTACCTAGGACCATGGAAAATGCCTATTAAAAATGTAACTGTCAAGTTTGGGTACATCTCCCTGAACGACTCATGACACGTATGTCAAAATAAAAAGGACTGTCTGAACTGATACTGTATTTCAAACCAATTCAGAGTTTGATTTTATATTCCATTTCCATTTAAAAAATCTATTTCCAGGACTGCTGCTTATTAAACCTGCCCTATTAAATCATTCCCCTATTAAATGCAATATGAATTCAGGTCTCTCTTTCTCTTTTTCTTCCTCGTAACACCCTACTAAACCTTTCTGTATAATAATTTCTGCTCTTAACTAGGAAAATGTCACATATCTGATAAAGAAATAAGTGGTGAGTTTATGCTGCCTGCTTTCCTCGATCTCATTATATATATAATGTCCTAAGGCAAGAGTTTGCCAGCTTAGATTTTCACTTGCTCTAGCCCCTTAATTTGTGTTCCCATCAGTGCTGTTACTGTTTGTTAGCATTTCTTTTTATTTTTCTCTAGAGAATTTGTGTTTAAGTCACTGGTTAAATAATCAAAATACTTCAGAGGGAAATTTAATTTTTTCTCTTGTCAAAAAGCAGAACGATTCAGTACCTGCGCTGGAACAGCATTAGGTGGATAACATTCATTTTGCTGGAGGTCTCTGTTAGCTCAGTAGGAAAAATTACTTCCCTTCCCCCTCCCTCAGCTTCAAGAAACTAGCCAGGAAAATAGTGAGGAATCATTTCATATGCATAAGCAAGGCCTGTGTGCATCAGCAGCGGCTGCACCACAGCTCCAGGGTGGTCACCAAGTCACGATGAGTTGCTTTTAGGAAGAGCAATGAAAAATCAGTCTGGGGCTCTGGCCATGGTGGGCTTTGCATTGGGAAAAAAGTACGTGTAGGCTATGAAAGACCTCCGTGCAGCTGGCAGAGCCATGCTGCTGTATAACCTTGCAGCAAACAACTCTAAGCTCCTCTGCATTTGAGCCTACTCTGAGGTCAAAAATATTTTCTGTATCTCAAAACAGCTGCTGGTGAGGTACGTGGGGGTTGCAGGCAGCAGGCTGACAGAGGCCCTAACTCGACTCCCACTACTTCCAGACACTCTGCTATCCTTTTTAACGATTTGTGGGGAGCTCCTTGCATACTAACAAGCCGGCACGATGAAGATGAAATCCATTATCATTTCAGAGCACTCCAGCGACGGCAGTTCTGTACCCGCTCCAGGCTCTCCCTCACAGCAGGAAGGGAGAAGCAGCCCTGCTTCTCCCCTGGCTATTTTCTTGACGTGTGTCCTGCAAGGCCAAAGCGGTTCACTTGCTGTACACACAAGCAGCCAACCTTTCCTGAACAGAGGCCTAATTCAGGCAATTGCTGAGTCTAAAAAAAGGCTGCTTCCTCGTCAAGGAAGACGAGGCTGGATGTTGCCATGCCCAAGTACCAGCTCTTCCCCTTCCCCACAAGGAGCACTGCTGTAGCACAGCTAAATGGTGTTTCTTTCTTCCCTCTCACCCACCACCCCATTTCTTTTCATTTATTAAGTACTTTCCTCAAAATAACTTTCTTCTCTTCAATATTAAATTCCTCTTCCCTCTCCCCCCTCCTCCAACCTCAGTCAACACAACTTCTAATACTGTCAGCTCAGTCCCTTCTGCCCCTTGCAGACAGCATGAATTTCTGAGTTCACATCATTTTGCTTCTCTTGATTTAGGGGCTCATTCTGCTTCCACACAGAAACAAAAAATAAAATAAAACACATCTCACCCCCCAACTGACAATATTTCTAATGATGACTTCAGAGAGAACAGATCCAGCCCACAGGATGCCCCTGAATAGATAGCTTCAGAAAAGGGGGACACATTTTTTTGAAACCTTCATATAAACAAAATGAGACAAAATAAATTCAGCAGCCAGATAACAGCACTGAAATGCTGACAGATGGCAGAACACTGAGGTTTAGTGGCGAGCGACACTCACATGTTACATGAATAATTCACTTGGACAAACCTATAGATGTGAGAGTATGTTTAGGTTAAGGATCTGGCTTTAAGAAAAATGAAGAAATATAAGCAGTTTCTTATTCGTAAAGGTCCATTTCAAACCAAAAGCCTGGATAACCATCTTCCAAAATCAGCCCATGCTAGAAAATAATTGACCTTCAACTAACACCAAAACCCACAATGGGGAGAAGTCCTATCGTTGAGAATTAAATGGGACTCAAAAAGATCTCCTTACTCTTACCACTCCCAGCCACATTCAGTAGTCTGAAGACAATGCAGTTTATCCAATTGCATGGATAGCAGAAGAAGCCCTAGACATCACAGGTCCAACAGAAGCCAGGCCAGCTGTGATGCCATCTTACCTATCCGACACAAGACAGGTCACGCTGTCCTGAAGACCTGGGGAAGGGCAGCATCCCTAGAGGATACGGTTAAGTACAAAGCTGAGCAACTTCAATGATCTGGGAAACAGAAAAAGGAACGTACTCTTTTGGTTTTGGAAGGGGGTTACCTAAAACAGAACAACCACAAGTTTTTATCTTTAACTGAGCATTAGTGACGGAGACACAACATCTCTAACTATCAATCAGAGAGCACAAAATGTATGAAAAAACCCCACCACAAAAGCATTCAGAAAATAAAAAGCTGTTTAGCAGGTGGCTAGACGCTGAGAGGAGCTGCCCTGTTCTGATCACATTCTAAGCTAGAAATACTCCTAAAATGCAATAGTCAGCAGTATCAACACTTTTAACCTCCCTAGCTCAAATGGGCTATGGACAATATCTCAGTGTTGCACTAATCACTAAACCCTGGATCCTAGCAGAGGTGCTGGCAATTATGTGGCCTGTCTGAAAGCAATCGCTTTTATAAAGCAGTTTGGTCTTGCCAGAGGTGAGAAATCTCCATTTCCCAACCTGCCCCTTCCCTAGGGAAACTCCAAAGCTCCAGACTTCTCCAAAGGGCTGTGCTGCATTTCTAAGCAGGAAAAGCCGAGAGCCACGGGGGCCTGCAGCCGCTCCTCAGCCACAGGGAGAACGTTCAGCCGTGCTTTCATCAGTGAGAAAGAAAATGGGACTGGAGGGAGGGACCACACAGGAATGTCCAACTACACATTCTGCCTCTCAGTACATTTTCTGGCTGTCATTGCAGCCTCTTCTTCGCCCTTAAATAACGTTCACATGCACAAAGCGCTAGGCCTTTTATGTGAAGGGCACAAATTAAGAGCAAAGCCTCACGCTCCATTTTTTTGTTTAATAGTCCACCAGGTTTCTAACTCACTGCTGTCTTGACCAACGGTGGTAGGAAGACCCGCAAATATATGTGAAATAACCCCACAACCAGCACTGTGCTTAGAATCAACCTGGTAATGCCTGTTTCCTCACAGAGCAGATCGGATCAGCTTTTGAGATGACAAATACTTTGACAAGGATACAAAACATCTGGAAAGAATGTCCTTACTGTGCAAATTAAAGCCTATAGCTATCAACAGTCATAAGATTAAAACTACTTGATCTTCATCTGATTAAGCGTGAACTTCAGACCTGAATAATCCTATAAAACAAGAAAACTTCCACAATTCTAGCTGCAGACATTTTTAAGATTCAAAGGCAAACTTTTAACTGGTACAGACAGAAACTTCTGTTGAGAGCTAGCTGAAAGTCAGACACAGGCTTGTACCGAGTATCCTGTGAATGTTGAGACACAAGTTCATGCATCCATCACACAAAAATTGATCTATTTTGGTTAAAACTCGTAACAAAATCTAAATATCTTATGCTGAGGCAAAGCCTGGTAAATCTGCCTGAGACAGCTATAAACAGATAAAATACGGCATAGTTATATGCCATAGTTCTTGACCTGGTTTCAAAGCCCTTGTATCTAAAAATGAAATTAAGGATTGGTCCATACAGGCACTACTAGCTTCAGAAGGAATTCCTGATTGACCCGCTAGGCATACACTGCAGAATGGGAACAAGCTTCTCCCTGTCTGGAGGTGACACTGGCCCAATCCCATTAGCACCAGGGAGACATTTCAAGGGCCATCTACTTTTCTGAACAGAAGAACCACCACAGAAATGCAGACTTCACTCTCTTCGATGGTTTCAAGCAGAAATATCACACAAAACTGAACAAATTACTCTCCTCTGAGGAGAGCAGTCTTGCACTGTAACTATCAGAGGCTCAGGTCAAGTCTCTTCTGCTATACTTAAGTTTTAAGGCTGATTTCCCCAGAGAATGAAATAAGTACGGTAAAAATGGCAGGTGAAATGGCTAGAAAAGAAATGGAAGACGATTAAGAGAAATTGTCAGGGATCTTAGCACTGCATGGCCTATACACAATCCATGCTATGGCCTCTGACAGGAGATTTACAGAGAGACAGCAGGGAACGGAGCTGCTTATTTATTCAGCCCCCCTCCAGACAATCAGGTAGCGGAAGCAACATTAGTAAGATGGCTTTTGACTAAGGAGGATGCAAGGTGAAACACCAACATATACAGTACATAAATATGTTAATGTAGTTACTGAAGGAATTTTTTCTGTAGCCCACATACGGCTGCAAAAAATATTCCATTCGTTTTATGCCAGAGAAGTGCATTCATCTTTCTTAATTAGGGAGAAAGTAGGACTGGTACTAGGCTTAAAAATAAAAGTGTGGTTAATTTTTAAGTCCTCCATGTGTCCCATTCTGATGAAATCCGATAAAATACCTCTTCCTCCAACACTGCTTCTGACTCATGAGAATATAATTGTGAAGTACATGACTGGAAATTCAATAGAATGGCTTGTACTAGCTTCTGGGTTTGTCCAAGAACAAATCTGCAGACATAAGCAAGCACCCAGATAGAAGCCTACATATTAGTTAGTTTTCATTAAAATATCCCTGGGACTCCCTTCAGCTCCACATTAGACAACCCTTCACAGTTCTATAACAACGGAGCGTGAATGGATCTCCTCAGACAGTCAAAAGTACAAGATAAAATGCACTACACAAAAATCAAGCATCTCCTTTCACTGACTGAATCAATGGGTTTTTAAAAGGTGTTACCTGCAGTTAACATCTGTCATACTTACTCTCAGCTTTGGTTATTTTACGTTGCTTATCTTTCATCTGCTACTTTTTTCCTCATTTGTTCTCGAAGGCAAAAATAAAATAAAGCAATTGAGCAATGCTCTAACATTGTTAAGTTCCTCTGTAGTGACAGAACCGCTCCCTGCAAATCTGAGTTTCCAAAGGCCTGATCCCAGGTGAGTGTGAATCTTTGTGCGCTGCTGCTGATCACAAGCCCTACAACCAGATAAAATGTAACCGAGCTAGAGACGTTTTCATTTCCCTTACAGACAGAAATACACACTAGGTAGTGCTGCCTGCACCAGTCTGGAGTACTGGTACATTTGAAAGTTTGGCAACCATCTGATTTGAGCGACCTGAATCTTTTGTGTCTTTAATTTCTGTCCTAACGAAGCAAAAGTTGACAGATCACCCTGGAAGTGTTGGGAACAACACCTCCTATTTCTCTATGCTTTCATAAGATGACACGTCTGCGAAACACCACTTCTCCGTGCTACTCACTGCATGCTGCTTCGGATTCATCTGACCCATCAGGACATTCTTCTTCACCATCACATTTCCACCTGGCTGGGATGCAGTGGCCGTTGTCACAAGTGAAATCCGACTCGGCACAAGTTTTCTTTGCTGCGAGGAAAAAAAAAAGAAAAAAAAGGTACTTGGCATGAGCATAAGCAGTGCAGAAGACGTTCACTGCATCCAGTCCCACTAAGGATGACACTGACTGCCCCATATTGAGAGGATTCATTTCACACTCAGCATTGCTTCTTCATGACAGAGTCAAACGGATACCAAAGATGGGTGTTTCTTCTCGCTAGAACTCTTCTACCTCCATTATTTAACATGGATTCACTCTTCTATGCCTTTTTCCAGACATTCAAAAAACAGGGATGTTCTTTTTCAAAATAATTTTGTGAGGCTTTTACTACAAAAAGCTGCTGCCTACATGGAACTGAATGCGTGCTGCATGATTTACAGACAGGTAAGACAAACAAGTCTCATCTTTGGAGTACTATAATCTAAGTAATAATGTTTTTATCTATGCAATCTATTTATGGCTTTTTAGTACATCTGTCACCATAGTAGATGATCATAAAGCACTCCTCCAAACACTAAAAATTATTTCATTAAATGTCAACTACTCTGCGCTCCTTGCTTTGCCTGCATTAATCTAGGGCTTGAAAAAGATGCAAGGCATGAATTCAAGTAATTAATTGGTCTATTCCTCTGTGCTGGCGGCGCAGCACAGCCAATGCCCTGTAATACAAATCAGCATCTTTCATCTGCAGTAGAAAGTAATCTACAGATATCTGGCCCCTTCAGTCCTTGGCCTCAGCATCCATGTGATCACCACTCACTCACTGCTTCTGCAATGGTGATTTTAGTGGCTTTTCTGCTAGGAATTGGACTGAACAGCCATGCCACGGGAGTCATGAGTCAGGCTCAGTGTTACCACCCTTGCAGCATAAGACTCTGTGGCTAACTGGTATCTACCTTTGTTAGGGATCAATTTCCATAGGAAGTGGTGGTGGGGAGAAGACCTGTTTCTTCCCTCTACAAAGCTGCTCAGAACCTAATAGGATCACAGGAAAATTCTGGTAGTAAAGGACCTCAGGAGGTCATCAAGTCCCAACCTCCTGCTCAAGATGGGGTCAGCTCTGAGGTCAGACCAGGTTACTCTGGGTTTTATGCAGTCTGGTCTTAAAAACTCCCAAGAACAAGACAGCACAGCCTCCCTGGGCAACCTGTTCCACTGCTCAGCTGCCCTCATGGTGAGGTTTGAGCTTGACAGTTGTTCCCTGATATAAGTAATGTGCACACATCATTGCTACATCAATATTTCTTCCAGCAAACATTTTCAAATCATTAAACAAAACAAATAAGCCTCCAGTGTTTGATTTTTTTTTTCCCTTTCTTTTTTTCTTATGAGAGCTGCTGTCAGGGAGGGAGTCGTATTAAACACAGGTCATGTGCCCATGTAGGAAACAAGGAACATTACTGTGTGAGGTGCCATGTCTCACATGGCAGAAATCAAGTACTCATTACACAAAACATGCAGCTTCCCTGAACAGGCATCCAGCAGGAAAACACTGCAGAGCATCACTGAGCAGCTGGACAATCTCTCAGGATGCACTGTATAAAGAGCAGATACATTTACTCCCCTTCTGTTGCTAAATGAGCCAGATTCGGGGGGAGGGGGAAGACAATTTTCTCTTTAGTCATTCAGAACCAGATATTATGAACTAACATAGGAAAAAAATCCAACCCCACATAGACCAAGAATTTTACAAGAGACCAGTCATACTAAGAATCCAGTCTGATTTTGAAAAGACGCTGCACATCCGTTGTCTGGAGGAACAGACTTCCTCCTGAACCTCTCCGGTTAGAAAACCACAGCCTGTGAAACTGGCTAGTGACCACCACTTCTGGTGTGTTTAATGGTCAGAAACTCTGACCAGATACAGACAGGATGTGCGTGCACAAGCCAAGTCAGAGCGCTCCCCTGCTCGCTGTGAAGCTGACTGGGTAAAATACTGCTGTCTGCCGTTAGGGAAAGGTTACGGCGTCTACAAATGAAACAATCAGATCTTCATCCAGAAAGCAGAAAGTAGTACAACACTGCAGACATAAGAAACTTCATTTAGAAAATGTATTTAGCTTTACACTATCTCTCTCAGCGTCCTAATGTCTCGCTTTCCATAGGAAAACTGTCCTTCGACTCGTTCTCTAGAGATCCAAGCACTAAGACAACCCCTTTCCTACCTCCAAACAAACCTCCCCTCTCTCCATCCATCAGTCTAACACCCTGATCGCTCTTATTTCTGGGACATGTGGACGCAAGCGCGCTCAAAGGGGTCAGCCCCAAAAAGGAGAGTAACAGGCATTCCCTTCAACATGGCCAACCTGCTCACAGCAGATGGTGGCACTGATTGCTTTGTTCCCTTGACGCTGCTCTTCGGCAGCACCATTAATAGATTGCCAGGATTCACTAAAGGGGGAGAAAAGCATTACTGAGGGTCCCAGGGCGTCGTTTGGAAGGTGTTAACGTGCTCCTCGAGTGCCGCTCCTCTTCGCAAAATGAAGTTGGGCATAACCGCTCACCAGCAGTGGCCTAACTGAAAAGCGTCACCCTGTCCGCACGCCCACCCAAAGGTCCAACAGTGCCCTGCCAGATACATCAGCAGGATACAAACGCATTTGGTCCTTTGTTTGAATCTGAACTGTCTAACATCTTAAAGGGGCAGGATTAAGGGAGGGGGAGCTCAAACCTTTCAATGTTTATCATATTTACTTCTACTATTTCTTCTTTCTATTATTTATATTTTATATACTGTATGTTATTTGTTATTATTTTTTACTACTGTTCCTCTCTAACACATTGGGTCATGGCTCTGCAGATTGTCTTAATTCCAATAAACTCTGCTCCATGTTGCAAACAGCAACCGAGATTATTCAAACTGCGAGCATACCGAAGCACTGTCTCATTTCTCACCTCTAACACGAGACTGGAATCACTTCATTCCCAACCAGATTCACCTTCTGGCACTCAATCGTCATGTCTCTGGGATCACAATGCAGGCAGGGAGCAGATGATTAAAATATCAGCTCTCTGTCTTTTTCTTCCTTTTTCAATTTTGATAACTTTTTCTATGAATCTCCCATGTTATACACCTTTCTTCTATCAATTCTCTATTAAAAATTCATTAAGGCTCACACCATAAATTGTCAGTGGTGCATTAAAATGCGAAATAAATAAATAAATACACCCTTCTTAAACAACGGGGAGGACACAGGTTCATTTTATGGTTTCACCTGGCTCAGAAATAGCCAAGCAGAATCAATTGTTCCCCTGAGATCCATTTCCTTTGCCGTAAGCAGCCCAGGCAGCTCTGCTCACGTCTCTTCAGAATGAACATAAACAAACAAGAGTAAGTAGTCACAGCATCCCTGCGCCTCTGCTCCTCGGGGGGCAAACCTATACCTGGAACAAGAAAAGAGAAGGCTGCTGAAGCGTATGCAGAGCCTTTCATCTTCTCCCCTGCCTGAATGCAGAGAGGGACACCAAAGAGGCTGCCTTTCCTTTGACTACTGCTTGATTTGCCTTTGGTACCTGCTTTTCCTTTCTCGCGTCTGTGGCCGGACAGATACGTCAGAAACTCCAGGGTGGAAGCAGGCGCCTGTGCGACCACGGGGCTCAGCTCCCACATGCGACGAGCCCTGGCTCGGGCAGCTCTCCACAGGCAGGCTGGGTCAAAGGAAGACATTCCTGCTTCTCTTCGCCCAGGATGAACGGCAGGGGGGAAAAAGAAGGTTTCAACTTTTTCCAGCCATGACAGAACAATATCCTAACATGCTGAATTTAAAACTAAACTGCATCAAACCAAAATGGTCCCTCATTTAGCAAAATGTCCTTTTCCTTTCCATTGCTCACATCTCTTATCCTGAACTGCAAGTAAGTAAGGATACAGGGTTCATCCCTGCAGCAAATTAAAAGCAGAGAACCCAGGGAGACTGGTTTAGAGTACGAACATTTCTAGAGGAAATTCATAAAAATGCAATCATTTGGGATAAGTATAATTAGACTGGAGGAAATAAATCTATACCAAAAGGAACAGATCTTGTACTGGTTAGCAGCAGGGACTGGATGATCGAAATGTGACTTCTAACTTCCAAAAATACCTTTCTCTGAAAGGTCAAATCCCTGACCCTAGAGCCAAACAGGTATCTGAATCTAATTGAAAGGTCCAGGATTTATTCTTTCTTCCTCTTTCTAATAAAATCCAATATCCTCCCACTGCCCTCATGAGCCCCTAGTCACTTCATTTAACCTCACTTCACTTTTGCCTTAGTTCTAGAGGCTTTATGGGGCAGGAACATCTTTACAGTTACTCTTTATGATACACCAGGCCCTCTGTGATTCAATTTCTAATTCATGTCTCTTGTTTCTTCTTATTTTGCACATCTGTAATACTAAGCAATACACCACTCTACAATAGTTTCTTCTTTTGCTACTCCTCATTTTCCCAAACCAACACAGCTGAAAAGCAGAGTGAACATGTTCCTCTCTTATCATCAACAGTTCTGTGGGCAAAGCTGTAGTTGTTCAACAGCAGCAGTGATGTAAAAGCACACACAAAAGCACATTTTCCAATTACAATTTGCCTGTAACGGACAGTTAAAGATTTTTTTTTTCCCCTCCTAAGCAAATGAACCCCTACGTAGAAATAACAGACTCTAAACACAGGATTTTTAGGTAAGAGGTTTGTTCAAACTCTGGCTTGCGTATCCAGAAAGAAAACCAGGCTGCCGAGAGCATCGTTGCGTGTCAACCCACGAAGACCCCGCCAACGGTGTTCTCTCCCTGTTTGCCCCCCTCAGTAACTGTTGGCCAGTCTCCACCAATTCAGAAAGGGGGGAAAGTAGTGAAAAATAAGTCTACTCCTACAACACGTCCTTCATAACATTAGCAGCTGAACAGAGAACAATCAGAATTGCAGCTCAGCAGAGGGAGATGAGGACAGAAAGTGGCCGCTGGGCCAGTCTGCAGCACGTGCTGGCAGCCAGCTGGGGCTGTGCAGCTTCTGCATCTCACGCCCGAGGTCGGTTTATTGCAGCGGGAAGAAGGCAGTTGGCAATTCAAGAACAAATGACCAAAACCCCGAGACACCAAAACCATTGAAAACTGGTTTCATTTGTTCCGCTGCCCTCATCCCTTTACACAGATCCTGCTCCTATTTTAGCTTCTGAATCTACGCCAGACCTCCGGATAAACCGTTTATCTGTTCTCATTTTCAGCCAGTATTCAGCCTTCTTGCATAAACTAGTTTCACCCGAGCTGCTGTAAAAATAAAATCCAATAAAGTAAAAGGCCATACAATGCAAGTTTTGCTGTGATCCTTCCGCAGGAGTGAAATAGCACAACCCTGTAGGATGTGAGAATGGGAAGATGATGGCAGGCCAGAAAGAGAAATTGAAATTCATAAAACAGGGTTTCATTTCATGCTGGGAAACTTCAATGGCAACTTTGATCAGTGGCTTATCAGAGCCGCTGACAAGACTCCATACGAGAAGAAGCAAAGCAGCATCACACGAGTTCAGGAGCTTAACACAGACCATCGCCATCAGTCAGCCCCGAGAGGTGCCAACGGCAGCTTGAAGTGTAACACAGGACACAAGTTAGCTCTTCCCAGAACAAAAAACATCATTATTATGGCTCACTCTGCACTTCTTAAGGACCTCAATTAATCCAGCCTCACAGTGAGCAAAATACACCCCAGCTGAACCATTTGCTGGGCCCACTGAGGTTTTCTGCTTACCATGAGAAAGGTAGGGGCTGGGCTCATGGTCCAGCTCCAGAGAGGTTCTGGGCTACACAACATTGACAGCAGTCATTTTTACTTTATAACCTCAGTCAACTCCCGACCGCAAACACAGCCACCATGACTTTGCGGGCGCCACTCTCAAACAAAAATTCCCAGCAATACAAGAAAGCACATTATTTATTTGTTTATTTATTTTTCAATTTGAAGTTAGGTTCACTGCAAACTTGATATACACTCCCAAATCCAGAAAATTCTTGGAGCAGGAGACTGAGCTCTAACCACGTACTTTGTCAGCGTCCCTGCCCTTCAATAGAAGTCTGCGGAATTGATCCCAAATCCTTCGGCCAGGTTATACACCCAAAGCATGTCTTAGTCCTCTTAAAGAGATTTGAAAATCCTAACCTACATCTGACACCACTGCAGCCTGTGTACTCTCCATTCCCGCTGCTGACCGGCGTGGTATCGATTTCACAAAGGAGGAAGCGTAACTGGGAGTGTGGGGCAACCCACCCCACCATGATTCCTGGGCACAGCAGGCGGCAAGCAGCGCTCCGGCCCTGGCCGGGCCTGGCTGCCCCGGCTCTGGGCACCCACCCAGCCTGACCCCACCGGCAGCACCTCTGCCTGGGCTACGGCACGGGCAGCGGTGGCCACTCACGGCCAGATCCTCGGCATGGGAAATCCCAGGAACGTGTTGGTTTGCAGCTACAAAATGGCAACTGCAAGATCCGAGAGTTGAAACGGCAGGAAATCCTAGCGGATGTGGACGGTCAAGTCCTTTTAATTTTCAGACGACTACGGACACCTTGAAGTAATGAAAGGGAATCTTCAGCCACTCTCTGAATCTGGCCACTTTTTTTGACGCTGCCATCTCAGCAGGCAGTTACATTTATAAAGCAAGATTAATCAGATCACCTCAAACAGCCGCTGCTCAGACACAGACCATGCTCCCTTTGATACTCCACAGGAAACACATTTTAAAGAAACTTCTCCCCAGGACCCCCTGAACTAGCCCAGAAAACAATGCCCGATTGACAGAAGTGCAGTCAGAGGGGTCGGGACTGCTTGAAGCTGCTACTACAGTAACCAAAACACACAGCAGCTGAGTGTAAACTAGCCCCTCTGATCAATCAAATCAAATAAATTAAATTCAGAAGAGAAAAAGAGATGTCACCTGTGACTTTTTATTAGTATCAAAGGTATCCACCTTTGTGCATCTTAAGTGCTAATACACATAACCATCCTATTTAGAATTAATTAAATACATTTTCACGTTTGACACTGAGTTTAACATGAGGAAAATGGCAGCACCTCATCGCAAGTTATGCAAAGCTATGGAAAATACAGAACGCTGAAACAGCATTTTGTTCTCATGTCTGAAATTGAAGTGACTTCATCTAACAAATACGTGCCTTCACTGCTACGTTTACTTGTGTAATCACGGCAAAACTGAACAAAATTTTTCCCAACCTGTCCTCAGGTTGCCACTGCCATTCCAGACTTCAAGAAGGGACTGTACACTCAAAAGTTCCTCTGTTTTTTTTTCCAAATACACAAGTTGGTCTAATGAATGCAGCATTTGTCCCTACAAACCATGCTTCACCAGTAGGAAAAGTAGAAATCCCAGAAGAGAACTCAAGGACAAACAAGCACTTGGACTGGCGTGCTCCTTCAAGGGCATTAGAGGTCTGTCAAACATATTGCTTGGGTATGCAAGACAAGTTCTCCTCTGGAGTTCGAAGGCTTCGGCAGGGCTCTGGGACTTTGTTTTGGGGAGCTTCACAGCTGGGAACAGCCCAGATGGAGGTTCAGGCACTGCGTCCCTTCAGAGGAACGTACCACACGCTCCTCTGGGCAAGGCTCCCTCTGACATCTGCTCCCTCCATTTCCCTTTTCCCTTCACCTTTCTCAGGTTTTTTTTGTTTGTTTAAGATCCGCTTGTAAAGCATCAGTGATCTTTTAATCTGCACAAAACCAGGTTTTGTGACAATTTTCTCACTGCTATTCTCCAGTAACCCACAGCACCTCAGCGCTCAAGTGTCTGGAGTTTTAAAAAAAAACAAACAGCAAATCCACACAAAAACCAACCAACCCCCCCCTCCCCCCATTCTACTTGTAAATTGAAAAATCGTGTCCTTCTGCAGAGGAAGGGGGAAGAAGGGACAGATTTTCCTATCACCATCCTAAACACACCCCCAGCTTTGCTCAGAAATAGGCTGGCAACCCTGTCCAGCCCGCAGTCACCTCTGGATGCTACCGCTCAGCCTCACCGCAATGTGGCACGTTGGCAGGTGCGCAAAGTACCTGCCACTCAGTGTCAAAACATGCCCACTGACAACATCTCGCCGACGCGCATTCTCATACAGCAGCAACAGTGACAAGGAGGTTGGCGAGCGTACAGACAGGGTCAGGCTTCAGAAAATGTAATTCTTATTGCAGCAAAGATTCTACGAGTATAAAAGTACTCTACAAAAAGACTATCAGAAAGCTTGCTCCTCTGACTCAAGAGATCTGAGGACTTGAGACGAGCAAGTCATGCACGTCCTCAGCTACAGGTACATGGACACAGAGACATCAAATGACATGCCAGAGGTCATGCAGCAAATCTGTGGCATAGCCAAGGATCTGAACCACATCTTTCAGCCCCATCTGCTAGCGAGGTATTGTAAGCCCAAGACAGAATTTCCTCTTTACGGAAAAGAGCAACCATTGTTCTGCTGTGGAAGTTGAACGTGTTTCCAGAACTCCATATTGCTGCAGTCACGGCCCCTTCAAAGGACTTGGTATGCTCCGAGTTACCAGTTTGTTTCTAAATATTTCTTCGACTAAAGCTCATCCACGCTGACTTTTGCTGACAGAATTGCCAGCTTTGCCTGTCTGCTTCGGAGTTTGTTTTGCTTTCTTTTAACAAGCAGCAAGACATTGTTGCAAGACACAAGCTCTTAGGTGGCACCTACATGTATGTCATTCCACTATGAAGGACGTCTGCAAATTCCTCAAGAGGCACTTGACATTATTCTGTCTTTCTTTTTCTGGGAATTTAACGCTAGAAAATATTCTACCCTGACGAAATATCACCAAAGTGTATGAATAATTACTGGCCTCAGTGGTCTCCGTGCAAAAGTGGATGCAGATGTTTTTATGACACCCTACAATGTCTGTTTTCAATGTAGGTTTCATAACCCTCACCTGAGTCAGAGTTATATGCCTCAAGGAGGCACCTATAAATACTGTTGTTCAACAGGATGGTCACAGAGATACAAAAATGTTCCCAGAGGAACACAAAAACAGTGAAAAACTCCCCAGACTTGGAAACTTGGGAGTGACCACGAGTGTTGGACTCTCCAGCCAGGCTGACACTGTGCTGAATGCAGTGCCTGGAGCTTGAAAATTCTTGATATCCCCAAATTACAGAATCATAGAATCATAGAATGGTTTGGGTTGGAAGGGACCTTGAAGATCATCTGGTTCCAACCCCCCTGCCATGAGCAGGGACATCTTCCACCAGACCAGGTTGCTCAGAGCTCCATCCAGCCTGGCCTGGAACACTGCCAGGGAGCGGGCATCCACAGCTCCTCTGGGCATCCTGTTCCAGTGTTTCACCACCCTCATGGTGAAGAATTTCTTCCTAATGTCTAATCTAAATCTGCCCTCTTTTAGTTTAGAGCCACTCGCCCTTCTCCTGTCACTACACACCCTTGTGAAAAGTCCCTCTCCATCCTTCCTGTAGGCCCCTTCAGGTACTGGCAGGCTGCTCTAAGGTCACCCCTGAGCCTTCTCTTCTCCAGGCTGAACAGCCCCAACTCCCTCAGCCTGCCCTCATAGGAGAGGTGCTCCAGCCCTTGGATCATCTTCGTGGCCCTCCTCTGGACCTGCTATTAAATTATTAATGGCTATCCCTCTCCACAGAGAGGTTAGACCATCAACCCCCTGACGAAAAAAGCCAGGCTTCCTGAGGACAAAACATACCGAAGGCCATTTCTGCTACCAAATACATTAAGGCAGAGAAGCAGAAGTTGTTAATTTAAGTTCGTGGAGCAACTTTGGTTCCCACCTACAACCATGCCTACAGCTCATCAGACAGGTGCCTGGGAAACAGAACAGCCGTAGTTTAAGGCTGAATTTGCCTTCAGTTATTCATAAAAGGAGAGGAAGGAGGAGACTAAGGACACGTGAACGTAGATCCTTTCTCTAAGTGATACTGAGAAGGGATATCAGGTAAAGGAGGGCCTTCTTATATCGTTAAGATTTCTGCTCAATTTGATGTTTTTAAGGATTATTACTTTTTCACAGGTGGTGGTGACAAAATCTCCAAGATTAGTGGAGAGCATGGCAAAGAATGTACCAAAGCCTGCAGGGCTACTGTTTCTTGCCTGGGTTATACTGCTGCATCGAAACTTTAAAGCGCTGGAGTTTATAGAGGAGACACCACGTTGCAGAAGCTGCCTTTCGCAGCTTGGACACAACATCAAGTTCTCATGGCCTGAATTTGGCATAAATACTACGAGGTAAAGCAGACCAAAGCAAAACGTGGCATCTCCAGCAGAATTTCATGCCAAGCTTGCATGCGAGAGGTAAATCCAGAAGTCCAAAACCCCTCACAGACCTAGTTACGATGAACCCCCCGTCACGCTCTCACTGCAGTTGCGTGATATATGCTATCTTTAGGTTAAAATCAGCGTGAGGCGTTTCTGGCAATCCTCAACCCCTGCCTGCACGTTTGCCACTGCACTGCTGGAGCCTGCCCTTGCACAGCTGCATGCGCGTTGTGCAGCCCAGGTCACTTGGCCGACACGGGCTGCGAGAGCAGAGACCACATCTGCCGGGAAGCAGCGGCAATTCCACCCGCCGCCTTTGCCACCGAAAGCAGAGCAGCGTGACTACATGCCGTGAGTCCCCAGAACTGAAGGCAAAGTCACTTCCTCTGCAACTCAGCCATAAAAACAGCCAGAAGGGAAATCTATACGATTCGAGCCCTGTTTTGCAGAACTTGGCGTGGGTCCAGGCTGCATACTGTTACCACAACTGTGTGGAAAAACAGTAACCTGATATTTGCACCTGCAGGCTCTGTGTGTGTAAACACAGTAAAACGCACGCCTGCGACATTCCTATGAACAAGCATTCCACGTTCCCTACAATGTGTTGGTTACTAACAGCCCAGTAATATAAATCTCTGACCTGTAATATAAATTTAATCTAATGACACACTGGAAACCCAGCAGAACTCAATGCAAAACTCACCAATCCCTAACAATCCAAACAAAAGAAAAGGAAAAAAAAAGGAAAAAAGCAAAGGCTCTTCAAGAGTCAGGATCAATGACCTAAAATCATATACTTGAAGACTCCATCTTCTCAGTGGCAAAAGGATGCCTTCTGTTGGTAGGAAGCTGGGAGAGGGGACAAGGGAAGCGTAACCGATCTGGGGGGACGAAGAAAGCAGGGCCGGCTCTGTGCACAAATCCGCGTGGGTGGCCCGTAGGGAAAGGCGACGCGGGTCTATGCTCCCTGTTAGGGAATTACATCTGTAGTAACACACCTGAGCATTCTATGTGTCAGCCAACAGCAAGGGAAATGAAGCTGTTACTTTGCTTTGTTCTGCTGCATTTATTTATTTTTTATTAGAACCAACACCACATTTAGTGTCACTCCTACACATGGTCCAGTTGCTTAATATTGGATCAACGTTTGCTCTTTTTCTCTTGTTCCTAATTTAATCAATCAGTTGCAGGGTGAAAAATGCAAGAAATGCTCTATATGGTTTTAAAAAAAAAAACACCACTCATGCCATGGTTTACTTTTCTGGGAGGCTAAAATACAACAATTAAAATACCCATTGCAGAGTCTCGAAAGAATGAAGAGTCAATAGCAATGAAAAGAGTGGAGATTTTTCTACAGACTTACTCCAGTGTTTTCAGCTTTAGCCTCTTTTCCCATTTGCTTTGTTTTTAGCAAAATTCTGTCACTTTTTGGAGTAAAAATTTATTTCTAGGATTATTAAAAGAAAAGTTCCCCTTTCTGAGCATGCATTCATTATCCTGAATTCTTTAACTGCTTCAGACACAAAAGATGGAAACGGGAAATGGAAAGTAATAATCGGTATGCCACAGATGAAAAAAAAATACACTGAAACTCCCCGTGCCATGATAAATGTTACTGAAAACCATTCTTACGTCGTACCAACACGTATGGTACAGGAACCCACTGGATGGCAACGCATCAGGAACGTCCAAGATCACAAAAAAAAATTTAGTGCCTGGTTCTTAACGATCTTTAGACAGCCCAGTGCCACAGATGTCCCTCTCTACGTACCTGCGAAGAAATCTTTTCTACAGCTCTGTCAGCTGCTCTGTAACGAAGACATGAATTGCATCCAATGACTAACTTGGAAGGAATCTTACTTTTTAAGACCACTGAATCAGAGCTCTGGGAATTGTAAAGGATTGCACACAAAAGCATTTTCAAAAACGTCTCCAAAGCCAGCATCATTTCAGACTGAACAGCAGGTTCATCCTCTGATCCAAGTCTGTTACAGCGGAGCAGTGCCAAACAAACGTCTATTAATATTCTGCCAGGAAGCACGAGCGGATGAGCTCCTGCATTACATTAAGTGAAGTGGTCAGGTTAAGAGTTAGGCATCGGTCATGCAGTTCCTCCACTCAAGCACAAACCTCTTCACCCATCACCGTGTACTGTCAAATGCTTTTGTGCATCGCAATATTAAATACTAGTGCCCTGGGGATGGGAAATGAATAGGCACAACATGGAAATTATGATGCATGCAACGATACCCTTTAGCCCATTAACAAGTATGACCATGCTTACTTATTCTGAGCACTCTAATCATCAAGGCAAGAAGACATCAACCGTCACTGTGTCACACTGACAGGGCCTTGAAAGGCCAGTGTGGTTCAAAGGTCCCCAGGAAACACAAAGAAGCTTTGTCTTTTGATGTAAAGAACAAAGCTACCATGTGGCACCGCACCACACATGCAATTAGTCAGGAAAGTTAATACAGTAGAAGCAGATGGTGGAACCATGTCAACATTTTTAGTGGGCACATTTCCCCTTACTCTCGAGTTGCTGTGAACCGAGGGCATGCGGGAGCAGCAGGCAGGCTCTTGGTAAGCCAGACCACACCGGGGCCCAATGTTACCCTTTCCTCTACGCATCTGAGGTACCTGTGTGCTCCCATCGCTACTGGCACAGCTCCCATCTTTCAGACAGCCCCTCTCCACCACGTCCCCACACCGCAGGGCAGCACCGCTAACCTCACCGCACACGGAGGGAAACTGAGGCAAAGAGAGACCAACAGTCTCTAACCCTGGCAGTGCTGGGAGATGCCGACAGTGAAAGGCATTAAAAACACACTTTCAGTGGCCCTGACACTGCTCATTCTGCTCACTTCTGCAGCCAAAGGAGTTACCAAATGTTATTCGACTCACCCGTACGGCACAGCTACAGCACATCTCACTCCAACGCACTTTATACATCCGCAAAGAGCAACTGCTCCTGACCCTTCCCACGGACCAGCCCGAAAGCTCAGTTACACAGGACAGGAACGAAAGGCTTCTTGTTCACTAACAAGAGCACTGGATGCACAGAAAATGTAAAACCCAAACCAGAAGGATCGCACAAAGAAATACAATGCAGGGAAGACTGTGATTCGTGTGACTTTGAAGTAACAGCCCTGCACAGACTTCAAAGTCTCCTCTGCTGTTATTATCCACCAGCTCTGCCCAATTCCCCAGCTCTGTACCTCACGGATTTCAGTGGTACCCAGGTGAGGATGGCAGGAGCTTTCAGCTCTGTAAGTCATTTAATTAAAATAAAATGAACAACCAGCAGTTAGTCAAACCGCACTTCTGCTCCAGCCACTGCAGCTGCCGAATTCTGCAGCCCTTGGTCCAATCCGATTTCCTTTAAAGCTCCTGGCAACCCATTAATTAAAACACGGTATTTACAGCTTCCAGGGGCCTGAAACCATGGGATGAACTTGATGGAATTTATGCAATTACGTACAATCAGCCCTAGCTCTGTTCTCGCTCTCGCTCTCCTCTGCTCCCACACTCGGCCGTTTCCTTCCCCACGGCTCGTCCACGCCGCGCGGTTCAGCCCGGGCCCGCCACGGCGCGATCGGCTGCCATGGAAATGAGCAGGAGGCAACAAAGGAACTGCGAGTCTTGAGCTGGAGATGGAGGAGTCACAAGGCGATAGCGCAGGAAGGCCAAGACAAAGAGAAACCAATTTGCCTGCTGCCTCTAAACACAAACAGCCCTTCCCCTTTGTGCCAGGAGATGCTGATGAACAGAGTTTTCCCCCAATTTAAGAAACCAAGTCCCTTCCAGCCAGATGCGACCACGGTAGGTGGATGGAGCATCCTGCCCTCGGTCCTACGCAGCAGTCCATCCGGTAGTGCTTCGTGGCACAACATCAGTAATGAGGTGATCCCAAAGCAATTCCGGAGGATGTGTAGCTTAACTTACTTAATAAGCAATCCCCATGTCACTCGTACAGCAGCAGCAGCTGCAGACAGATCTGCTCTACTTTCAGAAGGAGTTTATCTGGTTTTACTCCATTATGAAGCAGTCACACTCCTCAGCAATTCCCTTGACTCTGCAAGAAAAAACCATCTCAAAACATACATTAGAAGGTATGACTGACAAGCATAAGAAAGTCCACTGTGTCTCTGAACTGATTTCCAAAGGTGTTTTATAAGAATAAAGAGAACATAAAGTTCTATGGAACGATTAACTTTTTACTGCTTAAGGAGTCCCACATGAACACTGCTGAAAGATCAAGTACCATAAGCCCAAGACATCCACATATATAATCCTTCCAGTGATTATTACTTCCCCCCTCCCCTCAATGTGTTTTTCACATTTCTTTTTTCCCATGAGGCCAGTGACTTACCTATGTAAAACCTACGGAAACCATCTTTAATGAGACATAAAAATGAGAAAAGTCTGTGAAAATAAGCCACTATCAAAGCCTAATAGCTTTCTTCCAGCAACACAAAAGTGGATTTTGGCCTTATTCTCCTGTGGTTTATTCACAATAGGAAAGAAAGCAAAAAGTGGAGAAAGCATTTCTGGCATGATGCAGCAGCAGCTCCGCAGATTTCAGTCTGTAATTTCCCATACCCAGCCTGCCTGCACCATGCCCTCAGCTGGTGTGAGAAATGGCTTATCTGCTCTGAAGTCACCGTAGCTACTCCAATTCAGATTAGCTCTAAAAGCTTCTTTCACCAAGATGTACTGCAATAGTGCATTGGCATTATTTAAGTCCAGATTTAAATGTACTACAGAAGAGGTATTTTTTACCACACAAAGCCCAGAAACACTGGAGTTTGTATTATCGATATTTGGCTCCTCATTAAGTCTTCTGTCACTGTGATTTTCATAAGAGGAGCTACGAATGGATTTATAGATCAGTGACCATGAAAATGTCTCCGAGATGATTGTTTTGTTTTCTGTCTTTTCAAGCATTGCCCATTCTGTACTGGGTCCTTGTAGGTGATAAAGTACCAATGTTTTCTATCCAGGGCAGCCACAATAAAATGCCAGACACTTTTTAACAAGAAAGACAGTAATATGTTTTTACACTGTTCCAATTAGGAGTTTGTAAAAGCCTAGCTGTTAGAGTATCGAGTCCTAAGCTTGCAATACTTCAGTAATTTTCTGGGTCACCAGTATTAACATACATTAAAAGCATTAATCTACAAGAACAATTTTAATTCAACTGGATTTTTTTTTAAAATTATCTTTTAAGTCTGTTACATCCCATATACTGGCAACACTGCGTGGCTAGCACTGCAGCTTAGCACATGATCTGTAGCCCCCAGCTAATCCACACCCTCTAGAAACGAAAAAATAGCATCAGAACCAAAAAGTGAGATTCAGAGGTGAGAAATCTGCCTCCCCAGCAGGAGGGACAGCATCCCCAAACTCCGCGTGCCAGAAATTTAGGCATCTTTTTCTTATGCTCCTCCAAACTCTGCTCTAAATAGCAGCACAGATAAGACCCTATGAAGACTACGGCTAAAAGGTAAACGGTTTCTTAACTACCAAACACCGTCCAGCCTGTCACCACCAGAATTGGGACCGGTGAGCAACACCAGCATTAAGCCTCCTCTCTGCAAATGGTTTCCAGTCACCTAAGTGTTACCAAGACAACTCCAGCGACCAGAATACAAATTACCTTTGGGGTACCACGGTAAACTCTGAGAGCTTACCAACTCTGCATGCAGATTTAAATCACAACAATTTAAATGACAACTGTGTAAACAGCAGAAACTATTAAACTATCACAGGAGTCAATGGGACTATAGTCAGGAGAAATGTTACTGGAGGCAGCAACAAAACAGAGCAAAAGGAGGAGGAGACACAGACATAAAAAAGTTCAGCCTTGTAATTCATGAGTGCCAGGCGAGGGCTTCTCATTCCCTAGGAAACACCACTTTTTCTTCGACGACTTCTTGTCCTGGATATCAGCTATAAATAAGCCCCGATGTTGGGGCAAAACTTTCTGTGTGAGAAAGCCAGGCGGCTTTGGGTGGCAAGAGATGAGTGGTTATGAACAATCCTGTAGCTGTGCGTTTCAGTTGTTTGATTTCCAACAACTGCAAAAAACAGAAGAAGAAAAAAAAGAAATATACTTTCTCTTGCCTTTGGCAGTGATGTGTAAGGCAACCTTAAAACTCAAAGTGCTAAGGAAATGCTCTGGATTCACAAACTGTTCTGCAAAAATGCTGATAAACCAAGCACAGTGGTGGTCACATTACCGGTCTAAAAAAATTCGTTAGTAAATAGCTTCAGCAAGTGTAACTATAAAGATTTAGGCAACATAACTAAGAATTTCAAGGTGCATGACAAGCTCAGAGACTGAAACCTGAGAACGAGGGAGGCATGGGAAACACTGAAAGCTGTGCTCCCTATTAAAGCTGAGTAACATAAAGTGCTATTTTTTTTATTCTGTCAGAACATTTTTCACTGGAAAGTCCCAAACACTTTACAACCAGACCAGTTGGAGCTAGATTTTCAGGAAGAGACTGGTGGTGCCCTTGCTTTTAGGCTTCCATCAATCAGGAGGGTAACTTCACTTCAAGCTTCTCATGACCAGTGAAAGGCAAGGGAATTCTGGCCGTACTCCTTCCTCACACTAAAACTCGAGAGCAAACAGTGGGGCACTAAGCATGCGAAAGACAGAAAGACAGTGAAATAAACTACTTGGCTACCAGAGCACCAACAGCCATTTCATTTGTTACTTGTGATGTTAAATATATAGAATAAATAAGATTTATTATTAGGCTCCACGTTCCTCCAGCAAGACTCCTGCAATATTCTTGACAGGAGGTCTGGACCCTCCGGCAGCTTTGCAGATCTTCCACACAAACGCCAGCCAGCTCTGAAGTCCAGCTGTCCACAGGTCACGTAGCTGCTTGGGTGCTGCTGAAGCGTTCACATGCCCTTATTTTTCCTCTTACAGTAACACCTTATCAAGTGCTTGGCTACAAGAGGATTTATCAATTAAAGTATCAAGTGCAAGCAGCTCTGCTAAGCAGAGCCAAAAGCAAGGCAATGTGAGTCTGACCCATTTGCTGCACCTTTCCTTTTGCTAAGGTGAATTCCGTTCCACCAGATTAATGAAGTGTAGCTTTTAAGCAAAAAAATCTTCATTCTTCTGCCAGGTTAAATTACTGTTCAATAGTCTGTATGAGCAGGTAGGAGCCTCTGTTAGAGCATGACAATTTGCCTGGCGGGACTCTCTGTGCAGCCACAGTCACCTGAGACGCTGATCATTCCCTAGAAGATGATGTGGGATATGACCTTCCGTTACGAGGCCTTTCCTTGCCCAGCTGGGAGCAACTGACTAAAACCCAGAAGAGTTTATATGAAAAATCAAGAGAACACTCTTCATGTCTGTGCATTAAAAAGCCTCACATTTTACAGTATATGAACATTCAGAAAAATATTTTGTAGAGCCTGCCACATATGTTGCTGGCTGGCCCAAAGATGCCGAACTATGCTAACCAGGGAGGACTCCAAGGGTCATGGCACACAGTCATCAGAAAACCTCTGATGTTTTGGGTCAAAGAGATGCCACAGAGACTGAAAAATCAGTTTTCAATTAAAAACCAACTCACTGGATGCTCAACTTGACAGCAAAAGCAGCAGACTATATTTCCCCAAATTCTGCAAACTCTGGAGCCTTTGCTGCTTGTGCTAGGAGCCAGGAAGAGCAGTTGCGCCAGCACCCAGTGGTCATCATGCCAGTAAGGGTGGATATGACGGAAACCATCTCGTGTGGTCACCAGAGCTAGGAGAGATGAATGGACGATTCGGGTCAAATTTGCTGAGCAATCACCTGTTCCTTGATGGAAGCATTGTAATTAAAAATAATTAAAGACCTGGAGATACAGAACTCCAATTTCCAAAAAGATCACTCCCAATTATTCACCACTGTCAGAAGCTGCCCATTCAGTGGAGAAGCCCTACCAGAGCCAGATGCAGGGCTATCAAGGGTCTGAAAGTCTAAATCAGTGGGATGTTCAGAACCTGCCAGTAACTTTTACCATCTTTTCATCTTTGAATCAAGCTGGCAGATGACTGAGGTTATAAACCTCAGAACTTCCTTCATTCTTTCAATCTCATAAACAACTTGTCTGCTTCTTCTCCCTCCCTTCCCGTTTTAAACCAAGTTGTAATTTTTAGCCCGACCAATACAGTCTGGCCACATCTCATATGTGTTTGATCATCTCACTTCCGCCCGGTTTCACAAGACACTGCACTTAACACCAGAACTGAGTCTAAATGGAAAGCTCGTAACTCCCAGCCAGATGCAGCTGAGTGCCCTTCTGTGCTCTGCTGCAGTTCCTGGCCAGCCACGTGAAGCGAGAGTCCCTGAAAGCTCCTGGCCACCTAGAATATAGGAGAACCAGCCAGAAACAGCTCCAAGGATCAGCCTACATTCAGAAATGCTTTGCTGCTGGAGAGCTGGAGAATGCTTTGCAGGCCAGAGCAGGGGCACTCAGTGGCACTGAGCAGCGACTGACTCCGAAGAGAAAAGGCAGTCTGACAAACAGTAATTCCTACCAGGCTCCTTCAGCCTGATGCACATCCCCTGCAACTCCAACTTCAGTAAAACCATAGCAGGACCTAAATATAGCCCTATCTATGCCACCCCTTCAACAATCATGTATGCAGAAACAACTGCTAAAGACCGGCAGTTTATTACTGAATGCACAACCTGTGATTTCCTTAGTTTTTCCTAGCTCATTCACTCCGAATTACAGACATTTATAGTTAGAGGTTCTGCGTACTTTCTCACCTGCCTATTCAACAGCCTCAGACCATAAAATCTACAATAATCAAAGCCAAGTGGGACGACGAGAGAGCACTATGCTCAGCTGCTACTTTCCAGCTCACCAGCCATTCCCTGAAGGCCACAGCCCCCCCACACTGTTTTGAGAGGGGAGAGGGAAGGATTCTTTCTAGAGATCCTGCTTCACACCATGGGATGAAGATGCTATTCCTTCACATGCGCAAACCAAAGACACTTCGAACTTGCTGGGAGTCAAACAGTGCTATGACATGCTGTAATAAATTAACCTGGCCCTTGCTCGTAAGCAAGTGGCAAGAATGTGACTAACTTTAGAACCAATTGGGATTGATGTACAAAAGCACCAAGGGTTTCCTGCAAACTGAAAAATACACAGAATCAATTAAAATCTTCATTCTGAAGGGAAAAATAAAAAGGGCATAAAAAGATCTTCACGATCCCCTGCTATGCAACAGCTACAAGGAACAGCTGCTAAGGAGAAGCTGTGTGATGTGGTTCATCTCATCCCTCCATAACCAAGTGCTTGTTTTCAAAAAAGCGGAGGATGGGAATAAAGAAAAACAAATCCCTCAGCCTAAAGAAGTCAAGAACTGCAGACTACTATTGTTAGAAATAATTTTGTTCTAATGACTCTGTCCTACAGTACGTGGCACTGTAAAGTTCAATCCCAGCATCCTTACTCAGTGACTTCTCCATTTTCAGTCTATGTGCGCATGTCTCCGTTAGCCATCTCTGGGAAAGGAGAGGGAACTGATAAAGGAACACAGAGGGAAGGGTCCATCTGCATGGGGGGGCAATAACTGCACACTGGCTTTCATGCTCTTCTCTCCTCACACATTTCTTTGGCTGGTATGGGCAAAAATTAAGCAAAATAATGACTATGAAGTTAAACCCATTGCCAAGTCAATAGCAGCTCAATCCCAGGTCAGGTAATCACCTAACAGGTATCCCTGGACATGCATGCAGCATTTTATCATGAAGTGAATTATGAATGAGGACAGATGTCTAAAATCCACAGAACAACTCCCCACAGCAAGCAAAAAACCCAAAACCCAGCTGACATCAAATATGAAGCAAATGCAGCTGCACAATATGGAAGGCAGAAGTCTTTCCAAATGGCTGTACGTTTAACAGCCCTGTTCCTCGAAGCTGCAGCCGCTGCCCAGCAGGCATTTCCCTTCCGAGGGACAGAGTCATTGACACGTCCAGCGCAGAAGGAGGTAACACACGGACTGACCCATCCTCCCTCCTCTGCCTTCGGCTCTTTACTGGGAGAGAGGTGGAAGGGAAGAATGGGTTGGCAGAGTAATTATTAGAGAAGGGAAGAGACCTGTGCATGAGCAGACACTAACTTGCAAACTTCCTTCCTTGTGAAAGAATAAACGATTCGAGGATCTAAAGCTGCCAACAGACAGCAGAGCAAAACCACTCACAGTATTTGAGTTAAAAAGCTCCTATTCCCTGCCTTGTGAAAAAAAGTTTTGTTTCTCATAGAGCTGGCTCCATTCTTTTCCTCTTTTCTTCTCGGCTCTCGGTCCATGGCAGTTCATTACGAAGATACGAACATTTGACTTTGTTCCTGGGTCAGCTAGGTCCTGTCATACAATTCACTTGGCAGGTGAATTTTAAATGGGTCAGAACTGATAGTAAGCTGTTAAAATGAGAATAAGCTGCTTGTCCCTGGGAACAGAAAAGAATAGAGGGGACTTTCAGAGTATCTGTGTCTCCAGACAACCTTTGTTATGTAATGGAGCTGCCTTACACTGATTTCCCCCCCCCCCCCATGAAAGCAACTAATTTTCCTAACAGTGGAATAGCTGTTTATCAAGGTGTAAGCTTGGTAAATGCATACAATGCCTGGAAACACTGTAGGACTCTCCGGCTGTCAGAATCACATCCTCTGGGCACTGCACCCACAGGGGTTGTGCTCCTGGCACATGCAGGACAGTGGCCCCTCACAGTCCCTCCAAGGCTGCTGCACAGTGAGCAAGGACCAGCCACAGGTCTCAGGCTACAGCACACAAAAATGCCCGAATTCACATTAAGAACTGGTAATGGTGAGCTGTTCTGCACAGCAAAGATTTACTGGTTTGCTGGCAGTCTCCTGAAGACTAAATTTGACTCTCCCCTAAAGCCAGATGCACTGTGTACAAGGGTACAAAGTTATTCTGGATAGAGACGTATTTATAAGTAGTTGCTTAGAAGTCTTCGGGCTTACAGCAGTTTTCTGTGAAAACACCAAGTCTTTTGCTAGCTCAGTTCAAACACAGGCTCACGATTTAGATCAAACCCTCATCGTCCTCTCCGCAAGTCATCCAAGGCCAAATGGAGACCAGTCTCTAATATTTAAAAAATAAGTGATGATGGCTACTGGCTGCTTAGTGGCCACGGTCAAAATTGTATCCTCTCAAGAAATCCTCACTGGTCAAAATCCAAGCCAGAAGACGAAAACCTCCTGCTTCCCCAAGTCATATTGTGCTTCCAAACATGGCCTAGAAGAGCTCTCCTAATGGGTTAATCTGAATTTACATAAGCTCAAATGGAAAACAAAACCTGGTCTTCTGTGTTTAAGCTGCAGTAAAACAAGCAGCAAAGGGGAAAGCCACAGACACCTGCTGTTGCCCTTGCAGTCACAGTTCAGTTTTCTCTGGACCAGCTTTTCTGCTTGAAACCAGAGTGGTTAACAAGTTTTTTAACAGTAGAGCAATAGAAAATCTGCAATTATTTCAGCTTCAGGCCTGCCCTTAGAGATTCAATATTATCTAAAAACCAATAAAAACATTCGGAACACACACACGCAACAAAATTACAATTTGAAATATTTTTCTGTAGTCAGCAATAAGAGACTACTTAAATTTGATTTATGTAAACATAAAATTGTGGAAAATATACAGCCTGCAGTGGTATTTCCACCCCCTTCCCAACCACCATGTTGAAAGTACGTATTGTTTTCTGCTTTATTTGAATTCATTCTTAAAACTGGATGTTTATGTCAGTTTTTATTAGTTGTTTTCACTGCTGTTTCTCGGTGTGATTTTACTGTACAACTTGCCACACTGCAGAATCTTTTTTTACATATGCAGCAAAAAGGCAGCCAGGGCAAAGCTTTAGTTTTTAGCTTAGTCTTTCTATATTTTTGTGATCTTCTTTTATAAATCAATAAAATATTTTATAACAATGAAAGTGAAAAAGAAGGAAAAAATGAAAGCCTCCCTCTAACCTTGGAAGGACACAGCACAGTCCTAAACAGTGATGGCCAAAGTGGGTTGCATTCGGCCCAACCCCCACTCTGTGGCTGCACTGCCCCACAACTTCCTCCCTTCTCCAGACCCCAGACCCCCCCAGGGTGGGACAAGTGCATGAGCACGCACCAGCCCACACCCTCTGCTCTTCTGGAGCAATGCGTTGCTGGCTCCAAAATAAGCTGGGAGAGGTAGAAAAGAAGGGGAATCAAGCCAGTCTCCACAGCCCCTCCACAGCTTTCCTTGTCAGGGTTCACATGTAAGGTGTCAGTTACAAAATCTGCTCTCTGCAGGGACAAACCTCCTCTGGAGCAGCTACATCCCAGATGCCTCCAAACTGACCACTCTGCCAACAGATACCGCCACACTCGGCAGCTCTCCCGGCCCAGCCAAACGCTCTGTGGTGCTGGACAGAAGCAGGGCGAGATGCCATTCCCACGTCGTAGCGCTTTGCAATCTATATTATGACAAGATAATAAATTAAGAGCGTCGTAACATCACACTCAAACAGTGACAATGCTCCCTACCTGCCCCCAGGGCACCTATAAATTACAACCCCTCTTCCAGAATGTGTGCATCTGTAATTTTATAGAGTCAAAAGGTCAAAACTTTACCTGCACAGACTTTAATGCTATTCATACATTATTAAAACCTTTTAGGAATCACCCACTTGCTCCAGGCCGTCCCATAGGGCTGAGCAGCAAGGGCATGCTAGCTAGGGAATTATTATATATACCAGGTCAAGGACAACAATTCAAGGTCAAGCACAGAAGAGAAAGATGCTAAATAATGCCTTCATATTTCTAATTTAGCTCTCAAATAACCATTTTTATTTAAATTTGTGTGCATTATACACCTAACATTGGAATCTCCTATTTGAATACATACAGCCCTTTATCCAAAAGCTTTAAGATGCTTTAGAACTCCTCCCACACCAATTGTAAGCAGCAAGCAATAAATTAATCTACCTGCACAAAAAATTCAGCTGCTTCTGATCTATTTATGAGAGGCCAAAGCATCAAACAGCCTATGGAGATGGAATAATACAGCATTTATCTGAAACTCTGAGAAAAGATCGATCCCAAACAGTCAATTCTCCTTCCACCTCCAGCTGTATGTATTGGAGAGCCAACATCTGCCACAGGTTTACACTCTTTTGCCAGTATGAAGGAATATTGATTTTTGTCTAGGGGAAAGGATGAGAAAAACAGAGGCACCTAAACAATGTTTAACGGCATTTCCTAAAGCAATTTTTTTTTTTAAGACTTCCTTTGGAGACCAGTAACTAGATCATTCTTGATTGGTTTGAAAGATTTAATTCAGAACATGGCAGAAGCAAGCATGGCAAACCAGATGGTGCGTTTAACCAAAAAAAGATGTCAGCTTTTCAGGCAATGTCTTACCCAAACAGCATTATACAGCTGCTAACAGGTACAAAATGCCACAGCCTTTAGCACCGAGGTTGGTCACTATTTTGTGTGACAGCACTGTCTACACCTCAAAAGTGGAACAACTCATTAGCAGAAAACGTAATACTTCCCGAGAAGTTTTAACCTGCTTGCTGGAAATCCATCTTCTAGCACGTGTGTGCTTGCACACACATACTTAGTTGTCACAACCTCAGCTATCCATCCTCAGTTATTTGGAAAGTAAGCAACTCTTCAACTGCTACAACCAGAAATATACCCTTCCAAGCAGCCTCGAACTCAGAAATATTACTTAATGTGGCTATATCTCCTTGCCTTCCAGGAGATAACGATTTACTTACGAGCCAATAAACACATACGTGGTCACTGTTTATAACGCTGAAGTGCCTGTTCCTGCTCACTTGTTCGAAGACTGAGTGGGCAAGAAGTGCAACCGTATGGCCAAAGGATGCACCCATGATATGCTGAGAACCTCCCAGCCGCCCCAAGGCTCCCATGCCCCAGGGGACCCTCTGAGCCCCCCACGCCCCGGGGGACCCTCCGAGCCCCTTCTGCAGCGTCATTCTCTGACGAATGGAAACCTGTGCTCCACTGTGAGTTTTCAAAACTCACTCCAACAGCTGCACACAAAATAAGGCAGGACAGAGCACGCAGGAATATTCAGTCTTCGTGACACCCCATTAGAAATTTTGCTGGGGTTTTATGAGCCACGCTAGCAGGCCATCCTTCTGCAGCACCGAAGGCAGCGAGCAGCCTGATTTTTAATAATACAAATGAACTCCAGTGACACATCACATTTTTAAAACTTACTTTTTAAAAGAGCTGCCAGAAGCCTCAGCCTACTGCTAATTGCAGCAGGTATTTGAGCACCAAACAAACCAGATTTCACTGGAAATCTGCGGAATTCAAGGAGAGCTGAGGTTAGTACTTCCTTCTCCCTCAGCCCTGTCAATGGACGTATGCTGGTACAGCACTGAGGGCAAGGGCCGCCGAGCTCAGCTGTAGCTGCAGGCAGCACTTCATGAAAACCAGTAATACCTGAAGCTGGTTTCAGACCATGCGCTGCATTTTGACCACCCTCTCATCCATCTGAAATTGCAGATGGGAATCCTGCTCCTTAGCAAGAAAAATCTTTCTGACAACAATGAGTAACTGGGAAGCATCTGGTCTGCCTTCCCCCATCCTAATCTCCTGGGGACAGTAGCTACCACTCACTAATCTAACCTCTTGACTGGGTCGTGCTTGAATTATTCTGGGAGGCTCACGCTTTCAACCCATCTTCTGCTTTCACTTCATATTAATTTATTGATTATTTCCATAATGTGCTCCTTTGGTGACCTGTCTTTAAACAACAGTCACTTACACAAATCAACTTTTTTTTATTTCATTCGGTTCAAATGCTTTCATATTTACCTGGCATCTGTATAGTATTTTAAACTAAAAATCTCTTCAGATATCCCAGGCCTTGTCCTGATGTTATAGTTCCTTCTCATTTGCCTTGTAACATTCTCAAGAATGAATCATGAAATAATTAAAACTGTTAAGTTATGATATGGTTTATGTTACTGTGCTTGGAATAAATAGACCTTATCACCACAACGTGCTGAACCATCCTGACAGCCGTCAGAACATCATAAACTCACCACGCTTCAGTATCACATGTCCATTCCTAAGGGTACAGGTTGAGGTTTCTCCAAAGCCTGAAAACTCCAAATACACTTCATATCCCTCGAGATGTCTTTGTCCTGGAAACACTTCTTACAAACAGTCAGTACCAATGGCAAAGCCAAACAGGCTTAACTCCACTCCTAAGAATGTTCTCTGCTTTTAAGAAATTAATTGAAAACATCTACTGAACGGCTCCCTCTAACTCACGGGACATTCTAAGCAATGGTTTGATATACACGTTACCAGCAATGGCTGCTGCTAGCAGAGAGGACTGATGTTTGGACCTTCATGTTCTACTAAGTACTAATATCAATTATGAGTTCTTGTACACTGACCACGTTTCACGTTCACTGGTCTGTACTTCTAAATCTGCAAGCTGATCATTAATGTAGCACCAAGGCCACATCCATACCTTTGCTGTGGAGAGGGACAGCACAGCAGCACCTCATATGAAAGCAATTAAAATCATTCCCCAGTGAAATCCAGGAAATAAACATATTTCCCAGAAAAGATCAAACCCTGCCATGATCCAGCCTTCTTGATCCATATGAGCTCAAGGTTGTAGCCACTCACCTCTCTCTCCTACCCCCTCGCCACCCAGTGTGTATAGGACACACTTGTGCACAGGCACTGAGAGCTTTATGATCAACAGCAATGAGCAGCTGAGTTTAAAATACAACCACAAGAATCTATAGCAAAGAAACCACAATGAACTTCTGGGTCTGTCAGGGTGAGTGTGCAGATCGTCTTCATCAGTTGTACCGTGACGCACACGGGAAGCTTCTGCGCTCTACCTTCTTTCTAACAGGCAGAAAGCTTCTTGTCTGCATTTTATTACCTACCCTTGAATAATTAAGACTATGCTTAACAGCGCAGCACCTCAGCACATGAATAAGACTAAACAAATTTACTCCTAGTGAATCTCTGCTGACTTGACAAAGTTTTATTACCCCTAGATCTCAGACTGGCAGAAGTGTGAACAAGCACGACTCTCGTGTTCCTGGTCCAGGCAGTCCAGAGTCTCCTCTCTAAGCTGGCTCTGATCCCAATAACTGTAACTGAATCACTCAACCTCTCTTCTTGGTTTCCCATCTTTCATCTGGAACATTAACACACACTTCACAGCCATGATAAAAACAATTCCATTATTTAAAGTTTGCACCGTGCTTTGAAGATGAAAAGGGCTATGTTTTGTCACTAGCACAGCTTCAACAGAGAGCTGTGGTTTATTTTTGCTCAGGAAATTTCTGCCATTTAGTTCTGTTTGAAGAATGTATTTATCTGGAGAAAAATCTGCTTTATTGTATTTAATAACATGTCTAAACAAAAAAAAGAAAAAAAGGAGGAAACACAGCACAGCAGGAGAAGATCCTGGACATTAAATGTTGGCCGGATCAGAAAGCTGCATTGTCTCTCCAAAGCACCCTAGAGATTTAGGGGATCCCTGGAGTGATCCTACATGTCCACGACAAGCCAAAGCAGGCAATTGTCTTGCATCGAAACTCTGAGGGTCCTCAGCTTCAAGTAAGGTTTGTCTTTTGCTTAGTTCCCCTCACTTCATACTTAAGACAGTAACGTAGTAAGGCCTTCCCTGCGAAGCCGGAACCTCACCTACTGGTGTCAATAGAGATTTTCTGTCTGGATGAACAGGTCTTGCTCCTTAAGGGGTTCCACTTCATCAAAGCTGCGTCAGTACGTATTGCCATAATAAAGTGCATGTTGCAGAACGTGACCTAAAGAAACATCTTCTATGCTTCCTTGACTTCTTGCTGGTCAGAGGCGTATGACAGCTGGGGCCTGAAGCGAGGAGACTACATGGATCTAGACTTCCCTGTTGTTTCCGCACACTGACCCAATCCTGCTGCACAAACTGCCGAGTTTATGCTACTTTCACAAAATACATAATGTGATTTATTCCCCACCCATTTCTTTCTTTCAAAGAGGGGGGTTGCTTTTGTTTTGTTTAATTTGTTGTAGCTGCTGGCATGTGTGAGAAGAGCAGCATCCCAGTTACAATAGTTTTGGAAGCTGGATTCATTGTGTTGTGACGGGTTGCTCAAGGCTCTCTCTACATTTTTCCATTTCCTTGGCAGAGCTGCAAGCAGTACAATGTCAGAAGACAAATTACAGAGGCATTTACCCAGTTCTGGGGCTTGTTGTTTGCTATTCAGCCTTGACCGAACTGGCACGATGTACTGAGTGCGCTCTGCTGGTTGTGGGACAATTTTCTTGGCACTGCAAAGAGACTCATCATGATATTTTTGGACAAATGCACTGTGCTGAACATACCCAAGTATTTCAGGCCACAACCCTGGTCGACGTAAACCAATGTAGCTTTACGGAACTCAGTACAGCTGTTTACATTCAATGCTGCTAAGAATCCAGTCCTTCAATGTCAAACCAGTCTGAGAACAGGGACTTCAAAACATACAGCACCGCAGGGTCTGCGTTTGTTTATTAGTGTACAAGCTTTAAAATGGTCTACATAAAAGGTTCCAATACAACCACCAACCAACACCATTCATGCAGAAGCAGTATGTGAACTTTGCCAGCTTATGAATAATGAGCATATGTACTATACGTACTATTACCAGGTATATTTCTAAAATCGTCCACAAGTCAGCAATGGTAAAAGTCACACCAGGGCAAGCTTACCAGAGAAGCCCACTTCATACCCAGTAATGTGACTTGCTCTCACATCTCACAGGGTGTTAATTCTCCTTCAGTAGTCTTCTTGCCCCTAACGCTCTTTCACTTTTCCTCCAAAGCATTTTTCCCCTCTATCACAACAGCCATTTTAGCCTCTGATTTCAACTGCGTTACTTTGCGAGCGTCTTTCAATGCACCAGTTCCCGGCTATCTGAGGTACAGGGAGGTACCTGCGTAATTCACACATAACCAGCCTGGTCACTGCTCCCTGCCAGCTCTCAGGTCTTATGCTCTGGCTCGAGCTTGAGAGAGATTCAATGAAATATTAGCCAAAGTGGTTGAGCTTGTTCATGGACTCACAGCTTTGTAGGAAAACCTTTACAGCAAAAAGGAACCTATTTTTCATATTTAAATGAAACATGTGAGAAGTGACACAGTAGAATCAAAGGCTCAAATTCTTCCCCCTTCCACTCACCTCCTCCAGTTTGACCTGTCCTGCACAATCAAGACAGTGCTGCATCTAATGCTGGGACAAGATACCAAGCATCAGAACAAGGATTTAAATCACTCTCAAAGTGCAAGGGAGCTATGGAATATCTCTAGGCAGACACTGTTATTTTAGGAGCCAGGTCTTTTATGCCTAAAACCGTTCAGAAGCAAGGAGAAGATAATTCACAGCTCTTCTCTCAGGGAAGAAGGGATTCCTCTTCTTCTACTGCTGCAGAGTCTCCCCTAATCCAGAAAGTGCTGCTTGGGCTGGTTGAGAAATGAAAATCCCAAACAAAATTCCTTCCTCTTAAGAACAGCAAAGCAAGCAAATATAAGCGAAGTTCAGTCTAGATGCCAGGGTCCCTTCCTGCACTAAAAAAAGGCTTTTGAGAACAAGACATACTTCTCGGACAATAACAAGGTACTTGGTGGAGCCCTGAATGCCACTCACAAGAAAGGTTTCAGTGAGAAACAAAATGAAAAGCACATTTGTGGAGATGTAATGGATCAAATCCACTGTGGCAGGTGCAGCTCCACAAATGTAAGTTGAGCTATGTTCCCTTATAGCAGCCCTGTGTTCATACCCACACCAAGCAATCCCATCAGGCATGCAGCCCTGATGCAAGGAAAACACATTTTCTCAAATATGCAGCTCTATGTATTATTCACTTTGAAGCCTTTCCTAATATGCTTTAAATTCTGGAAATTATTCCTTGAACAGGTTAATGCATTAAATGGCTGGAATACTTCCCATTCTTTGCTTACACAAAGAGTTTATCCTGTGGTTTTGCTTTAATGATTATCTGTATCAGCTATTAAGTTGACTAGTAATAGACAATTTAAAGAAAAAATATATTGGCTAAATCTATTTAACACCAAATGTGGAAACATAACGCAATTCTGCTTTCTTTCACCACCACTTTGATAGATGGTGATATTATGTGGTGGTGATATTATGGAGGAGGAGAAATCTTGTATTAGCACAATACCGCAGTGCATAAAGGCTTCAAAAAAACAGCTGCATTGCTGCATCTGGAAGTGAAGAGGAAGAGCTGATCTTAGAAGGAAAAGCCGTCACAGGTTATAAGAAGGAAGAATCTAGCTGGGGATTCAAAGCAAGGATAATGGCTACTGGGTTCATCTTCCTAGGTGCCTCCTTTACACAGAAAGACTCAAAATTAGGAACGTCTGCATTATCTTTAAATCCCTCTGTAATACCAATATGGAAGCACAGGGTTTAGGAGAGAACTCAGTTTTAACGTGAGCCTCTCTGTTGGCTTCTGTTCCCCCCCCACGCCCCAACACCCCCATCTGCCCGAGTTGTTCAGCCCCTGCACCCTGTCCCACCCCAGCACTGTCACAGCTCTGGGACACAGATTACCCTTGTCACACGCCTGCACGAAGCCCTGAACTACAGAGTCCTAATACTGCACGACAGGTCCCTTGTGGGCTGCCTCCATAAAAGGTAAGAGTTATTAATCACGAACAAATCTATTAGGCTCCTAGCTCCCACGCATCTGGGCACACACATGCATGCATACGTACATCAGAAAGACAGACTCCAAGAAAAACATTCCCTGATTTTGTTCTTTGCTGAGACATAGCCACCGGAGACATTTCTGTTTGTCTGGGCAGCACCAAGACAAAAGATGAAGTAATGCAAACATGCCAACTCTTCCTAGTTTTAATCCTCTTCCCAAGTCCTTCTTCTAATATACAGTGTCACTTTGCACCTAAGTAAACCCCAGCAATGTCATGGAGTCCTTCTTGCAGAAAATGCTAAAATAAAGTCTAAATCACAGATTTTGGGAATGAAGTGCTAAAGATCAAAAGACAGAGAACTGCCCTACTGACTCAGAGCCCAGAAAATGCTTCCAGAGACTTCACAGAATCACAGAATGGTAGGGGTTGGAAGGGACCTCTGTGGGTCATCTAGTCCAGGCTTCAATAAGCCTGAGGGGACCTGAACAGAGTAACAGTAACAGGCGCTTTCTGAATTATCTGAATGAAAACAATTGGAAACCAGAAGTATGGAGGCACTGAGTTTTTATCTGAAAAAGTCTAACATCTGAGGTATCTTCTCTTCCCATGACGGAAGCAGGAAGGAAAAAAAAAATTCCTGCTTTCTAGGAAATGACAGCTGGAAACTGCAATGGGAATTATGCTGTTTACTGTCTCAAATGCTTCGTTTTCACACAGAAGAGTGTGCTTCTACACAAACTCCTTCCTATGCCAGGGATCTCCCAGTCTTTCACGGACCATCTACATCATCACTGCCATGAGACAGGGACCATCACTTCTGTGTCGTGCATATCCACGGTGAATAATAACAAGAGCAATCTCCCCCCATCAGACTGTGTGCACATATCCCAGGTTGCAAGTCTCATTTTCTTATCAGAGTCTATTTTCCTTCAGGCTAAATCCTTCACCAGCTTTTCTCTGACTCCTGCCATATGCAAATGTCAAAGGGTCATATAAGAAACAGTGAGATGGAAAGGGATGCGGACAGAAACATTCACTAACCAGAGCAGTGCTGCCTGCAGACTCTCAGTCCCGGACCAGAGAGCGTTTTTCCTCCTTGGTGCCTTTCAGCATAAAAAGTAGTGTGCAAATAAGCCATGATAAAGGAGATCCTGAGATGGAAAAGGATTCTAATGACCAGCTTTCGCTGGGATCCTGATTATGCTTTGCTTGCAGTGCTCATCTTGTTTG
Organism: Opisthocomus hoazin; assembly: GCF_030867145.1. Taxonomy (NCBI): domain Eukaryota; kingdom Metazoa; phylum Chordata; class Aves; order Opisthocomiformes; family Opisthocomidae; genus Opisthocomus; species Opisthocomus hoazin. The sequence continues at coordinate 6,941,060 of NC_134419.1, read as the reverse complement.
GAATAATGTTGCATCCTTTCCCTGATAGAGCAGGAAGACTGACGATCTTCTGCATTCGCTGAATCTCAGAAAATGCAGATTGCTCTCTTCCAATTCACAGAAGTGGCAGTGACAAATTTTCTAGCAGTTATTCAGGGACTTAAAAGAGCAGTTAAGTTTCCACACTCAACTATATCCCCTTCCCTAAAAAGATTTTGTAGGCCCCCATACCATTTGTGTATTTGGAATGGATTTCCACACTTTTGAACTGAAACAGATGGAGATTAAGTGACATGCATAAAGGGCCCAGAAAATTTTCATTTAGCAATCATATATTGAAGAGTTTTTAGGACTAATTCAAAAAGTACTAAAGAAGCCATGACAAGACCAATGCTGTTGCTGTTTGTGGTGGGTCACGACAGAGCTCGCTGCTGAAAGTCAGACATCCTCCATGAGACTGAACTTCCCAATGCCAAAACTCAGGATTGTTTTTCCCCCTGGACTTCCCCCTTTGCCTTCTTCTCCAAACACATACATATTTACACATCAGACATAAGCAAATGGGAGAGCAAGCCTATAAATTAACCGTCATGCCTTTCAGAGTTTTGAAAGGACAGAAATAAAGAAGAGTAATATTGACAATTGCTCAGCCACTGTGGTTTCACGGGCTGAGACACAGGCTCTTTTCATTGCATTTGATGCCAGAGCATTGCTCTACCTAGCCGGACGGGCTGAATTAGCACAGAGATGCCAGGTCTGCTCGTCAGATGAGCAACAGCCTGTTTAGCCAGCATAACTTCACCTTGTTTGCCCAGGATCCTACAAGAGCTTCATTAGTTCTGCCTGACCTCCATGAACACCACTTCTGGAGACCCAATTGCTCCCTGGCTTCCTACTTCAGTGCCTTTTCTGCCAACTCTCACGCTTCCAACGGGCAGGATTTACACCAGCAGCAACCACCTGCAGCCTGGGAGCATCTGCACTCACTGTTGTCTCCTCTCTTCAGTGCCAGCTTACAACGTAAGACCTCTCAGGAACAAAATGTAAAGGCCCAGAGGAAGATCCTACGCTGCAACAGGGTAGGAGTTTCCCATGCGTGCTGGCTGCCATCACCATAAAAGGAGTCATCGTCTTGTTTGAAATGAAGTTGGGTGAAGAAACACAACTTCAGTAAAAGCTGCTTGGGGCTATACAAAAGCCTTTGAAAAACAAAGATCCGTGTGAAAATTACCCATCGTACACACAGCTCCAGGGAACAGATTTAGCAGCTGTCTTAATGTACTGAAACTCACTGTGGGTGCTTAGGGCTCCTTCTCTGACGCTTAACCCAGAGTTTTATTAAACATTTGATGCACAGTAGGTGTACGCAGGTGCTAGGAGTCATCCTACAGCACTGACACGCAGATTCGCAATACCAGCGACACACTTGTATGCTTGAATCCTCAGAGTCTCCAAAAAGAGACAAACATGGCCAGGCTCTAGCAGTCACACCCTTACAGAGTAACAAGGAAACCAGTACATCCCCCAGACCCTCATGGGAATCCCAGGCATGCAAAAGCAGCAGCACGCCCAAGCAGAGGGACGCAGAGACGGCTACCTCGCACAGCTGCCCAGGATGACTTTATCCCCCACACCGCTGGCTCTGAATACCATGACTGGGTCTTTGAAAGAGTCTCCACAAGTTTGAGAGCAAGTTAGGCTGAGAGCAGCTGTAGAGTAGAATAGAAAAAGGTCTATTTCTCAGGAAGATCAGCCTCCTGTACAGGAAGGACAGGGTGCCCAGCCTGCCAGAGATGTGTTCTTTGCCAAAATGCCAAAAAAGAAGCAATAGAAAGCTGTAAGTCAGTCTGCCAGTTCCACAAGCACAAACTGACTCCCAAGCTAACACTGGATTACAAAGAATTACTTTTCTGTTTGTGTCAAGCAACCCCCTCCAACACCACTGGAAAAAGCAGACTATTGAAGCAGCGAGTGTTGAGATCACCTGGCAATTATCCGCAGAGACAACAATAGTTTAAATAAAAAACAAGTATAATTAAGAAGAGGCAAGCACTTTGATTACAAGTTCTGCACCACCCTCCACCCCCCACCCCTGAAATTGTATGTTTTCTACATAGAGAAACAAGTGTTCTGGTTATGGCATGCATTAAGCAACCAGGAAAAAGAAACAAACCAAACAATAAAAATAATCAGAGCATGGAAATCACAAAGCAAGTTAAACAAAGCAAAGAATTTTCAGTGTCCTGACACAAGAGGAAATACTCAGAAGTTTAATTAGCACTGACCACCATACATTAAGCTTGCTATTTCCCAAGGGGCTTGACATTTTGGATGCTGTGAGACCACTGAGAAACATCAGCTATTGCAGAAAGAACTGTTGTTAAAATCTAAAATCCACTTTGAAATACAAAGACTATTTGCACAGCATTAATAGAATAGTTGAAACTGTCAGTCTGGGCTCAGTGAGCACAGAGCTACTTATAGGAAGCCCGTGAACCTGCCAAGGGATGTACTGTGGAGGCTTTTGCAAAACACTGCCTCACATCCTTGCACCTAGAGCTGAGACCACCGACAAGAGCAGAACTGCACCTGCTCCAGGGCAGCCACTGCTACCTGACCTGTGTTTGTCCACGTACCTTCAGAAAGTCACCTCTGCAATGCAGTTGGCCACTTCTGACCAATAAAATCTTAAAATCTCCTGTGAACCCCAGGCACAACAGTTCTTTCAAGTCTTTTTCCATTACTGTCTCCTTCAGAGTCATCTCTGCAGGGTAAACAAACCACCCCGCAAGCCACAGCACAGCCACAGCTGGTCTACAAGGCAGGCAAGGCACACAATGCTGCTGCTTCCAGATCTGGAGAGGAAATGTCCAAAGTATTTCCTTTGGATGGCCACTGAAACAGCTGTTGCCCTGTGGACCACATCACAGAATCCCAGCATGGTATGGGTTGGAAGAAGGGACCTCTGTGGGTCACCTAGTCCAATCCCCCTGCCGAAGCAGTGTCACCCAGAGCTGGCTGCACAGGACCTTGTCCAGTCAGGTCTTGAATATCTCCAGAGAAGGAGACTCCACAACCTCCCGGGGCAGCCTGTGCCAGTGCTCCGTCACCCTCAGAGGGAAGAAGTTCTTCCTTGTGTTCAGACAGAACTTCCTCTGCTTCGATTTGTGCCCATTGCCCCTTGTTCTGTTGCTGGGCACCACTGAAAAGAGTTTGGCCCCATCCTCTTGACGCCCACCCTTAAGATATTTACAAACATTTCTAAGGCCCCCTCTCAGCCTTCTCTTCTTCAGGCTAAACAAGCCCAGCTCCCTCAGCCTTTCCTCGTAGGAGAGATGCTCCAGGCCCCTCATCATCCTCGTAGGCCTCCACTGGACTCTCTCCAGTAGCTCCTCATCTTTCTTGAAGTGGGGAGCCCAGAACTGGACACAGTGCTCCAGATGGGGCCTCACTAGGGCAGAGTAGAGGGGGAGGAGAACCTCCCTCGACTTGCTGGCCACACTCTTCTTGATGCACCCCAGGATCCCATTGGCTTTCTTGGCAGCCAGGGCACACTGCTGGCTCATGGTCAACCTGTCATCCACCAGCACACCCAGGTCCCTCTCCACAGAGCTGCTCTCCAGCAGGTCCGCCCCAAGCCTGTACTGGTGCCTGGGGTTGTTCCTCCCCATAAAACCTCCTGGTTCCTTGTGAAGGTTTTCCCTAGAGTGAATGTATTGCATCACGTCGTGTTTCACCCCAAGGGACCCACAGCCTCCTCCTCTCCGTTCTCATCCCTGATCCACACTGAAGGCAGGTGCCAATGCATCCACACAATTTTTGCTGACTAAGTCATCCTTTCTTTACTTTTTTGCACCAAGCAAAAAGTTTCCTGTCCTTAATTTAACGCTCAGCTGTCAGACTGTTTACTGGAGTCTTCTAATCCCTTGTCTGCCCCAATCTGCCAACAAGTCTCAGGATCGCGGGTACTACTTTCTGTGTTTCCCCATTCCCAGAAGGCCTCCTTGCGTGGCTGCCTGCTGTAGCACTTCCATTCAAATCTCTCCAAAAGCCCCAGCTCTGTCACAGAATTGAAGAGAAACCTGGCAGAGGCCACTCCAAACAAGACTTTTTGTTGTGAACAGCAAACTACTGACACCAAAGGCAAACTCAGCAGCACCAGAGATTTGCTTGAGGCACTCATGACAGTACATCACATCACCTTCTGAAATAAATACGGCATCAATCATGACAAATGCTCTCAGTGACTGGTCTTTGTATTTTCATGTAAATAAAAAGGCGTTTTGATCTACTGAAGGTCAATTCCCATCACATCAGTTTGTATTTGCATCATTTTTATTTTTTTATTCATTTATTTCATTTGCTTTGCATGCCTAGAATCCAAGGTCTTCACAACAAAGACCTCAACGACTTTTTTGCTACAGAAACAAATAATAGCTGGTGCAAGCACAAAGTCCTAAGCACATCCACCCAGGAGAATTTTTCAATGCCGTACAGCTCTCCACTGTCACAGGGGGTCTGGATGCAGTCACTACTCCCGTCGATCTTTAGGATCCAGAGATCTAGAACCAGCTTTATCATTCCACTCTTTGACGAGCTTAGGTATCGTGGCCCCTGGAAGTACTGACGACCATCTGTGTTTGCCCATGGTTATTACAGAGTTATACTGTATGAACCAGAGATCACCGGAAAGGTTCACTGACTTCAGAGCCTGTGTCAACACACACCAGGTGAGAATTTGACTCTTTCTTTGCCTAATGGAAAAACAGAAGCACAGAGCTTCTGCTCCTGAGCCCATGAGACAGATGTTTGTCCACCCTGGCTCTCCTGACGTTTCCAGTTGGCCGAATGAGCTAAATTTGTACTTAAAAACAACCATCTTCCCCCCAAAACCAGCGTTTGGCACATTTATCATACAAAAAAGGGACAAGTTATAAATACATACCTCTGTCTGGACAGCACCAGTGACAGCCATAGAACCATATGCTTTTAATTAACTCAATATGCAAACCGTCAGGCAAATTTAGTACAACATTCAGAGTAGGGCCCAATGCAGACCCAAAATAGGTGAACAAAACTGCATGCAAATGATACTGCTTTGAAACCTTAAATGTTTCTGAAAGCGGCATACGTCAGCGTAAATCCACCCTGCATGTCAGCAATCAGACACGGGGCCCTCTTAAACCTTGAGGAGAGGTGAGGGGCAGTGATTATTTACACTGCAGCATCCCAAAGATTTCCAGATTACAGAGCGCTAAAATCACCGGAAACTATCACCATGGAGTCCCTCCCTCTTGACTGTGCATTACTTAGAAGGGAGGGAAGAAACAAGCTTGCAAGTAATTAAACATATCGCTACACAACAGCAAGTAATTAAAGATATGCCCATTTGGATGTGCAAAAGTCCTTTAAATGGCTGGTTTGAAAGCTCAGCAGTTTTCAGCCCATCTGACTGCCTGCAAGTCTTAATGAGTTACAGCACTCTGAAACCAAAGGAAGCTCTTCTCTCGGTTCCTCCAATATTATAAAATTGTAGACTCATGGAACGGTTTCTGTTGGAAGAGACCTTTACAGGACGACTAGTACAGCTGTCCCTGGTGTGGGCAGAGGGTGTGCTGCCTGCGTGAGTCTCGTCTGTCTCCAGAAGAGCCTGCGTGACCTTCCCGGCTTCCCAGCTGTGGGACAGGCTCTGCTCTGCCACTGAAAGCTTTCAGGGCAATATTCCAGCTCCTGATCCCAGCCCCTTTCCCAGTTGCTAGCCCTCCAGTTTGATCACAAATGAGTCTTTTCTGGTCCAAAAAAAAATTTTGCCCGTGGTTCCAAATGAACTCTTCCCCCACTCTTTTGCCTTTAAGATCAAAGCAAGTTATACCTGCTACAAAGACATCTAGCAAAATCAAATCTCTGTCTTAGTTTTTAAATCACTTGGATCCAAACTAAACTGCAAGGTGCTTTCATCAAAGAGTTAAAATGTGGCTCTCATCGCTGTAAACTTATTTTGATTATTTTTAGAGTGCACAGCTTTTGTCATTTATAAAAACAACTTAAAAGTTACTGCTTTATAGCTTTTTTTTATTACTCATACTGTAATAGAAATATAAAAGCATCATTTTTTACCATCGCAGCATATCGATGCCTTACGATGATCCAGCACATTACATTAAGACCAAGAAAATTAAAAGGCAATAGCACACTTGTGTCAAAAGCTAATACAGACATCTGCATGTACTAAATGCTGTTATATTTAAGTGGTCTTCACTAGAGCAGCTAAATCTTCTCTATACACAGTACAACCCTTGTTTACATGTGTGCTCAGAGCAGCATGATTAACTTGACTGGGCTTGGTACCAGAGCAGCACTCTTTAGCCCGAAGAGTGAGATACGATATAATTACTCTCTCAGGAGAAGGCTAAAAGCAAGCCTCAGAGCTGACCTTCTCAGACACTCACGTACAATTGTGTCTTAGCATTTAATTAGTCTGATCTGACCTCAAAACATTTGCTATCACATCAGCTCTGCGGAGGAATGCGCAGCGCAAAGCCAAAGTGGCAGTGACTCAAAACAAACCCAATCTACCACTGTAAAATAGAATCAAAAATAAAGGATATAATCAGTGTTTCAGCGGTTTTTAAAATCACTAAACATTGTCAAATATTCATCTCTGACAAATATCAGCAGCACTGCGCAGAAGACACTGAGCTACCTCTGGGTCCCACCAACTGTAGAAAAGCTCATTAAAAATGCATCCAAGAAACAGGATTTTCATGCTGCAAGTCAAGTTTTATTGAAACAAACTGAAAGCCAGACAACTAAGAAACTACAGGGAACCAGGCACCACAGGCATCCAAGGATCTCCAAGGATTTGTGGAGGAGAGCAATCCCTCAGTCCTGAATGCCTGGGCTGGACCCTCCATGGCAATACAAAGAGCTCTCCACTTCTCCAATAATCCTTAATTCCCAAGTCTGAGAGAATGCTCTTGGGAGCTTAAAAGACTGGCATTTGAAGCCAAATGCAAGTTATTAAACACAAATAAAATGAAGGTTTCTAATACCTGGTTTTCCGTCTAGGTTCATACTTTGCTTCCACAGTGTTGTGGTTTAACCCCAGCCGGCAACCAAGCAGCACCCAGCCCCTCGCTCACTCCTCCTCAGTGGGGTCAGGGAGAGAATCAGAAGGGTAAAAGCGAGAAAACTCATGGGTTGAGATAAAGACAGTTTAACAGGTAAAGCAAAAGCTGTGCAGGCAAGCAAAGCAAATGAAGGAATTCATTCCCTGCATCCCATTGGCAGGTGTTCAGCCATCTCCAGGAAAGCAGGGCTCCACCACGTGCAATGGTTACTAGAGAAGACCAATGCCATTACTCTGAGTGTCATCCCCTTCCTTCTTCTCCCCCCAGATTTATATATTTGCTGAGCATGACATGATACGGTATGGAATATGCCTTTGGTCAGCCAGGGTCAGCTGTCCCGGCTGTGTCCCCTCCCAGCTCCTTGTACACCCCCAGCCCCCTCGCTGGTGGGGTGGGGCGAGAGGCAGCAAAGGCCTTGGCTCTGTGTAAGCCCTGCTCAGCACTAATGAAAACATCCCTGTATTATCAGCAATGTTTTCAGCACAAACCCAAAGCACAGCCCCGTACTAGCTACTGTGAAGAAAATGAACTCTGTCCCAGTCAAAACCAGCACACACAGCTATCAGCAGATACCAGCACCTTCTGCTCAGAGCCCAGTAATGGATGGCATGAACCTATAGTGCCAGATCTCACCCAGGATGCATTATCTCTCAGTTCCCCAGCTCTTCAGACTTTCCTCCACCTGCTGACTGCACTCACCTCCTAAAATGTCACCCTTCGAGCACTCATCCTAAACGCTCAATGCCAATTTCAAAACCCCTGGTCTTGTTCTTTCACTCCCTAGCCTTGCTCCTCACCACATAGATTTGTGCAGCTTATTCTGAAGGCAACTAAGCAGCTTTATTACAGTCCTCATGCCACCCGAGAGCTTGACTGAATGCTGAACAGTGAGTGAACAGGGTGGGAAATGGAGCAAGGGAAGTGTGCGTGTGGGGATGGAGGAATCACAAAGCTTCCTATGGTGAAGAAGAATCAGCTTGCTTCTTGGTTGCTCCTTGCAGATGTTTGAGTTTTCACCACAGAGTCTCGATGTCTAAAACACAGCTCTGATCTTTACTCCAAACTCACCACAACCTCGTTTCTCAGTCAGTCAGCAACCACCCTCACATTACACTACTCACCCGTAGTCCATGCCTCCTTTTTCGAATGATACCTTTTTTTCTTTTTCCACATACAAATAGCACCTTGCGCACCCTGAGCTCCTCTCTGCTTACAGGTGCAAGTCTTGCCTGGAGTCTCATCAGTCCCCATCATTGCAGGGTCCTTTTCTCTGTCCTTGAATAGACACAGATGTCATGTCTGGCTGTCTACCTCCAGCCAAAGACTGATAAAAACAACAAGACAATCTGACCAGCGCTTCGGCACATCAGCTCTCTCTGTGCATCCTTCCACCGATGCACTGACACCCCCTCTCATATCGCAGCAAGGGATGAACGTACATCTTTTCTCCAGCTTGTTAGTTATCAAAGCAGTCTTTTTTTTTGCTTTCCCTCACACAGTCACCAATGTTTCAGAGGATCTGCCATAATCACAAGGAACCACGTTACTGCTTTCAAATTCTTCCTTGAAGATGCCACTTGCTACACCACCTAAGAAAAACTAAACACAGGTAAGTTTGCAACATGTTCTTTCTAGCAGTTATTACACTGACCTCAGCAGAGTAGCATCTCCTTCCGCTTCGCTGTGTGTGGAGTTCAGAAACAGTCTTTTTCTCCTACAGCAACACGACAGCAAATACAACATGGTCCCAACCACACTAATACTAAATTATGTTACTATAGTCAAGCTAGTCCTTATGGCTCTCACCCAAACTGCTGGCCCATCTACCTACCCCATTTCTAATACTACTCAAAAAATTGCAAGTAATATCTTTTTGACTAGCTAAAATAAGTACACTCGTCAGCCCTACTGTGTTTGCATCCACCGTAAGCTTAAAGAACTTCAAGAAGCAACAGATAAAGCTAGGACTGACTGAAGTCCCACACAGTGGGCCACGAAACCCTGAAGTTTCATTTTGCTTTTACTTTTGTGTCCTCATTTTGGTAGGACAATCCCCAGAGATGTCTATTCATATGCAATGTGAGGTCTCCTTTTCCTTCCCCGCGCCAAAAATAATGCATTACCATCTGTTCACAACTAACAGACATGAACTGCTTCCACAACGATCCCGTGTAAGAGCTGGAAAACTCACGCCAATCTCTGCCCAACACAAACACACACTGAGACAAAACCAATGCAAACACAACCATGCCATCCCCTTAACCACGCACGTCCATCCCCCCCTCTCGTGTCACTGGCAGGAAGACGAGAATTAATAAGAATGCTGCTTCCCAAGAGCTTTGCTGAACTAAGCAAGGAATAGATCTGTCTCGTTCTGTTTTATTATTTATAACACCCCAAATCTCTCTCATAACCAGCCAGTGCAAAGGCAGTGACAAGAAGTGAATATGAATGGAAAGCTTCGTAAACATACAAGAAATAATGCCAAAAACCACAAAGAATTTCTTAGAAATGAGAACTCAGAACTTCAAAGTCAAGTCAGCAAAAAGCAACCTGTCAGGGCGGTAACAAAGGCAGCTGGTGCCACGTGCACGGCAATTACTCCATCTGCAAATGCTGTTGAAGAGCAGAACTGACTACACAAAGAACCGCATCCAGCAACGCAGGCCCTCCCCGCTAGTCAAACGGAGGAAATACATCCTTCCAAAGACAATATAAGCAAATTAGTGGAGAAAGCTAAGGGAACAGGACAAAAGGGACATCCCAAAATACTTGTCACAGTCCACTTTGTGATTTTACCTGTATAATTGAGAGCTACCAGAACCGCTGAGTCGCTATGACTGCATGGTCATCAGTAGCTCGAAATGTTTCTGGAAGCTACTTGGCTCAGAAGGAAGAAAACGATGCTCAAGCACACTTGTGCTGCTGGCATCAAAATGCTGAAACAGAAGTAATGTATAATGAGAAATTCTCTTATTATACTCAACACTGCCGCATGTGGAAATGGAAATAAACAGAATTCTGCCCAGAGTTTGTACTACCTATTGATTTTAAGGCCTACACCGAATAATGACAATTGTTTTGAATTGACTTGTGCAGGAGCATATGCTCCAGCATAGGCTTAAACTTACATTAATATGACAAAACCCAGCTTTTTTCCTAGGTTCTAAAAGCACACTGTAATTCCCATACACAATCATAGGACCATATGATAAAAATTCTGGTTTAGAGCACTGGCGATCTACCCCCCTGCCCCCTCCCCACCCCCAAATTAAAAAAATACTATCCCAGAAAGGGGAGGGAGGATCCTTACAATACTGGTAAGGCTGCCAACTGCCCTCTGCAAGTTTCCACCACAGCCAGCCTGCCAGTTCAACTTCAAGGGGTTATCTGATACTCACTTGTGAAAAAAGTATCGACAGAGATACAGCAGCTTCAGTCACCAACCTTGCAGAGGCTTCTTACCGCTCGGACAGCGGCTGCCCAAGCAGGCACCCCAGTCTGCTCTTGGTGCCTAAATCAGTGCTCCTGTTCCAGACTGAACTTCCAAATTCACCCTCAAAATGGAAGAGAAAGAGCAGCAGGTCTTCAGCTCTCGCTGGTACCTCCAGGCCACACGGAAGACGGGCTGGCAGAAGAGACAGACCAGCACTCCTGAAGAGTAACTGCAATTTACTACATTGCTGCCCATTACACTTAGCTCAGTGCTTAAAACAACTCTTCTTCAGGGGCCTGCCTTGCTTTAGATGCTGGGATTTGAAGGTTTTCCGTATTGTTTCCTGCCCTGGAGGAACACCAGCAAACACCAAACAGTCCATCGACAAGAGATGAATGATAGCACTTGCTCTGTTTTTAAACCATCTTACGGAGAATTTTTATAAGATCAGCCAACTGACAGGGAAGACCAACTGTGTGCTTCTCAGCTGTCATTACATCTAAATGAAACCAGGCTGTTTTCCAGATTAAACTGATAAATTCATGTCCCTGATGATGCAAGTCAAATCACTCCTGTTTACTTCAGCCCTCTCAAGGTTTTACCTTAATATATTCATGTCTCCATCACCATTTTAGCTTAACAAGCATGACTTTGATTAGGAAGTTCACTTCTTCTTGGGAAGGCAACGGAGGGGAGATTTCCACTTAATCCTGCATCTTACTGAGGCAGAAATTAGTTCTTTTGCTCCATTAAAATGAAGCCTCCAACTACTAAAATTGTAATTTTTTTTCTTAATTATTCCTGCTGTTGCAAAACCAGTACCACATACGTCACTGGAATAGAAAGATCAGTCTCGTAGGTTAATAAGTTTTATTGAGTTCTTGGAACCATATCATCTGTCCACCAGACTTTTTAATTTGCCACATGAATGGTTCAGTGTAACACCAGCTCTTGGAGTATTTGGGTAGGACAGAGTTCATGCTGAGTGCTTTCCTGAGCCAAACAAAAGTATTCTCCAATGTGTACACAGATTAGGGAATACCTCCTCCCCCCCCCCCCCCCCCCCGCCTGCATTATTTAGATCACTTTTTATCACTTTAGGAGCAGATGGGTAATTTATACACTGCTATTTTCACGCAAACTTCACTTGCATCTTGTTTGACCACACTTAAAACAAAAGGAAAATCTCCATGGTTGACACTCCATAGCCTGTGGTGGGAAGGAGGAGAGAGAAAAAAAAAAAAATCTTCCATACTGGTAACTGAGACCAATCACTGGGGAGTTCACATCACAGCCTTGTGAAAACCACACTCCACTTGATCAGAGTACTCAGGGCTGAGAGCCAAATCTTGTACTTGGTGAACTCAAAACACAAAGGTAACCTATCAAGGAGTTAAATTCAGTCAGAATGAAAACTGAATGAATCCCAGAACCCCACTGAGTTTAACAGACGTGAGCCCTTGCAAAAGCCTTCAGCATTTTCCTTTTTACCTCCTTGTATGAATCAATACTGCATAATGATGACAAATTCCTGCTTAGCGTTCCATGTGTCTCCCAGGGCCAGAAGAGGTCCTGGGGTGAGACAGTACAGCAGGCAATGGTACAAGAGGACAATAATTAGTGGCAGCTCTGACAAGCTGAGATACATCTGGAAGTGATAAATCCTGGGACCTGCATATATATCTCATATTATTACGAAATGTCAAGCATCCTCAGACTTGAGTGAAATTTAAAATCTGTTTGGTTTCAGTGGTCATCACTTAGCTTTACTTTCTTATCACCCTGTTCCTCCCAAAATTTTACCCTAAAATACCACCAAACACAAAGTTTGAAAGAAACAAAGTACATAGTCAACCTGTCCTTCCCACCATCAGTAATGTTTGTCCACTCTAAATACCCAAAATATTCAAATAGTACCTCCTATTCAAAACCAAGGTAGAAGCATCTTTCTTTGCATGAGTAGACTCCTGATCCCTCCTCCCTCTAACCCCATCATCTTCAGTTTCACCAAGGGTTCCCACTCTTTTGTTGTCTTTACACACTAAAAAGTTCGTATGTCTCTATCAGTATCACAGTATAAAACTCGGGGGGGGAAAACTCACTCAACTGGACATTCATAATCTTGATTTTGCAGTTCAGTGAGGAAAATATTTAAACTCCACCAATACAAGCCACATTTAACTCAAATTAAGGCCATAAACACAAAATTCTATAACAACTGGCTAGAGGGATTTAATTGAAATTGATGCAACTTCTGCCTATGCATAAGCCTAAGGTAAGTAAAATACCTGTGTACTAAGCGGAATATTTATCTGGAAAACGGGATATGTTTAGTAGTATTAATCCCAAATAGATGACAGAATTGTAATTGGTTTTGTGGAGGAAAGAAAAAGGCAATTAATTTCAACTTACATCGAACAAGATACATCAGGGTAAAATATTGACAAAGCGGCTGATTCTGTTCCCCTATGCAGAATGCCAACTGGCACCCAGTTTCAAAATACTAGTTTAAAAAAACAAACCAAAATAAGAATAAAGAAATCAACCATTTGAAAGACTACATTGCACATAACTGGATCACAAGCAAATTACTTTTCTTTGCAGGAATACAAGAGGAGAACAACTCTACTGTAGTTAAGTGAAGCAACCACCTACTTTTCCAACACATCAGTGTATAAATATGTAGGTATCGACATGCGAATGGACCTCCCCTTGGTGGCCGAGACCCATGGGACCTCGGGGACCGAGTACAAATGTCAGAGGTCTGGACAAGTCACTCCTCCTGTGTTCAAAAGACACAACAGCACAATACTTGGTGGTGCAATACTTTTTCGGTATTCTATATTATTCTATGATAACAGAGTTCTGTGTCATTAATGATTTGAAGGGTACCAGCCCTCACTACCCTTCCAGACAACAGATTCCAGAACGAAACCCATAAAGGAAGGACAGGATCACCTTTAAACAATGCACCCAGTTGCAGCTATCACCGGCACAACCCGACGTACCTGTCACTGCAGAGCCTCGGAAAACCAACCAGCCAAGTGCTCATTTGCCGTCTAGAGATGCTCCTACCAGGAGCTGGAGCCAAGCGCCGTGTATTTAGGTCCTCCGGGCTCTGCCCAGCCACGTCTTGCCAAGCTCCAACATTAACAGCGCCTTAAACTGCTGCCTTCGTGTGAGTTGGGATGATCCAGGCCTCCATCTTTCATCCACACAAGGTTTTTAAACTTTCCCCCCAGATAAGGCAGCAGTAGAAGTGGCCAGTGGTGGCTGGACTATGCTGAGCACCTGATTGCTGCCACCATCACAGGCCCGCACAGCAAGGCCCTTTCACATCCACCTCTCTCTCCCAACACTGCCTACAAAACATAGACTTGTGAGAACAGCGACTGCCCTGAATAAATTCAGCAGTGAGACTTCTCCGCTCCGCAGGAATCAGGCACGATCAAGGAGCACACGACAGGTCCTTTCCCAACAGCCAGAGACGTACACACACCAGTGCTGGCGCTGGACGTACTGGCCTCCAGCACAACCCAGACTTCTCCATTAGCAGGATCAGCATCTTGTGAGAGCAGTCCTCACCCGAGCTGAATGTATCTCACAATTCTTGCTTGCAGATTCCCCCTGAAGCAAGTATCTTATACGCTTCCTTCAAAAGCACACAGTAGTTTAGAACCTACTGTTCCAAAAGAGCATAAAGTTTATAAAAACCACACATTCAAAGCAAACTGTCAAGCAAGATTTCCGGAACAACCTTAATTGAGCTCCCTTGTGTATTTACGGCATAATACAGACTCATATATTCCTGGGCTATTTTCTCTCCCTACCAGCTGCGCCTCACTTACAGAGCAGCGAGTTACTGAATATTTCTCTTCACCATTTTAACTCTATACCTGGTTATTCAATCTTCAGCAAACATTATCCAGTCCCTCCACTGAACGCAAAGCTGCCAGTTCCCTTACGACATTTTATAGTGCTCTCCCAACAGTCTCTAAGTCATTTTAACCAAAAATGTATATGTAGCTAATAACGGCTTGAAAAGCCACATCAGTTGCCCACAGAAAAGGTCAGACTGTAAGGTCACAGTTTGGCAAATGTTATAATCACAGAATCATAGAATGGTTTGGGTTGGAAGGGACCTTAAAGATCATCTGGCTCCAACCCCCCTGCCATGAGCATGTGTTAAAACACATGAAAGCTTGTTGTATAAATCGGAAGCATCAGACCAGTCCTTGCTATAAAACTACTACCAACTATGCGTGATTTTAAAAAATTATGCCCTGTGAGACTTCAGCTATTAATCATTCAAGACAGAGACAATGTCAGCTTTCGCTGTGGACGGGTCCCAGGCAGCCCTGGCCTGGCTGGGGCAGCTGTGCCCTCTGCCCGCTGGAGATGCTGAGGGACTCCCACTCCACCCTCAAACCCGAGAGGCTCCCAGCGTCGCACAAGAGCCCAATCCCACAACACGCCCACCAACACGTTGTTTTCAGGCAATACAGTGTCAGCAGTTCCCACAATCACTTGGGATTTGTTCTTCTGTTCCTGCTTGGCTTGCAAATAAATTTCTTTCTGTGCTCTCTCTTTTCTTCTGAAGTCAGCAGTCTGGTAGTCCTTGGAGAGTTACCAAGCTGCTCTTTAGTAGTTAGAAAACCTAGTGTCTGGCAAACGATATTCTTGCTATAGGTCTTAAAAAAACCCCCCAAAACAGAAAGCAAATTTCTGTAATAAATTCTGAAGCAAAACTATACTGTTGTGAAAATATAATCACATTACTGTGTATAAATTTGCAAGTATTTTTCATGCATTCTCCTTTAAGATGAGCTGTAAAAGGAAGAAAATTCATTACTGCACCCTCTTCCTCCCTCTTCTTGGTTTTATGAACCGCAAGGGAAGTTTTCTCACAGAATAAAACATTTTTTTTCCTGCCTTTCTTTTTAAAATTAAATATTCAGGTTTCATCTCCCTCTCAACAGGTCAGAACTAGCAACCTTATGTTATCACGGGTAGCAAACAAAATCTGCTTAACTGAAATGGAGGGGATTTCTTTTTAATAGTATTTAAATCTATTAGATGGCAACAAGAAACTTCTGTTTCATTAAAAAACACCTGAGACAAAAAACTTGTTGCTAAATATTGAGCGACGTTGCTCTGTCAGCAGCGCGCTGAAAGCTCTTAATCCAGACCCACGGATCACGCAAAGAACTCTCCCACCAAGGGAAGCTGAACCAGCAACAGCCCTGCTAGCTCAGGCAACACGAGGAGGGAAAGCCGCATGAAGTCAGACAATGAAAAGAAAAAAGGAAAAGCACATGAAATATTCAAAAGGTTGATGTTTGTTTTTTTTTCTCCAATCACAAGCAGAACTAAACTAATTTCTATTCTCTAATGTGCCTTCCTTTACAAAATGTGTTCCAACTTTATCTGTTTTCAACAGAAGTGCTAATAGGCTATGTACAGAGTAGAAGTGCACACGTAATCTAGATATAATTTAGCACCTAAATTATCTTTGTGGTAAAGGTCCATTACTAAATCACTTCACTGGAAAATTAATAATAATGAAATAGTTATTAGCATCCCTTGGACATACATGCCATCCTCAGCATGTTTTTGATAATAAAGTGGTCCTTACCCTGCGCCAGCTAACTCTGTCAACGCCTACTAACTTGCTTCAGAAGACACAGGACTCTTTGCTTGAAAACTACTTAGCAGCCAAAAATGGACCGAAATCTTTGCCTCACACTTAAAGGCTACAACATTTTATCTGATGCTCATTCCGTAGTCAACAAAAATATAGGCTCAGTTTTTAAAGAAAAAACCCAACCTATATGGAAGAGAGGAAAACCAAAAAGCAAATGCTAGCACTAAATACAGGGCAGGAACTCTTGAAAGCAGCGTTCAAGCAAGATGATGCAAGCAGAAATTCTCCAGGCAGCCAAATTAAAGACTAAAGACATTTTAAAATACACTAAAAGTGACAGTAATAATGCAGAAAGTACTCAAAAACAGTTTTCATTCCACAGCAGCAGATAACAAAATGCTTCAATTCTAACCAGTAACACAAGGCTGTTAAACAGCAGTTATTAAATTTAGACTTTTTAAGGCAGGTAACCTGCTCTGAAGAGTTTAAAAGAGCTGGCTGACAGGAGGCAATAAAAATACTGTTTATTTTCACTAAATTTTAGAATACTCATGTCATTCCAGGAAAGTCAAAGAAAGCTAATGTTACGTCAGAGTTTAAATACAGTAAACAAGCGCTTATCGACCTGTTAACCTAATATCAGTTTTAGCTAATCTAAGGGAATGAATTATATTTGTCTTTACAACAATCAACATAAGCTTATAAAAAAAGATCCTGTCAAATGAATCCGTTGTCTTCCTCAGTGGCCTACCAGCCTTACAGAAATAACAGGTTTCGGAGCTTACTGAAGCAGATGTGAAGAGCAATTCGATTACTGGCTGGGAGCGCCTACCTGGCAAACAAAAATCGAGCATGAGCAAGTTCATTTAGCCCAGCAGGGAAGCCTACTGTGCTCCAGTGACTTTAGGTTGAAGCTAAGTTCAGACTGGAAGTGTAACATCATTTCTAGGAGCTAATAAATCTCAGAACAGCGTTGCAGAGTCCACTGCTGGTTCTGCAGCAGTAAGCTGGTAAATGAAATTCTGATCTTTGAAGGGATGAAAGAAGAAAGGGGAACCACCTGTCCACGAAGCAAAGAGCAAATCCTGGGCAATCACACAGAAGACAGCTCTGCTCTCACCTGTGCCCAAACCCATTTCAGAACATAAGAATCAGTGTTCAAGGAAGATTTATATTTCCACATGTGCTATGTCTGCAGGCTGCCCATGCTCAGGGAGAGAACAGGATCCCCCAGACAGAAGGACAGGCGTTTCAATGAGAAGCAGATGCTAATGCACCACTAGTGCTGCCAGACTACTGGTACTAACCTCTAGAACAATTACTAAAGCAAAAAAATGAACATGAATAGTTATCTAGCTACTGCAAATTGGTATTATGAAAATGAGTCCTGAAGTTATTACAAAATTTTGCGTGCTTCATAAACCATTAAATACTGAGATGTAACAAGGTAGCTATCAAAGTAGTCAGGAAATGATCACTGGAAAATAAACTAACCAACTGTTTAGCCCAGGCCCCGATTA
This sequence comes from Opisthocomus hoazin, assembly GCF_030867145.1. Lineage (NCBI taxonomy): Eukaryota > Metazoa > Chordata > Aves > Opisthocomiformes > Opisthocomidae > Opisthocomus > Opisthocomus hoazin. The sequence goes on along the minus strand of NC_134419.1, from coordinate 6,923,351 downwards.
TGCAAAGCAGTGACCGGCCAGTCTCGTCAAACGAAAGCCACCGTCTACAGCATCAAAGTGCCCAGGAAACATGAGCTGGAAAACAAATAGGTGAAAACGGGCATCATGTGCAACAGTCAGAACTGCAGTACCTCCCATCAGACATCAGCAAGCAGAGCAGCACCGATATACCCTGCGATGTTCAGCAAGGCAGAAGCGACCGAGCTGCAGTCATGCTAGGCTGGGCAGAAGACAGAAAGCCCCCGCAGCAGACCATAAACCATAAAAAACAACTGAGTGAACCAGGCTCAAAAAGCATTGCATCCCGAGTGAAATGGAATCTCTTAAGATATTTGCAGGCCAATGCAAAGGAAGGAACACACCAAGATGGACACACTGGGGGAGAAGGGGCCGAGATCATTTCGGGAAAACAAATGGAAGAGGTTACTAACATAAAGAAGACATGCTTACAAATATCTGAAGGGTGGGTGTCAGGAGGATGGGGCCAGACTCTTTTCAGTGGTGCCCAGTGACAGGACAAGGGGCAATGGGCACAAACTGAGGCACAGGAAGTTCCAGCTGAACATGAGGAAGAACTTCTTCCCTCTGAGGGTGACGGAGCACTGGAACAGGCTGCCCAGGGAGGTTGTGGAGTCTCCTTCTCTGGAGATATTCAAGACCTGCCTGGACAAGGTCCTGTGCAGCTTGCTGTAGGTGACCCTGCTTCGGCAGGAGGGTTGGACTAGATGACCCACAGAGGTCCCTTCCAACCCCTACTATTCTGTGATTCTGTGATTCTGTGACATATAATTGTTAACATCTGACAGTAATTCAAGAGATGATAGCTTAGTTACACTTTCTGAATTATTCTTGAAGAACCCAAGTTTCCAAAGGACCAGCCCATCAGTGACCTGGATGCAGGGACAGAGTGTACCCTCAGCAAGTTCGCTGACGGCACAGAACTGGGAGGAGTGGCTGACACACCAGATGGCTGTGCTGCCATCCAGCAAGACCTAGACAGGTTGGAGAGTTGGGCAGAGAGGAACCTGATGAAATTCAACAAGGGCAAGTGCAGGGTCCTGCACCTGGGGAGGAACAACCCCATGCACCAGTACAGGCTTGGGGCGGACCTGCTGGAGAGCAGCTCTGTGGAGAGAGACCTGGGAGTGCTGGTGGAAGATAGGTTGACCATGAGCCAACAGTGTGCCCTGGTTACCAAGAAGGCCAATGGGATCCTGGGGTGCATTAAGAGTGTGGCCAGCAGGTCGAGGGAGGTTCTTCTCCCCCTCTACTCTGCCCTAGTGAGGCCCCATCTGGAGCACTGTGTCCAGTTCTGGGCTCCCCACTTCAAGATGAGGAGCTACTGGAGAGAGTCCAGCGGAGGGCTACGAGGATGGTGAGGGGACTGGAGCATCTCTCCTACGAGGAGAGGCTGAGGGAGCTGGGCTTGTTTAGCCTGAAGAAGAGAAGGCTGAGAGGGGACCTCAGAAAAGTTTGTAAATATCTTAAGGGTGGGCGTCAAGAGGATGGGGCCAAACACTTTTCAGTGGTGCCCAGCGACAGGACGAGGGGCAACGGGCACAAACCGAAGCAGAGGAAGTTCCGTCTGAACATGAGGAGGAACTTCTTCACTCTGAGGGTGACGGAACACTGGAACAGGCTGCCCAGATATACAGAAATACAGCCAAAGGCGTTTGAAGCTTTGCTAGCTTTGGGTTACATTTTGCCCCATCTTTCAATGTGTTTGGAACATTAAGGCAGTTTCTCTGTACCATATATAAAAAGTTGTGAACACAAGTGGGTATCTTACAGTATAGAGTTATTTTTACTTGAACTTGTTTGAAATGGCCTACATAACTCATGGTTAATGTATTAACTATTATGACTTTCCTAAAGGAATATTGATAAAACCTTGATGTTTCATCTTGTGCAGTGTATGCGTTGTGGTCTGGACTCTCCATCATTTACAACTTTTCCACACAAATAATTTCAACTGAAGTGTCCTACGTATAGTCTATAGGACAGACTGCACATTTTATTCCCCCACATTTAAGGCAGACAACACAAATTTAAGCTATACCAGCCTGCAAAGTCAGAGGAAGTACGGTTCTCCCAATTTAAAAAAAAATGTTTTTAATTTAACGTTTAACATTCAATTTTAACAACTGTTTTCTGTGGTTTTACAACTGCTTATACACCAACGAAAGAGGAAAATCAGATTTTCTTGCTTCCACTCCTCTCCTTGCAATAGTGAGGAGCTGATGCAGGAGATGTTACAATATACACAATTAGGGTCATAAATATTTGCATAATCTAAAAGGGCAGAGTTCAGTGTGCAATAGGCACTCACATTCCATTATTCATAAGTGTTCTGATACGATTTCTGCAGACATCCCATAGTTAATGAATTCTGAAAGCTTTTAGTTCAAACAATTATTCCTCATGAAAATGTGTACCAAAGCATATCATTTGTTACTCTATTTGCTTCTCCCCATTTAAATTTCAATTGCTGAGCAGGAAGCAGAAACAAAACCTTCACTGCTGGGTGACAGCCACAGCAGAACAAATCATGAAGGTGAAGGAGATGATGAGCATACATTAAATAAAAACAAGTCCTTCAAAGTACATCATTGTGAATACCACTAGAAAATAAGGGTCAGCTTATGAATTATTTACAAGCCAAAAGGGGGATATGACTGATTAATATTATTGGCTATTTTCGGTGCAAGACAGCTGCAATTAACTCTGCTACTACCTGAACAGTTAATCTGCAAAGTACTGACACTAGGGAACACCACTGTGGTGCCCAGTTCCAACTGATAATGATGGGAATTGCCTTACAAGAGGCACTTTCAACAGCGTCTCTAACCCCATCTCCTACCCGAAAGGGCTATTTTCTGGAGACGCTGCAGCTGAGGGCTAGCAGCAGCCCCGTAACCTCACTGCCCTCCACACCGCACCAGCCAGCAGCAGAGATGTCCAGGAATGCTGAAGGCAGATGCTCTGCATCCTCCCAACCGCCCACAGCGGAGAGCAAGTTGTGTCTGGGTAAGAAACACATTTCATGCACAGAACTTGGACTGAAAGAAGAAAGGAGAGGGACAAGTCAGTCCGACTGGCTTTGAAGTCCAACCTGCCTGAGAAAGCAGTTTCTGCCATGCCGAATACCGGTCTGTGCTCCCCCAGGAGATAGGCCAATCTTCACGCATCGCAAGGGAGAAAAATCTGGTCATCATGCTTGCAGTCCTTTCCTCGCCACGGGTGAAAGGTGCAGCGGGAGATGTTACAATCTGTTTCCATCTGAATTACTTGAACTGATAAGCATTTTCAAGTGCCTGAGTTTCGCCTCCCAGGGAGGCTGGATCTGGGAGCTGCCCCATTAGATCTGCATGCTCTCTCACACACATACATCCTCCCTCTATGGAGGGAACATTTGTTGTAAGCATATGGAGAGGCCCTGCTGGAGGCCAGCATTTAATGCTCTAGTTAATAACATTTTCGAAGAAAAAAAATAGGGGGGGGGGGAGAGGGAGGAAGAGAAAAAGAGAAAAAACTAAATTTAGTAGTATGTGAACACAAATGGCAAGTACAATGGCTCCCAGGTGTAACAGGATTTGCCAAGGTTTGAGAAAGCAAGCTTAAAGACATCCTACGGCTCTAATAAATAAGGGACATGGCCCCCAGACAATAAATGGAAGAATCAGCTGCCTATATATGTACACACACACACACACAGAGGAAAGGGGGATTCAGCCTGCTTGTGGTCATTTTGAGGTGTGATGACAGCAATTTGCATTGGGCTGGGGTTTCTCAACAACACTCTCAAATACAACAGAACAGTTGTTTTTAAATATCAGACAACATTTAGCTGACTTGTCTTGCATGGTCCTCCTCTTCTGTGCAGGGAGTAGCAGCCGTCTGGCTGATGCTCTGGGTTGTTTTCCTCCTGGCTGGATTTCTTGATTTAGCTGCCAACATTTTTGTTCTTTGATGACTGGGTGTTTAAGCTGGTACCCACTGCTAATGATAATGGCCAGTCAGGTCTATTACAGCGCAGTGTAATACCGACAGCCTACATCCCAGAATGGGGAAAAAACCAAGAGGGCTGGATCACAGAGAGGTAGAATGTGCGGGTATGGATTTCGCTCCAGGATCAGCTGTGCCTTCCTTGACTAATTAATCTGCAAGATCTGAACAGTCAGTAGAATGGAAAAAATGGGTCAAGTTGGCAGCATGGGACTTCAATAAATAAAAATGAGGCATTAGCTTAGACTGTCTGTGCTTTGTCCAGGTTTGAAAACAATACAATAAAAAATATAGTCTTAAGAAACGAGATGAACTGGTGACAAAATAGATGAGGGTGCACTCTGCAAGGCAACTTGCTCTGCACGCAGGAAAGACAGCATCAGTACCTTTACAAAAGACCGAACAGTGACACCGTCAGAATGCCAAGATGGACAATATGTGCTTAATGTATGGTAATTAAACAGGCTTCTCACAGGGAAGGGTAACACCTAAAAGATAAAGGCAGATCTAATCCATACAGTTACCATTTCACTTTAAAAATTAAAATGTGTATTGCATGTCTGTTTCTTTTCCAAAGTCTACGAAGCTCTAACAGGCAATCCCACAGAACGAAGCCCAGCATTCCATCCTGTGTGTTACTACCCGCTTTGCTTTAGTTTGTGATTTGTGGAAACAGAGCTGAAGGTCTCACCACCATGGTGAATCCTGTCATTCCTCACTGCAAAATGAGCTGCTGTCTGACTGAGGTAAAGCCGACTGCCCGCCACTGGGACACGGAGCAGTGCTCAGGCACAGGAACTTTGGTTCAGTCGTGGAAAGCAAATTAATTTCCTGCACTTCTTGAAGCTCAGTTTTCAATGGATTTGGTATAGAAGATGTGCAAGAGAGGAGTGAAGTGGTTTTTGAGACCAGAACATAACTCCTCTGTGCAGATTCTCTGATGTCTCAGTTACATGAGAGCTTTTCTCCAACCCCCTAAGAACCCCAAGAAACTCAAAAGACAGAGGCAGGAGCCTCCATCCCTCATTCAAATGTCATTAAAATTAGTCCACAGATAAAAGAAGCTAGACAGCTGTCTGCCAAGAGCGAGTGTATGCAAGTCTTGTTTTTACAAGAAAACGAGGTCAGGCAGCTGAATACACCTTGTGACAGACTGGATCTAATTCTAACCAGATTCATACTACACAGACCACTTCTCTCAATAAGGGAAGCGGAGTCAGAGGATGCCAGTCATGTTCACATCTAGGCATGAGGTTCTCTACCCCTCTCAAATACAGCACTGATTTAATCTAAGGAGGTTTACAGAAAATAACTTGTTCTCACCTTTCGTCACAGTGTGCCTCTTTTCCCACTTGCTTCTGCCCACTCCCTTCCTACCCTTAGAGCATGAGTAGACTTCATTCGATCTATTACCAGCTCTCATTTGGGAGAAATCTTGCCTTGGACGAGGTAGCAAAGAGTAAGAGCTGGGGACTCAAGAACGTCTTAAAAGGATTACTGAGCAGGACAACACTGAAACACAAATTCTGGCTCCCAGTAATGCACACAGACAACCAAGCCACCTGCCAACATTTAAAGCAAATGAGCAGAATAACTTTCCCTGTGAATTTACTGACTAACTTCCCTCCTCCTCCACAAAGGGAACACTGTGCTCCACCCCTGCCCTCTTTGGGCAGCTCACTCCCACCCTCTGCCCAGGATTTTATTTTGCTCTGGTAATTGTCTGCTACACAAGTTACTTGCAGCTACAGAAAACAAACAGCCGGCAAAAGCAGCTAAGAACCACTGAATTTGTCCAAAAGCATTACATGGTACATATTTCATTCTGTAACTTAACTAGGCAGCCTCAATAAAAGCCCCAGACTTGTCTCCTTGTCCAGAAGGAATTCAGGCCCTGAGGAGGGATCATGAATAGTGGCTAATGTGGGTGATGCCACCTCTAATGCAACAAGGTCAAAATACATAATTAGCATTTTTCTCTCCGGGTTTCTTTCTTTTGCTGTAGTTTTTGCTCGGCCTGCTCTTCCAGGCTGGGGGCCATTCTCACTTGCCACAGGGTAAATCAAGAACAAGCTCCAGTGAAGACAATAGCGATACCCCAATGAAAGAGAAATCCAGCTCTCCGTTTCCAAGGGTACTCAGCATTCACGAGCGCCAACTCAAATGCGGCAATGAAAACTCAACTCACCCATCCAAGGGGTTGGTCTTCCATTCATAGTGGATATTATCAGGTCAAAACTTACATCAAGAAAACACACACAACCTTGATCCACATTAAAGCAAAAGCTAAGAGCAGAGCAAGCGAACCGGGCAAAGGGGACCTCATGAGAGCTGTTAGCACACCAGGAACACAGCAATGAACTTTCACTGGGATCTTCGCACTTTTAGTGGAGTCTTAAAGACATTAAAAGGGTGAAGAGTTGCCATGACAATGAAAGATATACCTGTGATGTAAGGATTTACCAGCTTGGGTGGAGGGTACCTGCTGCTGGTTCTATGAGGCAATGCTGTACTCGCCTCCCTGGTTAACACCACGGCCCTCCTTTTCTGCACACAGCACTGCTCACAGCTAGCCATATGTATTTCATGGGCATCACCAAAGGATGGATACCAAATAGAGGGTGCTGGGGAGGCAACCAACACTTTATGGCATGGTCTAGATTTGTTGTTTATATGGAGGACTGCTACTATCTTCTGCAGGCTCAACATCCTCCTCTCACAGCGTGTATATTGCAATGCTGCCCTTTCATCCCACTTGCCCGCAGACCTGCTGTGTCCCTTTCGGTGGGGTCAGCCTGCTGGGTGCATTTTGCTGTCACTTCCTCGGCGGGAAGGGGGCACTTGGGAGGAGGAGAGGGTCACTGCCCGTGGCACAAGAGCCTGTAATGCATCAACACAAATCTTCCACATTGTCAGCAGAAGCAAACAGCACATCTTTAATTCTGCCTCACAGTAATCACCAAAACCTGCAATGTCTCCTTGATTCATATATGTCTCCCCATTCCCCTCCCTGGCAGTTTCCTGCTCTTTTCCTCTACCTGAAATTCATAGCACACTTGAAATCTGTCAAATGGTTTCCATTTGTATCCAGGAATCTTACTATTAATAATACATTTTTACCCTATTATTTCTACTTCCAGTGAAACTTCATAGCAAGCTGACAATTTCTAACTTACAAATGTTCCCATGACATGATTTCATGAAGTCTGGATCACACCTAAATCAGCAACGGGAACGGCAAATCAGCCATAGAGTCTCTGCCTTGAGGAGGGATGCTCACATCCTTCATTGTGATACCTGGGGTTTGCTGTCATCAAGTCACTTAAAGCACCGGGGAAGGTGCCCATTTCCAAGCCCAGCTACCAGGGAAAGGCAAGTCCAGCTGTCCCCTGATCTGAGAGGCAAGGAAAGGAAAGCGCGAATCACCTGCTTTGTTCTCCATATAACAAACAAGACAATAGAACAGGATAATATTGTCTCAAAAGACAAGCAATAAAATCACTCTCCCTTTCTTTTCAGCACCCTAAAGGGAGTGCAAAGCAGCAAAAGCCAGAACCAGCAGACAAACCTGCAGGACAGTGCAAGGGGGACATAACACGACAGGAGACCCCTCCAAAGGACATGGCTAATGAGGCGACGGGTTAGGCATTACAGCCCAAACAACACTGCGACTCTGCAGGACACAGGGGCCAGCTTTCCTTGACACAACAGAAAATCTGGTGGTTTCTCTGAGGAAAAGAGGATTAACTATATTCAATCTAAAGCCAAAGGATCATAAAAAGTGAGCCTCAAAGTCTGGAAAGCTGATTTCAGATTAAGTGTTCAAAAGATTACTTTTCCAAGTTTTTTTTTCTTCCTGCTCTTTTACAAAGCCTCTGGATCTCTGCAACACACCCCTCTGCCTTCCTGCAAATCACAGTGATCCTATTTCCCCCCACATCCCCGTCTTGCTCACTGCTCCACCCCAGCTCTCTAGCAGACTACGATCCTGCTCGATGGGGACACACAAAAGTCTCAACCCCTTCCTCTCCTCCTCACTTCCCAGAGCGTTATCTTTGATAATACTAAATTTGGGTTACACAACCTGTATTCACTCTGTTTCTGGCAACATTTCCTTGGCTGTTCTTGTACTGACAGAGCTGCTCTCTTCCACTTGCACAAACTGCATTCTTCTCTCCTTGAGTTCACCCGAGTCCTTCCCGTACCACGCACTTCCAGCGGCTCCGACGCACACCAGCCCCACGGACATGTGATCCGTGACTCACAAGTCAGCGCTTAAGCTGCTTTCCCAAATCCAAATCATCTGACCAAGCACGCCGCAGAGCACAACCACAATCCACCTTAAAAAGCAAATTCCGTGACCAGGCATCGCTTGCTGAAGGAAATTTCTCCCCTTCTTCAGAACACAGCAGAATTTCTAGACAATCTAAGGGCTACAAAAAATGTCTCTGTCGTCTGATTCCATCCTGCTGCTTTAGCAGTCCTGCCATGGAAATGCCTCTCTTCACAAGATCTAATACTTCTAGCATCCCATGTGAAAATTAAATATAGCGTGGAACAAATTAATAATAATAATAGTAGATAAGATATACAAACGAACCTGTTACTGATGCTGTTACTAAAAAAGACAAAGCCAATTGTTGCTGGCAGCCAGACTTGACATTACGCATGCATCATACACAGCTAGAGTCACTCTTTTAATATGAGTGCAGCTGAGCAATCCTCATTGTGCGACAGACGCGTTCAGCAGCTCCCACAGCAGATGGAACCTGAAGTGGATTTTGCTGCAGTCCTGTCCCACAGTACAGCGACAGAGGATGCACAGAAACACAGGCTAAAGCAACAGCGATATGGATAACTGTGGGGATACCAGCAGAGCTAAAAAGCTGTATTCTGGAATCCTTATTTCATCAGTACACACGGGGGGCCTAATTTTGTTCTCAACTATAGTAATATAAGAAGTTACAGTGAAATCAGAGTAATCACACTGCAAGAAAAAAGTGTCAGTAACAGAATGGGGTTCGTACTACCTGTGGATCAATGGGCAACAACATCTGCTGTGCTGCCCTGTCTTCTTTTGCTTCAAGATTTGTGGCAGTCCCTACACTTCTAATGGGAGGTACAGCAAACAATCGCTGCTGTTGGTAGTAAATGATACCCTCTAGCAGGTGCTGCAGAAAATCTTATGGATAGCTGCCTCAGTGTTTCTCAGAAAGAAAACAGATATTGCATTTTTTTTAAAAAAAAAAAAGACTAGAAAAGCCAAATACCACAACAGCCTTGTTTAGACACATCCTTAGTGCACAGTTACCAGTCAAAATTATGTGAAGGTGATGTTCAACAAGTTCTCTACTTGAGGTTTTAAATAACATCATCCATTATTAAAAAGCCAAAGACATTTATTGAATTGCTAAAGCTTCTTTAACAGCTTGGACTCACAAGATTTTGGACTCTGAGCTCATCTCATTACCAGGCCAGAAGCACGAGCTGCTTGCTTGTTCCCAGCATGTGCTATCACAAGCTAGAGGTACGTCTCCTTTTACAGTGTAGGGTTTTTTTAAGTAAATGTCATCAAAAATTTCTATTTCCCCCCCCCCCCCAATCATCTGTCATATTTTCTCAATTCTAGCAAAGTACAATTCCTTTTAAGGAGCCAGAAATTGTGGAACTCTGTCTCCAGGTTCAGATCACATGTAAGATATTTAATATGCAGATAAAGAGAGAGATTAAAATAGTATTAGAGGTTGCAAAAAACAGCTCCTATTGTCAATTCTGACAATACTTGATTTTTAAGTGCTTGACTACGTCTTCAATGTTCTTTTAATAGAAATCCTTGAAGATTATTCTCAGGTTTTGGAAAGAAAAAAAAAAATCAGACAGAAAAATCACAGTTCCAGGATGGAAGCTAAACACGCATCTACAGAGCTCTGCACAAAGGTTCATGCCCAGCCGAATTTTAATGGAGCTATTAAAAGCACATCCTCAACACAAAGGCAAAGCCATGACAGATTTCACGCCCTTAATGACTCAAGTTCTTCACTGAAGACCAAACACACACAAGTGAGACTATTTTCCTTAAGTCTCTCCGATAAATAGCTCATCTTTTGCTTTATCAACAAAACCTGTCTGAAGCAGATGCAGAGTGCATTTGGGTCTAGATAGCTAAACTAGGACAACTGAAAACAGAGGTTTAAGAAGGGAAGTTTTGAAGTATTCATCACAACCAGTGCTTCTGCTAGATCCATTTCACTCCAACACAGTTCCTGGGGCAGCGATATGCAGTCTCCAAGGCAAATCCTACAACAGGGAAGGAGAATATATGGCTTTGTTAAACAATCTATGAGAAAAGAAAGAATAAAGTGAAAGGTAAACAGTTCCTATACCTTTTGTGAATTACAGCTGCAAAATGTTGTCAATAAGGATAGAGTATCCAGCTACCTTCCCTACACTCATTCTCACCATTCCCTTCCTGGGAGGGCATGCAGGAGAGCTGTATGCAGACTGCATGTAAAACCTCCAGCTTGTACAGGCAGCTGGGTGTTTCATCAGCTTCTGAATATCCAGCAGGAGAACTAAACAGACAATACCGACATGTACAGCGTGCACCACCTAGGAAAAGTCACTATCCCTGGGAAGATGGACGTGTATCAATATAGGAAGCGCTTGTACCCCTTGATTCTCAGACTGCAATCTATGATTCCTAAGTACTACATCTCCTCTTACCTTAACCTATTAAATCACTATGTTCTTTGCAGTACCGGATGATTACTTCATTTACACAACCTACAGCCCACCAAACACTGTTATCAGAGATCTCACAAACTCATGCAGTGAAGGGTACAGTCTGGCATTTTATTATTACATTTTCTCCAGTGCTGTTTCTTGAAAAAAAAAAAAAAAACAAAACAAAAAACCACACCCCACCCCACTCAACCCCAAAACACCCAGTCTTTGTGATCATCCAGTTATAACTGCCCCAGGGTACCTGCAGCAGCCCAGGGCAGGGTGCTGCGGACCTAGGTGTGGGCTTAGCACAGTGGGTGGGAACCTGGGAGTACAGGAACTTCTGAAAGTAATTTTTTCCACCTGTGAAAATGCAACATTTAATTTGCCCATAAATCCATTAGCCTCTAGTGTATTTCACACAAAGAATTTCCATTACCTGAAGTCCTAAACAACGTCTCCCAAATGAGGGGATATGAACCCCCACAACTACATCAAAACCAAACAAATCTGAAAACCACTAGAGCCACATCTTTCCACCCTCCCCCTTCCAATTTAGTTAGTGTCAAAAGAGTAACGAGTAATCAGGAGAATTCCTGTTAGCCTTATCGCTCAGTCCAGTGGGATCTCTAAATCCTTTATCAGCATCCACAATGAACAATAAGATAGCACCCATACTTGGTTGGCCCTGATACACATTCACTGAGTGACTGGAATTCACATCTTGCAGGAACCTGGTTTCCCAGGCATCCTCCTGCATCCTCATGGTGCTGAATTTTGTCTGTAAGTATCCAAAAGACCAACAGCATCTCACAGTTTCCAGAGACCTTCAGCTACCCTTTTTATAACCTGCATTTCAACCACTGTTGTATGACCCCACCCCCCCCCACTTCAAGATAAATGTTACTGGTCTATAACATGAGAAACACAAACCACCAGCACCATGGGGGCTTTATAACGGTTTTATTCTGGAAAAACCCTTGTGACACTTAAACTCCCAGAAGACTGTAGCTTTTGTAGGTGTTACTGATTTCTCTTGGAGAGATACCAGAAACCATGGCAGAGGCACCACTCCTCTGCTAACACGAGCTGCACCTGTACCAAAGGTTGCCCGGGCTGGGCTGATGAGTCATTCTGACTCCGCAGAGCCTTGGTCCGAGGCTCCCAGACAGCCACAGATTAAAAATTTGTTATGCAGATTGGTATTCACATGCTCAGTGAGCTCTGTGAAGGAAATTCTGACTCATGACTCTCAGTGAGCAAGTTTATCATTGCTAACATCTACCTCCCTGAATGAGCACGCTGGCAGGACACGGACTTGGAGAAAATCAAAACTCAGTGGGCGGGGATCCTCTGACATCACACGGTGATAACTGCTTCACATCTTCCTTCCTGTACTACAGGAAGGCCGAATAGTCACAGTGCTACAGAACAGCAGCTCTCCCCACCACACATCATCCCCTGCATGGGTACTGCCACCAGGAAGAATGCTTTGCTCTCTTCATCCTTTTCATAGTCACCTGCTCACACTGCACATCCCACGTGAACCAAAATACAATTTTAGTTTACCATTTTATGCGTCTCTAGATCTGCACTGTGGAATTAGCTGCCAGCAGTCAATGCCTAATAAAACAGAAAGTGAAAATAATAAGAAAAAGCCTAGCAACCTAAACCCAATTAAAATTATTGACAAAAATTGCAAGATTGATTTGCATGAGAAATATTCACAAGGGAAGATGAAAAGGAAAAAGTAACAGGTGCATAAATACTCTGGAAGCTCGCCACTTGGTCACCTATCGAATTAATTTCCACTAGGCACAAGAAAACAGTGAAAGATCTGGAGAAGCCACAGATTTCAGAAAATTCTGTGGAGACCAAGTCTCCTGTCAAAGTCAGGGAAAAAAAATAAAAGAGCTCATTCACCTGACATACTTTGCCTAGAAAAGATAAAATATGGAGTCCCTGGGTTAACCTGAACCACAGCAGAGTGAAAGGGTTCACAGAGGAGGAATTAGTCTTCTGGACACAAACTAGTTTTAACAAAGCAAGAGGGGAAATTCTTCTCTAACAGCCTGTGCATATTACTCTGAGGGCAAAAAGAAATCTGTTATGCACTAATATATCCAAGCACTGGCTACTGCTGGAGGCAGGATGTCAGCCACAAAGGGCCAACAGACTGATCCCATACGACGATCCTATATTGCTGTGTATTTAACCATATAATTGAAGCCTTCTGCTGCTACACATACGAATTAGATGGGCAGCATCTACTTCAGCAGTCAGCAGGGCAGCACCAAGTCACTCTGGCAGCTAGGCAAACGCTCCGCTGTTTGGAGATGTCAGCACCGGCCCATCACGTTGTAAAATAGGATACACGATGTAATGTACGGGGGGGGGGGGGGGTGGGTGGTGGTGTATGTAATGTATGAGAGCCATAAGGAACTTCACAAAGATTAAGCAGAAAACAAAGGGCTGACTATCAGAGGCCTCAGGTAAGAATACACCCAAGGACATAAAACTAGCACATCCTAAAGAAGTGCAGATAAACTATCAGACACCAAGATAAGGAACTTGAGAAATCCACAAACTACTCAAAGAGCCAACTCATGGCCACGCATGGAAGGAAAGACTCAGAATTCATGGAAAGGACACCAAGAGACACCTCTTCAACAACCACTAGGAACCACCAGCGACCATCAAGGACCCCACAGAAGCCCCACAGTGACCCAGGCCCCACACGTAATGACTATGCAAATATGATAATTAGTTCCAGGAACTAGAATAAATATGTATGAACATTCCAGGAAACTTAGTGCACATGTATGTAACAGGGCGATATAAGCTTGGAGGGAGGCAACACATGGTATGCACGTTAGGCGGAGCGATCCCCTGCGCATCTGCCCCGTAATAACAAATGCCTGCTTTTTAATGCTACATCTGCATTAAGCAGTTCTGCTCCCGGTTTCGGTGACAGAGGACACCCTGCTGGGGCTGGATGAGGAGTTCACATGCGTTGGCAGTGGACTGTGTAAATATTCTTAAAATCAAGATCAAATTGCTGCAAGCATAAGAGACACTGCCTGTAACCATCTTGCAAAGCCAGATCCCAGGGAACGTCCACCGGGGCCTCAGCAGAGGATGCTCAACAGTAAGTCTGAGAAGCTGTAACTCAGGGCTTGAGCTAACCAAAGCTTCTCATACCTGTTTCCAGTGACAGCACAGTGCCCGGTTCTGGTCACTTCTACAGACTCCGCCATTCGCAGTTTGGCAACACATCCTAAAGCAGATTAACCAATGCACAGAAAAATCTGCACTGAGGAAAGAACACGCCTTAAACTGATCTAATTTATCTCCTCCCTCCCGCAACAGCCTCCAGGAGAACAGGTGCATGTCTGCAACCAAATGCAGAAAAAAATTTCAATCTTGGCTCCAGGTGCACGGTGTTAAGCATGGCCGCCGCACTGCACAACCTCAGCACCCAGTGCAAGGCTCTCCTGCAGACCTTCCGCTGGTCTTCAGACTTCTAATGGCCACTAATGTTTACAGTTAACCCTCCCAGTTCCCAAGAAAAGACAAAAGACACTTCTACACAATGAACAGTAGCCACACACCATACAAGCGCAGCATTCTCTGGGTTGCAGAACAACACAAGCATCAGAGGCTGAGGGAAACTTCACCACTCTTCCATGAGTAGAAGCTCACAAGGTAGTAACCGGCCTGAATAAGCAGTTACACTGACCACACACATTCATGTACACATCATCCTGTGCTGTTAACCTAATTGCTTTCTGCATACAGTAACTACCTTTCCTTTGAATTTATCTCAGACCTGAACTGATCACAGCAACACACTGGCCACCACAAACCCGTGGGCTCAGGCTGGACTGGTCCGGCTGCTCGGGAGGTAAGATGGCTCCACACCACAGTACAACCTTTGGTCATTAGATGTCGTACAGTCCCCGGCTCTCATTAATCCCTGCTACTCAGCTGCCTTAGGAAATGAATGGCTGTAATCATCACACTGCCTTTTAACTGAAAAGACAGCATTAGATTTCATCAGCCATTTCACTGTCACACTGCATTGTCCGCAAAGGATAATGAGCCCAAAGGCTCTGCCACTCCAACCGCTTTAGTTTGATAGCGAACATATTACTTCATGGCACACAGTGACAGGAGAGCCTGCAGTCACTTGCAGAGACAAGGCACACCTGTGTCTCCGCTCATGTATTTTTTTCTTGTAGATCTGTCTTGAGGCTTGAGTTGAGTTTTCCCAGTTCTCATAGCAGAAAACTGTAGTGCTCACGGGCAGAAAGACACAGCACCATTCTTCACAGGTTTCTCTGGTTACTAAATAAATAAATAACAACAAAGTATTTCTTTAAGAAAAAAAAAATTCTTTGTTGTGTTTAGTAGGAACTTCTGTGTATCTGTAAGGGAAGTGATTTTTAGATTGTAACTTACCTGACCACATATTTTTTTCTTTTTCATTCATCCTGGATATTACAAAATTGTCTTGTTTGTACCCTACGCTCATTTTCACATCCCTAAGACATGCTAATAGCTGGGCTATAAGCACTGCAGTGAAGTGCTGACTGATTTTTTCCAGCACCTCTCTTCACCTTTCCACTGGCAAAAATCTTCTCCACCTGAGTTCAGCAAATGCACATTTCTGAGCAAAGGCAGCAAGACCCCACACTGAGTCACAGGGACTTTAGGTATAAACACTTCCAAAGCAGAATCAAAACAAACCAACAAAGCCAACAACAAAATCTTGGATACTTATTTAAAGCTACATAGTGTTGATCTAAAAAGTTGGTGCTGACTAGGGAGAAAATGAAGTCAAAACATTTTTAATTTGTGAAATGTTAGCAAAATTTACTGATGGGGGATACCAAACTAAGCTATGCACAATCACAAGGCAGTAATAAACACCAGTAAAATGAGCTAGGCTCAGAGCTCGGTGACACTGGGACAAATTCAGTCTCAATTTACAGTGGCATCACTCGGAAAGCTCTGTCCTCCCAAATCTCTCCAACAGACAGCAGGAAGAATTTTAGTTGCAGAGAACACGACTCAAGGAGGACTCATCCATCTGTACCCTGTACCACTCCTGCCTGTTCTGCCTGGATGCAGATTAACGAGATGCCTCATTCGCACACTGCAATCGCCCCCCTTCTTGCACCGCAACATAATATTGCAATTACTTAGTCCTACATTATGTCATCTCAAGCTCCCTGCCTACACATGGCTTCCAGAAAGCAACTTACATGTAAACCATACAGTAAGCATTAGTCCATACATTATGTAAGTAATAATCTGGAGAGAATAAAGAACAAATCCATAACATCACTAGGATGGCTAAGTGCCCCATTTCCAAATAAATGAATGTGAGTTTGCTGTTACCTGAACAGCACAGGGATTACAAATTTCACCCGTGCTGACAGATGGTACGTTACAGTTTTGATCCATGACACATTTAGAGGAATGCGCTCATGAAGCAAGACACGTGAGAAAGAGTGAAGGACCTGAAACAGGAAAAAAGGGGCTGTATTAAGCATGCGAGATTCAAGCATGCAAGGTTTCACTCTGCTGTCACACCAGGACTGATCCCATTAACTTCCATGGGGACAGGCCTGATTTACTCAATTGTAAACAAGGAAAATGAGGCCTGTGGATCGAGTCCAGCAGAGCACTTCGTTGGAAACATGGCAGGCTCTGTGGGCTCCGCCAGGGCCATGCCCCCACTTAGGGGCAGGCACACGCTGCGGAGATTTGCTAGAGCGAGCCGTGGTGTGCCGAGAGGCCGTCCGCGCCGCAGCAGCTCCCATATTGACCAGGCTAGTCCTGCTTTCACTTCACCCAGTTCCGTGTCAGAAGTATCACAGGACAAATAAGGTAGCTTTACCTCTGACGTGGGAGCAACTAACCAGTACTGGGTCCAAACTGTCCAGTTCACTGGTTAAACTACTATAAACCCCATGAGGATCAGCATAAATACGACGCTGCATCTTGCTGTTCCCTAGGCAGTCAAATCCTGAGACTTGTTCCTATCCAGATGCGAGTCTGCAGGGGCAGACAGAAAATACAGCATCATTAAGGACAAGGTAAAACACAGGAATTAAAAGCGTGATACTGAACATCATGCCCTTACATGACAAGGAAAACTTCCAATGTTCCTGTTTAAAAGTCTAAATGAAACATACCCCTATTTTCACACTTAATTTCACCGTCTCTCCTTCCTTGGTATTCCCAACGACAGTACGAAAGCTGCTGGCTAGAAACTCTCTGCTCTCATGCCCACAGTTCACTTACTGGCTTTCACAATAGTTTAAAATTTTGTCAATTTTATTAGTTTTATATAAGGCACAGTGATCAATCATGAAAGGAAGGATATGAAGTAAAAATGCAATAAACATTATTGCTTGGCAGTTGCTTGGTGACCCACATGAGACCAGCTGATGACATTACTCCAGGATCTGATAGAGAAGCGTCTACCTTCAGATGAACATTAACCGGTGCCCTTAACAGCAGCACCAGCAAAGAGGTCAAGGATCAAATGGGCCACGAAAACACAGCAAACCACTTCTCCTTCTGCCGAGGGGGAGGCAGGCAGGCAGCCTGCGACACAGAAACTGCTTTGTTCTTTCCCAAGCAGAGGCAGATCCACAGACAGGGCCCTGACAGGTCTCTGCAGAGGGTGACAGATCATTTCAGAGATGCTGAAGTTTTAAACAAAACAAATAAATATTGTTAAAAGACAGAGAGAGCAGACTGCCTCTGATGTGACCAGAGACATCCTTTGAGGATGCTAATGGAGTAGAGAATTGATTTTAAAGCCTGCCTTTTTGCACCACATACAGTAAGAACCAGTGCTTGAATCAAACATGAGCATGCATAAAGATCCCTTTCCTTGGAAGCCAGTTTTAGACTCTGAATTTCTGGCAACAAGACGGGTAAACCACTAAAATATTTATCAAGCAATTTTGGGCCAAAAACCCAGGCACAGGCTCTGTATTATTTTGACACAGGTCTCTTGTGGCAGGCCAGGGAGCTCTTGGTACATCCGAAAAGATCAGCTCCTCATAGATTAGGGTTTTTGTTAATCCAAAACTGGAGACCTTATCTGGCCTCGCTGATAGGGTTCATTGTAAATGCAGCTGTTGGGAAGCTAACAACATCAGTGCCTTCTCCTTCCCTGTGTATTTAGAGATAGGAGGCGGGTTTTGTTTGGGTTCTTAGAAAATTCAGGCAGATTCCTCCTCTGGACAGGAGGCAGCACAGTAATATGTGGTCTTGTGCATCAACACCTGGGCATCACATTGGATTTCTCGGAAATTCAGATGTTCTCATGCAAAAACCTGCCACCCTCCCACATACACACACAACAGGCTTGTTATTAATACATCCACACGTTAAAAAAGTTTCAGACCTCCTTAAGCTCTCAGGATCCAGGTCACAGGAAAACTGTCTGTCACACAATTTCCCAGCTCCTGACATGTCAGCATTTAAACGCTCATGGCAGGACCCTGCTTGTGCCTGCTGCTTTCCCCTCTCCCCTCCGCCATCCCAGCAGCAGTGCCGGGTTCAGCACCGCGACGCAGAAGCAAAAGGCCCCTTTCCCTTGGAGCCAGTGCCGTGCCACTGCCGGGGATGAGCGGGGAAAGCTCTTAGAGATATATACACTGATCGGGTTCACACTTCACAAATTAAGTCGGAACTCTGAATTCAGACTCACCATATTTTAGACTGGACATTTTTATACAACGTGTGTTCCCTGCAAAGGCCGCAGAGCGCAGGCACAGGCAGCACGGCAGGCACCGGCTCCCCTCCACACCTTCCCACGGTCAGCTCGCTACCGACTCCGACAACACACACAGAAAAAGTGTGGCACAAAAACAGGGTATTGAACCCAGAGCAAGTTTATCATCACAAGGCTTGCCACTGATTCACAGGACATTCAGATGGTCCAGTGATGCTCTCAGTCTGATAACAGAGGATGGGATATCTTAAAGAGAGCCTTGGGCTCAGTGAAGGTGAGACTCATCAACCAGCTGCTTCTAAGTCTAATACATGGTGTGGGGGAAAGGCCTTAGCAACCCTCTCCAGCTGCACAAGCAACACCATCTCAGCCACTACCTCACTGTGTCCTGGTCTTGCTGGGGACAAAACCCCAGTATGTGGGTACAAAGCTGCAACGCAGACAGCTAAAAGAACACACAACATGGATGTAACTGTTACAACCGATGTAAATGTGATGCTCATTACCTAGGAAGCCAGTCAATTCAATAAAAAAAAAAAAATACATGCTGGCCAAGAATCATTCTCTAAGAACTACTTCGCGTGCAAGTGTGTATCGGGATCCAATTAATTTAGGAGATGGAGCACCCCTTGCAAAGAAACCAGTCCCATGCATAACGATGCTTGTACCAAGAGAGATCAGCAGGGGATGCAGGGGAAGGAAAGGGGTTAGGGAGAGTTGCCAGATTGCAGTTCAGGGAAGAAGCTTTGATCTAAGACAGAAGAAAAAAAAAAAAAAAGAATCCTTTAGACTATATCAACATGGTTTATTTTCAAGCTAGAACCTGTGCTCTACTGATTGCTTTCAAGTTCCCTGGCCTATGTCAATTGTTTATTTATGATTCCATAATTGGATTATGACAGAAGTGCCAGCCTGGGAACTAGAGTGCTTCCTAAGGAACAACGAACTCAAGCACATTTTAACTCCACAGTGCTTCAACGTGTGCTGCCAGGATGCACAGGTTTCTGTTCCAAACTGGGCTCCTCTTCCCTAAGGGCTGAGAGATGTGGCGTGCTTCATGACAATGACACTAATAACTTGATCAAGAGAGGAAAAGACTGCCACTTGTAAAAACCAGCATCTCTCAGACTGCAAAACCAGGAATGCCCATTTCACCTGTGATATCAGGAACATAAGGAGGCTGATGCTGCTGGTCCAGGGTGGGAACTGAGCTCCACCGGAGTCATGATACCAAGCTGTGGCAGCTGGAAGTGAAATACTATGTATTTAAAAAAAAAATAAAAAGTTGCCCAGATTTTCTCCTTCTGCCATACTCCAGCTACAGCAAAAACAAGCGATCAGAAAAATCCCCAACCCATGAAACAAAACCAAACCCCACCCCGCTCAACCAAACTGAGCCCACAGAAGATTTGTTTCTACAGGTGATCTATTTCCACCCAGTGCTATGCAGCTCCCTACAGCACATCCAAGGGCTTTCTACACTTCAGCTTCTGGCTGAGTATTTTTAAAGTATGCTGTTCTCATAGATTTTATTTCCCCACTTCTGTTCTTATTAGCAATATATTAATCAAATATAATTCAGTCATTACCAATCTAATGCTCGTTCCCACTTACACAGTAGTCTTTCACAGCACCGCACCCACTCCTTCCCTCCTCGCAACATATGTTAAACGCAGGCATTTTCTATTCCTCTTAACCTTTGTCTTCCTTCTGCCAGCTTTCATACCGCAATCTGCCTCCATTGCTTTCCTTTCCTCCATTCTGTACTTTGACTGAAAATCCAAGCACAGGAAACAAATACTCCACGGTGCAAAGCCATCACTACCTCCTCCTTCCTCTTGATCATACTCTGGAGATGCTGAATATTACCAATAGGCCCTAATTTTATTTGTTTCTTTTTTTTTCAAAATTCTGCTCTCACTCTTCCCTATCCAGTAAACTTTGCAGTTCTCAAAGTATAGTATCTTTTCTGTTTTAAGCACGAAACAATTTCCTACTGAGTTTTAGAAGCCTAGTTACTTCTGTTCGAGGTCATTACCAACCAGGCACAAGGGATTCACCGACACTCGTGACTGTGCCCCAAAGTGCTCCTGTGACGCAGAGGCAATGCATGCAGTTGCTAAATGAGGAACTGGGGCTGAGGGAACAAGGCACCCATCGGTGTCGCATACACAGGAAGAAGCCCAGGTCTGCAGTTTGAAAAGAACATTTAAAACGAACAAAAAGCCCAAATAACAACAAAAATCACAATTTTCTCTCAAGCACTTCTGTTCACTAATACGGCATCAGTTAAAATACCTGAATTCTAACTAAATCCATAACACTCACTAATTTTAACTAGTTTCCTCCTTCAGTAAGATGGTTTCTGCTCCACCCAAGTCCTGTTTCCAAGGTACATCATGCTCAGGGCATTCAGAGTCACTGGGTATCACACTAGTGAGGGGAGCTGAGCACGTTAAATGCAGCTCTTTTAATTGTGTCTCATTCAGCCTTCGAAGTCCACATCAGCTGCCAAATGCAATTTCTTCTGGGCTTTGAAGTACTCATATTCTAACTTCAAAAATATCTCTGCCACAATTCCTCATTGTCAAATCATGGCTCACCAGCAACAAATGTCATTAACCCGGCCCTCCCTTCCCTCCTCCATCAGATGGCATGGCTTGACACCAGTTTTACCTACTCCCACTAAATTCCCATATTGCTGATTGTAAAGTATTTCAAATTCTTATAATTAATTTTTTTCCATATAACTTCCATTACCTTACAACATTTCAGTACATCAACACTCTTCCAATGCATCCTTCATTAAAAAACGACTCCATCTTCAGTCTATCTTTATGTATAGGAGGAAGCTGCCAGAATTTAAAAGCTCTCTCTCCTCTCAGCCAATTTAAGAGTATATTTGATGAGCACTGTCACATCCAAACCCAGTACAATGCTTTGAGCTGGAGACATTCTACATATTCTGGAGGGTAACCTTGAGTCCTACGACCCTGGGCATCCTAAATCTCATGATTCTGTGCTAAAAACCTGGGTCTCCAGTATTCATCATCCCCTTTCTAGAAACACGTCTGAGAAAAGTGCCTTTTTCTTAACCATCTGGAGGACATCCCATTGTTTATTGCCACAAGCATTCGAGTCCCACCCGGCCATCTCTCCCTTTCCCAGACTCATGAGTGGCTCTGCGTCGCACACGAACGCCAAGAGCACAATCGGTTCTTCTGTTTGTGATCCAGAGCACTCAGGAACAGCTCTGCTCTCTGGGGCAGTCTTGCACAGTAGAAATGGTGATGAACCAGAATTCAATTATGTAATGAGAAATTGCTCTAATTAGCCAGTTAATTGACTCCTCAATTGCAATAAGTAATATCACTTGTTTTTACAAGGCACAATATTTTTTTTACTAAGGGTTCCCAGGAATCGGCTCTGAATCTCACTCCCCTCCCCCACCCTGACCAAAACTAAAAAGGATCCAGGAATGCTGGCATGCTACTGGAGGATCACACATTTGATTACTGTTTCAGAGCAGCCCAGAAAAAAAACTACAGCGGAGGTGGGCAGAGATGCAGAGAGTTGCACTAGGGTAACAAACCAGTCTTCCTCTGATGGAAAGCAGCCTGGTTTTGAGGCAGGGTGAAACGCAGACGAATTGAGCTGCCTTAATGCTGCCACCTTTTTACTTTTGTCCAAAGTGTCCCAACTCAGAAGGACATGGACCTTTCAACACAACTGAGATCCAAGATCCACACACATGATGAAGAGATCTGCTCAAATGTCAAAGGAGGAGTACAGAGTGCACTGGCAGATCTCCCAAAGACACAGTTCAGGGCCAGTTAAGCAATGATGTAGTTCCACGTATCTCAAAGATGAGTAGGACAGGCAATCTAGGCCACTTTTGCAGCACGCTGAAGCCAGTGCCTAGTCTGGGACTAGGATACTGCAAGTCAAGATCCAAGATCAACGGCAGAATTTAGCCAAATAAAGCCAGCTTCAGTTTATTGCAAGTTGTTGGCAACTGTGGCAACCCATTTAATGAGGATGTAAAACTCTGCTCCGAAACAGAGAAAGAGAGAACATGACTCATAAGCCAAGCAGTATATTAGCACAAGGAAATTCCCTGATCTGGAACAGGAGGCATTGCGACTGCAATTAGTCACTGGACTTCACACAGCACTGACAACCAAGAAGAGATAAAGGGTCAGACTGGAATGAACCACCAATCTCTCTGTCCCAGGACCCTGCACTCTGGTTATCCCCTGGAGAGCTACACAGGTTTAAGAAGAATACTTCTTGTAGCATAGAACCATCACCACGTTGGTAGCTCCTGAGATCTTCCACCTTATTTCTCCTCCTATCCTGTCCCATAAAGCTTCTGTGACAAGGTTCCCTGGTGTCCCACAACATATGCCTCTGCCTGGATGTCTTACCCATGGCGAATCTCCACGGGACAAGCCTCTGTCCTTGGGCTTGGTCTGCCTCGAGTGACAGTCTTCCCCTTCACTGAGAGAACTGCACACAAGCCTTCATGCTAGCAGGGTTCCCCAGCAGCTCCCACCAGCAAGACTCTCTCAATGCTCTTGTAGGGCTAGTGACCTTCCATCTGGGAGGTGACCTTAGCTCCTGTGCAATTCACCCGCTTCCCCTCCTCTCCAGTCTTGCAGCAGGTCATCACCAGAAGGCAAATAAAAAATCATAAATGAACTGTGCAAAAGGCGAGTTGGTGAGTTTTGTGACATTTTAAACATCTGTTTAATAGCAATGGACAGAAACCTGGATGAATACAAAGCATCATGGCACATTGTCTGGATGGAGGGCTGAGTCTGACAGCACTCTTCAAAAAAAACAGAAAAAATATCTTACCTTGGTGAAAGAGAATCAGTAGTGTGATACCTTTGCAAGAGTTCACACAGGACTTGAGCAGGAATGGCAAATATTATTTATAAATAAACTCCTCTTGTAGGAAACTTTAAATATAATCAATAGGGAACATCTGTGTTTTTGACTCGGGCTGACATTTTAAACCAAAGCCAAAGACCCTGAAATAACACCAAAATCAGCAGTAGTGTAGCAAATAAGCCTCTGCTTTTGACGTGGGTAAGCCAGGAGTTATTTTGGCCCAGCGTTCTGCACCTAGAGCAAGAATAAGTATCACCAAAAGAATGCCTTTCTGGATTTGAGCAGCAGCAGCAGCTCCTGCTGGAGCCTGCAGAAAGCAATACGCTTCTATGAACGTCTACGCAAGTAGCTCCCCGAACAGGGACAAGAAGAGTTTGCAATAGAAAATGGGAACACAAGCAGGGAAGTTTGAGCCACTTCTGTACAAGTCTTCCACTGAAAAAACTAACACGATGGATTTTGCTTTTTCACTTAATCTATCAACTTTTGAAACATAATTCACCACAAAAAGCCTGGAGAACTGGCTTCCCAACAAAGCACTGGACTTTAGGTGAACCAGCCTTCTTCGGGAAGCACATGTTGAAATGGACGGTGCACCGAACCAGATACTTACAGGACCAACAGAGACAGACAAAATGGACCCGAGATACACAAGTGTCCAGAACCTGCCAATTCCCCCTCTTACACAGCTGTCTGGGGGTCTCTAACACATCTGGCTGGCACCAAAGAACGAGAACCACCTTCTACCTGGAAGATTTCTGTCACCAAATGCTGAAAATACATTATATAGCACTAGACTTAGTAAAACGGGTTAATCACAAATTACTATTAAAATATGTGGCAGATCTCAGATATTTTTCCTTTTTGCCTGACAACATTCTTTTGTTTGACAACAAGAACACAGAATTTCCGTGACAGATTTACAGTCATTACAGTTTTCCTTCAATTGAGAATACACTGTCAGGACCAATTCTGCTCTAAGTCAGTACTGTAACCTCTATGACACCAGATACTCAAGGATGGACTCCGGCAGTCTTTAAAAACAGTACAGACATTGCCACAGAAACTAGAGACTAGAATAAATGTCATGTCTGAGGTGGTTGCATTGAAATTTAAAATATGTAAAATTAAATTACTCATGGGAAATCCAGCCTGAAACACCGACCCAAATTTGGTCAGAAATTTTGCTTTAACTTACTCAATCAGGAGCTAGGCATTCAGTGCAAGACTGAAAGGTATGAAGGTTAAGAAGATACAAATGACAAAGCATGCAGGGTAATACACAGAAAGCACTGTGCCAAGGTGCAGAAGGTGCAATACTGCGCATGATAAAATCTAGCACAGGATCTCTGCAAGAGAAGGGTGTTTCTAAGAACCCCTGCCATAACCTGGGAGACCAAAGCATCCAAAACAATCGAGATTCGCTGGGTGACCAGCAAAGGATTAACAAAACCATTGCAATTTAACAGAAGTAATAAAAAATGGAAAAATCATCTTAAGAATCTCAAACATGGTCAGATTTCTTCAGTAGCAAGTGTATGCATGTATTAAACCAAGCCATAACCTACAATAAAACAGCACTGGCACTTTTGTGATAAAAAAACTATTCGATGACATGAGCCTGACTTGATCAATAGCTCTGTGGTATGGCCAGCATGTGAAGCAGGCCAGTCCTCACCACGCCACTTAATAAAGTAGAGGTCCGTCAGTCATGGGACAAGCCATGGTGTTCGAATACGCATGGCGAAAGACCTCAGTCCTCCCTCGGTATAACCCTACACGCCATTTCATGTAGAGCACAGTCTCTTCCCACGTGTACGCTTCCCCGTGTACGTGTTTCCAGACAGGCACCAGCACCGGGGCAGCTCCTCCCGGCAGAGCCCTGGGGGCTCAGCCACCCGTCCTGCCCCCGGCACCAGGGCACAAAGCGGCCGCAGAGAGGAAGAGGAAGAGCGCTGAGGAAGAGGAAGAGGAGCGAGTATGTGTCCAGTTTCCAACGAGCATTTCAAAAGGAGCAAAGATGCCGGGTGCACAGACGGCACTTCACGCCTCTCAGCAAAGCCCTCATTTGGGAAAGGCCAGCTGACAGACGGCATTGTATGTACTGCACGGGGCCACACTCACGGAAACAAGGGAAAAGAAGCAAGCCACCCCTCCAGAGCCAGCAGAGCCGTCTGTTCATTCCCCTGTTTGTTTGCTCTTTCAGACTTAAACGCTTGAGCAGATTTACACAAGTAAGTGCACTCAAGAAGTGGGCAAACTGAATCTGAACACTCGGCCAACTGGCTGCAGTGTCCAAGGAACAGAAAGCGGTATTAATCCTCTGAATTGGATACCAAAGCACCGCCTGTGCCCCACGGAGCTTCCCAGTGGGGTCCCCTCACCGTTGTCCTGCGGAGCCACGCGGTGGGGAAGCTGCGGGGCACAGCGGCTGGGCGGGTGGGCTGGCTGCAATACCGACCAGATCTGTGCCCTGTCCGGCCCCCCGGCCCCAGCTGCCCTTCCATATGCAAGGGATGGGCAGCTGTTAGCAGGAGCCTAAGGCAATTAGTGAAGAAGGAAAATCAGATAATCAGAAGTAATCTGCACTTGGAAGTTTACCAAAACAGCTCTCCCAAAATACTTATTGCAGAGGAATTACTGCAACAGATTTTTTTAAAACACAACCTACTGCCCTTAGCTGGGCAAACTCCAGGTTACCTCACAGACTTGCCTCTTCTAGAGCCAGCAGCCAACAGGTCTCACTCCGGGCATGTTGCTGCTCAGGGTACCCCTATGCTACAGCAAATCTGGTATTGTTTGAAATGAGAACCGCACAATTTTGGACTTCTAAACCATCAATGCTGGAAAATAGTTTGCACTGGGAACACTGCCTTCACGGGTATTTGTGCATGCGCACCCAAAAGAAGACTGAGAGTCCAGAGATGAAAATGAGATTTCAAAAATGCTGAAATCCTGCAGCTTGCATGTCCTCCCCTGTCTGTCAAACCTAGTTTCTTAGGAATATATTTACAGTGCCTAGACAACTGCTCATCAAACCCAGTGCATGTTTTTGCAATTTTTGACAGTTAGAAGAGCATATATTTGCTCAAGTTTATTTTTATAACATTCAACACTATATAGCAAAGCCTCGGTAATATGGAAGCCAACAGCATTTTCTTCTACCCAGCTGTAACTTTTACCCTGCTTCAAGCCTGCACAGGAGAACGGAGAAAAAGATACCTATTCACATCTTCATATCCTTCCACTTTCTTCATGCACTTTTCATGCCAGAGAGAACAGAACTTCTCCTGTCCAACCACAGAATACTAGTGAAAGGCAAGCTGTTCTCCAAAACCGAACCATCTACAGCTTTGTCTTAGACCAATGAAGTTACATGACAGATCCTCATCATTGACAGAGGTAGCTGATGTTAATTATTACTTCATGTAAATCTGAACTTAACTAGAAGATAAAACACCTGTACCTGTTACTCACCTCTAACCACAGGCTTCCTCATAATCCACCAGCATCTTCCAGATCTGTCAGTGGCAGTGAAGGGTTTGCCCATTTTGTCACCCCTGGCAAGGATGCAGTAACCTTTCCCTTTTGCATACGACTGCTTTCAAGTGCCAATTTCAAGGGACATCAGGGTCCACCCCTGGCTTGTCCCAATCATTTTCAGCTCTCTGTGTCAGCAATGTGGCTTCTCCTAAGTGTAATGGGCACGACTGTATATGCTACCTTTCTATACTACAATCTGCAAATTCTTATAACTCTCCTGCTCTCCTTGCTCTAGGCATAATCTTGAAATCTTTTTGTGTTGCTATAAATAGTACACACTGCATTATCTAGACAATATATTTAAAATAAAGTGAAGCTGCAGCATCAAGCATACAATCTTACTTCTGCTCTCTTCTGCGTCCAACACATTCACCAGTGAACACAGGAATTCTATGGGGCAGACCAAGACACATCATATAATCAAAGCACATAATCCCAGCATAGGCGAACATGTAATTGCAAGCAGTGTTCACAAGCACACAGACATTCTTGCATATGTTTTTGTTCCTTTGGCAGTAACATAGGCCAGCATCGTAGAAACATCCTGCTAGTCTTATAAAACAACCTGACTAAAGGAAAATACAATTTTTATCTCAACAAAGCCTGAAAAGAATTTTATAGTTGGACTTTCTCGGTCTCAGTCTTTCTTCCTGTTAGATTTCAAATGCCTGCCACAAACAGAGGAAGAGGGAAGGTCATTAGCCCCCTTCCCACAAACCACAGGAATCCTTTAAATTCATTTGAAAAGCATTAGGCATCCAGGTCAGAGGAGCTACTGTGGTTTCCCCACAGCAGACTCGCAATGTTCTGCAGCTTCTTCGTCCAGCTGCCACAACAGTTTCTCCTTCTCTGCTCTTACAGTTCAGTACCAGACAGCTCTGTAGGCCACAGCTTGAGACACGCTACCCCAGGCAATCCAAACTCATCAGGTGTTTCACACTGTCACTGCTACTGCCTTCACTGGTCTAGATTTTCCTGGAATAAACTCCTTCCAGTAAATCCTAAGGCTGGAGTGCGATCCAACGGCAAACAATTACTCAGTTCCAGAAATGTAACAACAAGCAGGTTCCCTTCGGACTTTAATAGCTAACGTGATATTCCCAAGGGTTTTTTTCAAAATTTGGCCAAGAGACGTATCAAACACACAGTACCACAAATGCAATTTTTCTAATTCTTAAGTAACTTCATAAGAAGTTGGAACATAATTAAACTGCAGACACCACAGTGCTCTACCCACCCCCTCCCCTCCAACGTGAAACACCCTCTGCCCTCTCCCCAGCTCCTGCCTTGCTGTGTCTGTCTCCTCAGATTTCTTTCTGGTTGTCGAAACCAGACACAGCCAACTTCCATTCACTCCATCTGTCACCAATCCAATGTGACAGACCCCGTGAATTGAAACCAAGGTGTCCTCTTAACTTTTCACCGAGCCACACTTTAGGTCCTCTCACGCTCCTCTCCAAAACCATAATTATCCCATTCCAGTCAACGAGGCCCAGCCAAAACAGTCAAACCCCCAGCTGCATCTTGGAATGCCCAGAAAGCTGCTGCCATCTCCAGAAGCAGGAGCTGGTGAACAAGGATAGGAAATTCCCTCAGTACTTCTCACAGCTCTGATCATCATGACAGATGCATGTTTACCCTCCCTGAAGGGTCAACAGAGTAAGACAGCCAAGGGAAAGGATACCCAACAGAGACCAGCAATCCTGCAAACAGACCATAAATACAGTCTGTAACACAGACTATAAAACTCTGCCCATCCTAAAGCAACATTTCAGTTGAGTTATGCGATTTCTCCCAGCACGGGCTGAGGACATGGGATTTCTTACAGCCTGAGAGTTCATAACTTGCACATCCACGTTGCTGTGCAGCTGCAAACACACGGCTGCTTCTACGGGAGTAAGGCTTCCACGCTCTTCAGCCAAGTGCATTTAAACCAGCAGGGTTTGAAACTCCATGGCTTGTTTTTCCCCAGCAAACAATAACTCTTAGCATGACTACAGTCTCGGCAATGCACACCAAAAATAACTCAACTGAATTCAACATATTTCAGACAAGCACAGGATATAAAATGTAGGGTTGAAGATCTGGCCAGAGAAGGTATGATTAAAAAAATGGAAGAAAAGAAAATCGGGCACCTTTTAATAATTCTTTTGAAGCGAAATTCAGTAGTTACTGGCATGTTTTCAAGCACTCACTTATAAAAGGCAGTGAGATCCTAAAGCAGAGAACACTGCTTCCAAGACTTATACAGCCTCTAAATTCACACAGTAAAATAAGTAGGTATATGTCTGAGAGTGGGGGGGACAGCCTGAAACTGAAAAACTATTCTTCTGAATACCCCAAAATATTTGAAGTGTTATAAAATCTAGTAGGATTCCAGAGTCTCACTAAAAGCTATTCATTTTTTTTATAGTAGTGTCCCATATGAAAAGCTTTTTAGAACAGAAGCATGTTTTGCAGTGTCCACAGAGGGCAATGCCTCATACACTACATTCTAGGAAACTTAAGGAAAAGTTTTTCTGCCTAATGGACAGCCAGGAATCAATCTAGTTGCTAAAGGCTGTCCTTTTGCTTAACAGAAATAATCAGCACACGGAAAAGAGAGACCGTAGGGATACACTGTGCATGGGGGTCCAAGAAAGGACTCTCCTCCCAGGAACTCAGTCACTGGAGAGTTCATACAAGTTATTTTTCCAGCTCTGGTAGTTGCAGCCAGGGAGGCACCTTCACCCTCTCATGATTCTGGATGGGCTTCCTAAAAGCACCGATAATTTACTTCATAGAAAAGAAAAACTAAAAGCTGTTTTGAGATCTCCAGATTGAATGGGGATCCCTGCCGTGCCCCACTGACGTGGCATTCCTCTGTTAAACCATAAACTCAGTCTGCTGTGTTAATGAGCAACATCATTATATGTCTATGTTGTAGCAGTCAAGTAGTTTTACAAAAACAAACAAAAAAACCAACCCTACAACAAAAAGCAACTTCAAGCATGCTGAGCCTACAGGCGTAAGGACTCCTGGTAAAAGAACCCTAGATACAGCATCTAACCAAAGCAAGCTGCTGAAAACAATCCCTCAACCTACCTTGCTTTTATTGTTCCCAAAAAGAAAGGAAAAATATTAAGCACAATGAACTAAGACCATCTAAGATGAACAGACTGGTGTTTTTTTAAACACGATGACCCATCAGAAAAGGCTCATGACTGTTCATTGCCCTTGCAACAAAAGTGCACACCCACAAGCTCCTTCTCAGCACTTACCAAAACTGTGGGTTTGCCTTTTAAGGACCTGATTTTTTGTGTATCAACTGTAAAAGTCTCCATTCCACCTTCAAATAAGAAGTCAAAGGCAGTTTGATCGCAGAGAGGCACAGGAGGCTATACAATTTAGAGCCATCTGTTCCCACTCCTGTCTCTTTTGCCCATAACCAGGGAGCAGCCATTCCTCTGATCTTATTTTCTCTTGGCTTTTCCAAACCCCTCCAGCCTACCTGGCTTCATGGCCTCTCAGGCTTCACCATGAGCCTCCTATGCCTGTGGGGTTTTTTTCTCTCTCTCCATCCTCTCCCACTGCTATATTTTATTAAACACACCTGTCTGCCCCTTCATCCAACTGTTATTTCCATTTGTACTCATGCAAATATCCAGGCACACATGCTGCTACTTCATGCTAACTATATTATATCACTACTGGAAGATGCACCTGTCAGAAACTGAGGAGGAGGAAAGAAAATAACATCGTCTAGCTGGGATAAGACTTGCCAACCAAGGACTCCGAAAGCAGTGCATCAGCATTGCATTCACAAGACGCCCCTGGGAATCTGGGTCACCCCGTCACCGCGTGCTGAAAGTGGAGCCTCACAGGAGACGGGAGGAACAAAACGGGATTCAGCTCCTCACCACCACCAGAGCTGAAGGCAGCTTGAAATGAAGCAAGAAAAAGGCATAAATTATAAAGGCAACTGCATAGTGACGCATGCACAGAAGTTTTTCTTTCCTAGATGTTTTCAAAAGAGAATACGTTCTCTCTGCATGATGCATTGACAGCTTATGCCCTAAGGTAAAGAAATCTGAGCGTGACACAGAACCTGGCGAGACACTTGTTCAGAGATTTTGCAGACCCTCCAGTCTTCTCTTTACCGTAAAGTGGTAACAAAATCTTATCTGAAGAGCACATTTCTCTCCAACATATATTTGCCTTTGTCTCCCATTATTTTAAAATACACTTCCCTTCATGGTCTTTACTAAAACTGGGAAAATTCTGCGATGTTTTCTCTGCTGTCAACAGCTGTTCAAAATTCCATGTTAGTAATGCTGAGAGCCTTAGTGTACCAGCTCCCTCTTAATATTTTAAGCATCAAGCAACAAGATTAAATAAGTAGTATAATACAAACAGTGGGTACATCAAAATTCCCTGTTTCAGGAAAAACTGATGGAGCTAACCTGGTCTTAAAAACCTGCAAAAAATCTGCAAAAAGCACTTAATGAGTAAATATTCATTTGTTCATCTTTCTTTTCAGAGTTGTTCTTTTTAAAAAGAATTCAGTGATCAGTGTGCTGTTCTCTTTTCTCTTCGAAACATCAAAATAATGAAAAATGAAAAATAAAGATGAATATCCAGAAGAAAACACAAAATAAATGAAAGCAAAACAAGGAAAAGCACATATTCAACATCACTCTGAAAACAGACTGATTAGGTAATTATATATATGTATATATATGTGTATATATATGTGCACGTGTGTATGTATCTGCTTAGTCTTCTCCCTTATAAGAGGAGAACGGGCAGAGTTTGGTAACAGTAGTTGAAGTATGTGATACAACCTTTCCATTTTAGTGAAACAGTGGAAAACAGAAGTTAAGGTTGAATGGGAATTTAATCCACACCATAAATAAAATAAAAAATCTAAAGTAAAGGTGAGATGGTTGGCGTATTTTTTCCTTGCAAGGC
The DNA here is from genome assembly GCF_030867145.1 of Opisthocomus hoazin. Classification (NCBI taxonomy): domain Eukaryota; kingdom Metazoa; phylum Chordata; class Aves; order Opisthocomiformes; family Opisthocomidae; genus Opisthocomus; species Opisthocomus hoazin. The sequence continues at coordinate 6,891,475 of NC_134419.1, read as the reverse complement.
AAGATGGTCACAAGATGACACATTCCACTGTAAAATTTGGAAGAGATTGGTTTCCCATGAGCTAGATAATTGAGTGTATACATAAAGCTTGCCTCCCTATAAAAACTAATCATGCCTTACTGCATTAAAAAACCTCAAACCGAAAAGACTACAAAAATCACACTTATCTGCAGTGTGACACAGCTATGGAGTACAAGACAGTCCAAACCTGTGATCTGCCTCAAAGCAGGCTGAAGGAGGCCTGCTTGGGCAGGTTGCTTACAAGAAGCGAGCTAACAGCACGCGTGCTTTAGTTCATCCACAAAGTAGCAGCATACTGCTTAAAAATAGTGAACGCTGGAAGTAGCTACAACTCTGGCTATACTACATCCATTAACTGTGTGTAGAGACTGGAAATTAAATTACACACAAGGTCTTGGCATAACATTGTTGAGTTCCCTCAAATTTGCATTTTGTTATATTCAAAGTTTAAGATTTATTTTGTTAAATACAATCTTTTTCTAAACTTCTTTAAATGAATTCTTTATTTTCCTGAAGCTACTGCAGTACATTTACAACATAAGCATCAACTTTATATAATTTTTCCAAAGATGTTTCTAGACATTTTTAATACTTATTTAATGCTTAGTGATTCCAGTACATATTACTGGTTTGAAGGATTACGAGTGTTTATTCCCGTTACATTTTTTAATAGTATAACCCACTGTAGAATCCATGAAGGGTTTCAAAGCTCCACTTTGAAGAATGTGAAGTCTCTCGCAGGTCCGCAGCGCTGGTAAGCACTGCCGCTGTGTGAGAGACACTGAGTGGTTACCTGCTGCCCTGGGCACGCAGAACGGCCCCTTGCTGGGAGCCCAAGGCCTCTCTGGTAGCTTCTGCTGTAGCCGGTCGCCTGCAGAAGCACAGCAAGAGGTACCTGCGTAGCCAGATGGGAACCGTCTGCCCGTAAATGATGAATCACACAACTTCAGAGGTGGAGAGGTGAAGTTTAAAATGGGTATCTATAACGTGTCTCAACACCCTTGTCTAAATTACATTATCTGCTTGTAGCACTACCAGGTAACCACCCCAGCTCTGTTTTGCCGGCATTCAAATTGCTTGCCTTTCATTTAGTATTTAACCCTCATTAAACTTATATAACAAAAGAGGTTTTCAAAACTTACAATTTATCATCAGCAGGCTGTAAGTTTCATACATTGCTTATGCAAAAAATGCCATCATACCTGGAATTTATTCTGTATCTTTTGGCATATTTCGTTCATTTCTTTCTATTCCCAGTAGCAAAGACCTCTGGACATTTTTGAATGTACAAGAGATCTTGCCCACATGTATCTCTTCTGTCCACAAACTCCCATGCTATAAGAGCGAATACAGCTGAGGGACACCTGTCAGTCAAAACAGACGCTCAATTCCTGTACCAGAGAATGCAGCACAAATACAGGATGCTTTAATGTATTCACAGCACATCCAGTCCCAACTACTTCCAAGACTTGTCAGTATAAATTGCAGCAGAAACTGGCTTAGAAATCAAGGTCCCATTTGGGAGCTAGCACAAAGCAAGGTACTTTGGAGGCAAAAATCTGTCCCCCTTAAACACAAACTATGTTCTGCACTAAAAGAAATAAGTAGATAGGTAAACAGTTTTTCATAGTGACAGTTTTCTCTGCCAAACTTTGCAGATTAAACCAGAATGAGTCACTGAAAACAAGCATTACATCTCGAAACTGGTCATGTCCAAGCACATCTCAATAATTATGGGGCTGATGTGTATGATGGCAATGGAGTCCCTCCAGGAGCAGGGGATCAGCTGGGGGAGGAAAGGAGAAGACCAAGCACACCACAGAAGTGCAAGGACAGACATGAGATACCACTACAGTGATTTCTGGCCAGCAGACCGATTTTTCTAGATGGCACAGAGCAGCCCTCACCTAAAGGTATGCCAGGAGCCAGCCAGGCTCTGGTGCCATTGGAGGATCAGTGTAACGTAAAGGCTAAACCCTCCCTTCCCAGAGCCTGAACAGAAGTGCTGTAAGTCAAATCCAACCTCTGGACCCTGTGCTGGAGGCACTCAGTGGGAATACAATGAGAGGTCAGAATTCAAAAACAAATCCCATGATAATTTTGATTAAGTATCTTTTGCTCATCGATGAGCTGTATCAAGCCAAGCCAGATTATTTTAAAACTGACATTTCTAAAATAAAGGATTGTTACCCTTTCCAGACAATAAGACTATTTTCCTCAGAAATTATGGCATATTCACTAGATTATAACTAAAGTTACCAATTGTTATGTTTATCATTCTATGCTTTGTCCTCAAACTAGTGAATACGCAACAAAATCTTGCACTATACCAATGCTGCTATTTCCCAGGGGAAGTGCAGGGGTTGCTCTTTTGGACAGCACTAAACACCAACTAGGACTATCCCCTTTCCAGCCATGTTCACAGCTCCAGGACACGAACCTTTGCTTTGTCTCTGAGCACAACTTTACAACCAGCTTTACCTTACACAGCACAGCAGCCAGTGCCTTGCTGATGCTTTATGTAAAACCATTATCTTTCACATCTGAGAGCCATACTAACAACGTGAACTAAGTCATAAGAAAAAAAGAAAAACATAGAATCATTTATGTGGGAAAGGGCTTTTACGATCAAGTCCAACCATTAGCCTAGCACTGCTAAGCCCACCCCTAAACCGTGTCCCTGTGCCACATCTACGCGTCTTTGAAATACCTCCAGGGATGGTGACTCAACCACTTCCCTGGGCAGCCTGTTCCAGTGCTTGACAACCCTTTGAATCTTTTGATTCTATCAAAAAACTTGCAAAGAAAAACAAACACTTGATTCACAAGTGCTACAGTTGGAGAGGGAGAGAGTCAAGAACTAATCTACCATAGTTATTGGATTGAAAGATTCTGAGTTGGTGGAATTTAATGGCTGTATTAAAAAGCCATCTCCTCTTCAAGGCAAGGAGCCAATATAATGAAGAAAAGACAGAAAACAAGTCAGGGAGTGCCATCTAAGGTTAAACGAAGACCCTGTTATCTTTAAAATGGGAGGGCATCCTATTTCCATTAAACGGAGTTTCTCTGTCTTTTGGAATCTATGGCTGTTTTTTATTACTAAAATCAGCAACTGGAAAATACATTTACCAGAGCATTATTCCCATCATTATAATAACAAAAGGGTCAATTAAAACTCAGTTAAGTGGTAAATCTGTTGTGTAGTGGACTGACTTTAAAAGAGAATTTCATTTACTTCAATAAAAGCTAAGCAATACTGGATATAGCACTGGTTACCTTTCCAAATTTTGAATCTCTACTACTTAAGAAAGTAAAATTCTTTATTATCCTTGTTCCACCTCCTAGAACGACCAAGCAATTCAGTTCAACAGCAGCAGAAGTTTCCAGAAAGAACTGGTTTTCTAAAATAATTAAATAGAACTTAAAAATGTAATTTCATGTTTACAGCAGGAAACAACCAAACTTGTCTCTGGTTACCAAAAAAGAAGAAATAAGACAGATTTAAGGAATTGGTGTTCATATTACGTCTATTAAATAGGAATCAACAGCTCTAAAAATCTATCACATAGTAAAAATAGCCGTGAGGGCCCAATTTTTGCACAAATAGATTACGTTATAATACACTAGTTGTTGTTGCAGTGCGCAAAGAAGTCCTGAACTCGCACTACATCTGAGCTGTATTTGGAGCTCAGCTTTGCACACCAACAAGCTTTGTACACCCAACTGCCTAAATGAAACCAAAGGGAAATTTTGTGCATTGCTTACAAGGACTTGTCCCTTTAGCTGCTCCAACACAACATGACTTTCATAGCCAGGGTCTATGCACATATTTTTCAGTATCTTTTTTCTTTCCTTTTCTACTAAAAAAGGATATGAGAATAAGCTTTGCAGGGTGAGGGAAGGCTAGATCACGTTAGCTCCTTGCAAGACAGGATAATGACACTGCAAGAATTAAGAACAGTGACAGGAATAACTTCTCTTGATCCCTTAGACTAAAAGGTTAATCACCACGTATTTCACATTTTACCACCAAACAGTTGCTTTAAAATTCTTATCAGGATGAGTCTGCAATACCATTACACTCTACTTCCTACTAGGGAAGTCTAATTTCCATTATTTCACCACCTCTCTTTCTTTGTTTCAAAACTAGAACTGCTCATTGGCCAAAACCCAAGAGCTCCATACTGCCAGTTTCAGGAGGACTTAAAATACACACACAAAACACCCTCTCAACCCAGGCCTGCATTCTGCAACGTGGGTCCACTTATAATTAAAAGCAGAAGCTCAGATTATGCCACCCAACCACTGAGCAGTGTAACGAGTTTTCTTAGTGCCACTTTAATAGCCTGCTTTTTTAAGAAGCTTTTAATTCTGCGTTCAATTTCAAGACACCAAATGCTGCCAGCACTGCCTGATCTCAGCATGACAGGGGAAAGTGTACCACTAAGTCTCTGCTCCAGTATTTCTAACAAACATGGCTGAAGAAAATTATTTGCCCAGCTTATGAGGTTAACAATTATTCCCCAAATCAATGATAAACTGCATTCGTTTTATTTCACACTCTTGCTGGTAAGCAACCACCAAAGCTTTCTTCTAAAAACTCCGCTTCAACCACAGCAGGGATCACTAATTATAAGCACCCTGTCTGGGGTAGAAAGAAAAAGAAATAGTTTGTCTAAGCTTATGGAAATGTAGCTGCGTGCTTCACTTTCTACCTTTTCTTCTTGTCAAGCAAACGAAGCAGAAGGGTGGGAGGGGGAACGGCAGCACAAGCAACGAAACAGCCTCAGAAATTCAAAGCTGAAAAGATGTTCCAGCTGATGAAAGGCAACGAGAGGAGGCTGCTCAGTTCTTACTCTGCTGTACCAGATAAGAGAACTTAGGACGCGCAAAATCTGTTCCCTAAGCATAGTTCATCAGGGCATATCAAGGCTTCAGAAACATTATTGCATTTTTAATAATTCAGGAATCTGCCTGTGTCCCTCTTGATTAACATCTATGTAGCAATTGTCCAAGCTTCACTGAGGTTGTCATTTTGCTGTCTGGAAATCTCTGTAATTGCTTATACCAGCTGAAATGGTTATAGGAGCTTTTCAGTGTCTTTTAAAGTTGGTGACTTAATGAAGGGGAAAATTTTTTGACAGCAAATGCCAAAAATGTGCCTGGGGAGAAAAAAAAATAATCAGGAGAGGAGAAAGACCAAGGAGAAAACAGAAAAATTCATATGCATACGTGGAAATGCCCATTGTACTGAAGGCTTTGAGAGTATATACTTGCCTCTTTCGACCTGTAATCACCTGCATGCAAGAGTGTATCCATGAGCACGAATTTGCACAACTGTTTTGGCTAGTTCCGCAGTAACCAGCACATGCACTAAAACCACAGGAGAGGGGATGAATGTTCTAGCACCAGGACTTGCTCCAGATTTTTTTAATGGCTGCAAACAAGTGGTAAAGACTGTTATACACCAAAATTAGCAGGGGAAGGGAGCCCATTCATTTTTCTAATAAAATCTGCTGGCCTAAGCATAACATACGTTACAGTCTCCAGATCTGTTTCAGAAGTTTATGTGTCTAGATGTGCCAGGACACTTTTTGCCAGATCGTAGTTCACTGCTGAACTATTTAGCTTTGAACCAAAATTCTTCTGGTAACTAAGGTCTGCTAACTGAGCTGTCCAAATCCAGAACGATTAACTTCAGCCCACTTCTGACACTCTCTAGAGGAAGATCCCTCTCCTTAACAGATCTTACATTAATTCAGAGTAGGGTGATCAAGTTCTTCTGCTCACTGGATCAAAATTGTTTGGTTTGCACTTAAATGAAACTATAGAGCAACTTTGGTACTCTAGATAATATATTTTCCTAAGACTGACAAGTAATGGCCTCTTTTTTCCATGGCAGCCCAAACACAAGACTTGGAGCCATGAGAACATCAGACACGCAGAGATGGTTGGCAAGACAGCCTCCAGACCAGGAAGGACAGACACCATCTATCTTCAGCAGTCTGGAAAAAAAATATATATTCTTTTCTACTGGCTACAGCAGTCTAATCTGCCCTGCACCACAGGGATGTGAGAAGGTCCCTGCATTCTTACCGAGAGGCCTAGGAGGTCTTGGTGTCTCCCAGGAAAAGAGGATTCACATTCAGCTGAACACTGCACAATGAGAACAGGAGCAAGACATGTGGTAAGCAAGTTCCCCATGACACTATTCCTTTGCGTTCTCCTGAATCCTTGTGATTGCTAAGGGGGAGACCATGACAACAGCAGAAAAGCCATTCACTGCTGACATTAGTGACATAATGGCCAGCTCGTACTTTGGGTGAAATCAATCACCCACTAGCTGTTTTATTAATGACCCAGCCAGAAAGCTCATACTTCATTGCAGAAGATGAAAGAAACAAGAAAACCAAGCTGCTAGTCAACAGGAATACATTAATATTCATTTAGCTTCCTATATGCTGCCGGTCAGATCAGGAGAAGAGCTGGGCATTACTGCTGTGTCAGCGCTTAGCAGGTTTTAGGTGTTGATTATATACTGAATTCCCATTTAAATTCAAGATAAATAGTGAAGCCAGAAAGACTGACACTGAAAACCATATACAGACCAGACTGACAGCTATCTGCTCATTAACACAAGAGTCAGCACAGAGGCATCCTGAAACTCTGCTGTCTGCTCTTGAATGTAAGCAGGAACGGGAAGCTGATACTTCTAAAAGGAAGCCCTACCATCAGTGAGTACATATATAATTCAATGAGCTTTTCTCTATGAAGCAAACTTTCAGAGGCAGCCTGGTCCACATACTCCCATGTATTTGTACACACACATGCAGACTTTGCCCTCCCTGAGAATTTATTTCTGCAGCTGCTCACCCATAACCAAATTCTCATCTCACTTCTCCGCAGTATGACTGCAAAACAGAGGACAGAGCAGAAAAATGGAGCAAAAATGTCACCAAGACACTACGGCTTCATTATTTTTTTTTCCCCTTTCATGCTTTCCCAGCAATGCTTTCACAGGTACTCTACACTCTTCAGTCCATGTACATTACTTTTCTCCCCAAAAGTGTAAGCCCAAGTCAGCATCAGAAATTCTCCGGAGGTAAAATTCAAGCATTATCACAATGACTTAGGACAGTATCAAACCTATCATGTTACTCATCTATAAGTCTAGGTCTCAAAATATCAATAGCTCAGACATCACCAAGTCTGTCAGTGATGAAAAATCAGTATTGCAGTAACACATTATTAAATTACCTGCCATACAAAGGCACACAAGCACCTAGCACTGTTCTTTACTTTTGAGCATGTGCACATGCTTAAAGAAAACCCACCATGTTTAATTTCAAGCTCTTCAGGACAGAAGCTTCCCAGAAAGTCAGTAAGCTTTGCACTGGACAAGGTTACACATGCAGATTTGCAAGTCGTAATTACAATGCAACACTACTGGGGTATAGGTTTATTCCACTTCTGTTAGGAGGCTACTCCTGGTTGTTTTGGGTTTTTTTTAACAAAAATACGAAAAAAAACCAAATTCATGCAATGTTCTGCATACTCAGAAGAGCCTCACTTGGCTTTATTTTTTTTTTAAAGAAATAGGATACCAAGACCACGAGATTTTTCTGAGAAACAACATACAAAAATCAATATGTTTCAAAAATTGTGTGTGAAGAGGTGAAATCTTTTTCCTTTACTTCTCCACACCTTTATTTAAGAGAATGCATTGCCCATGAAACACGCCAGAACAAAGGCTTTGAAAATTTCAGTTCACAGGCCAAGTACACCACAGACAACAGCAATTCATATATCTTCCCATTTCCTCCAGCGAGCCTGAACTGTTTAATGTAGAGAGGAGATGAAGAAGAGAAAGCACAGGAAAGTAAATGGCACGGAAAAAAAAGGAAATTAGGAACTCTGCAGGCTCTTACAACGGATGGATCACAGCAGACTATGAAGCTGGAGAGCCACAAATAAACCAGTGAAAGATTTTAAACATCATATGGATTTCCAGTAGAAATCATGACCGCATATCCCCAAGATTTTGGGTGAGAGGAAGGAAGGGGTTTCTGCGGACAGGGAGAAAAGAAATTAGATTATTATTTTGACCATAAGCACAGTCATAGGGATTTTAATGGGAAATCTAGTTTTAATGGGATATAATGTCTTCAGTTTCAGTGTCTAAGATAATCACTGAAGGAGATTAGGTAGCAACTTTCACTGATGGTTTTCTAACTGGCTTCTGGCACCATCCCTTTAAGCCCACCATGCTGGGTTCTTCACTGCACAGAGTAATGAGGATGGGCCCCTGTGGCAGACTCGCTGTGACAGGTCCTGCATGTCCTGTACCAATCCTAGAATGGCCCACTGATGACTAATTTCTGTGAGCACAACTTTTCCACCAGTAAGAAAAAAAAATAAAAAAATTAGAAAATAAGATTAACAAGGATACATTAGATTTCAAATATTGGTATGTTCTGCTTTCAGTTTAAAAATCATTTCTAGGCATTCGAAAGTAAAAAAGATTGCTGTGAAAGAGGCGTGTTTGATTTGTCTTCCATGCAGTTCTCACCACTTTATTTAAAACCATTCACCCAAACACAAGGTATTCTCAGAGGCAATATTGATAAAAGACCGCACAGAAGCCAAGTGCCGCAAGCAACTATTTTTAATTATCCAAACCGTGCACTGAAAACATGTACAGCTTCACAAGTGAACTTAAGGTCGGAGAGAGAAGGAGGAGTTTAAAAAAAAAATCAAAAATCACAGCAACAAGCTACATGCTAAGAAAAATCTCCCTATGGAACCTCCCTGTCTGGCCTAGGACTGTATATCAGCCCAGGTGAAACAGTTTGGGCTATTGTAAATGAAGATAAAACATGTTGGCATCTGTGTGACAGACATGGCCACAAATAAATCAAGCAATAAACAGCACAGCATGCCCCTTCTGGCTTTGTGCCTCCTTTTTGTCACATTATGGTAAAAAGTTGCATTCAAAGATCACAACCGCCTCTGAAACAAGAAGCCTCCCACCACCCCCCACCATCTAGGCAGAAAAGCAGACAAATTCAAGTGTCTGAAGGGATTACGGGGTAACACGGAAGCCTTCTAACAAAAGCAGGCAGCCGTTGTGGCTTAAGGAATCAAAATGAACACCGCAACATCTTCCTCAGCTTAGTGCAAGTGTTTTGCAATGACAGGGCTTGGCCTAAGACAACACTGCCGGCTACTGATTCTTTCCTGCCCCAGCCCTTCCCTGTTGTTCTCCTGAGTCCTACACAAACCTCAACCAGCTTTTGAGGGACAATCGCAGGAGTCGTTGCCAATCACAGCTTGAGTCACACCACACTTGCCACACAAAGTTTTTCCAGCAGTGAGAAAATATGGTTCTACAAGTGCATCCAAGAGGCTTGAAGAACAACAAATAGCAAAGGGTCATGCAGACAAGGAGATGGACTGAGACTCCGAGACATTTGTTCGGTTCTTATTGTATCCTACTCCTACAAGACGCTGTAGTGTTGTGCTTCTCACTTCACAGCTATCAGCATCTAGCAGAGAATTAAAAAACTTGGAGGCAGGTCTGTGCTATGTGTTTGCAACGTGCTCAACACTGCAGTGCCCTGGTCCCACGCAGAGCTGCCAATTTGGCCAAGAACGGCTAAGAATCGCGGCTATGCATTTTTCCAGTGTAATGGTGCCCCAGAACACTGGTGCAAGATTTTCAAGTCACTCTGAAACAGCGACTGTCTGATATGGGAGGATGTGTCTGAACAGCTCAGCAAACAACCATTTCAGTACAAACTCTGTAGACATGAAACAAGCTGGCATCAAAACTTACCGCTTCCAAGAACTATCCAAGGGCTGAACATCAGCTCAGGGACGGAAGCAGTGCAGCTGTAAGCGGGAGGACCAGGCCACGATTCCACAACAGCAAAGCAAAAGGACAGAGTTGCATGCCAGAAAAACAGGACACAGGGCACCCTCAGAAGCAAGCAACTCCGATGGACAGGGTTCAGTGTGGACTGCTAATTCTAAGCACATGTGTAAATAAAGAAAGATGTCATCTTGAACAGAATTCAGTATGACTTCTCCCCCCCCTCCACACTTCTTAAGATCTAAATCCAAACATTTTCTTAAATTTGGATGTAGGAGGTAGGGGGAAGAAACACCTTATCACAGGGAAATGCTAGTGTACCTGTCCATGTGTGTGCTGCTCCTGAATTACCTTCCCTTTTGTCTTTCTTTGTGACAATTTGCTACTTTTCATACTAAGGCTCTTCTTCTCAGTAAAGGCAGCTAAAAAGTAGTTACATACTATACTTAATTCTAAATATAGTCACTATAATGAAAATGCATAGGAAAAGTTTGCTTAAAATAGGAGGCTAAAGACAAAGATGCAAAGAATTCAACAAATAAAGCAGAAGATGGGTTATTTGGAAGTGCAACAATGTATTTTCTCTTCCTCTGCCTACCCAGGTTTGCTCATGACAGCTATGGTTGTCAGTGTCTATGCTGTCATCTTCCTGAACACTTTTTGAAAGCATGGATTCTGAGCTCCATTAGAGATAGTGAAGTTTGGCACTACATCAAACTTCAAACACTGAACAAACCCTATTTAAAATATGTTTCTAAACCAATCTCAAGAATTTATAGGTAATCTCAGTTTTGGGGCTAGCTTGACTCAGCCAAACATGTAGGGTCCCCTCTCCGTGACACTTCAAGGTAGCCCAGCTGCTTTGCAAATAAACAAGATAAAACACATTGTAAATGATGCTTACACTTTCTACAGCATTTTTTATCCATTAATCCAGCGATGGCTCACAAAGGTTGGCAAGAATATTGACGTTTGCATTTTAAGCAACGATACCCAGAGAGGTTAAACGATTTGTCCAATATCACATAAAAACGCAGCTGAAGCCAAAGACAGAGCAATTTCTGAGAAGCAGCAAAGCATAGACACCTTGCCTCAACTCACTGGAAGCTCTGCCATTGCAGCGATTCCCACTCGGCTGGAGTCCCACTTCCTCCAAAAGCTAGCAGATGCAGACATTGCAGATGGTGTACACCTCTGTCTCACTGTACATACTGCTACTTATCACCTTTCCCTGGTATGCAGACCTGTAACAGGACAGTGAGTTATACAACCATCAATCCATTCCACTTGGCTACACACGCCGAGTCCTGTTGATTTTTCTCCTTGATTACACAGACACATCACAACTTTCATGAACACAGCCCAGCCTATCAGAGCTTCAACTGCTTGATAGCTCAGGCCAAGCCACAGGCTACTACAGGTCGCATGTCCTAAATCCCACTGTGCGATTTACCTGGAGCAGCCATAGCCAGCACAAGGGTACCGTGCCATAGTGACCTCCTAAATCCCACCCAAATTCATGAGAGAGGTTGCACTTTGGGTGCACTTTGAAGCTTCAGGCTAAGAAAACATGCAAAAGGCTGGACAGAGTCACATATTGGATTGGCTCACCAGAAGCTCATGAACAGATTTGTTTTCTCTAAGGCCACAGACTGGCTGCAAACTACTCAGAAGCCAGTTGTCTTCAACTATTTTTAGGGCTGGGTGTCCAGATTTTCTATAGAAAATACATGCCAATCTTCAGCAAAAAGTCAATAACAGAACTACTCTTTGCAGAATAACCAGACTGTGACAACCCTGCATGTGGACGTCTCGCACCAGAACCATCTCCTTTAATGAACACATTTCAGCCCTGACAGACACCAGAAAATCCCAGCACGGAGTTAACAGCCCCCTTCGATGGAGCCTAGCAGCAGGCAGGCACAGCCCCGGACCCAAGCTACCAAACACCACCACCAATCTGGTCTTTATTTCAAAACTAAATGAGGAACTACAGCCTTTAATTGCCAGGGCCTTCATCTCAGATTCAAGTACAACCGGATTTTCTGTTCCATGAGCAGACTGGACTTCTACAGTCTTACTGCTTTTTGCACTCCAGCAGTGAAATCAGAGTCCCATGCATGCTTATCTTCTGAGATTACTGCAATTTTACCATCCTTCCATTTTTCTCCCCTTTGCCTTGCTAAGTAGATATTCCTAACACAGAATACAAGTGTCAAAGCACGCCATACCCCTGAATCACTTTTACTGCTGGAGACAGAGACTCATTCTGTGGATTCCCACTGAAATGAAGGTTCACAGGAGACCTTATTGAGGCCTTTCAATATATAAAGGGGGCTTGTAAGAAAGATGGAGAGAGACATTTAGCAGGGCCTGTTGCAACAGGACAAGAGGTAATGGTTTTAAACTACAAGAGGGCAGATATAGGTTAGCTATAAGGAAGAAATTCTGTACTATGAGGGTGGTGAGGCATTGGAATAGGTTGCCCGGAGAAGTTATGGATACCCCATCCCTGGAAGTGCTCAAGGTCAGGTTGGATGGGGCTTTGAGCAATCTGATGCAGTGAAAGATGTCCCTCCCCACAACAGAGGGGTTGGTCTACATGATCTTCAAAGATTGCCTCCAAGCCAAACCATTCTATGACTATGTTTTCACAGTTGGGATCTCAAGCTTGGAAAGAGAAAAAGATCCCATATTTATTGTTACTATTTAACTACTTTTTTTTTTACTGAAATACAGCAACAATAAAAGTCAGTTGAAAATACTGTGTATTTTACAGATATCTAAGTTTTGGTGTGTTTTTCTGTGTGTGGATCTGACGAATTGCAAAACTCATTAAAACAGACAGAGCAATTGCAGCATCTGAAGAAGAGTTGCATTTACCTTAAGTAAACAAGATTACTAGGCAGCTGTTGCAGAATAACCTGCGATCTCCAAAGAATAACAACTCTCACTATTTTAGGAGAGCATCTCCTTCCCACACTGAGATGACCAGTTTTGTGACTGCCTCTTTTTTTTCCTTTTCAATATATAAACAATTGCTCAATCAAGAGCAAAAAAATTCATCCCCTCTGACTCTGGGCACAAAGAGAAGCAGCAGCAAAACTAGGCAGCAACGCCTTCCTTCCCAGCAAAGGGAAATACATGAAGTGGGGCAGAAAGGATCTTGAAATGTCCTCCACCTCAAACTCTGGTCCCAAGGCAGGATCAAATCTCCCTGAGCCAATCCTGACAGAAGTTCGTCTATTTTTAAAAAATTCCAGTGACAGACATAAATAGTACCCCTAAACAGTTTACACCACAGCTTCACTGCTGCCACCCTTTAAACATTTAATCTAAATCTCCTTTACCAAAAATGTGAATTCTCAGTACTTGTCTCAATACTTCCTTAGAAAGAGGCTCCACTAGTGGAAAGGTTACCTTGCATGTCTCTGCTATGACACCATTATTCCTACACCAAAGTGTATTTTTCATCACTGCGATCACACTACAGCCTTGTACCATTTGCTTCAGTAACTGTTCACTACCTTATCTACTTAATCAAAAAACAGGAAAGGACATAAATAAACTTCTTGCTCTGTCCTAATACCAACATCTAATATTTTATGAACACCAGACTGCATCTGCAGGTCAATAACAAAAAAATTCCAAGAACACACTTGACTCTTCTGTCAGTCTCGTCTTTGGAATTACCATTTGCAGCTTTAATTCTTGCTACAAGAAATCACACAAGTTTCAGTCCAAACTAAACAGTTGAAACAGATTAAAATGCAAGGGCTTGAGCCTAGTAATTTGAAATTAAGAGCTCCATCAGTCCAACATGAAAGGAGAAAGGGTTCAGAAATTTACATGATCAGGACCAAAAAATAACATAAAACATACAAAATTATATTTTTGGAAACAAATATAGCCACATTCCAAGATTTTGCTCATAAAGACTATTTTATAATCCTCTGTTCCAGCTTTTCAACTCTGTATGAAAGAGTAAGAAGAACTGCTAGTTGCCTATTTCAAGGTCAGACAATGTTTCCAAGTTTCATGGTAGTTATTGAATACTAGGAAGGAAAAAACAGCAGCCTTGCATTAGAATTGTCACCTACGCTAAAGCGACAATGAATTTACTGTATGTTAAGCCATTCATATACTGTCATCGTCCCTACGAGGCAGGCAGGAATCCCAGAAAACACTTAAAACTACCAGAGCAGCATGTTGGGTTCCCCGCTGTGACTGGCTGGAGATGCTCCCTACCTACAGCTCACGCGTCCCAGCCAACGCTGGGGCCCCGTTACCCAAGGCTGCCCTTCCACAGTCCCCCAGGGCTGCCGAAGCCAGTCTCCACAGCCAAGGTGACTAGCGAGGCCTCTAGCAAATCCCCACCAAACCGAGCACAGGGGAGAGCAGATGATGACTTTTTTGCACAGCAAAGAGAAGGAAAAACAGCTTGAAGAAGGCAGATTGCCATGAGGAAATGCAGATAAACACAATCAAAGAAAAGAAATTAGATCTTTACAGTGGAATAAGGTAGTTCAAGGGAACAGTCACCAGCCTGAGAGTTCGTACCAATGAAATGGTACCAATTTTACAGCCATGTCAAGGCCTCTGCTGCCAGAGGGGCATCACAGACACCAAGTCTGAGCCTCAAGGCAAACGTTCCAGGATTCAGGCCAGAAACTGCCTGAAAGCTGCTCTATCCAAACCTGAACACGGTCAAGTCTGGATCACCTCACAGCAGTCTGACGTGTCCCTTGAGCCAATATGGGAAAACTGCACTTCAGGGATAAGCAAAATTTCATCCAAAAGTACATTAAAAATATCTGTTATGAACATAAGATATAAAACGAAATCAAATCAGAGGAAGAAAAATGTCTGTGGTTTACAGAAAGATGAACAAGAAAGGCACACCTGCAGCACCATGTAAACCAATTACTATCCCATACCAAAAACTCATCGTCTCCCTCCAATTCTGGACTGCATTTCTTATAGCAACCTTAAGCCCTGAACTCACCTGCCTAATTCTCTATAACAAAGACCAACAATGTAAGCCATAAATCTGCTCCCACTGGCAATCAACCACCTTCACGGGTACCACACAGGATTTCTGCATTGATTCCCACTCTGCAGCGTGCAACCAACTGCACCTATGAAGCAGGTCCAATTTTTCATTGTTCTGGAGCTGTGAGCATTGACAGGCCTCATATTTTGGAAGTATCCTTCCTGTATGGCCCCCACACGGAGCCAGGATCCGCCAGTGGCACCTCGATTCGCAGTATGGCATTCAGCCACTAGATGTCTGTGTCATGTATCTGTAACTCACCCCTGGTGCTGGCACAAAGCTGGAACTCCGCCTGGACAAGGTCCTGTGCAGCCTGCTGTAGGTGACCCTGCTTCGGCAGGAGGGTTGGACTAGATGACCCACAGAGGTCCCTTCCAACCCCTACCATTCTGTGATTCTGTGATTAAGTAGCAGTCTAGTCTGCTTGTAGACTGGCATCTTAAAGACGCAATGATTACGTGATCTGCTTGCAGACTGGCATCTTAAAGACGCAATGATTACGTGATTGTGCTGGTTTTCTGTCTGTTACACCTCTCGCTAATATCCACTAATCAAACCAGCTGATTAATTTCAATCAAGTCTGAAAACCAAGTACAGGTCTCAAAGATGATTATAGGAACTTTATTAAGATGCAGAAAACGACAGCCGGTGTGAGAGAGTTCTGAATTAACATCCTCACCGAAGGAAAGCAAATCTCAGCCTGTGCACACACCCTGTTTGGTGGCAGCCAGCGATGCACTGGCAACCCAATCAGAGTATCCACGGCTTCACACAGAGTATCTGGCTTTCTCTGCTCTGTTGAGAGCAGGGCACAGAAATCAGGCTGATTGCTGAGGGCTAGGAGGGTGAAAATGCAGGTAAGACACATAGGGGGAAAATATATGTCTCAGATTTTGTTAAACTGAATGGTTACAGAAGGTATTGTTCTATATCTCTAACCGCAACTTTCTTTAATAAATGCCTCCTGATTAAGAAGAACTCTAATCTCACCAATCTTGACAACTACGAGCTAACAGAATATATGACCAAACAAAATAAACCAAGCAAAAATAGGGACAGACTTATAAACTGAGTATGGAAAATTCAGAAGTGAATTTCAAACCTGCAATGAGGGCAGAAACTCAGACAGACAACTTCTTTTTTAATTTTGTGAAATGAAAAAGATTCACTCTCTGTTGATGTGTGGCAAAGACTCTGTGCTTCCAGCCAGGGCCAGGGTGCTCAGAGACCCAAAGAAAAACTGACAACTGCCTATGGAGAAACTTTAAAACAATAACTTCTAAAATTTAATAAAAATACAACAAACAAGCAGTAGCTTGAGACATTACTAGGCTGTGTTTGAATTTGCTTGTGAGAATGCTTCAAAAATACTCATTAGCCGTAATTAATGGCATTAGTGGCATGGATTGGTTGTACTTTTCAGGATCTCATCTCAGAAAAATACTGAGCAGGAGGTAAAACACTGCTTCATCCCAAGTTAACGTAAGCAGTGAGCAAAAAATATTATTCCTACTCGGGAGGGAAGCGGTCAGTCTGAACTCACCCAACAGCTGTCTTCTTCCTAAGTTCTGCCACCATGCTTGCACCCTTTCTGCAGGAGGATTTTAAAGGTAAAGAAAACAAACTACATTTTTCCTCTGGTTTTGGTGCTGCCAAAACAAGTATGTAGAGAAGATTTTGTCACCACTCTGTTTGCAGACTTAAAGGTGAAGATGGCACAAAGGCCAGACAATCCTAAATGTAAAAATTAAGCAGGGAACCAGAACACAGCTGTCCTTCTTCAGGCCACATGCTATCTTTTCTGGTCTGTCTTGTGCTGGCAGTCCCCCGTGTAATGACACTGAGCCACTTGACCTGAGTCTCTGGCAGACAAGTCACTACTAGACCAGAGGGTAAGAGGCAAACCCTCCTTATGTCATTTCTATGAAATATGAAAAGCATTTAAAAAAAAAAATCAGATCAGACATTCAACAAAACCACCAAGTAGTACCCACCATGATGAAACAGAAAAACTAAATTTAGAATGTCCCATGTGTGTAGGAAAGTCATAAGTCTAAGAGCAGTGACTTGAAAGGAATGCAGTACCATGCCAAAACCTTGGGAAGCAAGAGAAGAGCCGGAGCATTTACCACATTAATGGAAAAACTAATGTCCTCACAGCTCCTGCATAAACTCACACCAGATCATCCCACAGGTGTAGCAGCATTGACTTCAAAACGTGAAAGCCACAGAAGTTCTAATTCCGACTGAGGATTAAATTGGACTTCTTATGCCAGTAACACGTCAACATGACAACAGACACTGCAGAGGGCCCAGAGGTTAAATCAAGGTCTTGTCCACTCTGCAGATTAATGACCTTGTATCTGGAAACACTGCAATGCCTTCACAATCACTGTGTTAGCTTCAGACTCCTTTGGCTGCATCAGATTTTAAAGTTCAGCTCTCAGTGCCGATGATCAGCTGCTGAGTTTCCAAATTGTAAGTGCCTTACAGCCTGGTGAGACCTTTCTGCCTTGGAGATAAAAAGAAAATCAACTGTCCCAGCAGGTACTAAAATACTACAGTGCCCCTTACAAGATCTTCCTGCTGTTGCCAGCAGAAGGGAACGGTGCCCTGGTCCCTCTCCTCCTTGCAGCAGCTGCCGTTGCATACGGGAAGCACTGTGGCACTTTGGTTTTGACAGTTCATCCAGCATCCTTGGAGCACAGCCCTGACAAGATATTCGAACATTTTGGCGGGATTCTTTGGAAAGAATCAAAGGAAAACTGAAACAGACTTTGAACTTTGCCAGCAACGGAAACTGTAGATGCACACCAACGTTCTGCCATATTTCTTGCTTCCTCTCTCTCGCAGCAGCTGATGGATCACTGCATAAACTACTGGAAGTAATTGAGCGAAAGGAATCAAACCTTCCTGTGCATCAGGCATGAGGAGGATTCATACTGTACTGAGGATGAGAGAAAAGCACTCAGATGACTCAGGCGTCAGGATCTCTTCCTAATTATTGTGGTATTTAAAGAGGAGAAATGTGCAGCTCTCAAACTTGATTCTGCCAAAAGTGATATGAAAATGAAAACCCTCAGAACAGAAGAGTGCCATGACAATGTGACCTCTGGAGAAAGAAAAAAATTCTCTGACCAGGATTTTGCAGAGGCTTAGATTGCAGGTGACTCTTAAAATGGTGACTGTTGTTGCAGGATCGGCATTAATTGTGAAAATTAACTAGCTCTTCTGTGATTTTATTCTATACATGCCAAGAAAAGAACAAAATATTGATTGAGTGAGCTGCAACTTTTATTTACATAACGATCTGATTGCCAGGTTCATTCTTATGCAAAGCAGAGAGAGAAAGCTCTTTCAGCAGGCATTTTAAAAAGATCAGATCTAAAAATAACACTGTGCTTCAGCTTTACTTGTAAAACGCCTGAGAGTGCATGCCCATGTTTCCATCTTCCGTAGTCACTATGAAACGCAGAAACTAGATCGAGGAAATCCCTGCAATTTCCATTGACTTCAAACGGGAGATGAGTTTGCTCAGAATTGCAACACAACTCACCCCAATGCAACAGCAGTATGATGGAAACAAGAAACTAGTGTCCATTTCTGATTCTTGTGAAGGAACACCCCAAAAAAAAATCTCCCGCTATATCGTTCTGAGTGTGTAGTATTTTTTCCCCATACATGCACTCCTGCGAAGATTTGAAAGCTTTTATTTTTTTAGTGCTGTCTCCAGGTCCTTCCTTGCAGCTACTGTATCACACCACATCTTTTTGAAGTTGTAAAAATCAAATGTGTGTGCTGTATTGGATCAATGCCAGCAGGAATGACCTAGCAAAGTCATTTTTACAGGAGATCTGTCCCCTCGGGAATGGAAGCAAATTGGTGGCCTCTGAAAGGCAGAAGATCAGCTGCCTAAGCCCTCGTCTGTGAGAAACAAGCACACCTGATGAAACGATGAGGGAAAGCACATCTGCATATAATATTATCTGTTCAGTAACGAGTCAGACATAACTTTTTGATAAAAAAGGCTACCTCCATTTACTAGCTTTTTGCATTTAATGCTTTTCAAAAGCAGAATACTGCCTTTTTCATTACAGCTATGCTGGGAGAAGCGTGCAACCTTGTGTGATGAGACAAAACTGACCAAAAACCACATCTCCAGACCAAAAAGTGCCATGAAGAACCTTTACTATTTTATAAAGCTAGTCCTAGGTCACTCTTAGCATACATCCATATGCACATTTCATATCCTTGTTCCTATCTGGCTATTTACAAAATCCCATTTCTTTCTCCATCAGCCAGTGCAGCACAAGGCAGCACACAACAGAATGCAATTCTGGGATAATGGTATAATTCTACTTTCCCTGGGGGATTTCTTTTTTTTTAATTGTTAGGCCCCAGAACAGAGTGAAAAATCTCACCATCATTACTTCCTTGCAAACACTTCTGCTCATTTTGAAAAAGCCACAACACATTTCAGTGCAGAGTAAAAACTCAGTACTAAGCAAGTGAAATAAATCCTTGGGAGTAAAACTGTTGCTTTCTAAAAGCTCTCAGTGAAGCATTTACTGACTAAATCTGGTATGAGATCTTTAAGTCCTTACTGGATACAGAAGGCTGTTTGGGAATCTGCCATTCCTCTACATAAAAAGAAAATAAGTGCACCCAGAAGTAAGTCTTTGTAGCCAGGAACAGCCAGGCATACTGCAGTGCAGGCTTCCAGAACATCTGCTCTACAAACCTAATTATCCCTCCTTGCACAGATGCAAAAGCCATCTGAAATGCTAGCACCTGAGACATGGAGATCATTTTAAGTCCCTTTAAAATGGACTTTAAAAAAAAATACATACAGAAATATTTCTGTAAGCTGATGCACATTCTGTAAATCAACAAAACTGATTCCAGTTCATTATAATATCAGGTAAGTCCCATTCCCACAGCTGTCCCATATTGGGTATTTACTCTTACTGCTCCTTAGACTCTGTCCTCAGTGGGATGGTGTGAAACTGTGGTACTACAACCTACTACACTACAGCCAGTTTTCCAGTGATTTGGCAGCTCCTTTTGAGGCCAGAGTGTAACAAACTTCGTTTAGTCTTAACCTGCAGTAGAAATGCCCAAGTCCTAAAATCTAGATAAGAACATCATTTCCAGAGGGAAATGCTAAATTAAGTTCACCTTCTATTAGCTACAAGGGCACTAGTCCAGCTACCGGTGGCCTTTTTATTTGCAGATTCCTTCCTGAGAACAAATTACAAGTGAAATTTGAGAGAAGTTTTAAATGGGTTTACTTACACAAATGTGGCAGGGAAACGTATATAAATGAGGCTGAGATGTGGCTGTACAAAGACAGACAGATTAAACCATTTAAGAAACAGCATCCACAAATCTCTTTTCTCAAGTGAAGCCATCTTTCTCTTTGTCTCTCAGGAACTTTATTTCATCTCATTGCTCTTGGATTTTCACTAACAGTCAAGCGGCAAGCTGCCAAATAACTCGCAGCTGGCTAAAAGCATGGTCACCTACAAGCTAACTGATGCCACAAAACTTCCCTCCGGGATGCCATCTGGGTTGCACTCAATATTCTTACTGGATTCAGAAGTCCCTCCCTCTAAACTTGAAAGCTGCTTCTCTTGACCAAATGCCAATTTGCTGATTTTGTTTGCAAGCACACGTGTTTTAACTAAACAGCAGCACCAAGCTGCTATTTCACTCTTTTGACCATGTATCGACTGCATTATTTTACAAAAACAAACTATTTCCCTGTCTCACAAGTAGGTAAATTGGGAAAATGCGAGCTGAAGGGACTTGTCAATGCAAACTTAGAAAGGCACAAATATAAAATAAAAAGGCATTTTATACCAAGTCCCTGCCCCTGCCTCAATAAATAGCCCACATGTTAAAAGAGCTAAGTACCCAGCATCTCTTGATTGCTGTAATGAACTTCTAGTTTTCATTTAAAAAAATAGGGCATATACTGAATAACCTAAATATTACTTCTGGGGCCTATCTGCCCCACTAATAGTCAAATGGGTAAGGTAGGCATTTTTATTTTCCTGTTGCTACTTACTGCAGCAGAACAACACCTTACTGACACACAGTTGCACCCTTCCAGTTCTCTGCATTGACAGCAATAGTTTTCTGTACGCAAAGCCAGTTCCACAAGCAATAGCAACAATAAATCAATGCAAAGGTCTCCTGCTTTCCTGTCATGTATCTACTGCTTGGCAAGCTTCAGTAACTGTGGTGTCACCCCATCAGACCCAGTCATGAGATGGGCAAAGCCACTCACCTTTACAGCACGACAACTGGCATCAAACTAGCATCATCTGACCCTGGAAGGGAGTTCTCCACTCCCAAAGAACTGGTGAGGTCTACGTGATGCAGAACACCCATCACAATTACTGTCAGCAATCTGAGGCTAAGGAACAGGCCTGAGAACAAACAGCTCTTCATTTCCAGATGAGGACCTCCTCTGATGACATCTGAGGTTAAGTTTACACAGTTTCTTTGGGTGAGGAGGGGAGAACCTGCCACAGAGCCTGTCGAAGAAGGGACATGTTTTGTCAAGCTTTCAGCCTGTCTCTCCTATCACATCCTCCTTCTGCCCTTTATGGGTTCTCCTCATTGGGCATATTTTCTCAACAGGTATCATAAGCTCCATTTATTAAAACCACAAGGCATGGCTGAGTTTCCAGCTGACCTTGTGCATGGGTCTCATTCTTAGCCCTGGTGACGTTTTATTTCTCTTTAGCTTCCTTGTCTTGCCGTGTCTGAGCCCAATCAGGCAAGCTTATGCTACAAGCTCGCTGCACCAAGGCAGGCACCTTTCCAGTGAAGAACTGCAGTCATAACTGTCCAAAGCACCCTTCAGCAGGCCTGGCTCTCACTTGCACGTTCCCCCAGAAAACAGCCCCTGAACTTTGTGATACAATAGATTTGGTAGGACTGAACCACGGTTACCTGCTCTTCATCCAGAGGAGAGACAGCACGCTGGAAAACGCAAAGGCAGTATATTTGACTCACTTTTTCAGACATCATGCTGTTTAAACGAAAGTCCCACCTAGATAAAGCTCATCAAAACAAACCTCCGTCAAGTTCATACACTTATGAACAAGTGCTCACCAGGGATAGAAACACAGAGTGCCTACTCACATTTGGCAATTCTGCCTGGCCACTTCGTGCAGTCAAACTAAAAATCTAATACTCTGGAAGTGTTTCGGTATCCATATGTTACTGGAAAATGCTATTAATATTAGCTGAGGAATGGGTACGGAAAAAGCAGGATGTAAGTTACAATACTGACGTAACAGAATTAGAGAGGTTTATAATGACTCACTGAGTACTCACACAGCAACAATAAACTCGCTTTGAACTCGCCAAGAGTTCTGCTGTGCAATCTAATTGCCTGCAGCTCAGCAGGAGAAACAGTCTCTCCAAATGGTTCAGGGTTTGAGTGGGGCTTTTTTTTTGTCAGTTGAACATAATGCATACTATCTAAAACAGAACAAGAACTTAAAGGTTTCTTCATAAGTGGATTAAAGCAGTAATACTGAGGCTTTCAAAGCCATATTCAGGCCAGGATACAAGGCTGTCAGAAAGGACAAGGAGCTTTGACTGGGGATACTCAGCCTAAGTGGTGGTAGGAGCATAGCCTGCACACCACTTTGTGGGACTGAGAAATGCTGCCCATGTCACTCGGGTCCATCCCTGCTGTGACAGGTAAGGCTGCAAACTGTGGACCAAGCCTGGAGAAACCTCAGCTCCTGTGATATTCATTGCCTAGGGCAGGGTGAACACCAGGTGCACTGGCAAATCAAAGCGACTGTGAGGATTTTCCTGCCAAGTTCAGGCTCTCAATACAATTTGAATACTATGCAATTCCCTTGAGATTTCCTGCTCTTTTAGCCTTCCTGTGTGAAAGTTCAGACCTCTGCACTACACCTATTCCACACTGAGAACTCTGGGTCTTTCTGCTCCAAAAACCAAAGAGACCTGAAGTTTAGCACATGAAGAACCTGCTTTAGCTGTAGGAGCAACACACCATCTGTTGGGGTGAGCTTGGCTGCTTCCACAATAGAGCAGAGCTGTAAATGCAGACTAAGCAGCCTACGAGCAGGCAAGGGGGCAATTTTACAGTCTCCAAACTGAAAGCAACATCATTCTTCAGCTATGGATATCACAAACTAAAACATGCCTGTGATTGATCTTCCCTTCAGCGGGACACTGGAGAACACAGGCAAAAGAAGCACTGGATACAGACTGAATGAATAGTCAATAAAATATGGATGGTTTCTATTTTCATAGCTTGCCTATGGCAAGTCCTCACACAGTGATGTAGCTGGGGATGCACGAGATCAGGAACAGAATGAAACTGTACTTTCTCTTCCAAGACAGAACTACAGGGGAGTTAATCCTCACTTGGAACAAAACAGTGGTCCAAGCCTAGAAACTGCTGTCCCCCTCATCGAGTCTATTCTGCACATAACTAGGTAGGAACTGACAACTTGACTCTGATCAAGGAGTAGTCATCAAACATCGTGCCTCCCCAGCAAGCCTGCTCTTCTTCCTGCACACCATTATTCCTCTCTGCAGTACTGCAGAAACCACTTCAATCTGTACCATTACAGAGCACGCATCACAGACCAGGACTGGACCTTGATTTTTTGTACATCCACAATGATGCTTCATACACTTCTGGAGGCTAAAAGAAAACAGGGCAATACCCTAGTCAAAACTGCTGCAGAAAACATTTTTGTGAACAAAACAGGTCTGAAACCACTGACATTTGAGTTTGGAAAGGTTCCTCATAGTCAGCTGTGACTGTTTATAATTGTGGAGGACAAAAGATCCCTTGAAACATCACTTAAAAATGTGATGTTTCATCCAGCACATTCCCCCAACAACACTGCTCCCCTCACAGTTATTTCACACTGCTCACCTCAGGAAATGAAACGTACTTGAGGCAAAACTCTGCCTGGACGGGAGATGGTGGCCCTGCATATGCTGGAGGAGCGCCTGTGAGCACAGCTACATGCATACAGCCCTGCAGGTGTAGCAAGGGCAACCAGGGCTCTTCTCTCAGCTGAACCTCACCGACCACACAAACCTGTCTCCTTTCAGCCCTTCTGGGCCCACAGCAGCAGTTTTTCAGCTAAGAGCCATCAATCTCAACAGAGCTATGCCAGCAGGTAGAAGGTCAGGCCTGTGCTATGAAGCTACAGGGCCAAGCTGTTACTCAGCAATCTGAAATAACAGATCAGCATCTCCTCAGAGGCTCCTGCAGCAGCAAGATCAGGCCAAGCCATCACGCAGACAAGATGTTTTCTTCCTTCAGATTTCAACATCAGGGAATGGTGCTGTCCATAGATTAAAGTAATAAGGAAACCTCACCAAACGCCGCAGTTAATTAGAGCAGAACACACAGCAAATATCTTTCTGAAATCCCAAGACACTCATCGTTTAATATTTTGATTTTTAATATTTCAGCATGAGATCCTCGATCTTTCAATTCATATCCAATGAGAAACATAATTCTCTCACACACACAGAGCGTGCTACGAGGCATGAATCTTCTCCTTCCCATCTAGTCGTGACAACTTACGCAATGTAAGACAGTGAAACCTGCATCATTCTTGTATGTCAAATTGCTGCAAAAATCTTTGCTATTATAAAAGCAGAGAAAAAACCCAACACAGTAACAGATAATCCCAACTGATCACTGTAGAAAAATGACATTTACACATGCCCTTTTTCTATATTAAAGGTCAAGTTGATGCACCAAAAAGCTTTGTCTGCAGGAAATTCACCCCTAACCAGCTCAAGGGGAGATGACACCAGCTTTCAGGTATACCACGATCACTAAAAAATGACCATAATTTTTAAAGAAAAGCTTCAGGGAATTTTGATCTGCTGTTCTAGGTCTCATCAGGCTTGTTCTTCCCTTCAGGAAACCCAGTCCCACAAGACTTCAATAGAAACAAGTAGCAGGGAGAAAACCCTATTCAGAAATGACACAGCAAGATTCTGCCCTAAGACAGTCAGTGAATATGTTTCTAATGCCACATTCAAACTCACACTCCCCCACAGAAAGAAAAAAAAAAATCTTGTGGGAAGAGGGCAAATTAGGCCCTGTACTTGCCTGCCTTCCTCCCCCTCTGTGGTTTTCACTGCCAGAGAAGCATCTTCTTTGCACTCTAAAATTAACCCTGTGATATGATAACGAAGACTGCACAACACGGTAGAGAAAAGGAACCTGTTAGTAACAAAGATCACTGCTCAACCCTTACTTATCACAGACAACCCCCTGACCACTATCCAGCTTGCATGGAGCAGGAAGGAGAGGAAACAGTCTCCTAAAAGGATAATTTGGTTTCAGGTTTTCTTGAAATACTCCTCCAGGGTACTGAGCAGGCAGAGATGAAGCTGCCAGAGCAACAGCCCCGTAAGCCGAGGACCCTGTAAACCCCAGCACAAATATGCCTCTTGCTGCAAGAATGCAACATTTCCCATGCTGCTGAGTATCTCGGTCCTGACCTTGAAAGGTGGAAGATCAGAACTGCTCAGTGACAGGTGATGGTTTTTGCTCTGTGAACACACATCTTCTGGGTTGTCGTTTGCCAAGTATGCCCAACGACTTGGTCCACGACTGCCCAGAGCTGAACTGGAGTCAACAGCAGGCAGGTGGGAAGCCCCACGTCAGCTCCGGTCTCTCCAGCACTGTCACCCTAGCAGACTCAACCTAGATCTCAGTCTCAAAGTTTAAAAACACTGTAAATGAAGCAAACGGATCTTGGCAGGGTGAACTTAACAGCTTCTAGCCAGCTGAAGTACAGCCTTAGTGCTATTTTGAGCTATTAATCCTTTCTACAAGTATTAGCACAAATTCACGCTGGCAGCATTCACGTGATTGTATGCATAATCTAATGTGAAGAAATGCCTGCTGCTCTCAGCAAGTTTTGCAGAGTGTTCTTCAACGCCTGAGGGAGAGAAGGTGTTAACAAAGGCTTTGGGCATTGCTGTTGAGGACAGGCACCCTGTGAAACAGGGCCATGAGAATTAATGGCTAAACCCATTTGGAAGGACTTGAAGGAAAAGGATTCTAGCAAGGCAATGCGGTGCTGCGTGCAAGCCTGGGAAAGGCTCAACATTGCTCAGGCATGTGCTCATCCACAAACATGAAGAAAAATTCACTATGTTACTTCTCATTTCCCTCTAGAAGATGGTGCCTGGATTTATACTGCAGGCCCCAGGATTTCTCCCGTGCTCCACACTCACACTCTTTGAAGTGCCGTGCCACGATCAGAGTCCCTCCAGTCAAAACCTGGACAGATGCGATTCTTTTCAGCACCTGTCAGCGCAGCTCCTTAATCCTTATTTAACTTCAGGGATCAACATACACTGGCACCTTGGGCAAACATACATAACACATTATTTTACAAGAAATAGAACAAAATTCTGTGTTAAAGAGCTCTTGTGTAAAGGGGAACAGAAATCACCCAGCAAAGAGCAATTCCTTGAAGTAAAGCATGCAATTTCAATACAGCAATGTGATCCTGGCAGAGACTGTTCTAGAGCTTCCCTTCAAAACTCATTATTTATCATCCACCAAAGAACTGTGCCCATATAGGTCACCCCTTCTAAGTTGTATAGCAAGCCCAACGAGATCACCCAGTAGTCCCCAGCTAATTTAAATCCTACCTGTTACTGCCGCCAAGGTAAGGATGCAGCCCTACTTATCAAGCTAGCAGAAATGACTACTGTTGTGCAAACTTAGGAGTTGTGCAATCTTTATTGTTTTACACAAGAAAGGAAGAAGGAAAAGAGAGGCAGCAATAAAACACATAAAAGCAAATTAAACTTCCCTTGTCATCTTGGTTCTTGCCAGCCAAGGATATGTTACAAATAATTTGTAAAGGCAAGGGTGCACTAGCGATAAATTACTGCAATAGTTCATGCTCAGGCAACAGCAAGGCGTGGGCATGGAGGTAAAGGAGGTCAGGAGAGACAGTGTCCTCAGATGAAATGGAAAGAGCCTCTTTAGCGATGAAAAAAATCTATAACGTGCATCCTCAAAACCAGGACTTTCAGCCAGCTGAAGAGGCGGCTGCAGAGATGACTGCCTGTGTACAGGCTGCGTCCTATCAATCTTTAGGATGTGTTAGAACACACAAAAAGAAAGTCCATTTTGAAAAGCAAAACAAATACCATGTTCCCCCTCAAAATGCCTGTGTTTTGTGTGTGTCTGATACTAAATAAAAGAAGTGATCCATTTGAATTATTTCTTCCACTTTACCCAACACTAAAACTTTGAAACACCGAGTTCTCAGCACTGGGATTTTTCTGAATATTTTACAAAACATATATGACAGAGGTAAAGGCTAAGCCCTTGAGCAGTCATTTAATCCAATGAACACGATTATTTGTGTAAAACAATGCAATCATGGACCAGAAAACAAGAAATTTGGAACACTCTTCATGAGTCACTAATGTTCACAATGAGTTGCTGAATCACTCTACAGCCTTGGGCAAAGGATAACTTCTCTAAGCATCAGTCTTCACATCCGTAAGATTATAATTAGTCCACTTGTGTGCTGAAGATTTATGGAAAGCTAAACTGCTAACCCGCCACTGGATGGCAAATGCGTAATCAGCGTAACACAACTACACTAGAACAGAACCACTCAGTTACAGAGAACAGGAGGTGTATTTCTTGGCCTCTATCAGTCAACGCTGACATTTGTTATCAAAGAAACTAGGGCATTTCTCTCTGTTTATAAGTAGCTGCATAGACGCAATTGTGATTCAGGATGAGAAGACTACACGAACAGTTGTAAGTTTACATCTGAAACAGCCATCATCTGTCACCTATTCTTATTTTCAATGCAAGTATATTCACTACTCCAGCTATTGCTGATTTTTATGCACTTTACTCCCTGGATCGTGCAGCACAGCATCATATCTGGATGGAATAGATCCAGCAAATCCAGCAAGATTTACTCATATACAATCACTGCTAAACCAGCAAGCCAAGCAGCTGGTATTGTCAGAGACCCATGCAACACATCTGGAAAGATATCTACAGCCTTACTCATCTAGATCAACAAAACCAGAAAAAGTCTGAAAAGCCATCAAAAAACTCAATCGCATTAACTTTATACACGGAAAGCAAAGATGGACAGAAAACCTCTCTTGGGTAACCCTGAACAAAGACTTGGGATCAAAAGGAAATGTTAATGCACCCTTTGAAATGCAGTAAAACGTCATCTCAGTGTACACCTTGCTACGCATTACGACTCTAGAAAGAAAACATGAAAAAAGTACGAAACAAGGCCAGTTAAAATACAAAACAAAGTTAAAATCTGGAATCAGAGCAGTTACCTAAACGAGGAAAAAAGTACAGTTGGAGCTTACTGTCAGCTGTACACACCAGTTTCTCCAGGAAGCATTTCTTTTAAACTGATAAAACTGTGCTATAGGCTACTTGGAAAGGGAGAGAAGTCTACAACACCACAGCATTTCAAATTTAACAAAAATCAAGAGGAAATTTTCATCCATTTCAATGGATTTAAACACACACTTCCCCTCTTTCAGTGTTTTACAAGTAAAAGAAATCCCACCCACAGAAGTTACAGAAACTAAACTACAACTCCAGAAAAGATAAAGAAACTTACAGCAGGCAAAATTCTCACCCAGGATGGAAGAGACTCTGCAGCACTAATGAATTAGATTTTAAATTATATATCTATCTTTAAAAAGAAAAAGTAATCACAGCACAGAGAACAGTTGCCAAAAAGAGCCCTTCTGGTTCTGCAAGTACAGGACTGTGCTCCTGCTGCCATGGAAACTGAGTCCCTGACTGCTCTGGTCCTGGTACAGTGCCACACATGCTCTCAAGCATTTAATAAGTATTAATAATGCAAAAATAATATTGATATATCAGAAACAGAACATCTGAAAAAAAAAATTGGCATTAAAGCTCACTTTACACGGCTGCAGCCCAAAGGCTACTAGCCTTACTCTAAGTCAACTATAAATCCTGTTCTCCCCCAGTTTCTAACACATACTCTTGGCATTAACTGTAAGGTTAAACTGACTGCCAGGCCTCAGCTTAGCCTGAAAAAAGCCAGGAAACCTGGAGGGAAAATTGAAACATTTCCACTAGTCTGACAGGTACCTCTGCAGTAAGCAATATGGTTGAGTGTACTGAGCACTGCGCTGTTAGGTAGGAGACCTCATTTCTGTTCTTGGCCCTGCTGCCGCCTACTTGTACAACCGTGAGTCACTCGGGGCCAGCTCCCACCTGCAGAAGAGCTGCAACACCACTTAGTAACCTCTTCACAAGGAGCAAGGCATAGGGCTGCCAGATCAGCCTCAGCTCTGGGGAAAAGTCACGGTCCTTGCCAGGAACAGAACTGCTGTCCACCAAGGCATCGTTCTTAGGGCAGGACACAGGGTATATCTCACCCTGAGAGACCATTAGAGATGGAGCTCATATCCCCACTTTAAAAATCTTCTGGCTTCTCTTAGGTTAAAATCTGGCTTTCAAAAATATTTCAGTCTGGATGGGTTTAGTTTTATTTTTCAACTAGCTTACAGCATTATTACAACTTTTAAAGTCTAATAAGTTTGTTATCTCTTGTATTTCAGCCAGAATTTTTCACAGAGCAGAAAATCTGCATTAATTTTATCACATGGCCTTTTACACCCTTCCCTTCCCTTGTGGCTATCTAAATACTAACAATTTTAACATGAAATAGAGAATTAGAAAAACTACAGTCGGCATTTTCAACACTTCCCACACATGCACCATAAAACAGTGTAGGCTTCCCTTTGGCCAGAACCAGCTGTCTGCACTGGAAGCAGAGCACACTGGAGCAGGCAGTCTGCTCTTCTACCAAGGACATGCTACTGCGTAAGAAAATAAGCAGCAACACAAATCTTCATCCCAATCACCCAAACTCACTTACTGATTCGTTTTCCTGGGCAAACCAAAGAAAGAAAAATTGACATTTTATGGCATTTTATAAGGCGTGCAATGACTCAGAATAGCAGAGCTGAGGAGTAACATTCTTTGGGAACATCTTTGGAATTACCAGAGAAAAGCTGCAGGCAAATGGGAAAGTTGTAGAGAGAAGAAGGCCTTCAGAGAAGCAACAGTATAAGGACCAAGAGACCTTCACACCAAATCAAATCTACCCCAAATGCAGCTCTGACACAACATCACAGTCTCTGAGGCACACCAAAGACATGGTAAATTCACCAGCAAATTCGAAAAGCTGATGCCATTAAAAAAGCTAGAAGAATCAAAAGCTGGGTGTCTGCTCTACTAGAAACTGCTAAGAGAATCTGTAATTGTCAGACATTTTCAGGCCTAACAGAGGGTTTAACGGCCATTCAGGCAGACAATGGAGTCAAGAAATCTCATTATTTCTAGCACTGGCAATCTCTTAGTCTAGCTGTGTCAGATCAGTGCGTTCACCAGCACATTACACTTCATTCCTCCAGCCTCAAATTGCAATTTGTTCATTTGAATTAATCTCTAACATTTTCTGATTAAGTTATCCTACGTATCTTCCACTCTAACATCAACCAATAAGAAATCACACCTCAAACCTGTGCTAATCCTAGGTCTATAACGCTGCAGACAAAAGAGCGCTGGTCTACATTGACTTCTGTTTTATCTTTTCATACATTAAAATGCTCCAGATGAAGCTTGACTACCTTGGCTCAAAACGTAGAATATTTTTATATCCTCTGAAAGGAGAGGTCTGAACTCTTTGATAAACTAACCAAGTCACTGTCGCTTTTGACTGCACTTTCTCCATTTCCTTCTTGACCTTCACCATTATCTTCAGTCTGCCCATTCTCCTTGACCTCAGCAAAGCTTTTCAGATCACGGCTTGCTCCTGTAGCTGCATCTAGAGCAACCCATGTGCTTTCTTGCTACAGCACAGTAGCACTCCACCAAATCAAGTCCTCTTCCCTCTGTATCCATACTGTCCCCTGCAGCTATCCCATCCACCCAAGTCCCCTCTCCTCTCTTGTCAGTGGTCCTATTCTAGTTTTCTCTTCTTTCCCAGATCATGAGCAGGAGTGACAGAAAAACCATCACCTCCTAGAAAGTGGTTTGTATCTAGAGATAATACAACTCCTCAAGTTAATGTGCCAGGAAACGGAGAAGGGTGCACTTCCCACATGTGCTTAAAGCTTGATTTTCTACATAAAGGATGCAGCACACAGAAGAGAACCCAAACCCCCAAAATACATGTTAGTTTTCTCAGAACAGATGAGAAGAATATAATGAAAAAGAAGATAAGCGAATAACAACCTTCACTGTGGAACACAAGAGAACAGTAAACTGGTTTTGAGCCTAGCTTGCACACCAACACAGTACCGGCCAGGACAGGCAGGTAACAGGCACACAGGCAAGCAAAGGAGCTCTGCCTCTCTGCACCGCTCTTCCCAGTGCTTTTGGTGACTGTTCCAGGATTTGTTATGGGATACAGAGATAAGGCAGATCAGAGGAACCGTGAACAGGGGAACAGTCATCAAGACAGCAGGACATACATCCTTGCAAATCCATAACTGGGGAACAGCCGTCCAGGTGAGGGGGCAGACATCCTTGGACATCACTGAAGCTCCTCAAACTGATGCCCCTAAAGTGAACTATCTCATTAGAATGTGAAAACCACACCCCCAGTGCTGAAAACACCCCCTCCGCACATGAAGACCCTTACTCACTGAGCATGTGCTACAAATTTCAGGTGCACTGTTATCTCTAAATGGAAACAAGAAGAGAACTAACCAGCCACTGTTAGGAGGGTAAGTCTGACAGGCAGAACTAACATTTTTAACTGTATAAATACACGATGTGATTGTAACCAGGCGTGCTAGCTTCGTGGAGTTACCACCTAGCACCCACCTCTGCGCAGAAATGAACTGGCTACCTCGACTCAGTGTGTGGACTGGATTTTGCACACCAGGTAAAGAAACCCTGGTTTTTGGGACAACACTTCCAGTTTTGGGCTGAGCATGCAAGCTGGGCATGCAGCTATCAGACATAATCAAGAGCATATGACCATGCATATGTCAAGGAAACCTAAAACTCTCCACATGGTGACATGCACATATCGAAGGCACACAGGCATCTCCAGAGTAACGTACAGCTATCACTCAGCACAGAGAATACTGTCTCACCATTGAACATGAAGAAAGATTGGAGCAACAGATAACAAAAAAGGTCATGGAATATATGTGGCAATTGCGACTGCCTGCTGTCTCCTTTCGTCACGTCCCAAAACCTGCAAGCATAGCACACCATTCCACTCCTGCATTTCAAAGCCACTCAGGCCATATTTAACTCTTCACAGGATCCAGATTTTAATTCTCAAAGTACATTTTGATGTATTTTTATTTGCAAATTCCAGCTCTAGTGAAATTTGAATTGAAAAGCAAGGAGAACATCAGGCTGCCTCCTAGGCTTTTGCACAGGCAGCAGGAGTCAAACTCTGCAGATTCTCCACGCACAAAGCCAGCAGGAGAACAGGAGTCTTTCTTCCTCCAGATAGCAAGGGAAGCGTGTTCAGCTATACAGCTACATACGGTGGCCCCAAGGCAGGGCAAGGGCTGAAGTAGGGGGAAGTTTGCTGATGCTACGTATTTACCCTGAATTCTGGACATGCCGGAACAGTCTTTGAAGTGTTAACCCCCTTCTGACTGCATATCTCATGCCTGAGGCAGCCTCAGTCCTGTCCAGTATAAAATATCCCTATGAACAGTACTCACCAGAAAGCAACAACACAGAAAGGATCCCAATACAAAGATGGAAACGGAGCCTTAAAAGAGAAATAGTAATTCTGTATTTGGCTGTGTCCCCCTGCAGGCAGGTATTAAAGCTGAAGTGGCCTTGCAGCTTGTGTTGTATTTTAGGAAACTGATTGAACTACTGCTTGCTTTTTGCCACTATACTCTTTGCCACATTTAAGGATTAACCAACATTTCAGCAGAGGTCTTCCAGTCTCTTTTACCCACTCTCAGGTCTGGGTTAAGATAATGTGAAGCCTATTTGCAGCAGAAAATAAAATCCTAACAAATACAACCAACAAACTAAGAGCTCTTATTTCGCGTCAAATATATTGTGTCTGACTGCTACTTGCAAGTTCTTCCTTGTTTTCTACTGGCTGCAGTGGGAAGCAAGAAGAAACTTGCAGAACTAGGCAAAAAGTTTGCAAGGGCTGCTCCTCCACCAAAGCAGCTCTCTAGGATTTTCCATGCTGGGTGACACATCACACAGTGGCAGGCACCCTGGGCACACAACTCGTGGGCCCCAAGGCCAGCCTGGCCCTGCAATATCCACGTATCCTGAAGGAGACATAGAACAAAACCCAGCATCCCACATTCCAAGTATCTCATCAAGGAGTGATGCTCTGCCAAAACACTCTGCCTCGAAAAATGAACGTTTTTCCCCACTATAAAAATAACTTTGGTGTTTTATAACATTGCTGCTATACCGTTAAGGAGAAGTCTTGATAACTGTGTATCTGCAAACATTCTCTGAAATAGGTTATAAAATTCAGTCTTGACTTTCCAGAGTTTCCTGAGAGGAAAAAGCATCATTTGCTTGTACAGGGAAGGAGTAAAATGCATCTAAAAAATCATGTTCAAAACTGCCCTGAAGCCCTGTCTTCATTGTGTGGATCTCATATAGTGCAGATCATGACAGTGCAAGCTGTAAATTGCAACTGGGTTTCTGTTTTGCCAGGCCTACGCAGACCGGATTGACCTATATTCATACTTACTCACTACCTACATCTATTTAGTTCTTTTTTTACCTTTCCCCAACAGACGAGGCACTTTCCGCAATCCCTATTTTCCTGCTGTTCACTAAATCACCGGCACGTGGTCTTCATACTGTGAGAGTCACCTATTTTTTATGGTGGCCCTTGGACTGTTTTAAATCGTTAACATTACTAAAAGGTCTTGATAGCATTGAAATACGCAATATGAAATACGCACCATATGCAGAACTGATATTTGCTCAAATGAGGAAGACCAAAGAGGCATGAAGTCTCAACTCTAAAGATGCTTCTGAAAGTACGCTAACATAGTAAAGATAATTTAAATTGAACTGAAGTGATGTACACAGCCTAGTCTGTATTGCAATGGGTGTCTTACAAACTCAAACAATGCATGATAATCCAAACAGTGTGAGCAACAAATCCCGCTTCTCTGCCATGCACCTAGTCTCTGCTGCCTGCTATCACAAGTGAACCACATGGCCAGAGGCATCGTAAATTCTGCCTTCGTCAGCAACATCAGTTAAAGTTATAAAAATGTGTTAAACAGCTTTTATTCTTTTTTTTTTCTTGAAGAAAACCAAACACGATTCCTTTCATTTCATTTATCTCCCACAAGTAAAATCTCTGAAGTCAACTGCCACACAGCAAGAAAGAATTTGGCCCTACGATGTATAAGAAGGTGGTTATTGAGCAACCTAGGATAAACTTAACACACCTTACAAACTAGTACTGAGTAATCTGATTTGTGTAAGAGCTGAGGTCATTTCTTTTTCATGTTTCATTTCCTATATTTGCCATGCCAACTCACACATCAATCCTATGGCAGATTAACTTGAACTACCAACCACAGCAGAAAAGAATCACTAAACAGAAAGCAAATTCCAAGGAGACAGTACAGTATGACTACTGAGATGTTCTCCTTCGAGTCTAAAGCTCCTTTAAAAAAAGCCAACATTTTACCAGCATTTTACCGGGGGGACGATGGGGGGGGGGGGGGGGGGGGAGCGGGACAAACAATACTACCCTCCCCCCCCCCAAAACCCCAACAATGTCACTCTTTATGCAAAGATGGCTCTAGCAGAAAGCACATGGAGTACTGCCAGGTTGTCAAATCCCTGTGTGGCACAAAAAACAAAACCAAAAATTATCTCCTTCCAGAACTGTTCAAGGTACTCTTGGTTACAAAAACCTTCCAGTGGATATACAGTGTCTACCATAAGCACAGACTTGTTTCATAAACCAATTCTTAACACAAGTGAAGACCATCCTAGCTCTTCAACAAGGGAGGATATATACAAACAGCTATGAGCTATCACAAATACATTATCAACTCTGGAAAAACCATCAGCAAGTAATTACAGGGGTTATCAGGGGCCATATCAGTACTCATCACCAGCCAGCTACCTGCATTTTCTTTTCCCTCTCCATCACCACTCCAGCATGCTGAGTTTTCCAGAACAATTTCTTCCAGTGCATATGTTCATAAAATATTTTAAAATAAATATCTGTTTATTACAGCAGTGATAGCAGAGGTGATATCTAGAAGCAAAAACATGGAACATGTCCTTTCACCCAGTAAGTAAAACTCTAAACATTACATATGTATATTACATACATACAGTGGTATGCATTTTTAAAAGCAGTGTTCAGCAACAACGTAAGCGAGAAAAATGTGTGTGAAAAATGCAATTTAAATCTCTTTCAGATTGCTTGGAGAAACAACTGCAAAGTCAATATATATATATATGAACTAAATTAACAGTCCATGAGTAATTTCTGTAGTATACTTCCCAATCGGTAATAAACGCCAAGTCCAGATTAAAGCAAAGAACTCTTCCTGATGCCTCCACACCCAAAAATTCTCTTTCGTAGTATCTCAAAAGTCACTATTCTACTACATTCTAGCCATCATATTTTTACCACCCCCAAACCCAACAACTCTAAAAACCCTCTGAAATAAAACTAAATCAGAGGCAATTATCCGTCTAACCATTCTAAGACAGCACAATTCACACAGAGCTGATATTCAACACAATGTGGTTTTACACTCTCTTCTCTGACACAATGCTTAGAGGGCGGATCACAAGGAAAGGGGAAAGATAAAAATGCAGCCCAGATACTGACCCACTCACTCGTGCTAGGCAAGGAGCTCAGGCAACAAAATTCAGTGTGGAGTGTGGGGTGCAGAATCTGCTCCTCAAGATGCCACTCCAGCCATGATCCCAATCTGCGGAACTGCAGTTCCCAAAGCACAGCCCACAGGTCACCTGCAGCTCACCAAGCCTTTGTACAACAGCGCACAGAGGGACTTTCAAACAGAAAGCTTCAAGAATACCATTACCAGCCTGTTCAGAGATTGCCAGCACTTCCATAGATTAGTGTCTCTCTCTGGAAACTTGTACACCTCTGAGAAAACTCACCCAGTTATGACTATACAGGAGTCCGAGCTAGTTTGAGGTCAGCCATGGCTTCCCAGTGTCTTCCGTAATCTGAAACATTCCAAATCCAAGTTGCCTCTAACTACTGCCAACATAATTCCTGCAGAAACCGTTTCTATATCTGAAACAAGCAATGATGCTAACTCCCTGTATCATGAACTTAGGCACATATAAAGCCTATCAGGTCTCTGAATAGAAAAGCACCAGAAATAAATGTTATGTTTCATGTTGCAACATCAAGATGTTTCCCATGAACAAGGGTTTGGGAATCCCTGCTCTGCTTAATCCAATCTACCCAGACTTCACTCTGAGCATCACCTGACACACACTTATCAGTGAAGCTGGTAATAGGATACTTACATACGGAAAAACACGTAACCAGTGACTCTTCTTTTCTTGATATATACCCTGGTCTACGACATTTCAAGAGTTCCTTCAGTGAATTATAACCTGATGCACATTCAATGTCTGTTACCCTACAGACCTAATTCAAGAGATGCGTGGTACCTGCTGCAATATTTGGAACTTAAAAGTGCAAACTAAAGATACTTCTCTAAGACTTAGGCTCCATAACTTCTTTTAGAGATGCTTCTTACACTCCACGGTTGAGACCAATTCTCCTAGGCTGTCAGAAGCTGTAAGTGAAATAACAGAGGTAATAACAGCACAACCCTACGAACTACCCAAAGTTTACTGCGTGCCACTTACATGTACCAGGGCCACACCACAGGAGAAGGCAAGACTGCCATCTTCCCAGCACTGAAAGTAGGTATCTCCTTGCCCTCTCTCCCCTTACACTACCAGGGAACCCATCAGTGTTACACAGCTGACACTGCCAAGCAGTGCTACCTGTTCAGCTCCCTCCTCCTCACCACAACCGCAAACGTATCTTCAAACACAAAACTCACACCAACCCCGTATCTTGCGGGATGCTTAGGAGTAAGCAGCGTTTCACACCAGCACCTGTCACTGGGCTCCCTCGGGGCCAGGCACCTCTCCCGGCTCCCCGGAGCACACGAACCGCGCCACTCCCTTTCGGCGCCCTGAGCAGAAACGCTGCTGGAGGCGCGGGTGGAGCCTGTCGGCGGGCAGGGTGCGGGCAGGGAGAGGGCAGGGAGCCGGCAGGGAGCCGGCACGGAGCGGGCTCCCGCACGACCCTCCGGGTGTCCCCGGCCGCGCAGCCCGGCCGCGGCCGGCATGCAGGAGCCGCTACCCCGCCGCGAGCTGCGCTCCGCGCGGCCGGCCCGCTGCCGCGTCACCGATCTGCTGCTCCCGGCAGCCAATCGGCGCGGGAGCCGGGGACGGCGCGACTTCATTCATTCATTCATTCATAAAAAAGAGGCGCAGCGCTGCCGGGAAGCGAGCGCTTCCAGGCCGGGCCCGCCGTGCCCGCGGACGGACACTCACGGCAATCCGCCTCGTCGCTGTTATCCGAGCAGTCGTCGTCCTCGTCGCACTTCCAGACGGCGGGGATGCACCGAGCGTTCCGGCACTGGAACTGGTCCTCCTCGCACTCCTTGACGGCCCCTGCGAGACACGGGGCCGCGCCTGGGTCAGCGGGGCGCGCTCCCACGGCGGGGGTATCCCCGGGCCGCCCCCTCCCCGGCCGCGCACACGCCGGGCAGGGCGCCGGGAGCCGCCAGCCCAGGGTAGGGGCTGGGGCTGGGCTCGCCAGGGCAGAGGGGCTCGGCGGGAGGACGGCCGTGATGCCGGGGCTGCTTTGTGCGGGGATAAAAGGGACCGTTCCCGTGCTTTCCCGCATTGTTTTAAAGGCGGGGGGGAGAAGGACGTAGGGAACAGAAGATGGGTAAATCCGAAACGCCAAAGACAAAGAAAAATCGCAAAGCACACCGATGCTGGGAGCTCCTGCGCATCCCTTCCCGGGGCAAAACGCGCAGATACCCGGGGACTCGGGGGATAACGGGCACCGGCGCCGTCCCGGGAGAAGGGAACTGACCCAGCTAAAGTTGAGGGCGGGGGGGGGGACACGGACGGGACACGGAGCGGATCTGCTCTGCAGCCGCGGTGCCGAGGCAGAAATCCCCTCAGGAAGGGATTAAAAGCGGCAGCTCCTGTCACCGGCGCTCGGGTTGCAGCCGAAGAGCGCGCCCGGGTCCCAACCCTCACCCGGGGTGGGGGGGAGGGGGGACCCGGGGGGAGTGGGCACCCGGGCAAAGCGGAACCCCTCGCCCCCTTCCCCGGGAGCGCCGGGCCGAGCCGGGCCGGACCCACCTTTGCCGAGATGCAGCTTCAGCAGCAGCAGCTGGAGGAGCAGCAGCCGGGCGAGCGCTGGCCGGCACATGGTGCTCGCTCCCCTCCGCCGCCGTGTGCGGGGTGCGCGCAACCGCCGCGCCGCTCGCTGCCCCGTGCCGACCGGGCCCGCCCCGCCGCGCGTCGCCGCCGCGCCGTGACGCGCCCCGCTGGGCGGGCCCTGCGCGCCGCCGCTCGGCGCGGCCCCCGGAGAGAGAGCGAGCGAGGAAGCGCGGCCCCGCGCGTACGGTCCCTCCGGGGCTCGTTCCGCCGGCTCCGCCGGCGGGACGAGCCCCGGAGGGACCGTACGCGCGCGGCCACCTGCGGGAGGCAGCGCCCGGAAGCGCCGCGGATGGGAGCGCGGTTCCGGGCCTGGCTGCGGAGGGAGGGACTCCCTCGTCCGCGATCTGAAATTTCCTTAATTAAACACGCGCGTACGCATTTAAATGGGCCTGGAAGTCGCCGGGTTGTTCCCGCAGCTCTCCCGCCGGGGGGACCGCGCGGTGGCGGTGCCGATGGGGTCCCCTCCGCTTAATTGCGTGTTTCAGTAATCTTACTGTGACGATGTATGAATTATATATGAATATAATGCATTAACAGGAGTGCGTCCGGGAGTTTCTCCTTCCCCTCTACTCTGCCCTAGTGAGGCCCCATCTGGAGCACTGTGTCCAGTTCTGGGCTCCCCACTTCAAGAAAGATGAGGAGCTACTGGAGAGAGTCCAGCGGAGGGCTACGAGGATGATGAGGGGACTGGAACATCTCTCCTGTGAGGAGAGGCTGAGGGAGCTGGGCTTGTTCAGCCTGAAGAAGAGAAGGCTGCGAGGGGACCTAATATATGCTTGTAGATATCTGAAGGGTGGGTGTCAGGAGGACGGGGCCAAGCTCTTTTCAGTGGTGCCCAGTGACAGGACAAGGGGCAATGGGCACAAATCGAAGCAGAGGAAGTTCCATCTGAACATGAGGAAGAACTTCTTCCCTCTGAGGGTGACAGAGCACTGGCCCAGGCTGCCGAGGGAGGTTGTGGAGTCTCCTCTGGAGATATTCAAGACCCGCCTGGACGCGGTCCTCTGCAGCCTGCTGTAGGTGACCCTGCTTCGGCAGGGGGGTTGGACTAGATGACCCACAGAGGTCCCTTCCAACCCCTGCCATGCTGGGATTCTGTGATTCTGTGAACTATATATGACAATATGAAACACTGCTTACGGAGTATTTCAGTAATCTAAGATATTTTTCAGGAAGAACTTGAATCTAGCCACAACAGGATTAACACGATCATAGGTGGAGTGTTAAAAAAAAAAAAAATCAAGCACTAATTTGACATGAGCCAACGTAACAAAACTTTTCAAACCCTGAAATGCCATTGACTTCAGAACTGGTCCACCATTTAAAAGTACACCTGTGCCTTTAACAAAAAATTTTGCAAGTCATTAGTCAGCAGTGTCGCCAGCGGGTCTGAGTCACGCGAGGAGCAGAGCTAATCGCTGAGGTATTTCACCAGCAGCTTGTACAGTATTGAAAATTTATTCAAGCCTTTTCGAACCATTTTTTAGCATGCAAAATGTAGTGCATGTTTGTGTTGGCTGGATCAATGTGATAGATTACAATAATTGCTTAAAGCAAAGGAGGTATTTATAATACATTAGGTCAAATTTCTCTTTTTTTAATTGTGCCAAAACACAGATTCATAAAGCTACTCTAATTCCTGGCCTCATTCTTCTCTACTAAATCAGTTTAAATTGGAAGTGGCTCCAACGGCAATGATGAAGGTATCCAGTGTGAA
The DNA here is from genome assembly GCF_030867145.1 of Opisthocomus hoazin. NCBI lineage: Eukaryota > Metazoa > Chordata > Aves > Opisthocomiformes > Opisthocomidae > Opisthocomus > Opisthocomus hoazin. The sequence continues at coordinate 6,851,262 of NC_134419.1, read as the reverse complement.
ACAGCTGCGAGTGTGCAGGGCATCAGTCACAGCAAGTATTTGCTAAGGTTCCTGTCGGAACTTTGTTTTATTAAAAATCCTCACATGGATATTTTGGCCTGAATGCCGCTAACAGAAAACAAGATAAATAACCTTTTTTTTGAGTAAATTGCTATGATGACACCTGACCAACAGCAATTTCAACAGCCTTCGCTGACCAGCCGTTGTAGGGGCTACTGGTAGCCTAGTACCATCTTGTGGACATTTGTCTCTCCAAGGAGTTGCAGAGGCCAGAAGGAAACTGGAGGTGCTGAAGGGGAGTAAATTGGGCAAGGGAAACCATTTGGTATGGAAGAGAAATTAAATCTAGTTTTATCCATTATGTTCCAATAGTTAATTAAGACTGTTAATTTACCTCCCAAGGTGCATCTCGTCCAGGAGCTCACCCCTGGAGTCAGAAACTGGAACAAGAACTCCCTCTTCTTTTATCCAGACTGTGTGGAAATCTGTAAAGCAACAGCACAGACAGATTTAGCCAAACAGACTCCAACAGCTGCCATGCAACATCCAGTAGCCATCCTATACACAAAACATTCTAATATACTGCATTTGCTAGTTGGCAACTGAGTTTGCTTATAGATTTGACACACACAAACCAGTCTGCCTCCTAATCTCAAGGTGTTACGGTGGGTGAGCCCAAGGGTCTCTCTAACTCCTTCCGACCCGCACGGCAGCTGACCGCAGATGCCTGAGAGCGCGTGTCAGGCCAGAGCCACCGTACAGCCATGCTTGCGCAGAGCAGGTCCCTTTCTTCCAGCCTTTAGCGGCCTGCGGACTTCCTGAAACAGCCGTAGTCTCTTTGTATTCAAATAGTCCTGAAGACGTTTTCATGAATATCGGTTCCTTTTCAAAAATAATGTAAGTAAAAGCTTTAGGGGTGGGTCACATCCTGAAGCAAGGAGTTCCCCAGCTCTACATGCTGTGTGAGGTACCTCTGCTTCACCTTGCTCTGCCCCCGGCTTGGTCCTTACTGGCTCCAGGTGTGTAGCACAGAACGTGTGCTCTTGCCATGCATGGAAATATTTCAGCTTCAAAGTAATGTGAGTAAACTTAGGAACACAGTGCCATCCTAATGATTTTTAGAAGACCAGCACAGTCGAACTACATGTTACTTATTTTTGGTTGGCCTGTAGCATAAGGGTGACCCAGCTTTGTTCAACACTTCTCAAGCTAGTGCAGGGCTCTTGCTGTAGCAGACTGTTTCTCTGCTGGCTGTTACGCATAGTTTTTGTTAGGAATTAGGCTCAGGCTGCTGTGTCAACTCTTTTTCTCTCCATCTGAGTGACTGGTATGTTCTGCCTCTGTCTACTAACTAAACATTCAAAGTCACCCTCAACATTCAGGCAGACCAAGCAGCAGTGGGGCAGCCTCAGCCCCAGGGCACAAAGAAGATAAGGGCAGGAGGGTCTCAGACCGTGTCAAAGGACCCTGAAGAAAGTGACGGTTCAATTACCTGCTGTCTGTGCGATTCACTAATTTGCTTCTATTTCTGGTCACATACCCCTGCACATGAAACAACACTGACACAAATCAGCCTGCCGCCAACAGACCAAGGAGATAGATCAAAACAGTGAAATGCTATTTCTATAGAGCTCCATCCAGACGGAGCTTCCCGTCACCTACCCTGTGTCTTTCATCATCCATACCATTTCTTTGATCTATTTCACAAACTGATTCTTAAAGCTAGATTACTTTTTTCCCCAAATACAGAACCCAGATCTTTTTTCCATACGTTTTGCAACAATTGATCACTTAGATCCATAGGTTATCTCATGATTGCTACAGCTTATACATCAGAGAAGTCACCTCAGTGTCATGATGAGTAACTGGTATTCTGCACACTGGATTTTCTGCAGGCTTGTATTAGTATACCAGGTTCTTTTGTTGTTTGCTCACACTGGTGTGCATATATACACCCTCCCAACCACAGATTTTATTTCAATTGGAAGAGTCATTCAGAAGTATGTAAAAATCAACGCACCAAGCTTATTTCAATGCAAGTTCAGCTGGTGTCTCCAGCTTTTGTCCACTGTACATACACTTTCTGTTGCTTTGCAGAAGAACACTACACGGGTTCAGACCAAAAGTCCATCCTGAGCAATATGCTACAAGCACTTCCACCTGATGTATGACACCCAGGAGCGTTTTAATGTTCACCACATCGCAGCTGAAGAGGCCACGGACTAGCTGTGCAAGATATGGTAACAAACACCATCCACGCTGACTTAGAGAAGGCAGCAGATTCCATCTAGTTGAACACTATGACCTGGGCACGATGGTGCCAAGTTAGAGCAGCATCAGACTTACCCTGTCTTATTTACTGCCACTCACAATCAATGATGTCAACAAGCCATGGACCTCCCCTGCCCTCTGACCGCTATTAGAGACAGCCTCAGCCAAAGAGAGCTCTCTCGAGTGTGGAAGAATGGAAGGTGTTTCATTGTTTTTGTTAATAAAACCTTTGCTAAATGTAAAAAAAACCCCCACCATCCAGGACAAGAAAGAACAGGACTAGTATACATACACTTCCACTAGGAAGTCTCCAGTCTCCCTGCTGAAACTCTTCTAGCTGTGGAGAGACCAAGTTTCTTAAGCTATATGTATTAACACCCACCCCCACCCCCGCCTTATTTTCCCCCAAACAACTTAATATCCTTCTACAATCTTTTTTTTTCCTTTCAAGTGGACATTTAAAAAACTATCCTCCTCTATTTGCATAATAACCTTTGGAAATATCCCTTGTCCATTAGACTGACTTTTTCAGTCTTGTCTTTCAACTAGACAAAATCTAATTCCTTCAGTCCCCTCATGGCTTTTAGATATGCTAATGTAATATGCATTGCAAACAGATATTTAAATTAAACCTTTTAATTAAAGTTAGTTGAACAAATTCACTAGCAGCCACATCCCTTAAACTGCCAACTGTACCTGTGATAATTTTTACATTTTAAAACAAAATTCTCGACAAAAGTACTGTGAGTTTTCAGCTATATGTAGTATATGTAGTATTGTATATTATACTTAAAACTAAAATTTATTTTCTGCTGCATCTAGTAAGTGAGGCACAAAACAAGCCACAAGCCCAGCAGAGTATAAATACAGGTTCACTTCTGATCAGGACTTGGACGTAAGACTCTTCCATGGCTCCTGGATTTTACCTACTGTGCTCAAAATGACTAACACTTTTCACAACCTTCCTTCTTATTTTTGGGATTACCAAACCTACTTTTGTTTGTCCCTTGTTTAATACTCGGTTTTAAAATGTTCTGCTTACTGTTTTCATGCATTGTCTTTCTCTTTTGATGAATTTCTTCAAAATCTGTGCATTTTAAACTGCACAGAAAAGTTTCTTCTGCTTCCCCTCTCTTCTTAGTTTTTCCCAGCCTGATTTCCAAGAGCTCTCAATTAAAAATTTTCCTCTACTAACTTCCTTAAATCCTTTCACTCTTGTCCATGTGGTTATAGGAATTTCCCTTAGTTCGTGCATCCGACCACTGTTAGTGCAGCATTGGTGTCCGTTACCACTTGACCCTCCAGCCCCATGACATCGTTGCAGCCGTCCCCATCTCTCTCTGTAAGGGCACTGTTAAGGACAGGTGACATTACCTTTCATTTGCACAAATCCTCTTTTGCATGTGTGAAAGCAACTTAGGGCTCTAAGTCTTTAGATGTTTTTTCCAATTCATATTTTTATTTGTATCTGACTAAATGGCATCCGTACATTTATCTCCCTTTTCTATGCTCTTATTTTTGCATCTTTTATTGTTTTAAAATGCTTTGTTCAATATGTTATATAATCTCTTTCACTTCTCAGATTAATTTCATTCTCTTTTAACTTCAGCTTCTTTCTAGAGGATTCCAGTCCCCTAAAAGTCAGCTGTTTACGGTTTTGCTTTTCATATTTCTTATTTAAATCCATGCTCTGTATTACTTTGTCTATCAGATCTTCCCATTTCACATTCTAAGTCCCACAGCTGCTGGGACTTTCCTTTTGCTTGTTTCACGCTGTAAAGGTCAGTTTAACCCCCTTAGCACTCTCAAAGTTCCTCTAATGACATCCTTATTTTTAAGTAGCTCATGGCCTAGTAAAGGAAGGAGGACATCATATAATCAGATTTAAATCAAACTACAAACCCCATCAGTTTAGCATCCAAGAACTCTCTCTCCTACAAGCCAGAATCTCACTTCCATAGCCATATTTCTTCTTTGTCCTAAAACTGTCACTCAGTTCCTTATTCAAGCACAAGTAGCAGCATGATACAACACTGCCACACTGCTGGCCAGACAAAATGTCAGTGGTACTTATGGTCCAGGTATGAGACTGCAACATTTAATGACCAAAGCTTCTGCTTAAATGTAAACCACACTGCATCACACGTTCGCTACCTGCATACACACGTGGACGGACAGCAGTCCACATCGCGCACTCATGGATTCTTGTGGTCAGAGCAATGCTGACTTACAACCACTCTTCAAATTTTATATATGTATGTATAACTGCAAACCCAAGTTAGTCCACTGTGACTACCACCTCCTGTTTTTCCTTAGCAAATCAACTGAAATATTACCCAGTGCCATTCAGCAGTACTCTGGCCATGTAAGGTTCCCAAAGTAACTGGGAAGAGCAGCTCCCTGGGACCCTGCCTTCCTGGAGAGTGCTGCGTTACTCACAATGCTTTTCCAGTACGGCTTCAAATCCATCTTCTTCCACTTCATGCTCTCGCTCCTGCCTCTCTGTAGTGGCTCTTGCGAGGGAGTAGGGGAAAGATAAGAGATGCTTTGCAGATCATTGATAGTTTTTGTTCAGCTAGAGAGGAGTTAACACAGAAGGCTTCTGCTCTTCATTCCCATCCCAAGGCTGAACACCCTGCCATAGCAGTATCCCTAGACAACAGATCTTTGAGTGCAACCAAACCTACAGTCACAATAGGGACCTCTCCCATTAATTTTAATGAGCGTAAGAATGAAGGGACTGGGAAGGAAAAAACGTGAGGATTAGGTGTCTGGCAACATCTTTTGCATTCTAGAGGAGCACCGCTATAGACTGATCTGCTCTTTGCTGTCATACAGTGACTAATCACCGTGAAAGCTAACAGAAATGCAGACTTGAGGCCATAGTTAGTAACAAGTACAGTGGGATTTTTTCAAGATGTTTCACTTCAAACTATTTATCCTATTACTGCTAACAAAGGAATCATGAATTGGAGCAAAACTGAAGTCGACAGTGTCTCGTGTAACTCTACAGTGACCATATACCAATGCTGTAAAGCAGCTGATTAGTACCACAGGCTGCTGTTTGCTCTGTGGCTCCCAAAGGGCTTAGACACAAACAGTGAAACCTAGTAGCAGGACCAAAGCTGGATTTTTAGTTTTTTTATAATTCTGTGAGCAGACACTCACTCTGTTTTTCTCCCGCATCTTATTTGTTTAGGCCCAGTCCTGCAAAGAAGTGGTGTATTGTGCACGGATGGTGGAAGGGAAGACAAGGTCTGGTTCTGTGAGGTGCAAAATTCCCTCGGCTCCTAGCACCCCTCTGGAAAGCTCTAAGCATCTTGAAGGCTCACAGACAAATTATTTTAGCATTAATTACAACATCAATGAGAAAATAATACCCAAATGGGAATTTAGGATGATAGCTGCGTGGAATGTTTCTCATTATTTTTGTATGGATTTTGTATGACAGCAGAACACTTAAAAACCCGCCTTACTTTCAAGCTAGTGCTGAATCTATTGCCTTCGTGCTAAGCAGCGGGCAGAGCCTAAACGTCATTTAATTTGTAAATTCTTATAGCTGCTTGACAAGGCTGTCTTTCTTTATGAAGCAATATGAACCCAGCATTTGTTTTCCTTTTTAAAGTGAAAGCTCATTAAAAGCAAATTTTTCAAGGTCAGATTCTGAATGATTTTTTTCTTGCTTTCTCTTTTGATTTACTAGCTTGTCTTTAATAATTTTTTTCAAAGCTATTGCATTAGATATTGCCATCTCATCACTTTCAATTCCTAGATAGCAAGAGAATGAATGGAGTCTTGTGCATAACCAACACATTTGAGCTTGGTCAGAGTGGAATTATTTGTTTTTCAAAGTGGATAAAAATGAAATTAGTTTTTAAAATCCCCCCAAAAGAGGAATGGGGGGAGGAAAGAAAAGGGAAACACTGGGAGATCTTTTTTCCAGGAAAGAAAAAGAATCCAATTCACATCTTGCAAATGTAGGCCTGCTGGTCAAGTATCTCCTCACTTTGTGCAGCATTTTGCTTAGTCGATGATAAAATTCTTCTGGGGGTCTCTATGCGTAGCTTCATTAGTGATACATTAGAGTCACACAAGGGCAGCCTTGTTTACATACGTTTGAGAAGAGTTACCTGTGTAACCGAGTTGTGAAAAACTTGTTTCTCTGAAGTTGAGACACCTTTTCTCACAAATGTTAGGACAGAGCTCACGCCATATGTAGAATCCTGCCTGTATGAGTGATAGACATGTGTACATGCACTCCCAGAGCTACAGTTCTTTTAAACAAAGTTTCAGAAAACGTGTCCTTTTAGATTTCCTGCCTGTTATGCCATGTTGCAACAACAGCAGTTGGTGGTTCAGTCCCTGTGGCATTTTGTCAGATCACATAAAGCATCAAGTGATAGATGCACTTCAGAATAACGTGTCCTAGAGACATAGTTTCTAGAAGCACAAAACAACTCTCCTCCTACCCTTACTAGTACAGTTTTCAAAATATTCCCCCCATCCCCAATTCTTTCTTCAAAAGCAGAAGTGTCTCTCAGTTCCATAGATGCTGAGTTTTAATCACGATGGATCAAGCCTGAAAGAATACAAGCATATAGATACTGGTAGTCTAAACCAACTGCTACTAATTCAGTTGGTCTGTGATTTGCTGCACCACTTGTGTTTCAGTGGGTTCTCCTATGGCTCTGATGAAGCACAGTATTCACGCATTTGTATGTCTGCACAGATCTTTTCAGACTCACAGTTTGCGCTTTCTACAGCACTTGGTCAAACCACTTTAATTTTTCCTCATAAGACGCCTGGTATTGTATGAGAAAGAACTTGTCTCCCTTCCATTCACCCTTTAGAAAGCTTAAACATGTCCAAGCTAATCTCAGAGTTATATTTTCAAAATAACTTTTCTATTTCAGTATAACCTGTGCCACTCTGTAGAATTGTTAGATACTTGTTGTCCATTAGTCATCAAAGGCTGGTCTTGGTACTTGCAAAGGAGGCCCATGATCTGTAGGAGGACAGAAGGGCAACACCAGGCCAACATGAAGCGCTGGAAGAGAGCGCTGAAGGGCTGCAGCCACCTTCACAGCCCTGCACAGCTTTTCCCTTTCCACTGGAAAATGATACATTCTGTGGCCAGATCACGTTAAAGCAGCTGAGGTTCTTCAGCTGTTTTAGAGTGTTAGGACCCAAACCATGGGCACACTCACCTGCTAGAGGGCACAGGCCTCAAGGACTAACATGGGCTTCCAAAGATCATGACAAGTTCACCCAAAACTTGATTTGGAATGTGGGTTGTTTCTCTCACCGTTACAAAGCAGACATTGGAGAGATTCAGATATTCCCACCCAAACGTTTGGGGTCTGTTTTGATTTAATACTAGCCAACTCTGTGGGTCCCAAAAACATGGCATAATGTTTGTATCTCATAATTCAGTGTAGAATAACACCTGCTTTCAGTCTGAAAGTGAAACTTCAATTCAGCAAGTCACCCAGCCATCACAAAGACACAGAGGGACGTAAAGGCCACCTCCCTTTGTACAGGTTCACAATCTTATCTTTGCCTTGCCAAAACAAAATCAATAGAACAAAACACCAAGATTTGGGCCTTTTGTTAATCATTTGACAACCAAAGTCTATAAATTCATTTCCTCATTTCACTCCTTTATTTATCCTGCTGCTCTGAAAGTCCTGAAAGGACAATGAGAACTGGCCTGACTTTGGCTGTCTCAGTCAAATAAAGCTGGCATGGACATGGAGCTACACTTAGCCACCCACCCACACAATTTTAGCCTCCCAGCCATCAAAGCACAATCAAAACTGCATTTTCCTGACTGTCAGTTTCTCTATGCATTTTTTAGAGCGCAGATGTAATAGGTTTTACAGGGAGTCCCTTTGATTCGTGCCAGCCCTGCACATTCTCATTCTGTCCCTAATCTCTCCTTTGTGGCACGCGGACTTGGAGCGGTGGGCATGGATCCCAGCGGACACTGATTACCATCCAAATTCCCTTTTGGAAATGATCCCATCTGGCAACTGCAGAACCCAAAGCTTTGACCCTCAGCCATTGTTCTTCTCCAAAATGAGAAGATTCAACTTTATTACAGATTAAACATTTGCTGTATTTTATGTTTAAAGTTAATTCCAAGTTCTATGTCAAAACACAGAAGCTTTCTCTGCTGACCCTACTGTAGGGTTTTTTGTTTTAAGGATGAATAAAAATTAAGCAGTCCAAGTCTTTTTTTTTTTTTTTTCAGAATACGTACAAAGAATTGCTCCGCAAGCTTAAATTTTGCATGTCAATTTTCATCTGGAAGCAGATTCATTTTTAGAGCTCAGTTATCAGCTGTGCAAACAGGCTATTATTCATGTTCATCTAGGGTCTAACAGCATTATTGGCCTCTCAAAAAATTGCCGGGCCAGGCAAATTTATGCAGGACCCATTTTAGAGGGGGAATTAGAATGAGACAAGGCTGAACAGGCCCATAAAAGGCAACCAAAGCCTTGTACATCTTACTCACAGAGCTGAGAGCAATGTAGTTATCTCCTGTTGCACACTCCCCACAGTGAAGCTCATATCAAACACATGCACAGCTTTGCACTGTGACCTCTCTCCCCTCATCTGTGGTCACATATGCAGGATGCAGATGGTCAGACAGCTCTGTGACCCACTGCGGAGCAGACAGAGTTGGTATATAGACAATGGTACTGCCTTGCAACCAGGGAGTGTACCAGGTAGTAGGGCCCTGCATTCACTGAAGGCCTGTCAAAAGCCCTGTTCCCCGTCAACTGAGCCCTTCTTACCATTCAACCCATCTAGAACATCTGATGCATGGATGATGACAGGTCTCAACTCATGACTCAGCTCCCCCCCAAAACAGCCAAAGTACACAAATCCAACGTTGAGAAAAAGCGTCCAGTCATGTTTCTTGCAGTGATGTTCATACTATAAATGTTTCATGGATAAACATCGCTCTTAAGCAAGGATAATCTGTAAAGTTAGACTGTGTAAATAAAAAAATTTAAATATTACTTGCCTTATATGCTTGTGTTATGATCTATTGTTCATAACGCATATCATACATTTGAAAATGAAATCTGTGCCAATGGCAGCAGTAATCTTTTCTTGTAGGTTATATTCTTAAGAGTTTAGTTACCTGAGGTTACTTGTCTTTCTGAAACACATAAAATATTCTGGTAATATAAAATCTAAGTCTTCCCTTAACAAACAGAAATCCAGTAGAATTAAGTTCCCTCTGGTTTTACCTGCAGTGTGGGGTGGTTCTTTCATGGATTTTATTACATCAGTTTTTCACAATATCAAAATAATTTCCAAATAAATTTTAAGAATCTGAAAGCATTTTATAATGTGTCTGCAAATCAAAAGTAATCTGTCGACTTTTATGCAGCAACGCTAGTATTTCATGACAGTCTTTTAAGATAGACTGTCCTGATATCTTTGCCACTAACATCTGAATGGGTTACAGACCTGCTGTAAAAGTTTGTCTCTCTAGGTAGCTTGAATGACTCTTTTGTCAGTCTCTTTATTAAAAATGCAGAAACGTAGCACATCCCCTGTCAAAAATTAAACCAGCATGGTTGGCACCCTTATAAAATTTTGAAATCGTCATTGTTCTCATGTTAAAGTTAAAGCCCGCTCGTTTGTTTTAGACATCTCTGGGAATTCATCCATCTTCAAATGAAAGTCAAAGGGTACAACCGTTCCTGTGATTAAACGCAAGAGTAAACAACGAGCATAGTACAACACAGTGGTTTTGTTTTGTTTTGTTTTTATTTTGTTTTGTTTTGTTTTGTTTTGTTTTGTTTTGTTTTAACCAAGTGCACAAGGATTCAGATGTAAAAGATACCAGTACTTATGAGAATTTATCTTGAAATAAGCCATTGTCTGAGTCCTGCACAGTGGAATGGGGATTTGTTGGTGGACAAAAACAGAAGAGTACCCCTAAAAAAGGCTGCAAAGTAATATTTAAGTTGAATGGTAGCCTTTCTCAAATTATTGCTGTGAGCAGAGGAGCTTATTACTTGATTACCCTGAGGCTGTTCATGGCTTTCAGCAGATCTCAAATTCTATGTCTTCTGCCGTGTGGCAAGTCAGACTGACCACCATCTTCTGACACCTTCCTGTGCCATCAGTACTAATATTCATCTAGGCAGCAGCAAACTTGATATAAATCCATCCTCACAACAACCTTGTGAGCAACCCGAACACCTCACATGATTCACTTCCATCTCGCTCAAACCTCTATATACTGCATTGCTGTCTTCCACGCAGAGTCTCCTTGAAATCCTGTCAGTATTAACCAGTATTCGTTTACAAAAAACATCTATGAAACCAGGCAATTCATCCTCACCACGTGGAGGCTACCCAAACTGCACTTCTATCCTTGAAGGTGGATAAATACACATATTTTTCTTTCTGTGAGTAACAGCACTATAGGACAGAAGTATAAACAAGACTGGTGACTCCGCCAAGGAAAAGACTAGTTTGGCATCTCCAGTCACTACTGTGGTGAGGTGCAGGAGCCACCACCAGGTTCCTAAATAGCAGTGGTACAACAGGAAACACTGAAGTCACCAACGGATGTCTTAGTCCCTGCCCAGCAGTTTCCATGGTCGGATTCTGTTTTCAATTACAGTATTAATGAAATTCATCATGAGAGATACCTGCACTAGGCTGACTCTTTATTTTCTTTCTTAGTTTCAGACAAAATAGTACACAGATTTCAGAGAACTAAAGCAGGGAGAACATATTGTTCCCCCACATGAAAGAACAGAATAACCCAAGTACCATTTGACTGAAAAGGCTTCGGAGCCTTCAGTTCTTGAAATAGGGACTTCAAATGAGTTAAAAACCATGTAACTTATTTATCGCACACAAAAACTATGCTATGCTTACATTATAAAGGCTGCTAATCAAGCACATGAAATGGTGTAGTTGCCTATGAAAGAGTAATTCATGTGCTTCGTGCACAGGCACCACAATAGCACTGTAAATGACACTGTCACATATGCTCTTTTCCATAAGACCCTTACTTCATTTGGTGCGCAGAATGAACAATGTTCAACTAATGTGTAGCTTTCAATAGTTTATTTTCCCTTCATTATTCACTCTCACCAGGCATTATTTATTGCACACTGTTCAGATTCTGCTTTGAAAACAGAATTATTCATTTCTTCATAGGCTTTTCTGTGGTGCTTATCAGAAGAGTATGAATGCTTCAGACATCAGTGTATTCATTTTTATAAACTTTCTGGGATGTTAAAGTTCCAGATTTTGCCATTTTTATGGAACGTAAACTTAGTAAGAAGTACCAGCTAAACTTGGGTACCTAACACAAGCTGTTTAAAACCTGTGTTTTCAGACTATTCTACAGTACTTCATATATTGAAGACTAAGATCCCAGTGGCTTCACGTGGAACTGTGATTGCTCAACAATTACCCACTCGACAACCCAGGGATCTTAGCTGTGTACCACAAATAAGACAAACTCACAAGTAGAAAACAGCCTTGAAAAATTTTGTTTGATGCAAGTGTGATGCTCAGAATCAAGAGTTCTCTGGCCCATGGGGAGGTAAAATCCATTTCTCTGCTATTCACTTGCCCTAGAGAAAGCCATCACAAAACCAACATTTTTCCCTCTGCAGTTCCTTGCATCACTGGCTACGTGCTCTTCGCTTTCTGCAGCAGGAAAGGCTTTGGTGCTCATTCACTACAGACTATTGATTTATTTCCAAAGCACACTTCATTATGCAAGTTTTTAAATGAAGCAAAGGTCCCAAGCGAAAAAACATGTAGTGTGGGATACCATAATCACAGATTAACAAAATTCTAGTGTGTAGAACAGATGAATTAAGGCTGCACAGGAAACAGGAAAGCTCAACTTTTGGGAACTTAACTTTGTAATTTTAACACTCCTTTGTCGTAGTTTTTCTAAACACATGTATGTAAAGTCTGTGCTCTTTTTTAGCATCAGCATCAGCATCAGACCCAGCTGTTAGCCCCTCAGAGTCAGTCAGACAGCTTGCTTTTGCAGTTGTTGGGCTGTAAGAAGAAGAGGGAGGATGAGTGCCCAGCCTGACTTAAAGTATCCCATGACTGCAATCAAACCTTGCTCATCTAGAGCAGACCGTGCTCACTGCACGTGGAGTCGTAGGAGGTTTGAACAGTGGTCCTCTGGCGAGCCTTTCCGGACCCATACGGATGTTGGGCTGTCAGCATGCAGATGACTATCCACAGGAAAACTTGAACACGTAAAAGTAACACTCCAGCCAGACTTTAAATGATGACAGATATTTGCTAGTTCCTCAATACTTCTGCAGCTTGCAGTTATCTCTGGATCCTACTGTCCCCTCTGTTCCTGGGCTAAAAAGCAGAAAGAGAGTAGTTGAATAATAAGAGGGTTTGAGAGACTAAAATGTTTTTTATGAGGAGTTCTAGGATTGATTGTTTTGTGTGTTAGTATATCAAGTCATTCTTCAGCATAAGTGGGTTTTCTCATCATACAGTCTGTCTTAATATCCAGCCACAGGGAAGTTTGGATCGCATAACTGGCAGATGTGTCTTGGTTATGTTGGCTGAGAGCTCATCTTCATGAGGAGGAGATGAGATTGAGGCAACAAACACCAGGATAAATCCTCTTTGTGGGAGAGTGAGCAACTGTTACAGAAAGGTCCAGCTGGGTGCACAGAGAACTTGGATCTGCTCTTGTAAGCATTTGCAATTGTCTAACTCTATGAGTCAGAAACACGTATCTTGAGAAGTGCCCTAGGCTTCTGGAGAGGAAAGGTTACAACTAAGCTTGTATTATACACCCACCACCATCTTCTCAAACACATTCATTGTAAAGTAGCACATGGGCAACCAAGAGAACAGCTCAGAAATGCCAGACAATTTCCTCTTTGCACATATATTGGAGGGCTCCTGTTGGGAAACACAACAGTAGCTTTGAGATTGCTCCAAATAGCACTTGTTGGGAGATATCAAATTTCAAAACAGAAGAGGGGGGTGAAGAAACCCAAACCCACGAATGCCACTTCCTTATATGGCAAACTAGTCATTTAAACTAATCACACCAGCAAAGCTTAGACTTCAAAGCCTGGAGGATTCTCATCACTTCACTAGTTACTCTTTCAGAAATACCTTTCATGTTACATGAGAATGAAAATGAATTCTGGATGCATCCTTCTGCACAGCACAGATACAGGCTGTTTGCATATGAGCACAAGATAAAGGGATATGGAGCACCAGGAAATCGCACTTATATTAATGGAAACATTACTGTGCAGTGATGCGATATTCCTGGCTGGTAGCTGGCATGAAGCACAAAAAGGGAACACATAGTAGGGCGCCTTATTAGGCAAGTTGGTCTTGTTGCTTGAGATCAAAGGAGTAGGTGTTCAGAGGACAACGTGAGAGCCAAGAACCTGCTTGTGGTGCTCTGCCTGGGGAGGGAGGGCAAACAGGACCAGTGACCGAACAGCACAGAGCCCATCATGGCCAAGAGGAATTTTGTCCCAACTTCATACTAGGGCAGTCAGAGAAAAAGGGCTTTGAAATACTGCTGCACAATAAGCGATGTCCAGGTCTGGGCACCCTTAGACTGCTGCTCATGCTTCTCCTAGGATGCATGATTTTGTCCTGACTGAGCTCACTACAAAATTGTAATGATTTCAGTGGAGGTGGTGCACAGTCAGACTCCTTACTCAAAACTCTGTGGAGACTAACGTACCTGTCAAGTGGTATTACAGTATATGTTTTCCTGGGACAATATTTGCTTGCACAGTTATTGACCTGCTTGTTCAGATAAGAACTGATTTAGATCCAATGATTTTTTTCACACAAGGATTAGTTTCTCTGGGTGTAGAATTAGTTAAAAATCAATTACATGCTCTGAAAGACAGAGGTAGTCAATGATGCTTACTTATTCTCCTAACTGAATGGATTCAGCTATCTATATATTTCCTCTCTTTCACAAAAGAAAGCAAAAGCTTCTCTGTGTTATTGTATTTCTTATTAGTGGCTATGAAAAATCACATTTTTTTCTGTAATATTGGTGCTTTCTTGATGACAAATATTGTTTTTTTCCATGCTTCCTCCACTCTCCATGGGTATTTCCTTTTGCTACTCTTTTTCCTGTTTTGACCTAACTGAATGCAGTCATCATTAGCACAATCAGAGAACTATGTTACAGTCATGGAACACGGAGCATTTAAAAATCAAATTGCTGGCTCAAAATAATTTAGATCACTTGAAACACAAAGTTACCCTCAGCAGGCAGCTGATTTGAGGACATCACTTCTGCACTGGGCCAGACAAGAATCCGCAGAGCACAGTATCCTCCTTCCAGCAGTGGTCAGCAGCAGATGCTTGGGGAAAGAGTATATCCTGTGCAATCCTTTCCTGACATCGGCTTCAGAGAAACAGTACTTCAGGAAATTCCCAGTCTACAGTTTTTTCCTAGGCCATTATAATTATTACCACCAATAGATTAACTTTTAAGTAGAACTGTTAATTTACATAGTGTTAGATACTAACAAGGCTTTGTATGGTGGGATTGGATGTTCCCACTGATGCTAGAAAAGCACCCGAACTGTAGAAACTCTTTGGTCCGCGGTTGGTATTAACATTATTTTTGGAAGACTCTGGACCACTGTGCAAGTGGTTGAAAATAATATCCATCATCACTGTCCGCACTATCTGTGTTTAATAAGGAAAGGATGTACAGGACTACCCAGTACCATTCATGAACAGAACACATGCTCACAGAGAGATTTATCAAGTCAAAGAAGATTTACTGTTTTGTTGTCATAAAAGTCCCCAAAAGTCACAGTGAAGGATGAAGTTGAGTGAATGCAGGAGGCTCGTAGCAAGACTGAAACTGATGATGTTGCTATGGACTACACAGCCCATTTGATACGCTGTGCAGAAAGCATTGTGGCTGCTAGGGAAATCTTAGAGCTTAAGTTCAGGGTAATAAGGGCACAACTAAAGTAGGACAGATTATTTAGGCAGCAAGAGAAAAGGAAAACATAACATCTTGGATATTACTTTAGAACCATTTCCTTTCAGACTGTAGTGTTGACATCCCAGAAATTCAGTGTAAATCCATGCCGCTGAGCACATCTGACTTCGAAATAACCTGCTGTTACAGACCCGCTAAGAAACAGCAGTACACAATTTATTGAGTTCTTTCAGTTCAAGGCAACAAAGCTCTGCACTGCACACATAATATTTAGCTCAGTGTAAATGGTTGAGCAGTTAGCTGGTACTCTTGCCGATGACAATGTCAGCTATCTGCTACACTGGGTTTCCCAATATAATAGCAGAGAAAACACCTTTCTCTGCTTCCAGGTACATTACTTGCAGGCATTCCAGTAACACAAAGTAAATGCGTATGACCAAATCCATATGCCAGCACCACTTTCAGGAATGGAGCAGCACAGGATTTGCAGTGGAAAGGTGAGGGATTGTTTTGCTTCAGATACTGCAGATACCAGGCACGGCCTGGGCACCCTCTCTAGCAGGGCTTTGGCAGGCAAGCCTTGCTGCAGCGCTGAAAAGGGTGCTCCTACTCTGCAAGCTGCACTACGTTACCAATCCAATGGCTTCAAGTTAGAAAACAATGGTATGTTTGTTTATTTGTTTGAACCACAGTGGAATGCAACCAGAAGTCTGAATGACAAATTAACCCCTTTAAAACAATTATTTATTAAACTGAAAGTACCGTTGTTCAGAAACATAGATGATCCCTATCAGTACATCTCTAATAAAGTTGCAGCAAGCTGTTTTAGATTAGCCTTTCTTTCCTTGCTTTATCATCCTTTCTATTTAATAATGGCCTAGATCTCATTTATATGGGGTGGGCACGTCTAGAGACTTTACTGCATTAAATTAGAAACTGTATTTCCATATTATCTGTGACATTCAGATGCACCGCTATTGATATTTTTTCCTTGGTTAATTAAGCACTGACTTGAGTATTGGCTCACATCCTGGCCTTCCTCTCAGAGGTGATAGTAAGCTCTAGATTCTCTCCAGGAGCTAATATACATCGGCTGTGATAATAAGTGTGTAAATTCTCCTTGCTATACCTTTTGGAGAGTCTATCTTCTGTCCTGTATTCCAATAGCTATATTTAATACTTCCTTATTTCCACAACATTACATAATTAAACCTCTGAGTACCATATGCATTTGTGTCCTTTAAAACACAAAGCCTGGTTCGGTATCTGGAGCCCAGGTAAAGTTTAGTATGTCAGTACTTGTGGTTCTTACATTTCCTAGTGTTATATTATGGAGGAGAGTTGGAAATGCCTTTGGTGTGCCTTATAATTTTGTTAGCAAAATGGCATGACACTGTTAATCTGCAGAAAGTATCTTCCACAGAATTAGCAACATATTCCAGTGTCTTTTAAGGGGGAATCACCATCACCCAGGAACATTGCGAAAACAGCCACTGCACATAAAATGCTATGCTATTTTCCCAAACAGTTGAAGAAACTGCTACTGATCACCGTTCCCCTAGGTGCCAGCTGGCATCAGATGTTAACTAAAGCCATAGGTAGTAATACCAGCTATCACATTTCCTGAGGGAATCAAAGTACACAGCTGTCCCTCGCACTTGCAGCTAAGATACCTGGCATTAGACTCAGCTCACCTGTCACAGAGCTTTAGCGGGAATTAAAACAATTATGGAAATGGAGGAGGACCTTATCTGTGAAAACTTGGATGAGTCGCCTTTCCTACAGCGCAATTTAGCTATGTGCGATTCACAAGACAATACTGTTCAGCTATGGATGTCTTTAACAATT
The DNA here is from genome assembly GCF_030867145.1 of Opisthocomus hoazin. NCBI lineage: Eukaryota > Metazoa > Chordata > Aves > Opisthocomiformes > Opisthocomidae > Opisthocomus > Opisthocomus hoazin. The sequence goes on along the minus strand of NC_134419.1, from coordinate 6,834,164 downwards.
ATATTTAAAGGAGGAAAGCCGAAGTTCTTAATAGTGTTTTGGACAGATAGGAATGCTCGATGTGTGTTTGAAGACACTTGTGAGGTTAGGCAGTGTCAGTACCGCTGCTCTGGCTCGGGTCACTGGTCCCATGCTGCAAAGGAGGTATGCAGTCATAGGAGAGTGGAAGTTGAGTCCAGGTCTTTTAATTCAGAAGCTCATTGACTAAACAGAGCATGACCGACCCACCTGCCATTTAGGATCCCAGATTGCTCATAAGAATTCCTATAAACAGGCACAAAGTATTATTAATAACATTTTCCTAATATAATAATGGCCACAATCCAAATGCATTATAGCATTAATGCTTTATGATTTCCCTGGCACTTAATGAGTTTATTACTGTACGGATAAACTGATCTCTGTTAGACCCCTAAGGGGTTTGTATCAAGATGTCAGCAGTGAAATGACCATGCAAGTGGCCTTGCTGTATAACAAGTTTTAGTTTTTTCACACAAGTCAATGAAGCATAGAGTGACTGTCATAACCCTTTGTTTGAAAACAGCAGCAATAGGGCAGACGACATATGCAGCTTCACAAAGCATTAAGCAGTTGCTTGCACCATTTAATTACAATCTATTAATTTGTGTTTTTGATAAAGTATTCAATGGAGTTCCATCCTAAGCATCACTTTCAGCCATTGTTATCCAATTTGGCTTTAGCAAAATTGCATAAACAAGTACACAATCTCAACATATTTCAGCACAATTTATGGCTCCAGGGATGTAAGTTTCAGGAACAATTTAACAGAAAATAAACATGATTATTAATAGAAATGATAAAGGAGTGGGATGATAAAGCAATGTGACTATCACACAAAGTACCTAATGGAATAATAAAATATCCATTCTTCTCACCCAGCTACTTAGATTTAAAATCTCTTTGTTGTACTCTGCACTAATAACCACTACAATTTGCCTGCTTGCCCCCCTGAGGAGGAGAGAATGGGACTTTTATTTCTCATTTTTTTCCCAGACTTGTACAAAACAGGAGGTTATAGAACATACATTTACAGTGATGTCATAGCAAAGGAATGGAGGAGATAGAAAGATGAAACTAGCATATAACATATTAAGGAGCAGTAATGTAAAAGCAAACAGTCCAGAATAGAGCACTCATTACTTCTACTGTCAGAACTACTGATAAACTGAAAAATGAAATTGTGCTGAAGGAGGAAAAACATGATACTGTATGACTGGCGAGGTCTTAACAGGGATTATAAATATACAGCTTTCTCCAATGAGATATTCACAGGGAATGTTCTCTGAGTTATGACTTTAATGGGACTGTACTGGATACAAAATATATCAATAATGCTAATAAAACACTTCAAGATAATCTTTATCTGTCCTGTGAAAAGTGATATGGAAAAACTGCTCAGGACATAAGGTTGTAGAGTTTAAAACTGCATGAAGTATGCACCATTATCAACCATGCAAAAAATCGCTGCAGTCTATTTCCTATTAATTTCTAGAGAGACATCTCAGAAACGCCAACAAGCTATAAAGAAATTACTACATCCACAAGTTCAGTAAATTGGGAATTTAACCCGCCTCCCTCTCCTCCCCACTACTCCCCGAGTAAAGGGGAGAAGCCATTTTCTCATTCAGAACCATTAGCACCCTTGCTCTGGTCATCTGCCGGTGTGGCTGCCGGAGCTGAGAGCAGCCTGAAGTTTTCAAGCAGTGTATACAGGAAAGTAGTTAGAGAATTGTCCTCTGCCATGGGCCGATGAATAAAATCTGAGGGAATCATCAGTGAGCAACCAGAGGTGGCTTCAACACAGGAGGCATGCGAGCCTGCATAAGCAGCATCACAGAAAACTGAACAGATTTAAGGTTGCCCTTGATTAATTTGAAATACTTCAAAATTCTTGGAAGAAAGATCCTCTGAAAATAAAAGGCATTGTCATTAGAACAGAGCACTGTTAGCAGTTCATTACATTGAGCTACCTATATTTTAAACAAAATGATGTCTTTGCATCTCAGTACACCCTTCTGTGTGTACAAACCATTGACCCAAGTACAGGTACCCCTGCCAGGGTACAGAAACTCAGCTCAGCAGAGCAGTTCATTTTATGGCTAAAATGTTTCACTTAAAAGCTTTCATATTCAACATTTCCAGCCATAACTGGTAACCTCATTGTGCTACACACTGGGATGTCACACTCCTCTCTGCTGTCCCACTTTAAAAAACATCAAGGCTGAGGTTTTGCTGGATTTCTTGTGGCTTGAGGTGTTTGTCCCACATTAGCACTGGTCAGTGCCCACTATCATCTACCATGGCTGCAACTGCTCATCACCACCGCAAGTTGGGTGAGGGCTGCAGAAGCCCTGGAGACCACACAGTTTCCTTCGTTTGTGTTCAGGACCATGACTAAACTCCTGTCTTTTTTTCCTTTTCTTCTTTTTTTCTTCTTTGTTTCTCTTCCTAGTGCGGCATGTGCATTCTCTAGTTTTATTTGTATATTCTTAAAAGAACAATTGTTCTTTTAAATATAATAATTTAATCACAACTATATACTTTTGTTTAAAAGTCATCCAGATGTACAATAATCACAGCAGTCATTTTTAAAAAAATTAAATCAGAAATAGTTAGTTACATTTTTCTGGCTTTAGCTGTTACCTGAGAACACATCCCTTCATCAGTCTTTGCTGTTATGAACCATAATTATGTACACTACACCAATTCTGTCTTAGTATTGCATCCTTCCACACCATCCTGCTGATCTCTTCACACATACAAGTAGAGCAGGTATTATTTTCAGTTGGTCCAGCTCTTCAGATGCACACCAGCTATGGGTTTCAACAGACAGCTCCTCACTGTTTGCCAGGCAACAGCCACTGCATGTCCTTGAAAGCTTTTCAGGACTCGAACAGAAGCACTTGTTAGCCAGGCCCATTCTGAAACAGCATATAAATTGGTGCTTCAATAGGGCATCGGGCCAGGGAATTCAAGATGCTTTTCCTTTTACACCAGTCTACAAAATTAAGATTTCCTCAGTTCAAGCCATAAGACAGCCCTAACAGAAGGTGGGAGACAATACCAGGATCCTTTATGTCAATCATTCATTTGGAATCTGTTCAGAGGCAGAAATGGTGTTTTTTTTCTTTTGTTTTTTCCTTTAAAGGCCTTTATTTTCCATTCTTTCATCTGTCTCTTTTTTCTTTGGTTCCCAGTACTCTGGGCTAATACAGCAGAATATTAGTCTCTCACAGAAGATGCTGCTAATTAGTTTATTTCTGTATTCATCACCAGATCAATCTTGCAGGGTACAGCCCTGCTATCAGGCTATTTAGAAGAAATCCCGCTCACCTCAATTTCTGCAACATGCTTGTACCAATCTGTCTTGTGTTTTCTTCAGGATTTATGAAAATAAAGTATTGAGACAGAATTTTCTCCTCCTGTGGTTTATCCAAAGACTAGATTTTGCCATCCTTACTCATACTGAATGGTCACTTATGACATACATTCTGTAATTGATTTCAGTGGGACTTCTTATGTAGCACGCATGGTAAAATCTGGCTTCATAAGCATTAACAAATGCCCTTCTCCTCCAAGCAAGGAAGGGCTTCAGAAGAAAGATTCTTTATGCTCAGAAAAACACGCCTATATTTATTCCAGAAAATTAATATAGCAGCACTAGTAGGAACCCAGCTTCTAACATACAGAACCAAGAGATCATTTCTATTTTTCACTGTAACAACGGAAAGGATTTAATGCCAATATTTCATCCAGTGCAATGGCCTGACATCCTTATGCTGCTCAGTTCACCTTTGTGTTATTATCCAGTTTGTTTAAATGGTTCTGCCACTCCCTTCAGTCTTCATTAAAAGTTTAAATGGCTCTTCAGTCTCATGGACATCCAAGCCTTCTGAAAACTAAAGATTGCTTTGAAGTGTCATTGATGCTTAACCTACACAGCAACTATCAGTAAATATGGTAGGACCCACATTATAGCCCCACTGTCAATTGGTAGCTTTAGTGATACAATAATAATATAGTCATCTTTTGCTGCACAGATTCCTGAAAAATAAATAGCTTCAAACAGAATTCAGGCCCAAAGAACCACAGGAAATCATTATCCAAAACTCAAAGAACAAACAAAAAATATTCCTGATGGTTTTTGGCTTCTGTCCCTCAACCAGAAGCAGTCTGGGGTCACCAGAGCAGCTGACTCCATGGCCACCTTTCGCAGGATAGTTGGCATTCTAGCCCCCTCTAGACCAAAACTCAGACTGGAATTTGTTGCCACTGTGGCTTTCCCCGAACAAAAGCTTTTCAGGCAAGCAAGGGCTGCAATTCTTACACCTCAGCTAAAAAGGGAAACCCTTTTCTACTACAGCAGCCCAGTTATTTTCAACAATTTCCAATTCTGTTTACCAGTTACAAATAAGACGTACATCAGGCTGAGACGAGGCTGAACAGATAAGAAAAAATGTTGATGGCTGAACCAGCAGGCTGAAATTCTTGTGTCTCTCCTTTTGCATGCTCCAGCATCCACATCTCTGAGCAACAGGAATGAAGATGCCTAGTTCACAGGACACTTGGAAGTGCAGCATTACTTAGAGGTCAAAGTGCTGCTGCTATTTGCTTGGGAAGTACTTTAGTCAGCTAATATATTAGAGACAACAGACAGGTACTGCCTCAGTCTGTGTGCTTCTCAAGCCTAAGGCTACGGATAAGAGCATTTGTATTGACTGCAAAGCACTATATCCCAAGATTTCAGTTCTGAAGGGGTTTTCTTTCAAGGAAGAGTACAATACAGAAAATCCCTTCAGTTGAAATGAGGGAGGAGGGAGCTGGAAATGACTGCTGAGTTGCACACAGGATTGGTTAGATCATGCCCACACCACATGGAGTTAAGTTAAAGTTTGGTTTGCCACCCTTTCCTCAGCTCTGCACCGAGTGCTGATGCAGTGGGGCCGGAGCACTCCTGCTGCAGCCAGCCACAGAAGCAGCTGCACAGATGCCTGGTAGGCAAGAGACAGGCAGAGAAGGGTACCTCCAGCCCCTCTGTCTGCTGAGCAGCTCCCAGGGAGCTCTGTAGCACAGGACTCACCTGTGAAACAGGACAGGAGGGAGGGCAGCCTATGCATGCTGGCATCTCCATGGGACTTGTGAGTCAGGGAGTTGGATGCATGGAGGTAAGACTCAGGAAAACCAGCTGCAGGTGCACCGGCACTCGTCTACGCTGTGCTCCCGGGAGGCAACAACAGCCTAAATGCCAGTCTGGCTTATCCTTCTCTGCTGTTGGATTCCCAAGAAAGGATAAAGAAAAAAAGCACTGAGCTTGCTGTGGAATATCCGGATTCAGGTTCCTGCTAAATCATAAATATCTTGTGGAAACCCACATAAGAGATAGGGAAAGGACAATTCACAGTCAGTTAAGTTTCTATATCTGCATCTGTAAAATGCTACCAGAGAAGACACAAAGTAGGCAACATAAATGGAAAGATAAATGATATTATTCTAAGTGGTCAGTACAGCTTGTCTGTACACTATCACCCCTGCAATGACAGAGGCAGAGAGAGAGTGCTGGCACACAGGTGCTTCGGAGACACTTCACAGCATATTGAGGCTTCCCAACATTGCAGAAATACTCTGTAAGTTGTTTCCAATCATTCTGCCTTCCCGTTCTCGACTGAAATAGAGGATTTGGCTCCAAAAATGTCAGTTTCATGAAAGTGAAGAGATAAATACCAGGGTAACAAGCTCAGTATCATTAAAACCTGTGAAGTAGATGAGGAATATTGATGTAAACACTGTAACAGATTTAAAGAATTGGAAATTAATTAGGTCAAAGTAATAAAAGTCAATATTTTGAAGAAATTAGCAATAATTTTAGAATAGTTACAGCCATCATGTTAGAATAAAACTAATAAAAAAATTAAAAGACTGATTTGTGACACCTTAAAAAAATTTTGAAGGGTGGTCACTCTGCTTTGCTGAATCATATGACTTTTGCAGACTTGTGTTTCATGCACCCAGTTTAATCTCACAAGGCGTTTGGAAGACATTTGGAGAGATTTTTGGAATCATTCTGAATGAACAGGGAGCTGCCGAATTTAACCAAAATGGAAAAAAGTTAATAGAGGCACCTTTCAATAGCCCTGATCAAGGTTAGCTCTTCTTTCTTCCCATAATTCCAGGTAAGGTTTTGTGTCTCTCCCTGTCACATTATACCAGAAAAAGAAGTGCAAATATGCAGCAGTAGATAAACCTCTGAAAAAAATAAATGTGATATATAATAATGAAAAAACAGTATTAAAATTTTCCTGAGCAGCTTCTTCCTTGACAGACTTGTGGACCAATTCTTCAAGGCCCAAAAAGCTCTTGATGGTTATCTCCAAACTCATAAAGGCTTCCACAAACCTAGATCTATGTCTTTTTACAAATAAGTATCATGAAAATACTTTAAACTTAATATTACTTTCTATTATTTATTTCTTCAGCACCAACAACACATACATAATTCATTTGACTCACAGAACAATGAAAAAAGTAACATGGACTCTTGCTACTTGCTGGTGATAATAGGAGATTTTTGTCTCTGTAGACTAATTTTTATTTCACACTCCTGAGCTTTGAGCCTTACCATGAGCTCTGAGCTTCAAAGCAGCGCAGCAAGGAACAGGACATGTTCACCACACATTTTAGCACCAGAGGCAGCTGCTTCTATTGTCTACTGGCTAGACCCCATTATACAACACACGATACAAACAGCAAAATAGATTAAAACATTTCATATGGAAGACAGCATTGAGGATTTACATAGTGATGGTCGACAAAATATCAATTAGATATGGCAAGATATCCAGGGGAAAAAAAGACAAAGAACAGGCAGAACCTGGTCATCCTTACTGGCTTTGAACTAATGACACGTAAAACAGGAGCTTACTGCATTCAGAACCAAAATCACGAATAATTTGACACTTCTCAGATGACTGTTGATTTTGCCAGACATCGAAGGGCAGTAAAAAGTTTTCCCTAATGACAGAAGTGGCATAACTGCCACTGATACTATAATTCAGGCTTGAAGTCCTGGAATCAAATGATTTGAAACTCTTCTCAATTATAACTTTTTTCCTGCCGAAGCAATTATTGAACACCCCTGCCACTATATTTCTTTTACATTTTATAAATATTTTATATTTATATTTCCTTTGTGTATTTCTTTCCTGCCAACTCCTCCTTTGCAGAAAGTGGCAAAAGATGAGTCTTTCATGACAAAAGCATGCAAGCTTCTAATATTAATATCATTATTTGTTGATCTTTTTTCTCAGCAAATTTGCAAATCAACACAGTAAATATAAAAAATATAAGCAAGCAAGAGAGGTGCATTAAAGAACTAAATAATTTTAATCAATATGACTAGATTAAACAGCTTCTTAAATATTTCAATGTGGCAATCCTTTAGGAAGTGTTTATGACAAGCTTATAACAGTGCCAGGCAAAAGACAAAGTGGAATCTATCCAGGCTCATCCATATTTAAATGTGTACGCTCAGTGCAAACATGGCTTAGGGAAAAGTGATGACATCTCCAAACTTACAATAGGTGGCAGGCAAGAATGCTGGCAGAAGCAACCAGGAGAAATAGAGGAGATAAACAGGGAAGCTGACAGCAAGAAACCATTTGAAATTGTAAATGAGCTCAGGGGAGAAAAACACAAAGATCATGCAAATCCCGCAGTCCAGGACGGACTATAGGTCGCCAGACTGTACCAAACTTCTTGCAAAATTTTTATTTGCCTTTTGAATATTGTGAGTGAGAAGCTCAGTGAAGAAAAGACACTAGCTATAAAACAATTTGGTTATCAAAATTGCGAACAAACTATTCAAAGAATAAGGGGGAAAAAATATCTGAGATGCAAGAAGATGGACAAATATTTCAGAAACGTGAAGAGCTTCACGCTGCCAGGAATGAGAGGAAGACAGTGGGCACGCATCAAGCCCTGATGAACAGCAACCTAAGTGAAAAAGGAATGGAAAAAGAAAATATTTCCAACATTTTTTTCTTTCTGAACTGTTCCAGGTGCTGTGACTACAGCCTGTCTTTTTGAGGTGGAAACTTCTTCATCTGCTGCAGACATCTAAAAAAGGGGCAGTTCAGCACGCCCTGCCTGGGGCACATACAACTTCAATAGTCATTGCGGGGAAGTAGGTGTCCCCCAAGTTGCTGGGGGCTCGAGTTGGCAGTATACATGTGCCAGCCCTCTGCCTTTTATTTCAGTCCAGTAAGTTAGTTATAGAAAAAAAGTACAGCTCGTATCTTCTGCCAACTCAATTTGTTCTCTCCATCTGGAACACAGTCCAGCATTACAATGTAAGATGAGCCTTTTCCAAGATACCCATCTGCAGAACATAAGCTAGCAAAAGGTGAAGTTCCATTCTGTCTCCAGCTCCTTCCACTTTTAAACACTGACAGGACTTCAAATTTTCCACTGTATGCTCTTGAAACTAGCCAGTAGAAGATCATTTTCCTCTTCCTCTGCCAATAAGACCACTACTTAGTTTCAGTCTCACAGGGTCCCTTTGTGATATCAGCAGGTATCAGATGTCTGGAGGTAGACAGAGCAATGTATAGAAAACTGAGTATGTCTGAATCTGGGGTTGGAAGACTTTATTTGAGGGAGTGAAACACCATATAGACAGCCCAAGATCAGAAAAGAGTTGTCATCACAAGTCCTGCTCCAGAAGTCACATCTGAAACCACAGAGATATTCTACTGAGAAATGGAATTTGCTTAAAACGGCCATTTAGTAGAGGGCTGAACGTCTCCAGCAAAACTCCGGTAACGGTGTCAGCACTAAGCAGGAGAACCACCACAAAAGTACTGACCACACAAGCCAGCAGCTGACCTAGATACAGGAGATCGAACATACTACCATGATCAGTCACGTGGTTTTGATCAATACCAAAGGAAAAAAAAGCAGCTATTGCACAGGTAAAGAAAATCCCTCTCTCTCCAAGTCACTGGGGTCACTCTGTGATATCTACCTGCATAATTGACGTACAACACAGAGGTTTGTAACATGAGCAACAACATATGAGATGAAAATGTGCCTCAAGGAAGAAGAGAAGAAGCCAAGCAAATAGAGTGGGAAAACAGGCAGAAAGGAAGGACTACCAAATCTGTTCCTTAGTACTTCCTCACTGCCAGTAGTTTGCAAAACTGTTCTGCAGAGCTTTCACTCCTCTGCTTTGTCAGTTATAACATAAAGTCAAAGACCTTGCAACTCACAGAGAAAACTATAAACATGCCAATAGTGGCATTTTCCATTTAAATCTACATAAATGCTTAGTAGCAAAAAAACCCCACCAAACTTCTGAATTTGCCTGACCTCTAGTTTCTGGGTTTCTTTTTCTTTCTTTTTTTTTTTTTTTTTTAACACCAATTAAGGCTTTGGATCAGAAATCTCTGAATGCTCAGTATTTAATCAGCATTAGGCACATGACCACACACTGTTGTATCTGACCTGTGGTTTGGGAGTTACAGTTGCAGGCTTTCCACTGATAGCACTTGTGGACAGGCACCCTCAGGAACTGCATTTTCTTTGGTATGAAAACCCTGACTGTAAATTGTTGTGTAATTCCAATTCTGTTTTTAAAACACTGAATGCAAGAAGAGCTGTCCCTCACAGTATTGCTACCTTAAAAACAGATTAGTTTTAATATATGTAGACAGCAATGCTTTCTTTTGTGACACCGTATGCACAAAAAACTTTTTCTGTTCATGCCAATATCCCAATTTGCATGCTTTCTGTCACATCAAATGAAACTGCTCACTGGAAATTGGGACATAAGCTACCGCTTGCATTCATGAATATGTGCTGCCCGCTTTCATTTAGTACTTGACATTCTAATGTGCTCTTGAGCAGTTCCGCAGGTGAAAAGGCCAGTCATTATCAGCAGCCACAGGAGATAAGAAATATATAGGAAAAGCTTATCTGAATCCAAAGATTTTCAGCTTTAGCAAGTTTTTCACATGTTCAATCCTTAAAAATAAACCTGGAAGAAGCTTTTCTCCCTCTCTGCTGCTAGAGATGGATCTCTGCATATTCACAGCAACCTCAACAAAGGATTTCTCCGCACTTCCACTCTTTCCTGCATTGTATTTTACACAGTAAGAAGCAAGACGGTGATTCTCCCATAGCAACTACAAGGGCCTTCAATTTGTTAAAAGGTGCTTCAGTGCAATGAGGGTCAGAAGAGCATGTGGGTACCGGTGTCGCTTCACAGCCACTCCCCAGCAACATTAAACACTTCGAATGGTCAGTGTAACAATAAAAATAAAGCCATTCCTCTTAAAGAGACCCATTGTAATAATTTGTGCATTCTAACATCATAATTTATTAATTTGTAGTTTCTCTCCAAATACACACTGAACATAGCCACAAAAGTGCATAAAGCACTCTTTCCTTCCCGGGTAAAATGTATATCCTCTCACAGCTGTGAGTTTCAAAGAAACAGCCTCGTTAACAATGCTGTGGAAATGGAGAAGGTTCACTAGAAGATCGGTCGCATTGGTTTTGCTCACATGATGAACATAGATCTGGGTTACAGCCTTGGGCTGTAATCCACCATGCTGGCTGTCACGTGTATCTGATCAATTGAGTGGTCTGCAGGCTTATATTGTATTTAGCTTGATCAAATGGGCTCAGCTAACTCAAAGGACTCCAGCTGTTTCTGATGAGAAACTACCTGCTAAGAAATACGTACCCATTTTCACATGTGATCCTGCTCCCATGGAAGACAGGCAAAATTCATGCTGACTTCAGAGAATTCAAAGTCAACCTACCAGCAATTTAGTCACAGAGATTTTAATCTTGTTTTTATATCCAGGAGATTCAATTTTTAAGTTTTAGCTTTCTTGTCTTCAGCACTTTATTCTTTTAATTGTCACTGTTGTTCCTTGCCCTGGCATTGGTTTTCCAAGGAAGCTCATTCATCTCGATATCTGTGGGACTGACAGAGCTCATCAGCAACTTGCAGAAATGATGGAGATGATAAACAAAATGCAGTCTATTCAGATTAATGAGTGCAATGACAGTGAGCCCATGACAGGAGCAAACAAAAGGTCTTTACAAGATAATGATGACTATTGCTATGGTGAATTATTTTTATAGACTGGAAAAAAAGCCAGCAAGGCTTTCGACACAGTCTCCCATGATATCCTCCTGGGGAAGCTGAGGAAGTGTGGGCTGGATGAGTGGTCAGTGAAGTGGATAGAGAACTGGCTGAATGGCAGAACTCAGAGGGTTGTCATCAGCGGCGCTGAGTCTAGTTGGAGGCTGGTGACAAGTGGTGTCCCTCAGGGGTCAGTACTGGGCCCAGTCTTGTTTAACTTCTTCATCAACGACCTGGATGAAGAGTTAGAATGTACCCTCAGCAAGTTTGCTGACGACACCAAACTGGGAGGTGTGGTAGATACACCAGAAGGCTGTGCTGCCATTCAGCGTGACCTGGATAGGCTGGAGAGCTGGGCAGAGAGGAACCTGATGAGGTTCAACAAGGGCAAGTGCAGGGTCCTGCACCTGGGGAGGAACAACCTCATGCACCAGTACAGGCTTGGGGTGGACCTGCTGGAGAGCAGCTCTGCGGAGAGGGACCTGGGTGTCCTGGTGGACGACAGGTTAACTATGAGCCAGCAGTGTGCCCTGGCTGCCAAGAAGGCCAATGGGATCCTGGGGTGCATCAAGAAGAGTGTGGCCAGCAGGACAAGGGAGGTTCTCCTTCCCCTCTACACTGCCCTGGTGAGGCCTCATCTGGAGTACTGTGTCCAGTTCTGGGCTCCCCAGTTCAAGAAGGATGAAGAGCTACTGGAGAGAGTCCAGCGGAGGGCTACAAGGATGGTGAGGGGACTGGAGCATCTCCCCTACGAGGAGAGGTTGAGGGAACTGGGCTTGTTCAGCCTGAAGAAGAGAAGGCTGCGAGGGGACCTTATAAATGCCTACAAATATCTGAAGGGTGGGTGTCAGGAGGATGGGGCCAAGCTCTTTTCAGTGGTGCCCAGTGACAGGACAAGGGGCAATGGGCACAAACTGAGGCACAAGAAGTTCCGTCTGAACATGAGGAGGAACTTCTTCCCTCTGAGGGTGACGGAGCACTGGAACAGGCTGCCCAGGGAGGTTGTGGAGTCTCCTTCTCTGGAGATATTCAAGACCCGCCTGGACAAGGTCCTGTGCAGCCTGCTGTAGGTGACCCTGCTTCGGCGGGGGGGTTGGACTAGATGACCCACAGAGGTCCCTTCCAACCCCTACTATTCTGTGATTCTGTGATTCTGTGAAATTGGCAGTAAAAAGATTCACTATCTGCTAAAGGGATGTATTAATAAGAAGCCTTCCTAAAGAAAATGGGGCATTTTGAAGACAAATTGTCAGCCACAAGTCCTTTATCTAGGGTGCTCAAGGAAGTGGTTCTGCCGACAGAGTAGTTCAGACTGCAGCAGAGGACAGTTTTCAAATAAAGGAAACTTGCCTGAGAAGTAAGACAGCCTATAGCTTGCAAAAAAAACCTTACTATGTTAGTGCACGTGCTAATAAGCATTTGTTAAGACCAAACCAAGTAGGAAAGTTATTTGAATGATGATTGCCCAGTGAGGTAAAAGTTAAGTAACAACACTATTCCCAAAATGTCACCAGTAACAAATACGGTGCACTTAGATTATCTTCAGAAAAGCCAGGGATAATATAGTCCTGGAAATGAAACTCATGGTCAAAGTCCTCCATAGCTAGAAAACGCCCACGTACATGACAGAAGTCATCAGCTCTGGTAAAAGCCTGTAGAAACACATTTGAAATCAGCTTCTGAGACATGAGGAAGAAATGTGTTCTCCAGGGAGCCATACAGAGTTCTGTCCTTTTGTGGATCAAATACAGTGGAGTTGCCAATGGATCACTGGATCGCTGGATCGCTGGATCTGAACTTACATCTGTACCTGTCCAAATTTGCTTCAGCGAATGAAACCACACCAAGATGGCTCACCATTCTGAATGCACTTTCTTTTATTGGAGACACTTCAGCAAATCTGGAGCATAAACAACGGCAATTCTTTAATAAAATGCTCTTAGTAGTTTTCATGGTTAATCACATACCTGTCTCCTCCTACTAATCTAACAGTCCAAAGCATATATAAGAGTGTCCTGACGTGTGCTTGCTGTAATTCTCTAGCCCAGGCCAAAATGCAAGCCGAAGCATAGCACACAGAATTTACACGAGGAACCCAGGAATGCAGGACCAAACTCTGGTGCTTTAATTCATGACACTAGTTTCACCTGTTCATAAAAATACAAGAAGAATTAAGCAATTTGGGATGAAATATTTGAATGCAAAATGGCAATGCTGAATATTTCAAGATCTCACATTCTGATGGAGAAAATTTAATTTACAATTTGGTGGCACTTCAGGTTTGCTGGCAATAAACACGTCTAAAATCAACAACTGAGAAGTGGTGAATTTGTGTGGCCGTAGCTCTATAGTACATTTCTGGTGGTTACATTAAGGGCTGAGTTCAACTGGATTGCTTTGGATTTGTATTACAGCACTGTATTCTGTTCTCCTTTGAACTGGTAAAATTCTGGAGTACTTTCATTAACAATAGTGGGATTACTCCAGATTTGCACTGAAGGCAGGTTTGCTTTGAACTACAGCATATGAGCAGTATAAACTAGGACACTGGCTACTTAAACACATGGCACTCCTCTAGAAGCCTTTTTCAGTGTTCAGGTAAGGTGACAAAAAAGAGAAGGAAACCAACACAAAGATAACACTAGGTTATTTACAGGAATTTTGCAGATTCACAAGGATTAGGAATATGCCTACGAAAACTATACTTTTTCTTATTGTTTCTGAAATCATTAATCATGGTACTGAATATGAAAACAATCATTTAGATGCAGCTGGAAAAATAACTTATCCACAGCTGAACTGGAACTGACTCCTTAGAAATCAGTAAATGAGCAAATTTTTAATCATTACAAAGTGCAAAATTATGCAGAAGTGCTCAGGGTTCCCTGGCTGCACGCTCTCCAGCTGTGTTTAGCAAACCGGCTAGGAATAAGCAAGAATGTATTTTTGCTGCAGCTGTTGCTGTCTGTGCATCTGTCTCTTACCCAGTACGTCATGACCCTGTACTTCTTGCAGAATAGGGAAGGATGCCCCAATGCATCCTTTTCAACCATACAGGTGTAGAAGTAGACACTGTGCCCACATTGAGATGCTCTTCCCTGTTATTCTCAAAAAAATCTTCTGTTTATATCCTGAAGTAAGGATAGATCCTTAGGACAGAGTCAGTAGTGGTTAGCTACCAATACATTATTTTCTTCGAGAGCTCCTTTTTATGCAAATAAGCCCAGAACTGTACCTCTTTCTAAGACTCAGAAATCCCCTTTGTTAAGTACCTGGAGCAATCTGGATTCTGATGGGAATCCTCACTAGAATGAGCACAGTGTAGTGTATGAGGTTCAAGAATTAACAGTGAATTTGTGTCCAAAACATAAATACAATTCAGTCCAACCTGCCCTAAATCCCACACTATCTGAGTTGAATAGTTATATAGTTATTAAGCTGATATATCATGGTTAATGGCAGCACCTATGACACACTAGATAATGCTACAGGAGTCTGGGGAAAGCAGCATTTCTGCAGATTGTGGTTCTTTTTAGACCACATGCAAGACTATACGGAGCTTCATTAGTAAGATCTTTTAAGAATTGATATTTGCAGTATAGCATGCCAAATTATAACAGTCTAGAAAAGGAGGGATTTTTAAAGTTACCTGTGCACAACTCTCCTCCTCCTAGTCTCAGTAAACCTGAGCACATATATTAGCACTTGAATAAATTTACAGTGGCTTTATTTCCTCTGCCAAAAATCTAAGACTGAGAAGAAACAGAGCTATTTCTTCAGCTGAAGTTAAAGCAGTATACTTTAGCATACGAAAAATTGTGTTGACTCTGATGGCCAGGTGGGAGGAACTGTTGAGTAGGAAATTACAGAGGTAAGGAAAAGGTTCTCCAGAATGCAGACTCACATGCATTTGCTGGTCTGTAAAGAGGGGAGGTGGGAAGGAGGAGGAAAAACATCTTTATTTTTAGCACTGGTCTGAAAAAGAGAAAGCATATCCCTTTCCTTTCCTCTTCTCCTGTTCACTATTAAACTTCTCCTCCCTCTGGCCAGACTCACTGTTAATCAGTCATTTAAGTAACTGTTACACAGCTAGCTGAGCAGACTTCCTCTTCCTGTTGCTTCCGTCAGTGGGGACCTCTGCTCACGCGGGTGGGCTGCATCCTGGGTGCTCAGAGAGCATAAGGAATAAACCCACAATCCAGGGAGAGTGAGTTAGGTGACAAATGTCTTCAACTGGCAAAAGATTAATTCTGACTGCTTAGGGCTTTCCTCCTCACTGGTCAGGCAGCAACTGTATTGAGAGACATTCAGTCCAGCAGAAACAAAGCAGTAAGCTCTGCTGGGGTGCAGAGTCTGTACAAGTGAATCTCCAGTCACCTCAGCTTGACAGGAGAACTTGTTAAAACACACTTGTCTCCCACAGTATGACTGTGCCATAGGTTGGCACCAACTGCCGCCTTCGTCTGGGGCAGAGTTTAAATCTACTCATGAAAACACAATGGCCTGAAGGTTAGAAAGAGTAATGTAAATCATTGCATCACCCCTACACAAGCTTTTCTACACCTGCTTGATCCAGGCCACAAAGTTTTTTTGTCTCCTGCCAATCGTTCTTTTCCCTTCCTTCTCCTATAGTGATTCCCACCTCTGGTTTGCTGCGCACCATTGTTTCTTGGGGTGGAGAATTCCCCACTTCTCTGTGTTGCCCTCCATCACCAGCACTGCAGTCAAGTCTCAGCTGCCCTAGGATTTCTCCTCATTCTTCTGAAAAGCCATCTCACTTCTCTGCCAGTCCCTGGCACCTTCTCTCTTGACAGCCCCAGCTCTTTCAATCTGGGAATGTCTCCTAGATCCTAATGAACCTCCTGCCTTTTCTGTCAGCAATTTCCAAACCCTGTGCCCTTTCCTGTTCTCCATTCCCTCTTCCTCTTGCTGCCTTCTTCCTTTTGGCTCTCACCAAACCAGAGGAAGCTGCCAGCAGCATGAAGGAGACTGTACCAGCACTCCTACTACTGGCAGGGGGACATGGATTCGGCAGTTGTCCCTCTAGCACCCCTTTGCAAATCAGTCCTTCTAACCTCTCCCCCACTGTCCCACAGGCCACACTTGTCTACAGGAGCGTTTTGGTAATTCAGTAAAACAAACCATGGACATACCACTACATCTCTGTATGTATCCCAGTCCCCCGTCTGTACGCTCTCTCCTACGTGTCCCTCTTTGGGACAGACAGTGCTTCCACTTTGTGTTTTAAAGCAGCCAGCAGACTCTGAATTTCCAGTGAAGACCCAGGCACCAGTTCAAATAAGTAAGCAGATATGAAAACAGCTGCGCTAGGGGATGCTCTGTCCCCATTACAGAGCACAGAAGAGATGTGATCAGTCTGGCCTGTTATTACAGCAGGCAGCTCTCGCCCTGTGGCAGGTTTATCTTACTACAATAGCATCTAAGGGCTCCTTCCCATGAATACAACAGCAAGAGTAAACGTGATGATCAACCCAAATATAGTTTGAGAGAAACATTTCTTTTATTCATAAATCAAATAGCAAGTATAGTAACACAGCTCCTGAAAATGAGGATAATTTTCCTTTAAAATAATTTTCCTCTATAAGAACAAACCAAACTGTGGTAAATTTTCTTTGAAATCTAATTTAATTGATCTGTGGCAAAGTATGCATTAGATACTAAATTAATAAAATTTAACCACTAGAGTGTTAACTGAAACTCTGCTGGAGCCCACTGACTGAAAGCTCCGTACTTTTTAAGATAGCAACCTATATGTAAGACATAGCTAGCTGCAGACTTGTTTTGGATCTTTCACAGATACTCTTTGTTTGCTAAAGCATAACAAATTTGTATGTTTCTCCTTGTGCTGTATACTCAGGATTTCACAAAGTGAATAACAAATCAGACCATGTTCAATGTTGAAGGAGCACCATTAAAGTCCCTTGCAAATGTCCGTGTCACAGGATTTTGTTGCAGATTCTACCCCAATGAACACACAGCTGCTTATCATGACATAAAGTAGAGTTCAGATAGAAGGAAGATGTGGCATGTTGGTTAATCAGGGAGAAGAAAAAAGGAAAAAGAAAACAAAATTTTGTTTCTGTCTCTAACAGTGTTTTCTACATCACTGAACACTGAGACACAATGTCATTTATTTCAACCATATAAACCATGACCATATATTTGCGGATGCAATTACTTCAGCTTTATATTCACTTGCTTGGAAACAAGCCCCATTTGTCTCATTCCTCAAGGAAAATAAGAGCTATAATGCAGAAGTGGAGAATAGAGATGTGACATCCATTCAATTCACCCCCGCAGCTTCCTTGTCTCCTGTACCAATCCCTGTTGCTGAGTTACTGGGGACAGGTTTGCATACACCTTATATGAACTGATTTGTGGTAAGGTTAGTTTTGTGGGACAAAGATATCAGGAAAGAGGGAAGGATGAAAAGGTGCCAAAGTGGACAAGCATCCAGTATGGAAATTC
Organism: Opisthocomus hoazin; assembly: GCF_030867145.1. Classification (NCBI taxonomy): domain Eukaryota; kingdom Metazoa; phylum Chordata; class Aves; order Opisthocomiformes; family Opisthocomidae; genus Opisthocomus; species Opisthocomus hoazin. Next base: position 6,816,505 of record NC_134419.1, on the reverse strand, counting down.
AGAGATTCCTTAAGGATCTGCACTTACAGATGAGCAACAGCTCTAATGGTCTTTGCAAATATTGTTACTTTGGTGTTGGATGGCTAAATAGCCTGGTGAGGGACATTTTACTTATTCAAACTTAACCATATTAGAAAGTGGCAGTTAGTTAGTTACTTAAGAGTAGGATACTTCAAAACAGCTTTCTGTGCATTTCTTCAGTCATTGGGTAGGAAGGCACCTTATAGATTGTCCAGTTCCAACCCCCCTGCCATGGGCAGGGCACCTTCCACCAGACCAGGGTGCTCCAAGCCCCATCCAACCCGTCCTTGAACACTGCCAGGGAGGGAGCAGCCTCAGCTCCTCCAGGCAACCTGTTGCAGTGCCTCAAGACCCTCATAGTAAAGAATTTCTTCCTTATACCTAGTCTAAATCTACCTTCTTCAGTTTAAAGCCGTTACCCCTTGTCCTATCACTACATGACCTTGTAAAAAGTCCCTTTCCAGCTTACTTATTGAAAAGAAACAGGATGATGATTAGCAAACTTTCTATGATGAACAGCAAAACTCTATAAGCCCCTCTTTAGACAAATAGCAAATTTATGCAGCATGATAGCAGGAATCATGCTGGAAGGAAATTCCCTGGATTCCACTCCTGCACCACTGACTCTCAGTTTAAGGCAGCTGAGGTATTTGCCAGAACAATCTTTGCAGTAACATGAAATGCAATGGCTTTTGCACTATTTGAGCCCACCCAGGCCTGGTTAGGCTGCTTGCAAGCACCGCTGAAAGGAAAGAGTAAGCAGTTCTTTAATTGTTTCTCCCTCATTCTCTTTTGCCAGTCCTTGGGGGCCAGTGACTCCAGCTGGCCACCTGCACCAGTTTGGTCTGGTGTAGTGGATGGCTTGGTGGAGCCCCATGCAGTGAGAAGACGTGGTTAACCTGCTTAAAGTGAAAGCTGGCTGCTGTTCCATTGTCCTGTCCTCCTTCCACTTACACCTGACTTAAAATCAGCTGGTTTATGTTACAGGATGAACGGCTGCAAGGGTTAATGGTCAGAGAATAGAGGAACTAGCAATACCTGTCCCAGCCATTGAGGGAACTAAACCAAAAGGCTTTCATTGCACTGATGTGGATTGCCTAGGAGAGGATACACATATACCTTATTTCTCACTAAGCAGAGAAAATCCTGAATTAAAAAAAGCTTCCTTAAGTAGAACCTCTGAATAACTCAAGATGTATGAAATCCATAATTATGAATATTTTTCCAGTGTCCTGCAAAATAATCTTCCATATTGCCCAGCAAGCAGCTCATAGCAGGCAGTATGCAGAGAATTCTCTCTCTTTGTTGTGACAAGTAGTATGCAGAGAACACATACAAAATGTTGCAACACAGAAAACTAAGAGTAGTGTGAAACAGGATGATTTTTCCTGAACCCATATAGTCTCAAGCTGTACCTTTACTGTGGCCACTGTGCATGTAGAGCTGCTGGAAGCACAGCATATCACAGCAGAAGGAAGGGGTTTGTTTCTTTTTTCGGGGAAGTTACACAGCCTCTCCAAACAACATGAAGTAAGCTGAAAAAATCATGCCTGGAACAGCTGTGTTCACACCAGGGAATCTTGCTACCCTGAGTATGCCAACCAAAATTATGAAGTTCGTAACACTACCATGTTGTCATAGTTCCGTCTACACAACTTTGTACTGTAGAGCTGGACACAGACCCATAGACAGATTCTAAGATAATGCACATTATTTGAGATGGCCTTAGATTTGTTCACACATATAACAGATCAGAATATAGCATTGCATGAAGCAGAATGTCTTAGAAGTCTGCTGGTTCACAGCTGTCCAACTAATAGTTTCTTGTGCTGAGTAAAGATTCCAGTTTTTATGGTTCAGTTATTATTAAGAACAAATCATTGATTATTATAAAAGTTGAAGTCACTTGCTCTGCTTAAGTTAGCACAACTAAATATGGTTCTGTCCTCTCCCACAGAGATTCTTGAGGCTGTAGGGAGTATATTCAGGGAGCTACATGACAACTAGAGATAACCACATCCTTACAGAGCTCTTCCGCATTCTTCATTTCTTTCTTTCATTTCTTCTACAAAAGCCTACAAAGAGGACGACTTTCCCTTGGTCGAGGAGGACTGTGTGAGGGATCGCTTAAGTGATCTGGATGTCCACAAATCCATGGGCCCCGATGGAATGCACCCACGAGTGCTGAGGGAGCTGGCGGATGTCATTGCTGAGCCACTCTCCATCATCTTTGAGAGGTCCTGGAGGACAGGAGAGGTGCCCGAGGACTGGAGAAAGGCCAATGTCACTCCAATCTTCAAAAAGGGCAAGAAGGAGGACCCAGGGAACTACAGGCCAGTCAGCCTCACCTCCATCCCGGGAAAGGTGATGGAGCAGCTTATCCTGGAGGCCATCATCAAGCAAGTGGAAGAAAAGAAGGTTATCAGGAGTAGTCAGCATGGATTCACCAAGGGGAAATCATGCCTGACCAATCTGATAGCTTTCTACAATGACATGACTGGCTGGGTAGACGAAGGGAGAGCCGTGGATGTTGTCTACCTTGACTTCAGCAAGGCTTTCGACACAAGTCTCCCATGATAGCCTCCTAGGGAAGCTGAGGAAGTGTGGGCTGGATGAGTGGTCGGTGAAGTGGATAGAGAACTGGCTGAATGGCAGAACTCAGAGGGTTGTCATCAGCGGCGCTGAGTCTAGTTGGAGGCTGGTAACAAGTGGTGTCCCCCAGGGGTCAGTACTGGGCCCAGTCTTGTTTAACTTCTTCATCAACGACCTGGATGAAGAGTTAGAATGTACCCTCAGCAAGTTTGCTGATGACACAAAACTGGGAGGAGCAGTGGATACACCAGAAGGCTATGCTGCCATTCAGCGTGACCTGGATAGGCTGGAAAGTTGGGCAGAGAGGAACCTGATGAGGTTCAACAAAGGCAAATGCAGGGTCCTGCACCTGGGGAGGAACAACCCCATGCACCAGTACAGGCTTGGGGTGGACCTGCTGGAGAGCAGCTCTGCGGAGAGGGACCTGGGTGTCCTGGTGGACGACAGGTTAACCATGAGCCAGCAGTGTGCCCTGGCTGCCAAGAAAGCAAATGGGATCCTGGGGTGCATCAAGAAGAGTGTGGCCAGCAGGACGAGGGAGGTTCTCCTTCCCCTCTACACTGCCCTAGTGAGGCCTCATCTAGAGTACTGTGTCCAGTTCTGGGCTCCCCAGTTCAAGAAAGATGAAGAGCTACTGGAGAGAGTCCAGCGGAGGGCTACGAGGATGATGAGGGGACTGGAACATCTGTCCTACGAGGAGAGGTTGAGGGAGCTGGGCTTGTTCAGCCTGAAGAAGAGAAGGCTGCGAGGGGACCTTATAAATGCTTACAAATATCTGAAGGGTGGGTGTCAGGAGGATGGGGCCAAGATCTTTTCAGTGGTGCCCAGTGACAGGACAAGGGGCAATGGGCACAAATCGAAGCAGAGGAAGTTCCATCCGAACATGAGGAAGAACTTCTTCCCTCTGAGGGTGACGGAGCACTGGAACAGGCTGCCCAGGGAGGTTGTGGAGTCTCCTTCTCTGGAGATATTCAAGACCCGCCTGGACAAGGTCCTGTGCAGCCTGCTGTAGGTGACCCTGCTTTGGCAGGAGGGTTGGACTAGATGACCCACAGAGGTCCCTTCCAACCCCTACTATTCTGTGATTCTGTGATTTAAAAATTTCCATAGTCTCATTTGCATAGTATTGTCTGTCTCCTCTGAAAGACAAAGCCTTAAGTAAAGGACAGTTACCTCCTAAAGGAGCATGATATCACACACTGATGCTGAAGTCTGATTTTCTCTGTACCTTGGGGCAAAGTGATTCCAACAATTTTAGCAGAGTTTCTAAGGTTGGTATTATGTAGCTCTGGCTTCCCCTTGTACTGCTATTCCCAGCAAATTACTTCATGTATACAGAAAGCTGTAAAATCCTTGGAATATATTAACACATCATACATGAGAAACACAGCTGTTTGAAATTGTTCATGATAGTTTAGGCATGTTCCTTCCAATTTGCCTTCAGTAACTGGCCAAGACATTTCCCTACATTATTATTCCATTCAGTAACTTTGCCTTCATAGTATTGTACTTGTCTGAATAGAAATTAGTTCATGCATAGCTGCTTTTACTATCTTTTTTTTTGTAGTGTGCATATCCCTTTCCATTGGTGCTGCTATCTCCTTCCATGCCTTATCACCCCGATCAGCAGACACCAATACACACTGATCTCCTTTTCACTATGCTGGTTGAATAAAACATAGTTTGTCTTGGGATGTAAGCCTTTGCCAGATCCTCAGCTAAAGCACAGAAAAAGAGAGTTTTTTGAGTCCCTTGTTTACACACAGAATTTATAATTGAAAATAAAGAATCAGATTCTTTTGTAGTCTTCCTTTGTCCTGTTGTATAAAATCAGGGTAATCCCAGATCATGCCATCAAGGGTCCTCAGCTGGTGTAAGGCATCAATATCTCATCATTGCCAACCTGATTCCCAGGACCTCTCATGTCAGAAACACTGGGAGAAGAGCTGGACTAGTCCTATGATCCCAATGATGTAAAAAAGGCAAAACCCACCCATAAAAAAGACAAAAAGGAGGATTCAGGGAAATATAGGCCAGTCAGCCTCACTTAAGGCCCTGAAAATAACAGAGTATTTTCTCAAGGAAGAATCAAAGAACTAGGAATCGCTCGTGTAAAATTTCCAAACCTCACTCAGCTACAGCAAGGCAAAATCCAGTGTCAAGACTGAGATTCATTTTGTCCTTGAAGATGATGAAGTTAGTTTAGTGCGCAAAATGAAAGACTAAAAAAGGGGAAAGATCAAACCAGAACAAAATATAGTAAGAGAATAATTTTCCTAAAAAGGGTATTGGGAAAAAGAAAGATTCGTCATGTAAATGCAGCATGAAAGATGTCAAGGCAGTATAGCACAATGAAGTTGGATGCACCTGTAACAATGCTATGCACACTGGTCTTAGGATAGTGACAGAAAACTATTTTAGTATCTTTGCTGCACAGATACATTCTTAAGACATTAATACTTCAAAGGTTGAAAAATTAATAAAAACACACACAAGGCATTAGCATTTTAGCTGTATGTTGAAACGCGTTTTCACATGGTCATGCTGATAAAAGCAGTTTATCCAATTAATGAGATAAATAATTACAGATGCACTTCATGGAAGAGCATGTTATACTGAGAAAATTGCTGTAATTACTGGAGGTGCCCTGCAAAGTATTATCCATTCCTAGCTGTCTGAATCTTAAAACTTTGACTCAGTCAGCTCTTCATAAAATGTCCTAACTAGAAGTGTTAGCTATGTCCCTAACAACTAACCTTGAAAATAAATGACTAGTTTATCAGTGAAGGGCACTGTCTATCTTTGTGTAGACAACTCAACTCTGCATACCCTGCACATAAATCCAGTGCTCATCAGATAAAGAGGAGGCAAGCTGAATTAATTGCTGGGAAAATACCTGTAACATGAGTGAATACAGAAGAGGCTGAGGATCATCAATAGACACTGACAGACACAAGCTGGCTCTGCAGCCCTTCTGCGTTGCTTGGGTAATACTTCAAATGCTAGATAAGCGTCAGAGATTTGGTGGTGAAACAGCCGATGTTTGAAAAACAGTTAAATGAATTACTTATCACTCCCATAAAAATAATTTTTAAATTACATAGCTGCACAATCATAGATGTTTCCACATACAATGTGCTGATACAAATGGTCAAGGGCAGAATTACTCTGATGGTCTGGGAGGAGTCCGCCTATGTCTGCAGAATGGCATGATCTCCTGCTGGAAAAAAATCATTTATCTTAATGTGAAAATTAGCATCAGCAAGGTAAGACAGACTCAGAGCAGCAGCGTTACCTCTTTTTTTTCTAATTTTTTTCATTCTGTACTTAGATTTGAGACATAAACCAAGGAAAATTAATTTTTTTTTTGTTAAATGGGGACAATTAAGTGCTAGTGTCCAAAGCATGTTTTGCTCACCTACCAGTTTGATGTCTGTAACAGACTCCCAATTCCATCCTCTTCTGGAAAAGACAAGGAAAAGGAAAATCACTAATGTCTTAGTTGGTGTGGATCCCAGAATGATCTAAGCAACACCATAAAATAAAGACTTAAAATAAATGTGAAACCCTAAAAGGTCACATACTAACAAAATTAATAATTTGGAGAAGGCTGCGAGGGGACCTAATAAATGCTTATAAATATCTGAAGGGTGGGTGTCAGGAGGATGGGGCCAAGATCTTTTCAGTGGTGCCCAGTGACAGGACAAGGGGCAATGGGCACAAATCGAAGCAGAGGAAGTTCCGTCTGAACATGAGGAAGAACTTCTTCCCTCTGAGGGTGACGGAGCACTGGAACAGGCTGCCCAGGGAGGTTGTGGAGTCTCCTTCTCTGGAGATATTCAAGACCCGCCTGGACGCGGTCCTGTGCAGCCTGCTGTAGGTGACCCTGCTTTGGCAGGAGGGTTGGACTAGATGACCCACAGAGGTCCCTTCCAACCCCTACTATTCTGTGATTCTGTGATTCTGTGACAGTAAATATGGGAAACCTCTTTTATCAGAGGCAGCTAAATACTAAGTCTAATTCCAACTTCGATATTTCCACCACAAAGTCAGTCGTTTTTACTGAATTTCAACTTTAAAGCCATGCTGGATAACAATAAACAGCGATATTTGAATTATTTCTGTCAAACTGGCCTAGAAAAATGGGACTTATCTGACATCCTCCTATCTATTTAGCCAAGAAAACTGATATATTTTTATATTGTAGGTGAGCAAAAAGAAGCTAAATGCTGCTGTCTAGAGACATTTCCTTAGAAGTCCAATGATAACAGAACATTACTGACAGAACACAAATATAAGAAAGAAGATTCTGATTACTACACGGCACTTTGTTTTCTCTGTCCCCACCCCCATCAGCCCTGACATCCTTGGACTATCGCAATTTCTTCAGCTTTTCCTCAAAGCCATGTTTTTTCAGACCTGTGATCCTTCTGGCTGTCATCATTGAGGACTAATTGGTCCAAATCTTTCTTGAAGCACAATGTGCCAATGAGTCACATTGTCCCAGTAGAGGTGAGGGAAGCATGGAGCATTTATATACCTTACCTGCTGTGCTTCAGTTTGGACAGCCCAAATGGTGTTTGTTATTTGCACAACAATACAGCACTGTTGACTGAAGTCCAATTTATGATCCACTGAAGTCCTCTAGACTCCTCGCTGCAGAACTCTCTGTAGCCAGTCATCTCATTTTTCTGATGCTGTAGCGATCATTCCTACCTGTGTTGCGTTTGTTCTCATCGTCTTCACATTTTTTCCGTTCAACATTGCTTTGAATTATAATCCTATCCTCCAAAATGCTTGCAGCCATTCAATCCTGGTGTTAATCTGCAAATTTAATCATCATGTTCCTAATACCTCATTGAAATCATTAATGTAGTTATTGAACAACACTTGCAGCTTGAGTAGCCCTGTTTGACATAGGCTCCATGCGTGGCAAATTTAAGCTTCTTGATAATAAGGGGTTTTTAACTACCTTTTCTGATCTCCCAAGCTGAAGCGTATTCCACAGTAAAAAGTGCAGGATTCCTGACTCAGAGCTTTATTCTTAACCCATGTGTGTGTGCTTTCTCTTCTAATGAAGAGGTATTAATGTCTCCTTTTCAGTCTCAGAATCTTAGTTTCTACAGTGAAACTACTGATGCACCTCCGTAGTGAATTTGTGCTCAAAAAAAGGCAGGGAATAGACAATGTCTCAAAATATTCTTATGCCAGTTAGGTAACTGACAAGAACAGAAAAATTTGTCTTCCCTGCTGTCTGGGAAGTTATATTTTGAACTGTTATGTTAGTTCCTTATGTTTTAATTGTTTTTTATACGTTGCACATACCTTGAGACTACAGTAAACATATTTTATCAAATAGAAAACAAAATATCCAGAAATCACCAAGTATTATATAATACATGAGTGAAAGAAGATAAAAGCAAAGGATATACTGTACAGCAAAATGATGACTTGCACTGCTGGTTATTTCTGCTAGCTACAGAATCTGTGATAGCAAAAAAGCAAGATGCTGAAAATGTACAGTCTGCCCTTCAGCTATATGCCTTTCTATCTATTAATCCCTGCATTTGTATGGGTCCTGTAACCTGGTTATGCAAGTTCTTTCTGTGTCACAAAAGACCTTTCCTTTTTTTTGCCCATTGTTGCCACTTCATTACTTACTAGATGGAAACTAAGCTACAAATGCCCTGATACGCACATCTGCATCTCCTGAATACAGGGTCTTACAAATCTTATTTGCAAATGTTGCAGGCACTCCATATCAATCCTGAAGTTCGTATACACTCCCACTTGTCTCTTCAGAGATTCTTCATGTGAAGGTTTATGTAAAGTTGGCATTGACTAGTACTACCAATGGAGGGCAGATGACACGATTCTCATAAAGAAAGAATTGCTATGGTCTCAATTAATACATTTATTTTTCTCTTTCCAATATGCCGCCTCTTAAAGACTAGCCATGACAGACCCTATTTTATAAGACTGCTACATTTGTATGCCTCTGGTGCAGCAGCATTTGGAGCATGTCCACAACGTACTGCATGCAAATGGCTCTCCCATGAAATTTTCAAAGAAACCCTTATGCTAGGGGCACATGAAGACAAGTTCCAGTAGTTCTGTGACAGGTGAAAACCACTTTTGCTCTGTGGTGTTAAAGGGATGAGTAAATGCATATTATGGCAGGAAGGAAGACTCTATATTAGCAGTGAAAAGGTTTCAGTGTAAGAACTGTGTTGTTTTACATGCATCTGCATCAGTGGAAGCTGGTCCTTTATTCACAAGTATGAATTACCTGCTGTTGAAGCTCAGTACTACTATTAAGAATTGCTTTGGCCAGTGTGATGAGGGGGGAAAGTCTATCAATGGAAAACTGTCTTGACTCCAAGCAGGTGTGAAGTCTGAAAGATGCAGATGACAGTTTGATCAGACATCTTCCTTCAGGCTGGGTGCTTCAGCGTAATGGAACAGACTTGCTACATGGAGAACTGCTAATGCTGCTGGATTGTTATTTTCAGAGACCGAAATAGCTTGAGCTCTTGAAAATAATAAACATAAGAGTTCTTTTTATAGGACCACCTATTCTACTCTGCATACATGGGATACAAGAGATACTTAGTACTCTCTGTATCTTCTGCCTGAAAAAGCAGAGAAAAAAAGTAAATCAGTCACTGACAACAAATATGCATTAGCAAAGATTCACTTTGACTTCCAAAATGTGTCTGATGTTCTGGGATGCTTCTTTTTTTGAACATTCAGCTTGAAAGACAAGAGGGGAACTTTGCCTTCAGAAAGTGCTGAGCATGCACCATCTGTAAATCAAATCCTCTTTAAGTTACTGTATGTCAGGCAAAACATAGCTATATTTGAAAATTTGAGATCAAAGTTTTACTGACCTGCTTTAAAATACCACTTTGTGATAAGTTACTGCCGCAATAGAAAAGCAAAACTTACAACTAAACTTTTCTAGAACTTCCGCAGACAAGAATGTATAGATTCAAACAGAAATCTAGGATCAAGGACAGCTAATTATTTTTTTTGAAAGTCTGCCTCAGATGGTATTATTACATCGAGTCTTGACATGGCAGTGCACCTGGATGCTTTTTTGCAAAAGACTCAGTCCCTATACCAAAGGAATTACACATTAAGACCAACATACAGCTCAAACCATGCAAAAATAGATATTTCATACATAGAAATTTTGAGAGATATGAATTAGATGAGGGAATATTTTTGGTCCATAAGACAATTTTAAAAAAAACAGAGAAATTGCTAAATAACTTTGGGCATTAACTGTGTGTGTCTCAATTTTTCTGCCTCTCTGATGGGGAAAATAAGATTCCTCTACTTGTAAAGCAGGGTGAAAACTCTGGAGAAAGGAGCTATACCTGTGAAACACAAAACAAAACAAAAAAAAAAAAAAAGAAATTGAAGATATCCAGGCATTTCTGAGAATGTAACCTAAAGAAAGGGCTAATGCTCATTTGTTCATTCTCTTCTTCTTTCCTATCCACTCTCTTGCTCTCTTCCTTACACATACACACTCACACATAAGTGTTTGAAAACACTCGAGAAAAAAAAGCACCAACTACCCAAGAGCTCAGCAACCATACTCTTAAAGCAATAAACAAAGACAGAGCCACCAGATCTGCTTTTCAAATATGAAATTAAAATTACAGGTTACTAAAGACAGAATTAAACAGTGGAAGCAGGTCTAATGAAAAGAAGTGAGAGTTTTTGAGCTGCTGGATAATAAAAAAAGAGAAAACAATAGCAATTCAGAATGGACACAGAGATGTTTCTTTGTTGTCTTCCACTGGCTGGGCACGATGCTCTTGAGTGATTCCACTCCGCCAGAAGGCATCTTTCCAGCTTTGCTTTGAGTGATGGCATATTTTGTAGCAGTAGACTTTTGTGACATGGAAAATTCAATTTGTAAGTATCTCTTATAACAATGTGTTTAAGGGACCTCCTCAGGGCAGCTTGCATATTTACTCATTGCAGTAATCATTGCTTCATTCTATCAAACTGTTTCTACTGATGATTTTATGCATCACAAAGTTGGTTCTTGTTTTAACATCCTCAAAACCAGATGTGAGATATAGGGTATAATATTAAAGTACACAACATTAGTAACTAACTTTATAACATATATGAATTAAATAAAAATTAAAATGTAAGTCTGTATATTTACCATTGTCAGTTTTTATTTAGAGTGACAGCAATACAAACAATTTTAAAAATCCATTAAGCAGTTTTATCAAGTTACCCATCAGTGGCAGATATCTAGGTTTCCATTCCCAACTTTCCATGTTGTACCTGAAGTCAAGCTTCCTGTTGTGCCCACATCAAAAATACAAGATGTATTCTGCAATTATTGCAAAAATGGTCAGTTAATAGGAGTGTCATATGAGTAAGGAATAGTTCTGATGCCCAGACAGAAACAAAAGATGACTGTGACCAATGAGTTGAGTCAAAGTAAGTGTACTAAAGAACAACTAAGGGATACTGAAATAGGGCATAGGTCCTTGCACAGAAGTGAAGTTTTACTGTAAATGAACAGATACTAACTCACTGGCAATGGTGAACCCACTGTTTTATTGTTTTTAGATTTCTATCCTAACAACTTTGGAAAGAAGCCTGACTTCGCTTTGTATGTGAACATTTTTATCACCCTTATCATTGTTCTGTCTGCACCTTAACTCTTGCCCTGTGGTAAGGAAGAAGAGGAAAAGGGTACAAAATGAATTGATTGCTTTTGCAGATCATCAGTAGTTTTTCCTTCCTAACTCAAGAGTCTTAGATGTTCACGCACCTCCAAAATTTTGTGGACCCCTCTGCCCATTGAGAGGGCTTGAACAAGAGGATCAGGCATTTAGCCATCGACTTAATAATATGAGACACAGAATCATAGAATCATAGAAAGTTTTGGGTTGGAAGGGACCCCTAGAGGTCATCTAGTCCAACCCCCATGCAGCGAGCAGGGACACCGCTAACTAGATCAGGTTGCTCAGAGCCCTGTCCAGCCTGGTCTTGAATGTTTCCAGGGATGGGGCCTCCGCTACCTCTCTGGCAACCCATTCCAGTGTTTCACCACCCTCATTGTAAAGAATTTCTTCCTTATATCCAGCCTAAACCTACCCTGTTTTAGTTTAAAACCATTACCCCTCGTCCTGTCACTGCTGTGTCTACTAAAAACATCGTCCCCATCTTTCCTATAGGCTCACTTTAAGTACCGAAAGGCTGCAATCAGGTCTCCCCGCAGCCTTCTCTTCTCCAGGCTGAACAAGCCCAACTCTCTCAGCCTGTCCTCATAGGAGAGGTGCTCCAGCCCTCGGATCATTTTTGTAGCCCTCCTTTGAACCCGCACCAACAGTTCCATGTCATTCTTGTGCTGAGGGCTCCAGAGCTGAACGCAGTACTCCAGGTGAGGTCTCACCAGAGCAGAGTAGAGGAGCAGAATCACCTCTCTCGACCTGCTAAGACATGATGCCGTTACAGTACTAGGTACTGAGAATGCTGCTTAAGACAGATGTAGGCTAAAAGAAAAATGTGAATGATAGATTTCTCGCTGCCTGCAAAGGAAATGAAGTAAAGGATATGTATAGTAGTCAGCAAGACCTGCATCTTATCAATAAAACATTAACTATGTCAGCTGCAAGTAGAATTGCCATTCCACTGAAGTGTTATTTTTTTTCCCAAGCCTTCTCTTATATCTGTTTACTGATTGTATAAATATTATCATCATTAAAGAATAAAAGCACATAGAAATACATATCGGCTGCCCTCCTAGGGCTAGCACAATGTGTCTGCAGTGTTCCCTAATTTTCAATAGGGCATAAGTAGGATCTGCATTTGTAAGTACTTGTCTCTTAGAGGGATGATTTTCACCCACTCAAAATAATTCACCTTTTGAAAGGCTCCTGATTTTTCTTCTAATTGCATACTACAACTAGGAAGAGGAAATATATTGTCATAAAATTCTGGGAAATTAAACATCACAAAGGCCATATACTCTGCATCAGAACTCAGCCCCATTGATTCGCAGAAGTCTTATATATATAAAAAAAATGTTTTTAACTGTTGCTTGTTAAACCCTCAGAGCCTCAGGTAAAGTTTTATTTGAAGTCTGGTTCATGCCAGAAATAAGATTCCCTGCCATGAAACAGAAATAATACCTCTAAAAATTAATTTACACATCATTAAAAGAGGACTTTTGTTTGGAAATGACACTGTACATAAAATTCTGATTGAAAGGCATAGCTACATGTAAGTATACAGCAGGTGTATCAGGTTAAGGAAAACTTGCTTTTTGGTTTTTGCAGTGCTCTCAGACCACTTCTAGTGTAGCACAACTTTTGCACTCACATGATTTCACTGGATTCAGTGGAGTTGCTCCACTTACACTGATGAAATAAGGAGGACACTCAGCTGCCACATTTGCACCAGCAGCCAGAGCAGAATGTTTGTCAGGATCATAGTTTGTAACTTGTTGTGGTGGGGATAAAATGAAGATGATGTCAGGTTGAAAAGACGGTCTGCAGTACAATTGGTATGGACAGCTATTCAGCAGTCTGTTGAAGATGATTTGGGAGGACAGTCGAAGATACATAAGACAGCACTCCTTTCACACTTCTGGGTATGGTTCAAAATTATTTGTCATGTCAAAATTGTTGATAGACAGTTGTCAGTCATTGATTGATTGTTTTTATTGATTATACTTATACAACTAGATCTCTGAGGCAACCAAAAAGAGACGTTTCCTTTTGCTGTCATTTCACAGTTAAAAGCTAAAACAGGGGCATGTTGGAGGTATCAGAATACAAAATATGCATTGCCTTGTGTGCAGTACAGGCATGTGGCAGCACATATGGCATGATACGTGAACACCAAACAATATGCTCAGGCCCCAGTGGCTTTGCAGGAAGTCAGAGGAAACACAAGTAGGTGACAACAATAGCATGCAGTGTAAGGAGGAAGGGGGGACCCAGCGGAGCATGAAAATGCATTCACTCTCCCTTCTCCCGGGATGGAATATGGAATACAGCTGAAAGCAAAGAGGATTGTCTTCAGCAGATTCATACGCTGTATCTGAGACTGTCAGGATAATGACAGTTGTTGGATTTATTTGTGTTTGTGTTCCCATTCTGAGTTTCTATGGATGCTCAACATCTGCTGTGCTTCTAGAATGGGGTAAACACTAGGAGGCAATAGTCGTTTTTAACAAACTCAGCCTGTAAACGGTCCAAAATGTAAAGTAGCAGGACAGAGTGCTGTACAGCATGCCTAGTACACTTCAAATAATGCTACACTATAAATATTTGAAGTAGCTACACTTACAGTTTCACCACAAAGACAGTAGCTCTATTTCACAGATGCATCTTGTACAAATGTTATTTTGGACACCAAGATAATACTCGACCAGTAGTGTACTGCTTTCTGAACCACTACTCCCAACTGATCTTGAATTTTTGACATGCTTTCCCATTATTTCTTTTACTATTTATTGCATTCCCTTTTTCCACAATTAAAGCATAGCTATTTGATGTGTTAAGCATAGACTGGCTTAAGATGAACAGATAACTAACCGAATATTTACATCACAGTGATTTGAACACGTGCAGTACTAACATACTGTGTGTTTCTTGTACAAGGAAAATCCACAGAAGCTACAGAGCATGACTGAACACACAGCAAGTCATATCACATAGCAGATTTGCTGTTCAAGTGCAATTTGCAATGAAGGCAATAACATCTCCTAAACAGGGAGAAGCACTGGGATCTTGCTAGATAATTGTTGGTATTTTCATAACAGAAAAACTTTGCCTGTAAACCGTAATCAGTGTACTGTTTACAAATCTGAAAGATTGCACTGTTGAACCAAGTGTTTCTCGCTGGTTAAATTAAAAATTTCTGACAGAGAGATAGTTAATTAAAGAGGGTTTGCTAGATGAGGACTGATAAAGCAAGAAAAAAATACTGGTGTCTTCCCTAAGTAGGGTTCTGTATTGACTGTATGAAGAGCTGCCTGCAAGATTACGGCTGACAAAGCAAAGGGAAGGTGCATTTCAGCTCCTGAACAAAGGCAATTGAGGAAAAATTTGATGTTGGCTTTTCTGCTTCTCTGACGATGGGAATTCTCTCTTCTTCTTTAATGCTGGGGGAACATGAAGATGTCCAGTGGTTTAATGGCTTTCAGAGAGCTGCCATAGCAAGAAAGCTGTAAAGACCAACTCCTCACAAGTGGTAGCTGGAACCAGATACAGTACATTCTCTGTCTGTTCAGAGTTTTTTCGTTTGTTTAGGATAATCAGTTTATTTGAGAATTTATTCCCTGATCAGATAGTAGAAAGGTATTGCACAGGTAAGCATTTTTATGTCCTATTTGCCATCTAAAGATTTAAAAGATTCATATGCATGCTAAAAGGCTTACTTATGCCTAGGAAATTATTTTTCAAATTTAAATGTCTCTGTTATTTTAATAATTTTTTTTTTTGTTCCCTAAAGGGTTTTAGCTAGCCTGAAGAACCAACTAACATCAGATTTCCCCTTTGAAAAAGGAAGACAACTATAATTTTAAAATTCAGTATTTACTTGGTTCCCATTTAACTGAAATTTGATATACTTAGAAGGCTCCTAATTTATATTCAGGATCACAATTTCAATACCAATGATCAAAATTTCATATATATTTGTGCACAGCAGCTACTGTATGCATACTGATGAGCACTTTTCAAGGCATTCCTGTTGCACTAATATTTGCAAATGATGTGCTGACATGATAGTCTTTCAGGTAAAAAGACTGCACATACAGAAACACTCCCCAGACTGCTCCAGTGGTACCATCAGTCCAAACCTAAGATGAAATAGTGAAAACGGGCTGCAAAATGCAGGAGGAGGGACAGAGTCCCTGGAAATTCCTGTGCATGCAAGCCTGTCTCAGTAAAAGCAGCCTCTTCTCTTTTTCCTGGAAACTGAAGTCTTAGCAGTGTTTGCAGCGCCTTGTTACACACATGATTGAGGAGCCTGTATTTTGTTAAACATGCTTCTTTTGAGAAGAGAAAAAATCAAGGCTTCTCCCCAAAGGAAAGTAAATTCATGTCACCACTTGCCTCTGATTTGCATCACGTACACTGTAAGAAAAGTACTGAATATCACCCCTGCCTTGGGATGAAACAAGGTCAGACCATTACCACACACACTCACCAAAGCTAGTGGCTCTGGTTTTCATTGTGAGTGACATGTCAAGCCCCTGCTGAGATCAGGGCCTGCCATGGGAAGCGAAGCATGTAGATACCGTAAGCTAGTGCTCCAACCTCAGAGAATTCAGTCTGCTCAGATGAGGCAGATAGGAGTAAATGTGCGCACCTGCAGGAGGAATTGCTCCAGCTAGTCAAAGCAGGGTTTCTCAGGGTGACCTGTCATGGGTTTATGAAGCTCACACAGAAATTAGCAGAGGGGTACTGAATTAAAAGCTGTATGGATTGTAAGCCTGTGCCTTTGCCACATGACTTATGAACTGTCTGCCCTCAGAGCCCACACTACTGAAGAATATCTTTCCTTCACAGAATACTGTGTATTAAAATTCACACCAGAATGTTTAATGGCTACTCCTAAAATAGAGAATAATTACAACAGATTTTTGACTGTTTCAGGCTCTACTGTGCAGAACATGGTCAAATCTAGTCTCTAATAATGTAATTTTAGATGCACTGTAGCATACATAGCTTTGCACTGTACATCTGTGGTTCCGCTCCTCATGGACTCATTTATCAGTTTATCATTGTATCACAACTGGAATGATTTTTCAGTTTTTTCTCTCTCTTTCTCTAGTGTCTATACCTCACTACACAAAAAACTTAATAAAGCACACTAAGCTGTTGCGGTGGTGAAAAGCATAGTCAAGACTGGTGACTAGCTTTTCTAGTTATTCTTCCCTTTAATTTGTACAAAACATTATTTCCTCAGCCATTCTAATTTATAGTATAGAGCTAGGGTGACTGCCTGTCATTTTTATTTTATTTTAAAGAAAGGCTGGTGAAAAGAGGTTAGTACTAGGAAATGCAATCCAACAAGTTCCCTCTTACAGTAAGAGTGCATATTTCTGAAGGAGTGACTGGCTAGGAAAACCACGCCGGGGATTTCTGCAGCAACTGCCTCCCTGTCACTCAGTGCCTCTTCACATAGCCAGTGCCACAGATGCCCCAAGATGGGTCTGCCATGAGACTGCTGTTGTGCCAGAGCTGAGGAACATTGAATGTGCAAGTCGAGCTCTAGGTGTTTTGCAGTCCCACCTGTAACCACAGTCACAGGAGTCTTTAGAAACAGCTATACAAAACAATTTTTTGCTTTGGTTTGGTTGTTTTATTCTGCAGAGCAGTGCCCTAGTGCAGTTCTTTAGTTGCACATTTACTGCTAAAAGCTGTTATTTATGAGTATCATGAGACACGTAAAAATCGAGTAATAACATCGCCTGTGAACTATACGCCCCCTCTAATATAAGTACTTCTCCATTTGAGAATAATCAGGCATAATCTTTGTCTTTAATAGTTCCTTCTACAGAAGCTGTCCCAGGCAGGGGCAGGAAAGCATGCGCTGTTTTTGCTAGAGATCTTCAATCAGTTACAAACCCTCTCCACATAAGTTGCTGAGTCCTTTCTTGGTGAGTTTCTAGATCTCTGGATTTGTTCTCTGTGGATCTTTGATAGGAAGCTAGAATGATCTTGTGTGTGGGGTAAGGTAGAGGATACGGCAATCCATATTGCTCATCAAAATATCCTTATTTTAGCAATTTATCAGTAATCTTCCAGATTTTCTTTCAGTCTAACTGGGTAGTTAAGTTAGTTCTTTAAGCAAATTTTGCCTGTTTCTCATAATAATTCACTCTGTCCTTCCATTCCCTGATATGAAGCTTTGCTGACACCACAAAAAATCTCTTTACAAATCATCTGGTCAGAAAAGATCTGTAGAAATTTATAAACTCTGGATTGCAGCCTTAGCAAGGGTCATGCTTGCATTTCCTTGTATTCCCCACTATCACCCCACTCATCTTTATTTTCACTTACTCTGCTTTTTCCTTCCATTTTGTACAGTACCTTCTCTTTTTCACATTGCACAGATGTTCTGAATTCTGCAGGAGCCTGAAATCATGTCTCAGAAAATAAAAATATTCCTGGTACATCCAGCAGAGGAACCCTGCCAGGTAGAGGAGGGTTAGTAAATATAAGTCAACACAAATTCGGTTTTCCCCTCATAGCTGGTATACCTGCAGTGGTAGGGGTGACCGTACACTTGCTCGCCTGCTTCAGCCTTTCTGACAGGCTGGGATGGAAAAAGCCAGCCCCCAAAATACCTGATCATTCAGTCCTGGATTTACAGGTGCCATTCTGAATTAAAATCCAATTATTCTGCATCTGTATGTAGCCAGGTAAAATACTTTATTGTCTTTGCTTCACCTTTCTTCTCTCATGTGAAGTTCTGCCGTTGTCTTCTTGGTTTTTTTGCCTCACTGGGAGACACCAATACCTTTTAATAGAGAGATCTTGTGACGGGATATGAATCCAGCTGTCAAATACAAGTATCAAAGCCTGGACACTTGGTTTCATCTTCTGGTTCTATCAAATCAGCACTCAATCTCTTAACATGGCACTTAGCCAATAAGATCATCAATGGGTCATACGAATGTCAGCATCTGAGTTTGCAGAGCTACGTATTAGCACAGCTCCGCAAGTCTCTCCTTTGCAGTATTATGTTTTGGGGAAAATGTGGCTTTTAGAGGACATCTGTGCAAAGCTATCAATGTGCAAATGCATCAGTGCAAACCCTAATGTAGTTTGGAGTGCTGTAAAATAGCAATTACTAGCATGTGCTGTGAATAAGATATTCCAGTTCCACCGTCTGAAATATGCATAGAAATGCGTTTTCCCTCTCTGACTTCGCTTGCTGTTTTTTCAGTGGCAATGCCTTAGCTTTTTAGCACTGCATAGGGAAAACTATGTAATAACTGTTGGACTGTTCACCTTTGGTTCCATTGATATACTAGTCTTGTATGCCATGTATTTTGCTGCAAAATCTTTGCATTTCATGTGATTGATACCTTGGGGATCTGCAAAATTAAGGTCACCTACATGCTCTTCCCTAAGCACCAGAGCTCCTGTTCTCTTTCTTGCATTCTGTCTAAGCATGCTACCACATAACAAACAAGCTGAAGAAGGAAACCGATGAAACAGATTTTCCTTTGCAATACAAAGCAGCATCAATTTGTAAAAGAACTTATCACAGACAGGAACCTTCTCAAGCCAGGAAATTCCTGGGTGCTTCAGGAAAGACGAACAGTTCCCTAATAAGGAGTTGCAGCGCTGAGCTCACAGCTGAAAAAGATGTAATTTGTTACATCCTATAGGGCATAATCAGGAAGCAAAATCCCAGACATCTCCAGGCGAGGTATCTCCTTGTGCATTAAACTTCTGTATAAGAAGACATGTAGATAGGTATGTGGCATGCTCCGTGTGGATCTGATAATAGGGGTGTGTGAATAGGAGGGAGTGTGTCTGCTTTGTACTTCCTGATGGAAAATTTACTAATCAACTTTGATTAACTTAGATTTTATTGAGTCCAGCCTGGGAGCTGCAGTGTTTAGAACAAGGGCTTTGGCACCTTGAGCTAAACAAAACAAGGATCAGACTTTCAAAATCATTTCCAAACACAGAGATATGCATACAGTGTCATACTTTTCCTAGTAGGAAAGATCTGCCTGACTTCCATTGGAACTAAGTATCTCCTCTCCCTAGGCATCTGGAAAAAAATTACTATCTACCTAGCAGCAGCTTCGAGCATCTAAATACCACTGCAAGCCTTGCCCGTGCTACAGCTGATTCATAAAACTCAAATATAGACTGAGTACACGGGGACAGAGACTAATGCTTACCTGGAGTGAAATTTCCCTCAAGACTGGGTAGGTCAGGGAACTGGAATCCATCAAGATTTTTTGCCTAGCACTGTGCATTTCCTAGCTGTCGTTTCTTTTGCTGGAAAGCACTGAATGCCTGTATGTACCTGGAGGCTTAGTCTGCACCTCTCACACAAGCTTGTCTGCATTGCCATGCAAATTTTCCACTCAGAAAGATAAAGCTTGTGGGGACGAGTGGGTTGTTATGGCAGAACTGTGCTGCAGGGTCTCTTATGTTCTTCGAAGTTCTCTGTGGTGGATGTTTGTTTTTACTTCTTTCAGAATCCATAATGACTCCATCTTTTCTGCTTTTCCCCAGCGTTACCTGCTGCACATCAAAGCAAAGTCAACAAGATCAGTGGAACTAATATCATGCTGACTTCCCCAGGATAAGTAATCAGAATTCAAGCCATCAGGAAAAAGTAAGATGCTCCAAAATATCTGGCAGCAAAAGGTCTTCACAGACATAAACAAAGAGCTTTTTTTCTGTTTTGCACACATTCTTTTTAAACTTTAATGGACAAAGATATGAACCCAGTTATCTCTGGGGAGAAACCTGGACTGATAAATGGTCTGATGTCAACTGAGTCCTAATATCAAGATGCTGATACGATGATTCTTCTCTGACTGAAGTGAAATGGCTTGCCTGCTTATACCAGAAGCGAAAGAGAACCTTTGTGAAAGCTTTTTTACTGATCTTCCTGCAAAATGCTATTTATTAAAATAGTAGTTCACTGTTTGAAATCTGCTGCAGAGGCTGGATCCTATCCTGATTTTGAACCATATGGATATTTTTGCTTTAGGCTTTCCTCTGTATTTTCTCTTTGCAAGGATGGATAGGATTTAATTTACACTCAGGCAGTGAAGATTTTAATGCAGAGTTCAGACCTGGTTAAAGAAGCTGCCAAGATTAGATCCATGTGGCTGTGATGAGAGGACAAATTTACAAAGTCCTGCCTTCTATTAGTGGATGAATTTATGCTTCCCAGCCATTTCCAGGTTTTACTGACAGGACTTCACCCTTTCCAGACCTTCTAGTGAAGTTAAGTGGGCCAAATCTATCTCTGGTGGAGGCCCACTAAAGACTGTGATATTAGTATGCTGTGACTGACATGCTACAAAATCAGATTAGGCACCAGTTTCTTCAGTGGCTGATGTCACTAACCGTCATACTGCCACCCAGACTTGCAATCACCCTGCTCCCTGCCTTGCAGAACTCCATTTCAGAGATGTCCTGTAAATCATCCAGTTTGGATTTTTTACTGAAACGAGCAGAACATAGGCTATTTTTTTTTTAATTAAGCATTTTTGTACTGTACATTCATTATCTATAGCCTAGCTGCATACAAAATGCTTAATTGTTCTTTGGGACGTATGAAGCAAAATACTGCACAGTTAGAACACACCTTGAAAAAAATTCCCCTGATTAGGAACATAACTGAATCATGGTTCATTAGAAGATTTCTATCTGGAGAGGGAATCTGGAGAGGCATTTTCTAAATTATGGGATTTGTATTAATGATGTCTAGACAAACAGACTGTCTGGCTTTATCTTTCTACAAATTATCATGATCTCTGACAGAACAAAGCTATTGACTAGGTATCTCTTAGCAATTACTCTGCAGAGCAAGAGCTGAGGTCTTTTGCTTTTTTCTCCCTACAATTTTCCACTGAAAATGGTATCATTTTACTTAATCTTCTGTACTGTAAAGTGAGATGGAGTTTTTGATCAGCCTTTTTATGACACTTTCTTGAAAATGAGCAGCTATATTGCGTTTTTTTATTGTTCCAAACTGTTTTGAATCCTTTCACAGACAAATTTATTTCTCTTTTACTATGTCACTACCGTAGAATTCTACTTGTGATAGCTTCTCTACTCTCAGCCTCAAGAACTGGGCCTGTCCTTGCCTCTCTCCAAGAAATGGAGTGGAGGGGATGCACTACCCAATTATGTTTTCACAGGATTCAATCAGTCAAGCTATGCTGATTTACACTAGCTGAGGTCTTGGATGAGTATCTCTAAAATAAGCTGTCTCCTTGGTCAGAGAGATTTGAGGCATATTATTTTACATGGGCAGTTTCTCCAGTAAATGAGCCTAGCCTGTCTATCTTTGAAGTTTTATTCTTAAGTGGATCATTTCCTGAATTATTCACTGTATTGTCAATGCTATTTCTATTCAAAAATCCTCCCATGACTATAAGTCTTATCAGACCAATAACATTTGCCTTGAAATTCCAGCTAAAGCTTACACCAGCAAGAGATTTATGAGAGGAGCTGGAATTCTGTTGCTAAATTTGTTTCCTTATTTCTTTGCTCTTCCCTAATTCCTTTGAAACCTTTCCAGGGAGAGATTGCAGTCCTGAAGGATGATAAATGGGGAAGTGACCAGAGCACTCCATGATTCCCAGGCAGAGGCTGCAGAAAGAAAAAGCATTAAGAGGGAGCGACAGTTCTGTTATGCAGTTTTGTGCTACAGCTCTTTGCCTCTCTTGCCTTCAGACCAGAGAGCATTCAAAGTCTTTGAGTCCTGCTGATAGGATATAGAAGAAAGGATACAGTATATAGTGTATTTTTTCCTGCTATCAGTTGCACATGGGTCCCATCCCGTTAGCCTTTCTCTCCTGTTGCTGCTATATTTTGGCTCAGGACGAGACTTTTTACTCACATTAACAAACGTATGAGAGCAAGCTCCCTGAAACTTCAGTGTCTGTGAGCAAAACTGTACCTACTCAAGAAAAACCAAATAAGCTGTAGTTGGTTTTGACACTTTTGCCTGGGACTGCTTGTTTAAAATTCTGGACAGGTTTGGCCTTGGGGCAGGTGGTGCGATGAAAAAAATGAAAATTCAGTATCTTTCCAGGAGAATTTCTCCTACAGCACTGCTCATAATGAGTGCTTGCTACTCTGCTAGTTTATTCCAGGCGGAAAGGGAAATGTCAAAGACTCCTGATTTATCCTGTATTCCCTTTTTCCCTCTGAAACTTCTCAGTATCATTCTCATCCAGCTTACTTCATGCAACCAGAGTCGACTTGAAGGAATGAAATGTTTTACATAGGAAGTATTTCTCTATCCACTTTTCTCCCTGCGGGTGCTGTTCAGTAGGTACCTGGAGACTGAAGTAGCCCTGATCATGGAGTTCACGGTCAAATTAATTTCCAGCTGTGCTGGCTTAAGAATTCAGGTTGTGTTCCATAGTACTTTCTTACCAAAATCCTATGGCTTCCTCTGCTTAAACTTTAACATACACACGTCCGTCCTTTCCTTTCTTTCAGAAAATCACAAAGGATTTTAAAAGATAGACATTTCACCATTAATATATTTCAGATATTAGTTTAACTGAAAAGCTGTGCTTCTTAGCTTTATCCAAGTTACAATGTTTACCTTAATAATTAAAAATAACAAGCAACACTGAGAGTATTTCCAAGGGATTGACGACCACCTGTGAGCCTGGATCACTGAAAGCAAGGCCAAGGACTATTAGCTTCCACAAGCTGTTCCCCAGCCAGTGCTCTGTGACAAGGTTACTATTGCTATTTTAACCTCTTTTTTAAAAAAAGAAATCCAATATACGTGTTTCAAGTTATTCCCAACAGTTTCATGTTATTCCCAATAGAACCATCTCTCCTCCAAGTCATAATGGAAGAGTGGGTTTTAATAGCAAAGCTGGACTGCCGCAGAAAACATAGCTAACAAAATCAGCCACAGTTCTGATTAAAGTTGCTACTCTGAGTACCAAGGGTTACAGTTCTATGGAATCGAATTTTCAAATGGCAGAAGGTGTTTTGCTTTTCCCACCTAATTAATTTCCTTTTTTTAAAGGCTTCCCCTTTGAGGTCTTTTTTTTTGATACTCAAGGATTTTGGTGAAGGTTAACTGTGGGTGGCATCAATGGAAATCCTGCATGCAGATCTCTTGGGGATTTACAGGCTCTCACAAGCTTAGCAAAACATTTTCATAAATATTGCAAGGAGGTCACAGCAGGGGAGCTCTGCAGAACTGTAGAGAAAAATTCCGCTGCAAGACTCTAGCAAACATAGCTTATGCCCACCTCTTTACATGTACAGACTCTCCAGCATCCTCCAAGGTCAGTGGAAGGGGAGGGAGCTGGTCCCCTAAAGCACAGCCATTTTGCAGCAGAGATTTGTAGAAGGCTACAGATCTGCATTTTCCTGCTAGCCTGCAGCAGGGCCTGCAGCATGGTGGAGCAGGGAGCTGAGTGAGGGCTTCTGTCCTCTACATCTCAGCATTGCTCCTATGGGAGGAAACATTATCTCAGCTTTCCCTGTCAGGTGTGCACTCCATCTCTAACGAACGCCCTTTCCAAGAACATTCGTAATAAATCTGTCTCTGATCACTTTCACTGTCAATCTGCTCTCCTTGCAAGGTTGGATTTCATTCTTCCGGGGGTACAGGAAGGTAAACTGGGATGCAGTGTGAGGTGGCAGCCTTAGGAAAATTACCAGAAGGAATCTAAGTGAAGATGGAACCAGGTCCCCAAGGTGTGTGATTCATCATCTCCAACAATTCACATTACTAGGATTCACAATGCCAGGTCCCAGCATCTTTCCCTCACCTGCTTGAAGATTACTATCCATCTATCTGAGTCAGAAGATCAAGCAAGAAATCTTCACTATTGCAGCCAAAGTTCAAAGTCCAGCCTATTAGCTCATATCACTATTAATTTCATTTTACATTAATATATAATATTGCTAATGCTTCTCTGTGGATTTCTCACACATCAGAAGAAGCAAATACATATTTATTTAACTAATAGGATGCAGTCAGGCTCTCAATATATTAGTATAGTAACCCTGGCTTCACTGGTATTTCATGAAGTTATCAGACAGTCAAACACAAGACAAAACCATCAGCATTTCCCATCCCACATTGTGAACAACAGAACATGAATGTGGACCTAACCCAGGTTTCCTACAAGAGTCAATCCTTATCTTGTCTTTCATCTCCAAAAAGCTGGTCCTGTCCTCATAACCTCCTAACGCTTCTCAGTTTCGCTTACCTGGAAAGAAGCTGGCTGGCAATCTTCTTGCTATGTTCTAATTAGTTTGTATCTGACAATTATTTTACTGAAACTCAGATTCTCATGGAACAAATTGTCATTCCTCTCATATCCTCAGTCATTTTATTAATAACTTTAAGACCATTTATTTGTGCTCTGAAGTTTTATCTTTTACTGCTGCCACAATAAAAATATTATTGGAAAATTGCATCGTTTATAGACACCACAGTTTAAGGGAGTAAGTCTTATTGTTGATGTTTTTTTCTGTTTCACTCAAAGCATTTTTTTATCAGGCACTCAGCAGTCTCCACTTCCTGAAGTTCTCAGTGATGCATTTTAACAGTGGGAACAATTAGCAAATATATGGACAGTAAAGGTCAAAGACAATTTGAAGAATAATGAAAAGCACACTAAAGCAGAGGGTCAGATTTCTGAACAATTATTATAGCACTAAATATGGACCACAATTTGGGAGACCAAGGGCCAAAATGGTGGAGAAACCATGGAACTCAGTGCTAAAAGTTCATATTATATAGGAAAAATGCAATGAACTTAAGAGGGTGAAAATTAAAGCACCTTATTATGATAAGCACGTTTCTGTAAACTAGAGTGTAACAGGCTGTTGAAGAAAAAGCACTGAAGCCAAGAGTACATGTATGACATTGGCTATCATTCAGTCTTCGAAGTGCTTGGAAAGACACCAGAGATCTCTCGCAGAGAGGCACAGAACGACTTTTTTTTTTTTTCTCCTCTCTAACAAACTTCTATGTATGATAAGATTCTTCGAATAAGATGTATAAATCCCTAGTGATTATTTAAGGACATAATTTAGTCTTGTAATTACTGTCGTCTCTGAAAGCTGCATGTTTAATTGATTGCAGTACTTCAGGGCAAGAACGATTTATCTTGGAGCTCCATCTACTGATTGGAAGGTGGCACAACGTATTAGAAACCATCCCACCCAGCCTTCGGACGGGTCTTAGCTCTGTTCCAAACCCAGGTAAATCCCACTGTAAGAAGGGCCAAATAAGCAAGTCTGCGAATTGCTGGTGCACATAGCAGGGCCATATCTATATTCTACTTCATCGCTGCAGCTAACTCTTGCTGCAGTTGGGCAGGCATCAGTCTCTGCAGTGTCAGCACAAGCACTCTCTGCCCAGTTCTTACACCTCCCAGCGCCATACTGTCAGTCACATCTGCAAAGCCACTTTCCAGGCTCTGTAGTGAACACAGGGAGCTAAATCAGAAAATATTGACTTGTTTTGGTCCCAGGTTCTGGGATGAAGGCAACCTTTTCCTGGGCTAGCACACACCCTCCTGCCCCAAGTTAGAGAGAAGCACTGAACAGACTGTTGAAATGATGTATGTCACATGCTGTCATGCATCTTTAGAGGATGAATACAAATAGATCCTCTTTCTGTAGAAACCCAAATATCTTTGCATAAGATTTTATTCAGACAGTTCCACCTTCACTTCAATAGGACTAAATGAGATACATCAGAGTAAAATCCTTGTTCTTTGGTCCATTATAATTTTCAGAAAAGATTAGTGCTCTGTTTTAGAAAATAGAAGTTACTCAAGCCATCATCTTGGGTATTCAGTGTGAAAAGCACTCTAGGTTTAATGCCAGCTCTTTTTAAAAAGAACTGAATTGTATTTTTCAAATAAGCTATACCAGATTTCTTACAGAGAGACCAATGAAAATTAAACCTGTATGAAGAATAACAGGGCATTTGGAAACAGACTGCATCTGAAATTTCAAACACTGGAAACAATGCTGGCAGAACAAACACTTATGATAAAATTAACTGTGTAGAGACAGAGCAGGGAGTGTATATTGAAATTTGAGGCTAAATTTATCCAATTATCTCCGTATTCTTGAGAAAGGACAGAAGAGATGTGACTTCTAACTCCCTGACCTGGTGTCTAGCATTGATTAGAGAAGACCAAGAGCTGCTTCATTTTGCTAGTCGGTCGCTTGCGCCCCTATAGCTTTTCATAAAGCAAAGTGCACAAACGTACTCAGTCTTCCGCCATCCTGAACACAGCTCATGAGTAAAAGTGGTCTCCAGCAAGGACTACATATCATTGCTGCACGTGACAGAGGAACCAGCAGTGACACTTCGCTCCATAGCCTGGGGTGCCCTGCTGGACTCCGAGTTTCATGAGCAATTCACTGCAGGAAAATCTCTGGAATGACTCTGACACAGAGCCTGCTAGCAACACAGAGAAAAAGGGATGTGCAGGGTCAAAAATACACCATTTTGCCAACAAAGAGAAAGAGTGCTACAGGCAAGTGCAGTTACACCTGCCAGCAAAATGACCCAGCCAGACATCATGTGCACTAACCTCTGCCCAAACTGGATTCCACCCAGAGGAATAAGAATATTCGAAGAGAAAACTAGGACATTAAAAATCTCCTTTGGAGATTTGTTCATATAATAAAGCACAACAGAAATCTTTTTGTAGGATTCCATTTGTATCCTGAGGTCTTTACTGGCTAATAATGAAAACCATATTGTCTGTTCATACAAAGACATCCAAGGGCTCAAGTAAAAGACAAAAAGTAGACCCCATCTAATTAAAAAGAAGTCTGAAAAATGTTTAATTATGTGTTTTATCCGCTCTGAAAAGCAATTTAAGTATGTTTCCTTTGCTATCAATAATGACATTAACGAGATGTTTTTGAACTGCCACAAGAACCCAGTAAATCAAAGGCCCCTCAGGCATACGTGCTGTACTCCAAAAGCCAGTGCCGTGCACATAGAGTATGCATGCATAATACAGCATTTTTTTCTAGACATGGCTGCACTTTCTGAAACAGCACTTTCAACTCAATTCTTTCCAAATGTATCGTACATTTACATTTTTCTTCATTAATATGCCTGATGCGCAGTAAACACTAAAAGCTGTGTTGATTTTACAGGTCACTAAGAACAGAACCTGGGTAGGACAAATTAATCACTGCAGCCTTTTCTTTCTCCTCTTGAGTTTTGCTTTGGTTCTGCCCTTGCTCAGGGAACACCCACCTAATCCATAATATCCTGCTAATTAGTCCTTGCCAAGACTACTTTATCCATATGAAACTTCCACCTGCCACTGGGACAGAAACAAAGCATAAATGCCTGGCATAAAGGCATAAGATCTAGCAGAAGCTTATAACATTTTCTTGACAGAACTGTCTAGTTTAATTTGAATTTCTAGAAACAGCACTCTGTTGAAAAAACATCCCCCCCTCCAAAACCCATTTCGTGAATTCTTTATCCATATCCACCCGCAACACAGCAAAATTTTGTCATGAGTTTTAAGAGACCACAAGCAGCAATAAAAATCCATCAATGCCATGGATGAAGCTGTCAATGTCAGGCTCCCGAGCAGGGCTAGGGGTGCCAGGGCCTGTTAGCCCTTGCTGCCCTCCTGCCCCTGCCCTTTTATTCTCATGGAGGCAGGTTTTATAACCACAGCACATAAAAACTCTGCAGTGCCAGGCTAAGGAGGCTGAAGCAGCCTTCTGGCCCAAGGAAGGACTGCGGAACAGGGGGCTCTAAGAGACTTATTGCTTGAGAGAATATAACCTCCCAGGTTTAGCCCACCTTCCTCTCCTACTCTCAGTTTTGCTCCTGAGTTTCTGTCAGAACGAGCCACAGGAGCCACCAGCTGCTGCCACAGCCCCGAGTACCACAAAAATAGCAGGCACCATGACAGTGCCAAGCTCTTAGCTGCACCTGAGGCCGTTGCAATGCCAGAAGAGCCACAAAACAACCCCTCCTTAATTAAAAAATAAACCTTACCTTTTCCTGAGTGCCTTCTCCCCCTGAGGCCTGGGATCCTCCTAGCACCGTGCCTGCTCCTCCTGGGCACTGCACCATCTGCCAGGCTGCTGCAAGCGCGTCTCTCGCCACCTCAGGGACAGCCATGTTGTGCTTCCCCTGGGGCAGCACCTCCTGAAGGACGGGCTCACACGTCCTGCACACATCTCCAGCAATGGCAGCTGCTGCTTGACATGGTGGGGTGGCCCTCGGTGCTGTTCTCTTGTCCCAGCTGCACAGGGCAGAGACAGGAGGCCTGAAGACAGAATAACAGCTTCCCACCATGCAACGCCTACTTTACCCCATATTTTGGTGTGTTTTTTTCTATTTCTTCCTCTCTTCCTGGGCATTTTTCACTTCAGAGGTGCCACACACTGCTATCCTCCCCAGCCGCAGCACTGGGCTCCCATGTTCCCCCTGAGGTGGCCATTTTCTTTCTCCCACCTCAGCCCCTTCGCTGTGGTGCTGGGGCAGGGCTGGGAGGAGGGAGGGTCCTGCCAAGGCACCAGGGCAGGCAGCTATGCAGGGACCCCTAAGCAACCCCAACCCACACACAGCAAGCAAGCTGCCATGAAAATCTCCTTCGCCTTGCCCTGCGGAACACATCAGTTCCTCGATGCCAGAGAGACTCAGCTGATGGCTGTGGGGGGAATGCTCCGCCATCACACCTCCTCCTGCACAGCAAAATGGCGGCTGCGCTGCAGGGCAGGGAAGGAGCACCGTGAGGGAGACAGTGGGCAGAGGGCAGCAGGCAGAGCTTTCTGCTGCTACAGTGCTGTCTTCTTTACATGAAAATACTGTATTTGTTTAATCTAGGCTTTCATTATTCAGACACAAAGAACGGCAGAGAGTGAGGTGACCCAGGCAGCAATGCAATGACTTGAAAGGCAGGAGATTTTGAGGGGCTGAATGTGAGAAGGAGTCACCTGTGCTTATGGTTTCCTCCACAGCATTTTGACTGAAATTTCCAGGTAATCTGTGCCACAGTTACATGTTTACGTAGAAAGAGGCTTGTCTTTCAGAAAATACCACAGTTCGGGATGTTCCTTGTCTTTACAATCAAGTCACTCTGATATCTGAAAAGACTTAGTGGGGCACCAAACTTTGGAAAAAAATATCTGAGTATACTGAAACCCTCCTTTTAAGTCTTCTGGGAAACCCAGTTATGCTTTTAACAGTCATTGTATATGGCTGAATATCTGTCCTGTACATGTATTACGTATGCATGCCATCTGCCTCCACGTGAACATCTGTGAGCCAGATTCTGCCCTGCTGAAAAAACACACTGGTATGATTCTTTTAAGAGTTTTTCTTTGCTGTTGACCATACTGATATCAATTTAGTGTAATTTCATTAAATGAAGCAGAGCTTTGGGGGTTTATTAACTTTGGTGAAAAGTCAGAGCAGACTCTTCTGCATTACATCAGTCTAAAATGATCATAAATAAGGCCAGATTTTGTCTTTAATTATTTTTGCTTCCAATAGTCTTTTGTGAAGGAGATGCATATCAACCAGTTCAAACTTTGAATCTTCGTTGGAAGAAGTTTATCCTCGCTTCTGCTTGGTTTAAGTCTGCCTAAACTGCACGTGTAAACATCAACAGCACGAGGACTGTTAGCGTTACATTGCCGATTGCTCTGTTTGGACGCCAGGTAACAGGCTTTAGAGGGCAATTCTTTCTGAGCGACAAGTCTATTGTTTCATGACTCGCTAGAATGCTTGTATTGTTATCCAGGTCCATGTGACCAATGCAAAGGCTTTCTGCCCAATGAATTAGGATCATCTATAGTAACTTTTATTAACAATACATTGCTATACTCTGGAAGCCTTATTATAAGCATAAAAAAATTAAAAACAGAAATTCCCTCCTCCTTCAGTGCCCCACATAAATTTTATTTTTCTGTTAATCATCTGCTGTAGGACTGATCAAAATCAGGCTGAAACCCCTCAGCACAATATCTCTCATTTTCACTTAATTCTGTAAATCTAACCTCCATTCTTTTTTCTGCTCCTACACATATTCATTCCCTCTTTTTCATTTTTTTCTCAGGCATACATTTTCTTTCTAAATTATTCCTCATTCATTCCATTTCTGGTCTGTCTTTCTTCACCACATACTCTGCTCTTCACCTTTTTGTTTTCATGCTTTTCTCCCTGTGAACCCCACTTTCATCATGGAAATGAATGTAAAAGGGAGACACTTTGCTTTGTCATTTTTCATACACAAGTGCACAGAGTTCAAACTGAGAAAATTAATAATAATAATTTTTTTCCTTAATATAATTTCTTTAGATCTTACTTTCAGACTTATGTGTAATTTTCTCCCAGGCAACATAGTCTTGCAATTTTCCTTATTTCCTTGTTATTAGATACACAGTACATAAACTTTGTACATGATGTTATAGATACTCAATAATTTGCACACAGAAAATCAGATACAGGCACAATTTGAGAAAAAATAAATCAGGATATCCCAGGATCTCCTTATAAGGCCTGTATCTCATTTTTTCTTTATGTGGGTTTCTCTGCATCAGGTACTCTGATAACCCAAGGCTGATGGAGTAGTCATTTGCCCACACCCACTTTCTGAGTATCTAGGGCCAGTACGCAGGTAGCTCAAGGTGAAAGCTAGTTATCATATGACAAATACAGAAGAAAGAGACTGTTTATCAATTGTCCATTTGTTAGGACAAATTACTGAAAATTATACTATCCTAATCCACAGCCTTAGCCCAGGGGCTCTTATCAACCTTACCCTGGAAAACCCTCAGAGTACTTATAACCGTTTCCTAAACAGCCCACAGGAACTCACCCCACCTGGGAAGTATCTCACTTTAGCCCCGGAGAAGTCACCCACAATGGTGAACTCCCATCTGTGAAGTTTTCTAATTTCCAAAAACCCTGACTCTGTCCTGTGAAGCTCAGATGGATGCGGTGCAGGCTCCTGAATTAAATAATCTGATAACAGACTGAAATCCCTAATCCTGCAAGTCATTTAATTGCAGTGTTTTCTGTTCAGTTCTGCCATTTCCACTTCACAAATCCAGTTATGTTCAGATCCATTTGTATTCTAAACAGTGCATGGTCTGATAGTAGTAACATTGTGATAGCACTATCACATGCGTGGATGTACAACTCTTTCTTTCCTTTCACAGTAAAGTTTATGTATAGAATTAGCTGTAAAAAACACCACAAGCCCCTAAACTATAGGTTTTTTTATTTATTGTGGCAAAGCCTACTAATTCACATAGAATTGTGATTTATCAGAGGACCTTTATTATGAAAATAAATCCTAATAAGAATTGCTTTGCCAGGCACTTTGCAATTAAAGATAAAACTATCCAGAAAAATGTAATATGTAAATGGAATGAGGATATAGAAATGGAAATTATCATATATGAAGTAGAAGAAAAACTCAAAGAGCTTAAAGCACTGAAATTGGAGGGACAGGATAATCTCTGTCCCTGGGTTCTGAAAGAACGGGCACATGAAATTGCATCTCCAGCAGGAAGGATTTTTAACAAAGCTGCCAACTGGTAGCATGTCACTACTCAGAAGCAAACCTCTTGCTTGTATTTCAGAAAGTTGAAAAAAGGATAACCAGAAAACATTAGAGTGACCTCAACAATATTCAAGGCTCTAGAAAGTATTTTTAAGAAAAACATTTACGTAAGTAGACATAAATGGAAAATGGGACAAAATGCAATCTAAGTTTACCAACGGTAAAGCAGATTGAGTGACTATATTTCTGTTGATTAAAAGCACTGCCTTTAATCAGTAGAAAGTGCTGTAGATCCTATCTATTAGGCTTCTGTAAAGTAAGTTGTGAATAAAATGCCAAAGCAGGAAAAATCTCTGGTTGAGCTAGAAGAGCAACTCTTGTCTGGAGGGAGGTTATTACTGTAATTCTTAAAGGATCAGTATTGGAATCTGTCTTGTTTAATATTCCCAGTAATGATTGTGACACAAAAAGAGTATACTGATGAAATTTTGCTGAAAGCAAACACTGAGAGATATTACTAATACAGAAGAGGATTAAAGGCTCATATAGGGAAAGAAATAGAAACTGTGACAACTGGCATAACAGAAATGGAGTGAAATTTAACAGCATACAATGTATGTATGAAAAACCATTAGCAGGAGTTAAGCACTTGGAAACCAAACAAGGAAGAGATACATTAGTTGAATGCAGGTTACCTGTCAGTCACTACTGTGAAGACATCTGTGGAAAACCTAAACGTAACCCTAAAATGTTCTAGGTTTGGTACTGCTAGTAGATATATGAAAATATTAATACCACTGTACAAGGTATTCCTGAAATCTCATGTCAAATACTCATTCTTACTCTCTGTG